>NC_079313.1:79103406-79767573 GCF_029931775.1 Euleptes europaea
TGCCCTCCTCAGGCTCCACCCCAAAAACCTCCTGCCGGTGGTGAAGAGGGACCTGGCAACCCTACATACAGCTAAAACTGAATAGGTTGAAGCAAAGTGTCCCAACCTAAGGACTCCAAACCAAGAATTGATGGGCTAATATTCAGCCCACATATGGCATAACACCTGGATTGCTAAACATCAATAAGTAGATAAGAGAAGCCAGTAAAACTGCAGTTGGAAAGAGAACAAAAAAAGAAGATTCAGAGAAACCATGTTCATTTTTTTCTCTTCAAGGAAGACCAAATCTCCAAATATCAAGTTGTGCTACAACTAACATTCCACCCAACAGCTTTAGTTAAATATATCCTCACCCATTAGGGAGAACAGGTCTCTCACTCTTCCTTTTTGTTCCCTACCAATCCACTGAGGGCCTGGAGGAGGAAATTTGATTTTAACAGCCCAAATCCTAGACTGTTGCCTCAAAATCATGCCAATGCTATAATGTCACTTTCGGGTATTCACTGGAAATGAAGTTGCACTGTTGGTATGGTGCCCTTCCCCCACCCCCCAATCCTGTACACATATCCTTCTACTGTTTGGCAGTTATTAGCTGGCAACCCTGCCATACATGCTACTAAGAATTGCCTTTGCCTGATCGCAGGCTTTCTATTTAGAAGATCCTGTACTATGGAAGTACAGAAGGTCCAGAGGAAGTCTGAAGGTCCTCCTCAATTTGTAGGAAGCACCATAAAGGAGGGCTTTTTTAAACAGGCTTTTTGTTTAGGCAGCAAATGATTTCATTGAACTTTTATGATCTGAAAAATATGAATGGTGTGTATGTGTGCATGTGTCAAACACCTAGCAAACCACAATACATGACTGATGGGTGCATTCAGCTTGCCACACCACAAGCTGCATAGACCTACCATAGTAGTTGCTGTTTACTGCTCAAATTTTGGTTTCTAACAAAAACAAAGTGATACCCACACAACCCAGTATAGCACATTGGTGTACTACAAGAGGTATATGCATACCAAGCTGCATGCTCTGAAGATTTCAAAAAGGGGCAAGTTTCATAACAAGTTAAAGAAAGTGAAGAAGGACTACAAGGGCAGGAAAAGTGCCCAAACCCTTACTGCAGGGGTGAGGAACCTTTTTTCTGCCAAGGGCCACTTGAATATTTATATCATTCGTGGGCCATACAAAATTATCAACTTAAAAATTAGCTGACCAAGCTCCACACAAGCAGCTGCCCCAGATGACACCCCCCCAGCATGGGCAAGCAGGCAGGTATCCAAACTGTGGCACACTCGCCCACCTGGTGGCACAGGATGATCTGTTGCACGAGCCGAGCATAGCCATCCAGCCGCACGCTGGAGTTGCTCTGCATGGTCGGGGCCGGATTCTACAGCCGGCTCCTGCTACCTCCGCCTGCAGGGATGAAATGAGAACACATTGGCTAAGAACCCCCCCCCCCCATGCATTCTGGCCCTGCCCCCTTTAACCCCTCCACTGTCACCACTTCCACCCCCAGCCCTCTTGTAGTACAGAGGGAATACGTTTCTCCACAGCCCAGGTGGGAAAGGGTTAACACAGTTTCTTGGGCGGTCCTAGCAGCTCCATAGTTAATGGCTCTTCTGCAAGGAGGAAAAAGGTTCCTTTTCTTGGCAAAACAAACACACATCTGCTTTGAATAGAGGCTATTCCTGTCTGCGAGAGGGGGCGGATCACCAGTCTTAGATCCTTCTGAGCTAGAGATCTGCCAGGACCCACGAAGTGCCAGACCAAATGATTTTGCAGGCCTTAAACGGCCCTCGGACCTGACATTCCCCACCCCTGCCTTACTGGTAGAAAAAGTGGCTTGCACTAGCAAAAGAGAGCCTGGGAACTTTGATAATCTAAACAGACATTTTCAGAAACTTCAGTTTAGACCACCTCTCAGTAAGGCTTGCTACCATGGAAATGGAAGCAAAACCAGAAGCTACAATCAGCTGCTGAGCAAGTTGAACCATTTGCTCAGGAATCTAATTTCTGTTCCCATGGAAACAGACATCAGACTAGGAAAAAATATTGCATTCAGTAGTTCCTTGCCTCTGTTTTACAACCCAGCTATCGGAGAAAAGCCACTGAGAGTAGCAGGAATCAATGAGTAAGAACGTAGCTGTACATTTAAGGAAGAAGCTGATAATGGTTGGAATCTGACTGCTTAGCTTCAGTGGACACTTATAGGTTCATAGCTTCAAGGCTGCTAGTCCTTTTCTTGAGATAGATCCCCCAGAATAGCCAAAACTGTCCAAATGTAACTATACTTTGGAAAATGCACATGAAAAGGGAAGGAATAGTAGACCTCACCATTTGGTGCACTGAACATGGAAAGACACTATTTTTGAACATGGTAACAATCCCACTTTGTGAATCTTGGTATCCAATCCAATGTTTTCAACATGACACAATCCAATAAAGAAACTTCAAATATCATAGTGGCCAAGATTTTTTTTTTAAAAAAAAAGTCCCCAAGTTCCACATCTATGTAAGTAAAATTGCTTGGTACTCTGTCATATTTAGATTCAAGATTTTTGGCATATAAGCTTTTGAGAATCAAAGCTCTCTTCGTCAGATACCAAAGACAGCTAGGACTCTTGAACGCTTATACCCCCAAAATCTTGTTGGTCTCCAAGGTGCTACTGAATCTAGCTGTTCTACTGTAGACCAACATGTTTACCCTCTGAAACTATCTGTAATTATGATGGAACTTCTCTTGTTCTAATAAAAACGCTTATTTTGTTCTCACACACACCAACCCTCACTACCCGTTGAGACTTTTAACTTGTAATAATACCGTTGCTGTAAATTATGACAAATCCCTTATTTTCTATATGTCAGAAATATATGGCACTCAAGAGGCTTTTTGAAGTACAATTTTAAAATGGCTTTATTTGTCTCTTGGGGGGGTCTAAAAGTCAGGTTAGCAAAACTTCATACCAGGAATGTGGTTTGTAACAGAGTAACAGAATTGAGGTACTTGAGATGGTTATGTGAAAGATATATATTGTAATTCCAAATGTATCAAAGTGGTTCACATACAAGTGTTTAAACTTTCATTTTTTACTGAGAGTGATTTCTCTTGGCAGTCACTGGTCTGTTTCTTAGACTTAAGCTTTTACACAGTTGTTCTTTAGTTGGAGGAGTTAGGAACATTAACACACTTCCCCAGTTTCTCCTGTAAACTGGCCTGGGATCACTCCTTTCACCAGAGCTCTTCCCTATATAACTGGTTATGGATCCTTCCTGAACCCAAACCCAAATGTGTACCTTTTCACTCTAGAGGAGAATCCTCCACCAGACAGCTTGTAGCTCACTCCACTGTCTCCAAGCTCTGTCTATTAACCTCTCTCTCAATCAACTGTCAGTTCTCAGCTGTCAAAACTCTCCAACGGCCATTCTCAGAATTCTACATTCTGTCAATCAATTCTGTCAATCAAGGGGTTCTATGAATATTAGCTATTGATGTGTCCTTACTTTGCTGTCTATTGGTACCAACAGCTACTCCATTCATGTATGTTTTATTCTGTTGGTCTGTGACCATAATAAATTATTGATTGAGACCCCGCCTTTCTGCCCTCATATTGGCCATCAAGGCAGCTAACAAATAAAAACATAATGAAATCACATCTTGAACATTAAAACCAACCAGAACACATCATTAAAACCAGAGTTAAATGCATAAAAAAACATAAAAACACCAATTTAAAAATTGGGCACAAGGCAGAGCTCACTGAGGAAATGCCAAACAAAACAAAAAAAGTCTTCACCCACTGGCAGAAGATGGCAACAGGAGGGGACTAACAAGTCTTCCTGGAGATACAGTTACAGAGTTTCAGTAGCATGACCAAGAAGGCTCTCTCCCAGATTGCCACCCACCTAATCTTAGAAAGTGGGGGCACCCAAAGCAGGGCCTCAGAACAGGACCATTGTAGTTGGGTAGGTTCATAAGGCATTAGGCAGTCCTTCAGGTATGTTGGCCCCAAACCATATAGGGCTTTAAAGGTCAACAACAGCACTTGGAATTGTGCCTGGAAACAATGAAGTAATCTAATCTAGATATAACCCAGGGCATGCACCACAGTGACAAAATCCATCAAGGGGACCTGGTTCTTCAAAGGGAATGCAACCCCTTCCAGAATGGGTGACACCTTAAATTCCACGTCAGACCTTCCACTCACCAGTAGCACTTCTGAAGCTTAATCCCAACAGTTTATTAGCCTGCATCCACTCCAAAACTGCCTCCAGGCAACAGTTCAAGGTTTCTACAGCCTCCTGGGATCAGCCAGTGTGAGACAGAGCTGAATGCCATCTGCATATGTGGTGAGCCTCATGGCAACTTTATTCATATGGGGTAGAAATGTATCAGAGCAGAGAAGTTTGGAAAGGCAGTTGCTATAATGTTGTCTCATGGCATTAGATATAACATTATACCTACACTAGAACTACATTTGTTAAACTATGCAGTATCTATCCCAAAACAGTCCTGTGTGATTGCATTGTATGTGATAATGGCAACTAGATTAGCATTTGCCAAACTGCAGAAACAGAAGAAAATTCCTAGTAAAGCATTGCTAGAAAATGTTTATATTCTGATAAGACTTCTGTCTCTGCAAAAAAATTAAGATATGGCTAAATTAGAATCACAATGGAAAGAAGTTTTATGTGGTATGGAGTTAACTATGGTAAAGGCCTGAATGTAATTTTCCCTGAGTTTTTTTTAAATAAAGTTTGGAAGAAACAACAACCTAGGTATCTTGGATGGGATTAAGGAATAATGGACCTTCCTTGTTATCATATCTTGTTAAGGAAAGCTTGTGTACCAACAGTTTAAGAATGAATGTTTATATCTTACAGTGTTTCTTCTACGTCTGTACTTGCATATTTAATAATAATAAAATAAAAAGACCAAGTTGTAGATATAGGTCAAGCCAAACCTAGAACCTCCTACTATTGTACCATGCCTAGGTTTTACTGAGCTCATAGCGATGGCTCCCTCAACGTTTCAGATTTTTTTAAAGGTCAGTGTATGAGCTCTTTCAGAAAAACACTGGGTTGGATCCAACAATCAATCAGTAGAAGATGCTGATGGCTTCAGATCTTCCCCATTTCCCACTGTTCCTTAGCAGTCCCTTCTGACTCTGGGAATCTTGATTTCTCAGGGTTGCAGGATTCTTGTGGAACTCCACAAACAGAAAAGAGAGCAATTTTTTCCTGTTCTCATGATCACTGCCACCCACAGGAATCAGCTTCCCTGGGGTCAAAAGGGACAGCTAGTGGAACAGGGAGGAAATTCATGGCCCTTGCACAAGCAGGTCCCTGTATCCAGCCTACAGTATTTTCATTAAATATTCTGTACAGGGCCCAGATACTTATTTGGGTATTGCCAGGAGAAGTGATAATACTCAATGACTTAGTAGGATGGTGCAAAGCTGATCAATCCAGGTTTATATTAAAATAATAACTTCTGTCTTTCTCCTAGTCAGAACACACTGTCTTCAGTATCTCAAAGATCCAAAACTGAAATGTACACTTGCTCAAGCAGTAATTAATGTTTTTTAACAAATCATAAAGCTGGAGCACTTACATAAGGGAAGAACAGAACACATGTAGTTTACTAATTCACTATGTCAAAAGGTTAACAAAATACTGAATATGACAAGAACCTACACAAAAGAGTTAGAAGATAGAAATCATTACCCAAAAAGAAGTGATGGGACTGACAGGAAATTATTTAGTACAAACCACACACCACAGTCAGAGTCCGCATTGACAGTCACACCACCACCATGGAAACAGCCATTTTTACTTGCTTGTCTCCTTTGAACTTCAGGAAATCGTGAAGAAGTGAACCTTCCTTCATTTAAAGGTTATCGGCTCTCCTCCCTTGTTCTGCTGGGCTTGTGTGTGTTAATATATAAAATAATTCAATAAAAATATATAATTTTAAATGCTGTTTTAATGTTCAGATGTTTTAATGTTTTGGTTGCTGAATTGGTGACCCTATTTGGATGTAAAGGCAGCATAGAAATGGATTCAGCTTGCATACTGTAACCAAAGTTCGAATGCATCAGAAAACACAAGTGTCCAGGCACTGAAGACGCTCCTGATCCCATGCAAACACCAACACAGTGATTCCAATTTCTCTGTGACTTGGATCCCCCAGCTCAGTCATGCACTGGCATGCGATGTACACCATGGATATCCCATAGGTCAGTTGTAAAACCTATGCAAAACCATACCATAGGTGAATACCTGTGCAGGTATTATTTAAGACAGAAAAATATGACACCACCATGCCTCCATTCGTATAAAGAATTGTTAAAAGCACAATAAAGAAAGCCAGGAGACAAACACAACTCTCAGAAGTTTAGCTAAGAGCAGTACAAACAACAGCCATCTCTATGAAAATGTATTTGTACAACTACAGCCAGAAACCTACAAATTCATAACATCAGAACATATGGCTGCTGCTCATATCCTAAATAATCAATCCAGGGATTATTAAGAAGAAGGTAATACCAATCTCTGCAGCACATGGAAAGATCCAACAATGACCTGGGTTTGTTCCATTATCAGGACACCAGAAATCCATGGAAACTGCTTAGTCACATGACAACCAAAGCTCTCAGATGGCCTGCACAGAATTATACTTACTTGAATCCTCCCATCGGAGAAGATGCAGTTTCCAAGCTGAGTAATAGAGAAATCCCAACACCAGAAAGAGACAGAGGGCTAGTAGCAGGTTACGCATAAACACCAGTAGTCCCATCTTCGTACAAGACTGGCTCTTCTAAAAGACCTAGAGGAGGGGGGAAAAATGTTTTGAGACTTGTATTTTCTATGAGTTAACTCATCCTCTGTATACTGACTAATGCATGCACACATAAAATATCAAGCACAGCACATGTACATACCCTTTTTAATATTCATATTACCCAGGAACTATTAACCAGTGACACACATCAATCCTACATCTCTTATATGGAAGAAAGTTCCACAGAAAAAAACTGGAAATACTTCCGAGCTGATAACTGCAGGTAAAATCAGGGTGTTGCAGTTCCATAGATCCACAAATATTCCTGGGAAATATTAAGATGTAGAAAGTCAGCTCTTGAGTGATCACTATGTTTAGGTAATCTACTCCATCAGGGTGGGAAAGCCTTCATTCAGAACTCACACCATAACTTCAATCAAGGCCACTTTTAATTTTCCATGCAACTGGATAAATTGCATTAGATAATTAAACTCGCAAAGAACTCCTCAAATCATCTGAAACTACAAATCTGAATGCTTAGATTAATGCAACTCTTAAGCACTTGTCTCTTGAACTACTTACATTAATTTAAATATTACTAATAGTGAGCCCCTTGGCGAAGAGTAGTAAGGTGCAGTACTGCAGTCTAAGCTCTACTCTGAGTAGAGTAGATTGAACCTGAGTTCAATCCCACCAGAAGTTGGTTTCAGTTAGCCGACTCAAGGTTGACTCAGCCTTCCATCCTTCTGAGGTTGGTAAAATGAATACCCAGCTTGCTGAGGGTAAAGGGAAGATGACTGGGGAAGGTACTGGCAAACCACCCTGTAATCAAAGTCTGCCTAGGAAACGTCGGGATGTGACGTCACCCCATGGGTCAGGAATGACCCGGTGCTTGCACAGGGGACCTTTACCTTAATAGCCATTTGCCGTCCATAACATGCATCTTCTTGTATTTCTCAGTTATGGTAGCAAAACGCAAAAGTTAAAGTCCTTTTAAATCTAACATAGGATTCCATTAGAACCACACACTATTTTGAAGTGAGAATATCTGAAAATTATTTCTCACTTCTTAATAGCAGCAAAAACTGCAACAGCTCATAAGTATAATGGGGGGAAATAATTCCACCATATTAGTCAACTTGCCTGGAGAAAAGTGTCCTATTACTTTAACAGAAGTTTAATGGGATTTTTACCATGTTTTTTCCACGCCACGAAAAGCTTCACCTGCCCATCTCCACATATTAAGCCTCTATTAAAGAAGCAGGACATTTTTACTCCAGGCCAGCTGGCAACACTATTCATAATGGATTTGTTAGCTGGCATAAGGGTCCCTTTTTGCCTTCCTTCTCTGACAAACAAAATTTGTCTCCATGATCAGGCTGAATGTTTGAAAAAGGGTTAGATTCATGATGATTCAAAACTGCAAACTACAAGACAATGTTGAATCATACACCCTTGTTAAAGCCACTATCACTATATCTAACAGCCAACTGTACTCCGATCTGTTGATACTTACAACTGCAGATCGGGGCCAAATGTTTTAGGTTGTTTCGCTGCCTTGGAGGCCCTAACTCGGGTGACAATAAAAAACATAAAAATGTTTAAATAAAAAATACTGAGTAATTAATAGCAGGCAATTAAGAGTTCAAAGGGGGTAGCGGAAGAGAAAGACAATGAGCAGATATAAATGCCCTGTCACAGTAGCAATGATCACATCCCCAGTACAAGGAGACACCTGTTTGCTATGTCATCCTTTGCTTGCAGTTTTAGTTTTTAGCTGATATAATCGGGGAAAGTTTTTGGGAAAGTTTTAACAGGTTATTTTGATGAGACAGTTTCTGGTCTTCTATCTAGCTATTTCAGATATGTATTGATCATGTGATAAAGTGAACAGATGAGTTTATGCTGCCTTGCTTATTACGATAGCGATAGCCAACCAGGTACTTAGCAATAGTCACATGATTCTGATAAGTGACTTCAGAGATTGATCAGATAGATAGGTTTTGCTATAACTATGCATGAATCTGAGGACCAAATCAGATTTCCTTGGACTGAAGCTCAGATATTGAAGGACCCTTGCTTGGTAAGATATTAGGATCCTTTTGGCTTAATTGATATTCGTTAAGAGCAATGAATAAGAGACTGAATTCTGATTTATTCTAACAGACAACTAGTTTTAATATGCATTAAAATAATGTTAGGAGAATTGATTATACTTGCCTGCTTAATTACACTCTGTACAAGTTCAATAATATTAGTATTATACGTTATACTGTCTTGTTTATTAAAAAGAACCTTTCCTTTTGTTAATAAAAGTTAGAAAGATTCACACAGGTGTCAATTCATTTGCTGGTTACCTAAACAGAGAAACGAAGGACCTATGTCCTGAGAAAAATATTGTACTATCAAAAAGGTTAGAACAGGTGTTAAGCCTTTTCTAATTTGATAAAACGGGGAGGATTGTGATGCTGTGAATAGCGGCCAAGAGCAAAGCCTTGAGCTGTTTTCAGTTCATAGTTCTCTGAAGTTACGGGCCGAAATCCAGTCCGTTACAGCCCCACCCTCTAATCACTAGGAAATTGGCTCTTTGACATGCTGAACCTTTAATATGCACAATCTCTGTACGTAAAATGGCTTTTAACCTCCACATAAATTTTGGGTGATACATTAACATAATGCAACAAAACCACAACTAATGCAATTATGCTTTTATTTTAGTCTCCACAAAGGAAGAGAAAATGAACAAGAAGCAGGAATGGTAGATGCTTTTTTCCCCTTTGCTGCAAATCGCCATAGATGACAGAAAGATTGTGCCACAAAGAACAGGGTGGTATAGCCCATCTAGGACCCCACATAAAAGGGGGTACCGCATTATGTAATTCCCAGTGATGTATTAAGAGTTTGAAAACGTTATAAAAAATACTGTTTGCCCTTTCTATGAATTCCCACTGATGTATTAAAACTTTGAAACTGTTATAAAAAATACTGTTCGCACGTGGGTTACCGCACTTTGTATTCCCAGCGATGTATTAAGAGTTTGAAAATGTTATTAAAAACATTGCTTTAAAAGGGTTTTTGGATACCACGGCTAATAAATGGTTGGAAGACGTCTTCACAGCTAAAGGGGCCAAACAAAGTGTGAACAGTATTTCTTATAACATTATCAAACTCTTAATACATCGCTGGGAATAACAATTTTTTAGCAGCGGCATCCAAAAACCCTTTTAAAGCGGTGTTTTTTATAACATTTTCAAACTCTTAATACATCACTGGGAATACATAATGCGATAACCCCCTAACTAAAGACCAACAAACATGTACAAATATTTACTCAATTATTTACTCAATTTGAAGTGACAGACTCACTTGTGGTACATATTTTACAGACTACTTTTAAAGGGGAGGGTACAACAGTGAGAAAGTATTTTCAGAAATAAGAACCATAGCCCACTTACGGTTGCCAAATGGCCTAGAAAAACATCTACTGTCCCTTTAATAGTTCAATTGGTTGTTATTTACCTCCATGCCATGAAAAGCTACACATTTCTACACATTAAGCCTCTATTTAAAGGACAGGCCATTTTTCTCCAGGCCAGTTGTCAACCCCAGGCCCTCTTATCTTTTGGCTGCTGAAAAAGCATTGGCATAACAAGCAATGATGATACATAGAATTAAGAAAAATAGAACCAAACTGCCTTGAATTATACCACTCTTGTAAAAATCCCAGCAAGCTAGCCAACAGCTAGAGTGGCAGTAGGATCTGGATCTCAGTTTGGCCACTGTTTCTAAATACACACAGTCGTATATTTTCCAAATCTGGCTCCAGGACAGCTGCTTCAAGCACACTGCAAGAGACAATACCTAGAACTTCCACCAAAATTCCTCACAGTTAACATTAAGACAGACAATTGTTTAAAAGTGGCCCCAGGATAACAGAATAGTAATTCCCACTCCTGCCCCTTGCACTGTTGTGTTTTTGAAAGCAGATCTCCTGTGCTCTGATATCCTATCTGAATAATTGACAAGGAGAGTTCATGCCTTGAATGCCTGTATGCACTGTATGTATCCTGCCACTGCACTGCTTGTTCACTTCCTTTTCACCTGTCCTCTGTGAAGAGAAAGATACTGTAGAAATCTCATTTGACTGCCAGCTGGAGCTCCAGAGTCATATTGAGAAAAGTTGGGAAGAGAATTAACAGCCTCCTGCATAACTGCAGCATTCAGTACTGAGGAGAGGTATCGTTTATACATCATAACTATTATCCCCAATAGTTCTGATTCCCCTTCCCCAATTATAAGACATATACAGGATTTATCAATGAGGGCAGAATTGCATAAGCAGAGACCAACCCGATTCGGGTCATTAGTGCTTCTTCATACACATCTCCCAGCAGGATCAACAAAACATTACACATTGTTCTACTCAGTCTTTTACATTAAATATCATGCCCAAAAGGAAGGAGTTGCATTGGCTTATACACCTTGTTAGATTTAGCAAACTGCTAAACAAGATCCAGACAGCCAAGTATTATTAGTTTACATTATAATACCGCAAAACTGTCACCTCATATTAAATGTGTGTGTTTAAAATGACTCTGTTTCCTTGAGCCATCTTCAACTACTGAATTAAGTCCCTACAAATTGTTTTTGTTTTTTAAAAAATACTATTCCCAATGTGAAAATCAAGCAATAGCCATGTTTGAAGTATCAAAAGATCAGGCTGGCTAAGAAAAGACTGGCAAATTCACATAAAAAAGAGGAAGCTAAAATCCCATCAGAATCTGTTGGAATAGAGATTGACATCCCATGTAAACCTGAGATACTCTTGTTAAATGTAGTTCCCAACCTAACTAAAGATAAACGATGTATGGGGTTACACATGATAACTGCTGCTAGAATGACTTTTGCCAGACACTGGAAACAAAAAACCAACCTAACTAAAGATAAACGATGTATGGGGTTACACATGATAACTGCTGCTAGAATGACTTTTGCCAGACACTGGAAACAAAGGTAGAGGAATGGTAGGTTAAAGTTAAAGAAATATATATTTTAATTAAGTTAACAACACATCAGAAAAATGGTGATACAATGAGTCTAGATGAGCTATGGTTACAAGCTGTAAATAAAAGGGAAAATCTTATAATTAAGGGTGAGAAAGGACAATGTGCAGCGATGATAATCTAGCTATTTTACAGAGGACTAAACCGTGTATTCGGTGTGGTAGTATGAATGATATTGGAATAAGTTGTAATATGGAAATTCTGTTAAATTTTTACGTTTACACATATATATTGTATTTTAAATTATGAAGATTGTTGTATGTTTTTGTTGTTGTTTATTTTATTGACTAAATATTTTTTTTAAAATCCCATCAGAAGTTCAAGGGCAAGGACCAATTTTAATAGTTAAGTTTAACCTTCATGAAAGGGAGGCCAGAGAAAACAAGACCTACCTCACATATACAAATACGGGCCAGCAGGAGCATAACTCTTGTGTAACTATTCAGACTAGACTGTGAATGCCTTATTTTACTGTGGTAAATCTGCAATCCTAAACACACTTACTAGAACATAAGACATAATGAACACTAAGATATTCTTTCAAACAAACATGTATAACTAGACTGTAAAAGTTTTTATTTCTCACCATTATAGTGTTTGCCCTGACCTGATTGGCCCAGGCTAGCCTGATCTCCTCAGATCTCAGAAGCTGACCCTGGTTAATAGATGGGAGACCACCAAGGAATTCTAACGTCACTATGCAGAGGAAGGCAATGGCAAACCATATTTGAATGTCTCCTGCCTTGAAAACCCTACGGGGTCACCATAAGTCGGCTGCGATTTGGTGGCATTTTGCACACACAGGTAACAAAAAAGTCTGAAAAACAGAAAAAAGCTTAGATATGTATGGCATTCTACCTTCAGTATCTAGAAGAAAATCATGTCTGCTTGTTAATATACCCATCAAGCAACCCTTCATTTAAAATCTGAACAATTTCTTTCTTTCTTTAAATAGTACTCTGCCATAGAAACTTGCTGGGTGACCTTGGGCCAGTCACTCACTCTCACTTTCTGTCTCCCTCCAACTGCCCCCTTGCCACTCCCCCATCCTTCCCCATCTAACCCAGACCAACCATTTGACTTCTGACCTTCCCTTCCCTGCTTGCCTCCAGGCAGTGGAGGGAGGAGCATTTTTTGCTGGGAAGCTATGTGGGGAGATTCTTTGTTGCACAGGCGGAAAGGATGGTTAGAGGCAATAGAGGCTCCCCCTCCTCCTTTTTCCTCCATTTACCTGAGCTTCGTGGTGAGGGAGTGCAGCTGCAGGGGGCTCAGCCATGGCTGAGTCATTGTCGCCCAAGTGGGGGGGTGAACCACCACACTTGTTCCTCCCCGCTACCTCCCCCAGATGGGGAGAACAGAGATTCTCCTTCTCTGCCTGCCTGAAACTTGGCCAAGGAGGACTGGCGGCAATAGTGGCTGCTGGTGGTCTCGGTGTTGTTTTCCTTCTCATTGTGTATGGCAGCCTGGGATCACGCTCTTCCCCTCCTGCCCATGCACCTGCCGGCATTCAGAGAATAGTTCTCTGCGCTTGCCCAGTCAACAGTTCTCTGCTTGGGTGGGGTGTACTCCGCCCTTTTAGTAGCTTCAAGATTTTTCTGCATGCCTGGGGGTTACCCCAAGTTTGGAGAAAAGTCTCTGTTCTGTCAATGTGGATATCAGCAGATGGGGGCCACATGTGGCCCCATCTATCATTGGAATATAATTTTATTTTATTTTATTATTTTTTGTAATTGACACATATTTCTATATATAATGGTAGGTTTTCCCCCAACCTTTTTGGTTACCTGGTCTGTTCTGGGTTGAACATTTTCTCTCCCACCCCCTTCTTTTCGATTCATTTTCACACTTTACACACACACACACACACACACACACACACACACACACCGTTGTGTTGTATTACCATTACTACTACATATGCTACGCTAACACATTTGTAAAATGCCTAAGACTTGCACATATAAGTCTTAGGCCAAAAAAAATGTTCTGCTCCTATGAAATAGAAAACTAGTATATCTATATAAAAACAAAAAGTAATGGTGAAAACATAAAACCAAAACTTAACTTTCACATAAAAGAACCAAGGACAAGTTGCATCACAGGTGGGCTTATCCAAAATGTTTAATTAAATATTTGTCCAAAATTATAAAAACCATAAACTAATCTCGATTCCATTCAACCCTATCCTTTTCTCCGTCCCAATTGTTTTCTGGCCTTTTAACGCACTTTAAATAGGACCGCCTTTCTAAATGTTCCTGAAACTTCTGCCTGCCCAAAATGCAGCAACCAGGCTATCGTCAAGGGCAGGATATAGGAATCATATCACCCCAGTGCTGAAAGATCTGCACTGGCTATCCATTTGTTTCTAGGCACACTTCAGAGTGCTGGTTCCTGCCTTTGACACCTTAAATGGTTTGGGGGCAGGGAATTTGAAGAACCACCTCCTTCCATATTGTCCAGCCTGCCAGTTAAAATCTTCCTCACAAGCCCTGCATGAGAGCCAGTGTGGTATAGTGGTTAACAGTGGTGGACTCTAATCTGGAGAACCAGGTTTGATTCCCCACTCCTCCACATGAGCAGCAGACTCTAATTAGTGAACTGGGTTTGTTTTCCTGCTCCTCCACATGAAGCCAGCTGGGTGACCTTGGGCTAGTCACAGTTCTCGCTGAACTCTCTCAGCTCCATCTACCTCACAAGGAGTCTGTTGTAGGGAGGGGAAGCGAAGGAGATTGTAAGCCACTTTGAGACTCCTTAAAGGAAGAGAAAAGTGGGGTATAAAAACCAGCTCTTCTTCTTCTCTTTGCCCCTGCCTTTAGAGGTGAAACAGGTGGCCACCAGAGACAGGGCTTTTTCAGTTGTGGCACCCTGCTTGTGCGACACCGTTCCCCTTGAGGCTCACCTGGTACTGAAGTTGCTTTCTTTTAGGTGCCAGGCCAAAACATTTCTGTTAACTCAGGCTTTTAATTAAGGGGTTAATTTTTTAAACACTATTTTAGACTGGATTTAAGATGTCTGTGGTCTGTTTTTATTATCTATGTTTTTATGCTGGGCTGGGGCTTTTAATACTGGATTTTAATTAATTTTTTAGTGTTTGTTTTTATTTTTTTTATAACTTTGGGCAGGTTCCTAGAGAGGCAGCATAAAAATGTTCTAAATAAATACATTTTATCTATGCTAGTTAACATGCACGCAGAGGCAGGTAATGGCAAACCACATCTGAATGCCTCTTGCCTTGTAAACCCCACTAAAGGTCACCATAAGTCAGATATGACTTGACGGCAAAAAAAAAAAAGCTAACATGCAGATATGAGACACTATTAGGGTGTCTTGTTTAATTTGTTCATAGATATTCTGGAGCCAGAAGCAAACAGTAAGTTGCATTTGCAGATGACATCAAAATTATTCAGTGTGATGAAATCCAAGTAAAGAGCTCCAATAGCATATCTCCAAACTAGACAACTGAATAACAGAATAATTGAGGAGATTCAACAAAACAAGTATGACGACATACATTGTGACAAAACATGTGTGCAGATATATTTCTGTCATTGTCACTCCTACTCTCCTGGATCACCTCAGCTCCCTCCCTGGTAAGCTCCCATGCCATACAAATATAGCTAGTGGTCTTTGTGACTCTCATCACATGGATACAGGCCTATACAATTTATACAAATGTTAATATATATATATATTTGCAGGTTATTGTTTGTGTTAAAGCTAAAATGAGTACCCAGCTTGCTGGGGGTAAAGGGAAGATGACTGGGGAAGGCACTGGCAAACCACCCCACAAACAAAGTCTGCCTAGGAAACGTTGGGATGTGACGTCACCCCATGGGTCAGGAATGACCCGGTGCTTGCACAGGGGACCTTTACCTTTAGGTAAGATATATATAACATTTCATGTTCTTTGGTAGTAAATACAGTTAAGTCTGATGTTGGGTGTGAATCATATATTTCAATTTCCCTCAACCTTTTTAAAAGGATGGGATTTTTTTTTTACCCAGTCATAATATTATAACTGGATAACAAAACCTGTGAGAAGCAGCTTTGATTTTTGAGATAGCATAACTATCATGCTAAGTGACTTGAGGGTATAGCTACTGTACAAAGACCTGCTCCACCATTAAGAAGAGTGATGCCTCAGGCACCAGATTTTAGGTACCAGTTAGGAGCAGCAATTGTCATTGTTTAACACATTTTTACTATACTTGGATTTTCCATGTGAGGCATCAAAATTTATTGGGCTAGCCCTACTACTTCCAGTGCTGTGTTGCTAATGAGAAGTCCACTTTGTTTTTGCTGAACCAGGCGAAGGCTCATTTCACTCTCACCAATCATAGCCTGGAAATTGCTCCTGTGATTCAAACCCACAGACTATGTTCTGGGAGACTATTGCATGGCTCCTTCCTGAGTGGCGATCATATGGTAAGGAACCATGCAACGGGCTCCAGCCACATAGTCCATGGGTTCAAAACACACACCACAGCAGCGCTGGATCTCATCATAGAAGAGGCTTATACACAGCTATTGTGTGTAACTGGGCCCATTTGATAATACACACACAATCACCAGCCTCATATATTGTATCTGTTAATGGACTACAATGTTTCAGACTACAAGTGGGAGTTTGTTTCCTGGTGTAGAAAAGGCCCTAGACATCCAACCTTATTATGTCAGGAAGAAATCTAGGCTAGTACCTACTGGCATGCTTCTTTTGAATTTGTAATGCAGTGGGGTTTTTTTGTTTTTTAATGTAGACACTTTTACATGCGAAGCTTTCAGAGCAGTTCTTAAAACCAGAAGAGGATGAAAGAGCTAGAAAGAACTGACTGGAAGAGTGTCACCAACAGCTAAACTCAAGGTATCCATGGTCAGGTATTACTTACTCCTTCTGTCAGGAAACTCACATACTATTTTTCACAGAGAGGCTCCTTACACTTTTACAAAACTTAGCAGAGATGGACACGGCTATTTTTCTCTAGCTCTGCCGTTCCCAATGATATGAAAGGGATAAAAAAGACAAGGATTTCAGCAAATGCAGAGATATCAAATTCTATTGCAGAGCCCTTTCAATTCCCTCTGCACTCTAAACACAAAAGTATGTTGCAGTTACAGTCAGCATTCTTATCACAATCACCCATCAATACAGTTAGATAATTTATTGAGAAGATGACAAGCAAGAGGGCGGTCAGCTACACCAGTCAACAATTAATCTACAACCCACTTGTGGAGGAGCCGTACAACAAAAGAATCCAGGCACACACCGTAACTCCCCCAGATTAAAGCAACATTCCTATTTTCTTCCTTCTTCTCCCCCACTTCCTTCCCTTCCACATTGGCACAAAGAAACACCTTTTAATCCACTACCCCAAGAGAAGCAGCCTCCTCTTAGGGAACGAAAAAGACCAAGTCAAGACCCACACAACTCAACAGGAGCTCTTGCTCTGCCCAGGCAACCATTTTCTTTGCCTTTTCCGTGAGCATCTCATCCAAGAATTCAAACTAGGGACCCTCAAATCCCAGGGCAATGTACAGCATGTGACCAAGGATCAGAAGGATCACAGCTGTTTGGTCGGTGGAATTAAAGTATTACTTTAAATTGAAGGGGAGGGGGGCACCTGGACCCACGCACATCACACGGAGCTCATAGGAAGAAGCTGGGGCACGGATGGGGTTTTTAAAAAATATATATCTACCAATAATATCCCTTGATGGAAGGGACAGAGCTGAAGCGCTATTACGATGAGAGGGCGTTTCAGGTCAAAGATGGGGAGGGCGGGCTAAAGCAATGAGGAGCGCATCATGCGCGGTGCTGTGAAGCCAGGGGTGGGGGCGGTGGGGCAGACCATCCTGGGCAAGAGAGGTCAACGTAAGGAGGGAGAAACAGCAGGCCGGGATGGACGCAACTGGGAAGGACCCTTGCAGGACGGGAGCTTCACCCGGGCGGACGACGTGGGGTTGGACCATTCACTCACTGCCTCTCCTCCTCCACCACCACCACCGCCTATAGGCTCTCCCTCTCACCGGAGCAGAGCAGGGGATCTCGGCCACGCGTCCTCCGGGCTCGGGTTCTGGCCGCCCCGCCATGCCGAGCCGGGCAGGGCCGGGCAGCGGTGGTGGCACCTACTGGCCTGAGGAGCAGGAGCCGCTCGCCAATCCCTGGGTAGGGCGGGACTCCCGGCGGCCAATGGGGGGGAGGCGAGGGGCTTGCCCCGCACGGCTCCTGGCGGCTGCGGGGCTTCGGTGGGCTTCCAGCCGCCCAATCAGAGGCGAGGAGGGCTCGCAGCCGCTGGAGCGTACCAAGAAAAAGAAGGGCCGCGGCTGTCCAATCATTGGAGACAAGGCGTAGAAGGGGAGAGGGAGGCATCCAATCGGCGGGGGCTCGACTTTTTAACTCTCTCCCGTTCTCTCTGTTTAATCTTAGACTTTTTGATCAGCATCCTCTGTCGCCAACTGGGGGGGGGGGGGTCTGTGCAAAGAATAGGGCGGGTCAGGCCCGCAGAGGATCAAGACTGGGACCCTGGACGCTGTGGCAGGAGGGGGGGGGTGCCAGTCGTCTCACCGACGAAGCGGTTGGCCGCTAGGAAAATATCGGATTCACGTGGTAATTCGTCTCGGTTTGTGAGCATTCCCGTATAGCTGCACGGGGAGCTTATTTCTGAGCTCTGCGAATTTGGCTGGGGGGAAATGCGCATTTCGAGAGCGGCACATCCAAGGCAAAACCTCCCGTGCGTTTTCGCCCAGAGGCAGCCGAATGAAACGGGAGTCTGGTGGCACTTTAAGGCTCTATTCCCGCGTAAGATTCCGTGAGTTTATGCAGGAGGGAAATGTAGTCTGGAAGGGGCGGCTGGGCTCGTGATTTATTTTGCTGCTGTAGCTTTACGGAAATCGTAAAACAAGCCGAAAAGCTTATCGGAAACTACCAGTGGCACGCTTAAAACCAGATTAAACTGCCCGCCGCCAAAAATGGGACCCTGTGGAAAGTTAATTCGTCTACCCCACCCCCCACCCCTTTCTGTCGCCCTCCAGCAGAAGGATGCAGACCCACAGATACAATTAAACGGTCCTGGCAGCCAAATGGTGCTGAAGCACAGCCACGGTGGACTGGGCTCCCTTCCGTTTCCCCACTAACCCCATCACTCCCTGTGACCATTACTGCCACCACCACCGCCACCACCCTTACATCGGAGGGATCTATGCGCTATCCTTTTACCTGATCCGCCGCGGAAAAACAACAGCTGCGGCTCTCTAGTCAGAGCTGGAGAAGGCTAAGGTGGCGCCACGGCAGACCAGCGGAACCTCCGTCAAGGGGAGCCAGCAAGATGCTGGTTTGGGTCCTCTCCGGCAAGATTCTAGATGTAAACAACAAAAACAAACCAACAAAAATTGTACAGCAGAATCTCAGAAGGGGAGGAGGCCACCTGTTTCAAGGCATCCCCTCCCAGCATCTGGAATAGACTCCCCCTAAAACAATACTCAGAAGTACGCTCTGCTACCAACTATAGGTATCAGAAATGCACTACAGAAAGAGATGTGCTGTGAACGTGTCCAGAGTGGGTATAGGAGGTCAGAAGACAGATGGACTCTGAAGAACACAAGATTATTCCCTGAAATCCTGATCATAATGGGACTGCTTTGGGGATGGGGACAAATTGTTTACCCCCATCTCTGCAAAGTGAGGTCCCCAAAAATAAAATAGCTATAGAAGAAAACTGAGATCGCAAGAAATCTGATTAGGGGAGGGAGAGCAAAATAATTCCCAATGCAATTCGGTTTTGAAATTTAGTTCAATAGATGTCAATGGGAGTAAAGGAAGAGAGGGACCCTCAAAACAGGGATTATAATTGCCCCCATACATTAATCTGACCTTGCTGTCTGATGTCTACGTTAGAAAGAAACATGTCTTGATCCTGATTTCTAACACAGCATATTGGGGCAAGATAAAATCTTCCTACGCATGTTCAAAAGATCTTGGTAAGGCAGGCAATGTTACAGTCAATGTTTCTTTCCTAGTGTGATTTGGCATTCTTCAATTTTGCTTGCTTTCTACCTATTGCTTTCTCCTTATTTCATCAGTTATGTCGTCGTTTTATCCCACCATTCTGCTAAGGAACTCACGGCAGTGCACATGAACATCCCCTTATTTTTCCTCACAACAGTCCTGTGAAGTAGGTTGGGAGAAAGTGACTGGCTCAAGGCAACCCAATGAATTTATAGCAGAGTAGGGATTTGAACCCAATTCCTTACTGCCAGACAACAGCAGCAAGAAGAAGAAAAGTTGGTTTTTATATGCCAATTTTCTCTACCACTTAAGGGAGACTCAAACCAGCTTACAATCACCTTCCCCTCCCCACAACAGACAACCTGTGAGGTGGGTGGGGCTGAGAGAATGTGACTTGTACAAGGTCACCCAATTGGCTTCATGTGTAGGAGTGGGGAAACAAATCCAGTTCACCAGATTAGCCTCTGCCACTCATGTGGAGGAGTGGGGAATCAAACCCGGTTCTCCAGATCAGACTCCACAGCTCCAAACCTCCGCTCTTAATCACTACACCACACTGGCTGTTTTGAATAATGTTCTGTGTTCAAGGCAAGTGTCTCATGCCATTTTGTGTCAACAGTTATTATTTCCTGAACCCTTATATAAACCAGTTGTTGACTACAAAATAAAAGATGGCGGCCCTGCCAGTGTTAGGGAGCTGTACTGTAGAAAGGGCACAATTGGGGAATAAAGGGTGTAATTTAGGGATTTTGAAAGATGAGAAATTTTAAAAGGTCAAAGAGACTTGTTTGGAGGTCTTCAGAAAAAGTATAAATAGAATATGAGACGACTGAAGGGGCTAATGCAAAATGATATTACAAAGAAGAGCAAAATGATATTATAGAATGGAATAAATTAAGCAACCCCGAAGAATTCAAAATGGAAGGAAGAAACAGGAAGATGAAAAAGGTATTGTATATTACATATTAGTTATTTAACTAATTAATTTCTCATTCTGTTCTCTATTTACATAATTCATAGCACTGATTGGAACAGAAATTTGGGTTTAATTATACAGTTTTGTGCTGGTTTCAATCTTTTCTGTCCAATAAATGGCAGAAAGCTGTGATGGGAGAAGTGAAATTGGACTGCAGTGCTCCACGAGGCTCTGTTATGACTCCAGAATTATTTAACATGTATATGATATCCCTTAACAAGAACATCTGTAGTTTGCTTATGACACTCAGGTTTACATTTTTTTAACAAGACCTCTGGATGCTGTGATCAAGTAAATAAGGGTGAACGTGCTGAAAGTGAATCCATACATGATGGAGATGATGCTGGTAAATTTATCCCTAACCAATCATGTAAAGAACTTGTCCCAGCTTTGTTATTGGAAGAGCAAGTGGCTCTTAGATGAAGGTGGAGTGAAAATTGGAGGAACATTAATAATTTGAGATATGCTGATGACACTACATTATTGGCAGAAAATAGTGAAGATTTGAAACGACTACTGCTGAAAGTTAAAAGAGAAAGTGCCAAAGCAGGACTACAGCTGAACATCAAGAAAACAGAAGTAATGACTACAGGAGAATTACACAACTTTAAGGTTGACAATAAGGAAATTGAAATTGTTCAAGACTTTCTATTCCTTGGCTCCACCATCAACCAAAAGGGAGACTGCAGCCAAGAAATCAGAAGGAGATTGAGACTGGGAAGGGCAGCCATGAAGGAGCTAGAAAAGATTTTGAAGTGTAAGAATGTGTCACTGGCCACCAAGACTAGATTAATTCATGCCATCGTATTCCCTATTACTATGTATGGGTGTGAAAGCTGATATGAAGAAAATAGATTCCTTTGAAATGTGGTGTTGGAGGAGAGTGTTACGGATTCCGTGGACTGCCAAAAAAACAAATCAGTGGATTATAGATCAAATCAAGCCTGAACTGACCCTAGAAGCTAAAATGACTAAACTGAGGCTATCGTATTTTGGTCACGTCATGAGACGACAAGAGTCACTGGAAAAGAGAGTCATGCTAGGAAAAGTTGAGGGCAGCAGGAAAAGAGGAAGACCCAACAAGAGGTGGATTGACTCAATTAAAGGAAGCCACAGCCTTCAATTTGCAAGATCTGAGCAAGGACTTTCATTCATAGGGTCAGAAGTGACTTGACGGCACTTAACACACACACACACACATTACACAAAACTCCTTTTGTTTAAAAGAAATTATAACAAATTTTTAAGCAATTGTAACATGCATTAAAATATATTTGGCTACAAAGGAAATAATTAATAATTATATATTTAATGTTAAATGAATTAAAAATTAAACATATCCCAGGCAACAGTAGGCCATTTCCCAAGAACTAACCAGGAGGCATGGTGGATTGTATCTTACTTCATGCAGCAAAACACCTTGAACCTACTCTGATGCTATTTTACTAAAGGACCAGCTTTATTTCCTTGGGCCAACATAAAAAACATAAAATGGCATATTGCTGGTATTTGACACTGCATCAGTTAAGCAAATATATTACCAGACAACCCTACATGGCATAGAGCAGGGGTTCCCAATGTGGTGCCTGTGGGTACCATGGTGCCCACCAACACCTTTTCTGGTGCCCACCAAGTGTTTTTAGGAAGTGGGTGGGGCCAAGTAGGGCTTTTGCCCCACAAGTAGGGTTGCCAGCCTCCAGAGGGTGGCAGGAGATCTCCTGCTTTACAACTGATCTCCAGCCGATAGAGGTCAGTTCACCCCACCCTCCTCAGGCTCAGCTCCAAAAATCTTGCCTTTTGAGATTACTGTGAAGAACCATATGGTCCACTACAATATAGCACCTATTGAGGTTATTCTATCTCTTCCTATTGATCCTTTAGCTGATGAAGCCCATAGCGAAACATGGTCACATGATCTAGACGACACGTCCTTACTTGCATGGCTATGGAATAACGTTGGGAATATCCTTTCAAGCCTGTAATTACCTAGAAAAAGAACAATGAAATAATTTCATCATCTTTATTATTTGGACTTCTACTATCCTTATGGTGAAGCTTGATATATTGTCTCAAAGAAGGATACATTGATACTCAGGCTGACTCTTTATCTTGTGCATATTGTATATATTGTATGTGTTACATTCTATGTATTTTTGTATCGTAATTGTATATTGTCCTTTCACCTTTTTATGTCACTTTAATTATAGCAATTCACGTTTATATATTATTTTGTTTTGCTGTTCTTTGCCTGCAAGCCTCAAGGGGGTGGCTGGAGATCTCCTGCTATTATAACTGATCTCCAGCTGATAGAGATCAGTTCACCTGGAGAAAATGGCCCCTTTGGCAATTGGACTCTATGGCATTGAAGTCCCTCCCCAAACCCTGCCAACCTCAGGCTCCACTCCAAAAACCTCCCGCCTGTGGCGAAGAGGGACCTGACAACCCTAGGTATAAGGCATTTTACTACATAGCTGAATATGTTTAAACATATTTTCTCTGTCATCATATGAGAACTGTCCAGAATGTGGCACAGCCACATTGTGTACCCAACACTGATTTCCTTTCTGCTGTCCTGATTGAGGTGGTTAGTTTAATCTTGGACTGGCACACTTGCTCAATATGTCCCATCTGGTTACAAAATTGGCAGGGTATATTTCCAAACTGGCCAACACATCCTTCGTAGGGCCCTCCACAGTCTTTGGACTGCGTTAGAAATACTTGTCAGGGTCTCTGGCTTCCTACAAAAACTGTTATGATTGGTGTAAGGCTGCCAACCTCCAGGTGGTGGGGAGAAAAAAGGCACCTCTGTACTAATACCACGAGGTTAGGAAAACAGTACAGGATGATATATATACACAAAGTGCAAATTTTATAAGCTACTGAGATGAAACAAGGACCATATACATGACGCATACAAAGCACAAATATATACAATATGTACAATCTGCATAAAGCAGAAATGATTCCAAAGGTCTCAACAGAGTACCAGGTAAGTATTAGTATTGTAATATTTGTGTATAAAGTCCATATAAAGCCACAGCAGTGGATCTGAAACCGCCGTATCCATTGATGATTGTGGTTTTATATGGACTTTATACACAAATATTACAATACTAATACTTACCTGGTACTCTGTTGAGACCTTTGGAATCATTTCTGTTTTATGCAGATTGTACATATTGTATATATTTGTGCTTTGTATGTGTCATGTATATGGTCCTTGTTTCATCTAAGTAGCTTATAAAATTTGCACTTTGTGTATATATATCATCCTGTACTGTTTTCCTAACCTCCAGGTGGTGGCTGGAGATCTCCTGCCATTACAACTGACCTCCAGGCAACAGAGGTCAGTTCCCCTGGCCTGGCCTCCCCTCTCCAAACCCCACCCTCCTCAGCCTCCACCCCCCAAAATCTCCAGGTATTTCCCAACCCTGCAGCTGGCAACCCTAGATTGGTAGGTTGTTCTCCTGTACCTTAAGAATATCCACTGGTTGCAGAACATGATTTTTGGTAAGCCAGGCTTCAGAGTAAGATGGACTCCTTGGTAAACACATCTCATATGTCTTGTGCATTTTGAAATGTGAGTCTTGTCTCTTTTCTTTCCAAACAAGCCCCTCTACAGATCTTCATAATGCAGGCCACAGACCATGCAGTTTCTCCTTCAGGTTTGGGATATGGCAGCGCTGTCAGGTGCTGTGATTCAGCAATTTATGTAAAAGCTTCCTGGTTGACCCTACTTACTTTTGTTGACAGTATTATGTTGTGCTGTTTCAGAAGGCTGTGGTGCAAAATGCTTTCAGAATAGTCAGGAAGTCCCTATAAGAAGTGTTAGCGAGCTATCAGCATGTTTCCTGCCTAGGTCTGTAATGCCATTTGCTGCTAAGTAAAACTGTAAAACTCCAGTTAGCTCCATTGTTTTTCCATTTGCTGGAGTCTGCAGGGTTAAATTTTTCAATATGCCCCTGGGTAACCATATCTCACAAGATTGCATTATTCTCCCCTCCACAAAACCCTATAGGAGGTGACTAAATGTTAAGAGGACTCCACTGCTCACAGCTGCTGTAACTAGCTGCATTATCTCTGGGAGGTTATAAACCACAGGGCCGCTGAAACAGGCAATGACCTGTTTTTAAGAAGGGTAAGAGAAAACAATTACCCAGATATTTAAGACAGGCAGCAAGCAACAAGGTTCTCATTTGTTATTCAACCTGTGGTTTGTGCCTCTGGTAACACTACTCCATATTCTCAGGTGTCCCACATGCAGGAACAGCTTCAACACAAAATCAGATTTCCTGCCAGAATGAATCTTGAGATGGGGATCCCTGAATGTGTAGGAGCAGTTATGCAGCCATCTAGATAACTTCATAGAAAATATTAGGGTCATAACTACTGATGGTATTTTAACATGGTTCTGAATACACTTGATTGGGCTCACACCTTTATTAAAGCACATATGAGCTAAATCTTTTTAATAATTAGATATCTTAATCCATTTCCCAGTTGAAGAAACCCAAATGAAAGATGCTGTTTCTTCAGCATCACCACACTTAAGCCCCATGACTAGGAGGACGTATTCTTACCCAGAGCCATGGAGTGATCACAGGTTCCACTCATAGCTCCCACAGTCCACAAATCCAAAGACTATTCCTTGCTTCAATGAGACAGGCAGGTGAGGAGAGAAGGCATCTGTATATTCGGGCCCCAGTCCCCTCTAGCTAATCCTCAGAATCCAAGTTAGCTTCCAAATGATGCCTCAGGATGCTCATCAATGTAACTTATTTAATTCTATCCCAACTCCCATTGTCCCTACCCATGTGACCCAGAAGGAACATTTAAACAAAAATTTAGGCAACTAAACCCAACAAGAGCCTCCCTTTAACATTGCAGCATAAAATAAGTGGGGTGTGTGTGGAATTTAATTCTATAGACAATTCTGGTCAAAGGGGGAAAATACTTATTTGCCCTGGTAAGCAAGCAGCTAATCCTGAACAACAGTGACCAGGAAGGCTAGGTACATGCTTAGCAAAAAAAACCTAGGTTGGTTGGCCTTTAGAGCTCAAATAGTCTGACAAGTTGTACCTCCTATGGGCCATCTTTTATGAGCTTGGTAGCATGGCAAAGCTCCAAACCACATCATCTCCCCATGTCCATGGCTAGGTATAATCCAGTTTGCAGGGGAGGAGGGCAGTGCACACATTCATAAAATGTTTATGGGGTGTACTGCTGCGAAATGTGATGATTGTCTTTAGTTCAATTACATGTTAACCAGTCAGATAGCCATTTATTAAATTTTGTACTTATAAGACAGACTACACATTCTAACCCAATCAGAAAAGATAAATGTATTAAACCCATGGAATGATAATCAAGGGAAATTCAACTGAACTGATGAAGGCAAGAAAATGAATCAGTGTGCAAATGGGTCCCATCAGTTTTCTCATCATGTTTTATTGCTACCTTGATCTATTCCAGGTGCATTTCTAAGAAAAGAATCTCAGCAGGGCCCTTTTAACTCAGGGGAAGTAAGTACAGGCTGCTCTGTTGGTGATAAGCTGAGCCCAGCAGTTGGAATTGTGAGTAAAATGCCAGAAAGGTCAGATGGAACCCCAGGGAGTAGCTGTCCTTATGCCTAGCAAAATACTGCAAAGTTCACAAAGGCTTGAAGGAAGGAAGGAAGGTCTGTTGATACACATCTTTGTCTGACTCAGACCCTGAACAAAAAGGCCAAGAAGTACAGGAGCATATACACAAACAGCTACTGTAGAGCTTCTCTTGGCACCATGTAGATCTCGCTCTTGGGTTTCAGCACAGATGACTCATCAGCCTCCCTGCTCAGGGGTATATTGTGTTACTAAACGAGTGACTGTAGCCTAGCTCTATTCTACTCTAGTCATCCTCTGAGCAACTCCCGATCCAAATTTTACACCCTGTTCGTACAAAGTTATTTATATCTTATTACTGTTAAAGGTTTGGTTGTTTTTCATTTTAATTCTAATTCATATTTGCCTGTATAAGTCTAAATTTCTGAGCTCCGTTCAGTTCTTTGGAGCTACTCACAGCTGATACTATCAAGTTAACTCTGAGAGAACCAAACCTCTCAATAGTTAGTAAAATGAGTAGCTCTAACATGAACCAAAATTCTGAAAATACAGCTCCGTTATTTTGTGCAGAATCATGAGTACTAAAGACCAAAGGATACATAAGAGATACCACAAGCGGGGGCGGGGGGCGGGACAGGAAACTGACAAAAAAATATTACATGACAGCAGAAGCACGCGTTCAGTTTTGAACCTGGTAAAGAACCAAGATCATAGGCAGGAGCAGAGCAGGGCATTTTTTTTAGGTTTGTAGAAACATCTGTCTTGTCTGTTCATGGCTCGAGTCTCTGGATTTAAGTATCCACAAATTTGGCCATGTTGAGAATTAGATATATTGATGATGATTATTGCATTGAACTGCATTAAGCTTTTAAAAAGAACAAAAATATAAAACATTGATCAAAATCAAACCCTTAAAAAAATCTAACTACAAATTGAATTCAGGGATTGAGCTTTCTTCAGTGGTGATAGTTTCGGAGAGTAGCCCATGTTGGTCTGCAGAAGAACATCTAGAATCAAGTCCAGGAGCGCTTTAGATACCAACAAGATTTATTATTGTTGGTTAGATACCGTCAAGCTTTCAAGAGTCAAAGCTCCCTTCATCAAATACCCAGATACTTCAGTGATAGGTGACTAAAGCTGCTCCCACACATCAGGGATTAGAGGCCTGAAGACTATGCTTCCAGAAATGGTTAAACTCCAGCCTCTCTTGTTTTTAGAAGTGAAGCATTTCTCCCACACCTTTTCCCAAGTTGGTTATATGATGAGTGTGACAGCAGTGGAAAAGCCGACTCAGTTCCCTGAACGAGTTTAGACTGCAGCAGTACAAGTAGCTGCTGTGAGGAAGTGCAATTCAGTACTTGAGAAGTGAGTTGTCTTCTTCTGCCAAAAAGTCACCTGTCTTTTAAATTCAGCTTGTGTTGGCTGGTACAGCTGTGCAACACCCTCTGTGACTGTGCAATACCCTCTGTGGCCCATAGGAAGCCGTCCAAGGGGACAGGAGCAAACTTCGGGCTCCCTCCCATCCTTCTCCACAACAATTCAGTGGACCTTGCGTGGCATAACTGGGTTCGAGAGGGGAGCAGAGGCAGCTCCTCTGTGAGATGAAGTTTAACGCTGGGGTGACAAGGGCTGATCTTGGAAAGTTCTGTCTTTTCAGATGTAGACTTTGTATAAGAAGGACCTGAGTAGGTAAACTGAGAATAACTTGATCCTTAATCTCAGTTTAATTGGCACAAGCCCCTCTCATAAATAGCAAGGAGTGCACAACTTGAAGCAGGTAATTTACTCTGATGGAGTCTGTCTTTCTTTTATAACATGAGCCCTCAGTCCATACAACTATGTATATTATTTGAAAATACTATTTAGCTTCATTAATTTCAGACCAGCAGTATTTTAGAAGGGGTAGTGGTTTAGACAGACCTCACAGGCAAAGAGGTAAGCAAGGTTGAACTGGCCATTTAACTTACAGGAAAATTTCCTGGTGGGCTACCAACCAAGAGGGCTGCTGGTAGCCACGAGCAAGCAGAGCCAAGCCCCAGCAACTCTATCCAAGCCTTGGGGACCACTTGGTCCAGACCCCTCACCAGCCATGGCAGTTTGTGTCAGCTCGCCAGCGGTCTGGTCCTGCACTGCATTCTGCGGAATGATGCCATGGGTGGGCTGATGCCCATTGTCAGTCCCACAGAGTGGCCCTGCAGAGCAGGGGGCATCCAACTTGCTCCCAGTCCATTCCTGGTGTCGAGATTACATAGAATGAAGATATAAAGAGGGGAGAAACCCTCAAGCTTGCAAAAGTAAATGTTCAGGATCTATAGCTTTTTCTTTACACCAAGGCACACTTGTTATGGTCACTTCAAATCCAACTAAGCATGTTTCAGCAGGCACAACTTGCTTTCCAGCTTCATTCCATAACGACTGCATTGCTACTATTTGGTCAGTAACAAGTGGAAAAGATGGTCAATCCCAGTGAAAAATGAGGTCCAACTCAAAACTACTTTTTTTTAAAAAGCATAAAAGGACAGAGACTCAGGACCTCTTTCTAATCAATCACAGAACCTCTGTCAAGGTGTCCAGCGTCAATTAAATTGTTACATTTCCAGGGTCTAAAATATAACTTAATTTCCTGCAGGTGTTCACATAAAAGGATCACCAGGGATAAAAACCAGAGTAATAGAGGACTCCTTACTGAGAAGTTGGATACGATCTGGTAGAATAAGGGGACGGAACACCTCCAGCAGGAACAAACCTCTTTGGATTGTTTGCAGAAATATTTATTATGAGGGGAGAAAACTGATTAACTTATCTAAAGAACTTATCTAAAGAACACAGTGTAACTGAACCAGCAGTTTAAAATGGGGCTTAGGTAAATAGAGTCAATGGATTTGAAAAAGCTTTCACCAACTGATAGGCAACTCAAATAATGAAGGCAATACTTTAATAATTATATAACATACATACCAAGATACATAATAGTAGCAAAGAAAGAGTTTCTAAAGGTCAGTATCATGCATTATTGAACATACTTTGCTGTGGATTGATCCAGTTGCAATATATTCAGGTCTGGGTTTTCAGGAGGAATTGATAGGAGCAGCGGGTAGTAGCTGCCACAGTTGCTGGTGAAACGTCAGGAAAGAAAATACCAAGACCACGGTCACACAGCCCAGTTAACCTACAAGAACCAATGATACTGACTTTCCTTTGTTCTCTGGTGAGTAACCTTGCATCTTATCTTTATTTATTTCACCCCAGGTCTGTGTTTAGCTAAATAAAGAACTGTTGCTTTAACTTAACCTACTCCTTGTTGTCTATCATTGGACTCTATAAGACAACCAGGCACTTCAGAACTAGTTGGTCATGGAGGTGGCTCCCATAAGTCTACAATGTGGAAAGATATCCCAGTCGGAGAAAAGGGAAAGACTCAAGGAGTAATTCAAACTCAGAGCCCTACAAAGGTTTCCCCAAATCCTCCTAGGGAAAAAATGGCTATATTGGCAGAACAAAATAGGGGAACTAACAAGCCTTAACAGGAAACAAGATATAGAAATTAAGGACCTTAATAAGAAAAATCAGAAGTCTATGTTAAAGAGCAATTCCAGGTGAACTTGTCAAAGAAAAGACCTGGCTGGAAGAAAACAAAACAGAAACTGCCAGCTTAAAAACTCAACTGCAAAATGTACTGGAATTCCAGAGAAACTCTGAGAATAAAAAATTATAGAAGAACTAAGTGAGGTAAAATAAAGTAGAGCAAGTGACCAAGCTGTGCCACCCCCAACTTCCCCTCTTTTCTATGGGAATGAAAAAATACTCAGTGGCTCGGTTCCTCCGTCACAGAATCAAGAACAAAACACAGCCTCTGATCCTGTACAAAGTCCCAAACCCATTGCCTAGGATATTCCTTTTAGCAGAGAAGAATTTGCTCCAGAAACCCCTGCTAAGAAAAGCCTTTGTGTATTCACCCCCCCCCTTTTTTTTTGCAAGGAGCTCTCTGTTCCTATCCCACTGTTGAGTAAAACTGCAAACCAGGGAAGGAACAGTTGTTCTGTAGAAGCCTGAAAGAACTTAAATTCAGTGTTTTGGAACAAAGCAACTTTGCCCTTCATTTCCCAGAGCAACCTTGATCTTAGAGAGCTAACAATAGTAGACAGAAATCAAATGATAGTATGGTGTTTTTGCAGCACAAGGAATTGTCTTTTAATTATCTTTGTCTTAATTGAGAGAAATAAGGAGAATTTGTACATCTACTTTCACCCTTTAAAATATAAAATCTTAAACCTGAATGCAAGTGTAGAACCTCCAGCATTAAAGGCAGTGGTCAGTGGAGTAGTTCTGCTTGGCAAAGGGAAACAAATGCTCTTACTTAGAGGCCATTTATGCATGGGAGGTTTTGCCATGGGATTGCAGCTCTCCACATGCACATTTTCCCCACCCAAATTCTCAAAACTCTGCATGGGGGCTTATTGTTGAGTTCTGAGAATTTGGATGGGGAAAATGTGCATCTAGAGAATGGCAAATCCAAGGCAAAACCTCCTATGCAAGAAAGATCCTGTGTGTGAGGGAAGTTATTTGAGTGTCCTTCCCTAAGAGAAATAGCTCCTAAGTGAAAGGGGTGATCCCTAACCAGTTTAAGGAAGGAAACTGGGGAAATTATGTGTTTTGTTCCTGATTCCACCAGCTTTTGAAATATTGTTTCAAGAAGCTTAAGTCTGTTCGACTAAGCAGTGACTGCCAAGAGTTCTCTGTCTCAGTGTATATCAAAAGTATCAGCACCTGTCTGAGAAAAACATCACATACATCCTGATTACAAAATATCTATTGTTTATAAATATCCTAAATTTCCTCATTCCTGTTGTTTTATTGTTTAACATGCCAAGTTTATTTTCTGAAACTTCCCTGCAAACCTGACTTTACCATTTCCCCAAAAAGAGACAAATAAAACAATTTTGAGTTTTTGTTTCACTAAGCCTCTTTTGTGCTATATTCTAACTTAAATAAAGAAAGAGTTTTGGTGGATACCCCAACCAGCTAAAGTGTGACAGAAAAAACAAAAAGAGACAACCCAAACATCTCAGGAGTGATTGTGGTGGTTGGTGAAGAACAATAAATTAAATAGAACAAGAGGAGATCCAGCATCACTCCAAACCGTCATAGTGGTGGCACTCCCACCCACACATGCCACCTAGTGCTGTTGAGGAAAGGGCATGTAGGTAGCTATGGGCAGTGGGAGGGGTCAAGAGCAGGCAGGAGAAGGATGCAGAGGCAGGTGGGAGGTACATGGGGGAAGAAGGGAGGTGTAATCAGGGGTTCTGGTGGTGGGGAGAAGAGAGGAGGGGGTCCCCTGAGCACTGCCTACCCATGGCGCCTCAAAACCTAGAACTGGCCCTGCCTGCATTGCTTAAATCCAGGTGTTTTTTCTCTTGCATATGTTGTACCATAAAAGTCCAAGTTCTGAGTTTAAAAGAAATAATAAAAATTAATATCTATGCAAATATTTATTTTGAATAAGTATGCCTAAATTGCATGCTTTCTCCCAAAACATGGCATGTTAATTCTTGTAGAATTTGAAGTATTTTGGCATAGAATACCACAGCACTGATGCCTACAAGGTGCCTGTGTATTCCATGGTGCCTGGTTTCCTGATGTCTACTTGTTTCTTCTCCAAAGCATCTCTTCCTAAAAGTGAAGAGCTAGTCCTAGCTTTTCTCCACTAGGAGATCCTTCAGAAATGCCCAGAGGTATCACCTTTGTATCTTCAGGGAGTACCTGCGTGGAAACAGCTACCTCCACCGTAGAAATATGCTTGGCTTGGAATCTCTCAACATTTTGCAATTGGACACAGCTTTGACAGAAACTCCAAAACTTACTAAGGCTCAAAAGTGCCACATAGAGTGTCTGGAGCTTGGACCCTTGGAGGGTTACCTTAGAATGAGACGTTGATTTCCATTCCACATAGGACCACCCAGGAAGACTTAATCTCTTTTGGACAAAGGATAATCCAGTTTGGACTGCGTATTTGTTATGGAAATTCAGAGCCATTATCAGATGTTTGATGGAGGTGAGACTATTTTTTACATCTCTGATGGGTAATGGTAGCCCCTGATATCAGAGATGGGGATTTGCATGGGATTGGAGAAATCATTCATAGAAAGGAGGCAGACTTGGATCCAGCTCCATTTACCATCAATATCTGGAAATTTGGGGTTATCTGTTGTCTTCCGTTTTCAGCCTTTAGTGGAAACCGAGTCCTCTGGAAATTGGGTAGGGGTTAAGAACCCCTTTGACTTCTAGCTACTGTAAGGTATTCTGCACATGCTCTGAAGAACCTAGGTAATGTATGTTTAGCTTAGCTAGTTCAATGGTATTTCTTTTCATTTGATTCTCTCTGTGCTGTTGTTGCCGTGTGCCTTTCCTTGTATTGTGTTTTTGTCCTTATTCCACCACCTTTGACTGCAACCATACTTTTCCTTTTTCCCCTCTCTCTTTTATAGTAAACTTTTTTTTATAAAAACATTTTTTTGGCTGTGCTTAGTACAATTTATTTCTCTGGGATGTTTCTCTTAATTTCTTACCCACGTGCTAGACTGCATGGGTACTACTGGGTTGGTTGTAAGGTATTTTCTATAACTTTGTTATTCCACTCGAACTGCACTAGAAGAGTGCCTTCTGAGACTGAGCGGGTCAGTCTAGTTGCTCTCAGGAGTGGTGGTGGTGGTGGTGTGTTACTACTGGGTTTCCCAGGGAATCCTTGGCCCATGGGAGTTTCCCAGCAAGGAAAGACACAATGTTTCCCTTCCAATGGTAACACCAGCCCTGTTGGCAGCCATTTTGTGATTGGTCTTACACATGGCCATGACAGCCATGTTGTTGTGGCACCCACTACCTGTTGTAAAACTTTCATAAGTGCCCACAGTTTCAACAAGGGATCCCTGAACACCAGCAACAGGTGCTGATGTATAGGTGAGACATTAGAGAAGATGCATCAGCAGAGTAATGTTATGGCAGGCCATCAGTGATGGGACTGGTATAGTTACACAGATCTCAGAAGCTCCAACTAATTAACAATGAAGCAGTTCACAGATACTGCCTTCAAACATACCTTTTCTCCACAATCAAGAGAGTTAGGGGTATGCTACTTCAAAAATTAAAGTCTAGCTTTGCAGCCACTCCCATTCTGTATCAGATTAAATGCTCCATTCTCTGTATGTTGCCACCATCCATAATGGCAGTCACATGGAAATGCCTTCTCTTTACCAAATGCACAATAATAATCGAGCTTTCTTCTCCCTTTGATTGACATAATCTTGCTGGTTTCTTCTCTGAACCACAAATTGCTACCATTTTGGATGCTAAGAAACATTTAATACATATTTCAAGAAGTAATAGAAAATGGCCACTTGGGTAACTCAAAGAAAAGCCCATGCCATGTTCAGCACATGACTCCTTCAAATTTGATATTTGATATTTAATATGATATTTAGTGCTGCAAACAATAGTCCACAAATGGCAAATTTAATCTCCTTGTAAAGTGGGAGTCGGCCCTTATTTATTCCAGGTAAATAAAATTAACAGACTTTTAAGATCTGTTTATTCCGATGGAAGATAAATAAGCAATGTGTTATGATCTGGTTGAAATCATTTGGTGCTCACCTTTGGCTAGATCATGCCCATGCTATTTTTTTTTAAATAGTATCTGAGACCATAGTGATAAGGTTAAAAGAGGAAGCTGACTAGTGCACGCTAGAATTCATATGACTCTGTGATTGGCTATTTGCTCAGCTCCTTTCAGTATACAAATGGCCAGATTAAGCTAGGTTGTTTTTTCTCTCCCTCATATCACTTTTTCTGAAAAAGCATCCTCACCTTTTTAGAGTGCCGATGCTTTCTACGGCTGAGTAGTTCACACATTCTGCTTGGTGATAGAATCTGTGACATTTTCAGGATTTGGAAACATGCCCACAGATAAGCCAGATGCCACCAGAGCCCCAATCAGCATATAATGTGCATATACTCCTGTCCTGACAAGCAGCAGCAAGGGTTCCCCATGGATTTATATAAATATCTGCAAATCTCTTTTACACAGTTGGGTCTTTTTGTTTTGCATTCACTGCCCCGGTATACAATACATCCTCACCGCTGTGGGGTTTTCTTACTTTGAATACAGCGAAAACATAATCAGACACCAAACAGGAGTTTTACACTCCCCTGATCTTTGCAATACAATATCCCTTTTTAGACAAGGAGTATTGCTTTACAAATCAACCTTCCCCCACCCCCCACAAGTCTCCTACCTTGGTTGTTGTGTTCTGACCTCACCTGGATTCCAAAGCATCTTTCATAGTCTGGCAAGGTTGTTTTGCCATCCCAAATTGCTGACAAGGAAAGGCAGTTGGACGGCTCAGGTTCTCATTTCATTACTTGCTCGTTCATTAGCACAGGCTGACCTAAAAATATCCCAAAGACCAGGATGACTGAATTCATGCAGCTGCATCCTTTTCCCTGGCAGCGCTTCAGAATGTGAAAACTGAGCTGTTAATCCATCGCAAAGTCATTTCTGCCCACAGAAAAGTATTCCCCCAGGGCCAGAGAATACCCCAGAAGAGGCTACAACCAGGGATCCTCCCCTCTTCCAGCAGCTACCATCTACAGAGATTCTGTCCTTCTGCTCAGCATGGTTCACAAGTCATGCAGCCAAGTTGAGAAGGATAGGCATATCCCTGGACTGCTTACTTAACAAAGATGTGATGAACAGATCAATGCTTGGTTTAGTAATAGGAAAATTATACAGGCTGCATTGCTCTTTTCAGAGTGCTGGACTGTTTATATTAAAATGAATGACAGCAAATGGCTATTGGAATCCATTATCTCCTTCTGAATTACTATAGGAATTCACTGAGTGTATCCAAATGGCCACTGGGAAGCATTAGAGCTAGGGTGACTGGTTGGTTATCTTTAGGAACTGTCTCCAAATGGCAGACCAAAATGCCTTGACAGACCACAGTGTCCCAGATTAATAACAATTTCAGAATCACTGTAGTAGAACTTATATATTAAGATGGCAAACATATATTAGTTAACATTTTCTTTTTTCTTTAATTATTTGTCTCTAAACAAGATTCAGATTTTGTAATTTAAACATTTTTATATCCCAACCCATGCCTTTTTAGAAAGAATCTTCTGAGTAACGTTACAATAAATAAGACCACTGCAGAAACTTAGCATCCTGTTGTCATTTCTTTGTTTAATGCTTTTCAGTGGCCACTGAGTAACTCAATGAATTCCTAAGGTAATTCAGAAGGAATTATTGGATTCCAATAGCCATTTCTGTTATGATCCTGAGAAAATGTACAATAAATGACCATTGTGAAATTTATAATCCAATTAATATTCTCGGCCCTGACCTGGATAGTCACAGGCTAACCTGATCTTGTCACATCTCAGAAACTAAGCAGGGTTGGCCCTGGCTAGTATTTGGATGGGAGACCACCAAGGAAGTCCAGGATCACAACACAGAGCAGGCAATGGCACACCACCTCTGACCATCTCTTGTCTTGAAAACCCTATGTGGGGTCACTATAAGTCAGCTGTTACTTGACGACAAATATATATACATCTTTTTGCTGGTTTCTTCTCTCAACCACAAATTACTACCATTTTGGATGCTAAGAAACATTTAATACATATTTCAAGAAGTAATAGAAAATGGCCACTTGGGTAACTCAAAGAAAAGCCCATACCATGTTCAACACATGACTCCTTTAAAGTATATATATATTCTTCAATATTAGTAATACTGCCAGAGGGATTAAGTGGGATTTTAAAAAAACATTTTCCAACTTAATCAAAGTTATTTTGAAGGACATTAATTTTGCTAATATTATTGTATCCCAGACTATTTTCTTTTAGAAGGGCCTTAGTAAATTTACAGTACATTAAAACATTGTCAACATTTAGCATCCTGTTCATATTCCCTTACTAAAACATTAATAAGACTCTCTTTTGCCTTATTACTTTCCAATGACCATTCAGAAACTCAATGAATTCCAACAGTAATTTAAGAAGGACCCAATGGATTCAGACAGCCAAACTGTGTCAAGGTTCTGAGTAAAACTACAGGGTTGGATTTTATCAGCTTTTCCACTGGTGCAAGGGAGGGGGCTCTTTATAACCCTCGAAATGCTTTGCTGGGAATTATGAGACCCTTGTGGACAAAACGCCATGAGAAAAGGCATTGTTGTGAGGAGAGGAATCAGCTCCTTCTCCTTGGACCAACAAAAAAACTGGTAGGAACCCACCTCCAGTAAATAACAAATATTATTTAGATCATGTTCTTTTACTCTTTAATAAAAATTCCATATGGAATTTTATATGCAAACATTCAACACATATATTCAACACATATATATGCAAACATTCAACACATCAGAGAATTTAAAATTATGGTATAAACAAGACATTGCAAAAATGCTTCAACCAGTTCATATTCCTTAACATTCATAAGAACATAAGAAAGGCCCTGCTGGATCAGACCAAGGCCCATCAAGTCCAGCAGTCTGTTCACACAGTGGCCAACCAGGTGCCTCTAGGAAGCCACTAACAAGACGAGTGCAGCATCACCATCCTGCCCGTGTTCCACCGCACCCAAAATAATAGGCATGCTCCTCTGATACTAGAGAGAATAGGTATGCAGTATGACTAGTATCCATTCTAACTAATAGCCATGAATACCCCTCTCCTCCATGGATATGTCCACTCCCCTCTTAAAGCCCTCCAAGCTGGCAGCCATCACCACATTCTGGGGCAGGGAGTTCCACAATTTAACTATGCGTTGTGTGAAAAAATATTTCCTTTTATCTGTTTTGAATCTCTCGCTCTCCAGCTTTAGCAGATGACCCCGTGTTCTAGTATTATGGGAGAGGGAGAAAAACCTCTCCCTGTCCACTCTCTCCAAACCATGCATAATTTTATAGACCTCTATCATGTCTCCCCTTAGCCTTCTTTCCAAGCTAAACAGCCCTAAGCGTCAATTATTATGATACAACAACAGCAACCAATTATTGCACGGTTAACCTTTAAAATGCAAATATTAAAACAAAACATAGCAATCATTATAATATAATTAACAGAATTATTTCACCATCAGGGACCATATCTCAATACCTACATTAAAAAAAATTATTGTCACTTTTCCTGTAGTGAATCCATTTTCTCCAGCAAGAAGAAGGGTGACTAGCTGTTCTGCTGAATGGCCTGGTACCTGAGTGAGCAGTGGAACAATTACATTATTCCTCACTTTTATAACAATTACCAGACAACACTACATGGCTAGAGCAGGGGTTCCCAACGTGGTGCCTGTGGGTACCATGGTACCCACCAACACCTTTTTTGGTGCCCATCAAGTGTTTTTAGGAAGTGGGTGGAGCCAAGTAGGGCTTTTGCCCCACAAGTAGGGTTGCCAGCCTCCAGGGGGTGGCAGGAGATCTCCTGCTACTACAACTGATCTCCAGCTGATAGAGATCAGTTCACCCCGCCCTCCTCAGGCTCCACTCCAAAAATCTCCCGCCAGTGGCGAAGAGGGACCTGGCAACCCTACCCACAAGGGTTCTGGTTAACTATTAGCGATTTGATTGGCTGTGCAGATTTCTTTAAAATGTTGCTTTGGTGGCAGCAGCTGAAGATTTTCATGGCATGGAATGAAATAAAATCACCTGATAATTGCTGCAGCTCAAAATGATACTAAACGGACAGATACAGGGACCAGTATCAGAGCTGGCAACCCTAACCCCTTTCTTCTCCCCTTCTCTCTTCTTGTCCCTGCCCTTCCCTACTCCTCACCTATATAAGTTCCCTCTATCCGACTCCTCCATCTTGCTTTGCTCCATCTTTTCCTCCTTGTGCTACCTCCTAAACTGACTTGCTAAATCCAGCATTATGCAAGGAGCCTCCTGATACCTCCTCCACTTTATGTAGTCCACAGAATTTAAGGTGTCAGTCTTTCATATAAATGTTTTAGTCGATAATATTTTATGTTCTATGTTTCATTAGTTCCTTTGATGGATTTGGGGGTTGACTGTATACATAGCGAACAGAAAGCTGATAGTGTTTGAACAGTTTGTTGAACTACAAAATCCACTAAAGACCTCCTGGGCCATCAAAACTGTATGGTTTATTAATGCAAGAACATCTAGAGAACAGGGCTATAATTCAGATGTTAAAACTGAATTATATTTACAGAGAGAGCATTATGTTTATGATATGAATTATGTTTATGATAGAGCAAAAGTGGAAGGCCATTTTAAAATTAAGATTACCCTGTCAATCAATTTAAGAGTAAATTATTGTAAAGTTTTAATAACATATTCTATTCTGCTTCAGTTAAGTAACTTGAATAGAGTTATCAGATGCATATTGGTACTGAGCAATGCCCAGAACAGTATTTCAAAGGTGAGCTTATGGGGAATCTTATGGGATAGCTAGTTGAGCATCAGTGAGAGTCCTTGACAGTGATAACATCACAGCCTCACATCCCAGCTAAGAGCTAACAGCAGAAACTATCTGAGAGAGCCAGCGTGGTGTAGTGGTTAAGAGCAGTGGTTTGGAGTGGTGGACTCTGATCTGGAGAACCAGGTTTGATTCCCCACTCCTCCACATGAGTGGCAGACGCTAATCTGGTGAATCAGGTTGGTTCCCCACTCCTACACATGAAGCCAGCTGGGTGACCTTGGGCTAGTCACAGTTCTTTTAAGAGCTCTTTCAGCCCCACCTATCTCACAGGGTGTCTGTTGTGGGAGGGGAATGGAAAGAGATTGTAAACCGGTTTGATTCTGCCTTCAGTGGTAGAGGAAGTCGGCATATAAAAATAACTCTTCTTCCTTCTCCTTCTCCTCCCAAACAAACTAGAGTGCTCTTTCCATTGTGGTACCTTACATTACCCTGACTACTGACAGCTTTGAGAGACTGTTTGCTGGCATTGTTGCCACAGGAGCCATTTAACACAGCAGTGTACCACCCAGCCACTGCACTGTAACCCACTGTAACTCTACCAATGAGGTAGAGAAATGTCAGTCTTATGGAGCAACAAGGAAGATGAAGATGGCAGTGATGGAGTCTATGCTGTATATATTGTGGGTCACCACAACCAACAACAAAGGAATCTTTGCAGGTTGCACAATCTGGCCATGCTGATCCATACTATAGCGACCTTTAAGCTTAACTATTGTAATATGCTTTACTTGGGGCTGCCTTTTGAGATAATCCAGAATCTTCATCTGGCACAGAATGTTGCATCTTATTTATTACTGGGAGCTGGTTGGAAGGCTAGATAATCAAATTTACCACATTTCAAGGTGTCAATCAGACATAACGTGATCACCCAGCCTGTCCAGTTTGTGCCAAAAAGCTATGAATATCTGCCAAACAGGTTTGCACTGGTTTTTGCAAAACTGCACAAGTGCAAAGACACTACTAATTTAAACCAATGAGTAGCCAATAGCATCATTGGGGATGACGCAGACACACACCAAAGGGTAGGATTTTAATTTTAAAAAATAGCATTTATTTATGATAAATTTAATCATCAGTTTAAACAAATTGCCTGCTGAGTGGAGCGGTTACACAGCAATAATCAGGAGTAATAGAACTCAATCAGGTTGTGTGATAATGGGCATGCATGAAAAGCCAGTTGCGCTTTACTGCATGGTTAGAAAAGAATACAGCGAAGCAACCTGATGCAGTCATGAATGGACTGAAGAATAGACAAACCAATCATCAGAAAAATCAGCTACCTGTTTGTGACTGGCGAACAGGATGTGAGCTGAATGGGCAGGTGTTTAAACATTCCTAGTTATCAAAGGCTTCCATTTTGTTGGCATTCCAGCAAAGGGGAATTATTTAGAAGAGCCATCACACTTGAGTACTTTTTATGGCGACGATGCGTGATCTGACAGTTCGAATTAGGTTGGTTTTTGTGTGTGTGTATTTGTGTTTAATTGACTTCCCATGTGTTTTAGGTAACTGTAATTTGCCACGTGTTTTAAACAGGGTCATCTGCTTCAGACCAGGAGAAGAAAGGTGGGTTAAAAATTGTGTCAAAAACAACAAACCCACCTCTCTCCTACAGTGCTCAGTCTGCCCTTGACTACTAAAGCTCCATAGGGCAAGCAGCCCTCCCTCCTGCTAACAAATGGCAGAATAATGAGTGGGGGAAAAGGGAAATTGTCACCTACCCAGTAGCATTTGACTATGGTCAAACAGATAGCCAGTTGTCAATATTTACGCAGTGAATTGCCCAGCATGCCAGCTGTAAAGCAGAATACTATATTAGAAGTGGTATCATGTAGGTGCTCTTTGACCCAACTGGCACAGTGAGGTGACAGGATGCCCCATTAAAGGCACAAAATGTAAAGACAGTTGATATCATGATGACCAGCAAGCAGATCTGGTCTCTAAGCAGCTTGACTACGGACAGTATTCCACACCCCCGGTATAGAAGCTGGTGAAGTTGTCCATTTCTTTCTTTAAACTAACTTAAACAACAACTCTTTCATTTGTACAGATTCTGAATTACCATGATACAGATCTTATTGCAGAGTGCATACAACCGATCATAGAAGAAGAAGAAGAGTTGATTTTTATATGTCAACTTTCTCTACCACTTAAGGGAGAATCAAACCGGCTTACAATCACCTTCCCCTCCCCACAACAGACACCCTGTGAGGGAGGTGGGGCTGAGAGAGTGTGACTAGCCCAAGGTCACCCAGCTGGCTTCGTGTGTAGGAGTGGGGAAACAACTCCAGTTCCCCAGATTAGCGTCTGCCGCTCATGTGGAGGAGTGGGGAATCTAACCCGGTTTTCCAGATCAGAGTCCACCGCTCCAAACCATCGCTATTAACCACTACACCACATTGGTTCATACTATGCCTGAAAGGAGAAGCACCCTATTAAGGGTATGTAGGTTATTAAGGTGGACAAGAAAGCCAGCAACATTTCTTCCTGCTCTGCAGTTTTCTCAGTTTCAACCATCAGGCTTCTGAGAGCTATTGTATTTGAAAGGTCCTCAACAGAGCAGGAGGAGTGAGCATTCAACCTGCCAAGCGCTTCCCTCCCAAGAGACATCCAAGCAGCCTCTGAGCTAATTAAACTGCTTTGTATCTGTTGCTTGCGTGAGTCTCCTCTCCCCGCCCCCCCTCAAGAACTCTTGCAAAGCAAAGCCACTCTGGGACAACAATTTGTAGTGCTGATTGCCAGCAGGCTCCCCTGAGGTGGGAATAAAGATTACCCCAAGCCACGGGGAACTCTTTGCAGGTAAGCCTGCCACTACCTTCCAGTTCCCAGTGCAGGTAACCCAAGGGTGTCTTCAAAGAGCGGAGGCCTCACAGCATAGATCAGGAAGCAAATTGAAGTTAATAGATTATTTGAACTGCGTGATGCTTTGGGGCCCACTTGCGCCAAGGGACTCCCTTACGAGCACTTGGCAGCACCATGTATGATACGAACAGGCATCCATGGGTGCTTTTTGGCAAGCAAATGCAGCTCCATTGCCACCTATGTTAGAGAAGTTACATACTTTAGGGACCTGCAAAATAGCGGTTCAACTATATTCTGTCTGTTCGCTGTTGATGTCCATTTCTAGGCCATTTCACACAGCACACAACAAGCAGCAGAGTCACAACCTGTCTGAACTAATACATAACTCAACAGCCAGCTACTATAGGGATTCTCAGGAGCATAGCAGAGTTGCCAGAAATCCCAGGGGATAAAATCAAGCAAGGGCGGTAGACCTAGCTAGATTTGCAGCCTCTATTACAAGAAGATATAACCTGCCCAGCTGCCAGATGTTGTGGGTTTAATCTAGTTTTGCCATGGTGTTTTAAAAACCCAACCACTTCAGGTTACTGAATAACTGAGAGAAGAAGCTAACCAAATTTCATATTCTCCCTTAATCCAGGGAAGCTGCCAGTATTCTACCGTGGTCACATTCAAGCAGATAGTGATACTGAGTTACACAACACTCAAATGAGGAAAAGATAGATGTGTGGGTTTCATGCAATACAGTGGGTATTTACTCATTTTAAGGAATATATGCAAACAGCCTAGTATTGGCTGTACTGACGCTCACTGATGGGCCAATATTTTTGAACAACCTAGGAAGAGGAGAGAATCTTAAACAGAGAAAGCCGTTTCAGAGAAAGCAGAACAGAATATAAAAATATACATTACATGTCATTACTGCACTGTAAGTTTTACTTGAGGCTGAGGAATGTTTATATCAGACCTTTGTTGTCGAGTGCTCAGAGTTCAGACCAGCATTTGGTGGTGTATCTTTTATCAGACACAAATTATTTTATTATTCAACAAGTAGTCAGATCCCTGCTAGCTGTATCAAGGATATGTGAATTGCTTGTATGCACTCCTAGATAATGTTTCTAACAATGTTATTTTAATGCTTGTATAGACAATTTGGGTTTTGTAATCTTGTCAACTCTAAATTTGTGTGGTGGAAATGGAAATGTTGTGGAGGGGCTGTGGCTCAGTGTTAGAGCATCTGCTTGGCATGCAGAAGGTCCCAGATTCAATCCCTGGCATCTCCAGTTAAAAGATCAGGCATAAGGTGATATGAAAGACTTCTGTTTGGGACCCTGGACGACTGCTGTCAGTCTGAGCAGACAATACTGTCTTTGATGAACCAAGGGTCTGATTCAGTATGAGGCAGCTTCATGTGTTCGTGATAGAAACAGGTGAGGGGAACAATTCAGCTCCAACTTGCATGCTACCACCTTTTTCTGTTGTCAAGCTAAGTCAGGGCAGGCCACAGGAAGAAGGATGATTGTGGAAGAGGATGCAGCTTTTAAAGGCACTATAGTCATAACTCTTCTAGACAACCTCAGCTCTACAGTCATAACTTTTCTAGGCAATCCAAGATACTATCTAGACTGTCCTCCTTAGAAGCATTCAAGGATGTTCTAGTGAACACCAGTTGCAGACGCTAGAATGGAGTCGGGGAAGGCACTGCAGACTTGCATAGAACTCACTGCATGCTTTGGTAGCTCACTCTACTTATATTTGCTAGTCATTTATTTAAAACATTTTAAAACTGCCTCCCCCCCCAACTTAGGGTCAAAGGGCAAAAAAAACATTAAAATAAGCTTAAAAATACATATATACCTATGTATAAAACAAAGCACAGACTCATGAACAGGAAAGAGGGTCAGCGAGAGTAAGTGACAGAATGCCAAACAAAACAGAAAAGCCCTCACTCGCTGGAGGAAGGTAATGATAGAAGGGGATAGACAAATCTCCCTAGGGAAGGAATTCCATAGTCATAACATGCTCCAAGCCCAGCAGGCAGCACACTCTTGATAGAGCACAGTCCAAGTCCCTTCCTGGTAGCACTGGGTTCAGCGTGGCATTCTAAACCAAAAATTGCTGGAGGAGATAGAGAGGCAAGGCTCATACAAGGACTGGAACAAAGATCTGCACTCTCTCTGCCTGCAACTAGGTCCAGAGTAGCACTTTAAACTAAGCAGGGCTGGAGAGAAGCAGAAAGGATTAACTATGCCAGACTTAAATGCCACCACTAGTGGCACCTGTATAGAGTTTGGCTACACCTTGTCACCTGGCCCCAAGGATGTTGTAGGGCTCATGGCTCAGTGGCAGAGCATCTGATTTGCATGCAAAAGGTCCCAGGGTTCAATCCTCAGCATCTCCAGTTAAAATAATCAGGTACTAGGTTGTAAGAACTGTCTGATACCTTAGAGAGGCACTTGCAATCAGAGTTGACAGTACAAACTTTGATAGACCCCTGGTCTGACTCAGTATAAGGGAGTTGTGTGTGTGTGTGTGTGTAGGCAGGTGCTAACAAACTCTGCATAAATTAACTGTAAAATATTGGGGCAGGGAAGTGTGCAAATTATATTCTACTTACTATGGTTTAAAAAAATAAAAATCACAAGAGTCAAATTCAAAATGGTTGGGGGGAGTCAACAGGTCAACTGGGATGAACTATGTAGCTTCTGCAGGCTGTTGCAAAGAATGTTGTTCCTTGTCTTATCCCAATGGGCCCTTGGGGTAGCTATGCCTTAACAGAAAAAACATACTCTTTGATTTTTAAGTTTAAAATGCTTCTGAGGTCTCTGGGGATTCTAGTAAATCACAGCAACACAAGACCACAACAAGCCAAAATCAGCCCTTCTCCAAGATTTGAGAGGACTGTGCATACAGAATTCTGGATTTACAACAAAATGCTGAGTGGTCTATCCCGTGTGTGATCCAGAAACAATATCCCTTCAGCTCTTTGTACTGTATCTGCAACCTGATGCTAACAGTCCACTTTTCTCCTCTACCAATCTAGAAATCACTGGTGTATTCTTTATTTGCTCATGCATTTTTCCATCCCAGCCTATTTTGAGGGTACCAAGTGGATTAAAAGGCATTTGGAGGGAGAGGTGAATGCACTTAAAGTATGCCCTCATCTAAATGCCCACAGACAGAAAAAGGTGTCAGGGGAAATTAGCGGGGATTGAAAAATCTCACCTTGGTGGTAGTGAACACTTCTCTCCTTCCAAGCCCTGAGCTCCCCTTGTACCTCTCTAGAAGTTCCCATTGGCGTTGCTCCCATTTTCCTAGCACAAGCACAGAAAGCTACTGTGCTGGCCCACTCCAGCCCTGCCTGGGCCTCTTACAGAAGCAAAGAGGACAAGCCCAACGTTATACTCATACTGTGGGCAAGTGGCTGGCAGATGCTGTCTTTATGTAGAGATGACTCCTAGGCCTCCTGTCAGTTCTTGTATTCTGCCTGCAGCCCCAAAGCATAAACCTCCATTGCTACAGCGTTTTATTAATTTCTAGTCATTAACACAGAGTGCATTCTGTATAGATTTAGCCTGGCTTAAACCAGGGCAGAGAGCCTTACACCAAAGCCATTGGAGCACAAGCATGAGAGATTTACAAATCAGAATGCGCAGACATTCACACTCTACTTCGCTAGTAGGGGAGAAAAAAACCTGTATTCTGAGTATGGTGATTCCCTGCCAAGTCAAAAACATCTACTTGGACTAGAGCAACTGTCCTATGGGAGCGGTTAAGACGCTTAGGGGTGTTTAGCTTGGAAAGAAGGCGGCTGAGGGGAGACATGATAGAGGTCTATAAAATTATGCATGGTTTGGAGAGAGTGGACAGGGAGAAGTTTTTCTCCCTCTCCCATAATACTAGAACACGGGGTCATCTGCTAAAGCTGGAGGGTGAGATTCAAAACAGATAAAAGGAAGTATTTTTTCACACAACGCATAGTTCAATTGTGGAACTCCCTGCCCCAGGATGTGGTGATGGCTGCCAGCTTGGAGGGTTTTAAGAGGGGAGTGGACATATTAATGGAGGAGAGGGTTATTCATGGCTGTTAGTTAGAATGGATATTAGTCATGCTGCATACCTATTCTCTGTAGTATCAGAGGAGCATGCCTATTATTTTGGGTGCGGTGGAACACAGGCAGGATGGTGCTGCTGCATTCGTCTTGTTTGTGGGCTTCCTAGAGGCACCTGTTTGGCCACTGTGAGAACAGACTGCTGGACTTGATGGGCCTTGGTCTGATCCAGCAGGGCCTTTCTTATGTTCCCTGGCTAGGGAAAGACGACAACAGTTGGTGAATACAGCCCTTATTGGAGCAATCAGGGACCAAGATCCCATGATACCAGGGAAGTGACATAAGAAGAGAGAACAATAGCCATGTATTTAGACTAGGGATTTATCACCTTGGATCAGAGATGCACTGTATTATTGTAATGGTGATATCCGATAGTTTTAATATGGCTGGAACTATGTCAACTGTTGCTGGTCTTTGACCGTAAGTAAACTTGATTTGATTTGACATAAGAGGAGGAACCCAGGGCAAACATAACTGAAGACACAAGACTTTCAAAGTTAAAGCATTTCAGATTTAATCGGTTGAGTCTAGTTCAAAATTATATTACTAGATCAAGTTGAAAATACATAAAGCTGCCTATTTGTATCCATCCCACATTGCCATTTCAAAATCAGAACAACTGCAGACAGGTCAGATGCTGGAGTAATAAGCAGATTGTGTCCATATCACATAGACGAGTCTGCTCCTAATACAGAGATCCGTATTTGAAGTGGGGGAGAAGCTAAGGAAATGGAGTTTAACTCCTCAGAAGCCTATTAAAATATCAGTAGGGAGGATGGGGGTTTCCCCAATTTATTGCATCAACAGATACAAAGTAATGAAGTCAGCAGTTGAAGGGGCAAGATACTTACTTCACAATTTGACTTATTTCCCAAGCCTATATTTTAAAAATGCAGTTCATTGACCATAACTAAAGCCATATGTATACAAATGAGAAAAAAGAGGGTGCAACAGGAGAAAGAATGCTTTGGATAAATTCTGGACAGTGTTCAGAATAAATGCAAATTCTCATAAAATGTGCCAGTTGAGACACTATGTATAAGCTATTGCATATTGTTAATACATTAAGTATTTAGGTTTAAATTAATTTGCTAGTATTATAACACCACCTTTTCCCACACTCTGAAATGGGAAGAGCCATTTTCAGAGAACAATGCTCAACCGAACATGATTCATACAAAAAACTTCAGAAAGACTCTGAATTGCCATTTGTAGTTTAAGAACATTTCTGTCTTGTGACATGCTTTCTAGATTTAATTTTCAATTAGAAGACATTTTGGGATTAAAAATATGAGGGAAGGAAGTCCTCTGTATTTGGTGGTTTGGTTTTCATGGTCTCCTGATTGACATTTGATGCTGAGGAGTACACGTTAGAAAGCTACGCTCAAATCAAACCAACATAAGGGCTCAAATACACATTATGTTGCACAGATGAATCTTGCCCAGTAAGGAGTACAAGAAAAGAATCCTTCCTGACTTGGGCTGCAGAAAATACTAGTTGTGATAGCAACTGCCTCATGGTGGGTGGGGGGGGGGAGGAATCATACCTGAAGAGATCAAAGGAATACTGACAGACAAAATAACAGATCACTCACAGTCGCTTTTGCCTAACACCAGAGCTTTAAAATATATACCTTCCTTACCACATAGAACTAACTACGTGACAAGGACACAGAAGGAGAATGGGGTATGTGGACATCCAAGGAATTCTGAAGTGTCCCTCCAGAGGCAGATTCACACATTTAGGGAGGCACTGCCTTTAGCAGGGAAGGCAAAGAAGTGAAGCTCTCCCAGCCTCATCTGCAACTGCCATTTGGACTTTCAGGTATGTGCGGTCAGTTGCAGACACTGTTACAGAAAAGTTCCCAAATACACAGTGTTGCTGAAGACACCATCCCACTCCTAGGGATATTGATCAGTTTTAACTCTACATTGACACACAGGGCAATTTAACGCTGGTTATCAAGGTCTGCATCTCTCCTCCTGTCCCAAGATTCCAGCTAAAAAGAAAGAGGGGAACCAGGAAAAAGTCTTAAGACTTTGTATGTCTCTGTAAAATTGTAAAAACAATTTGGTCAAAATGTGGATCAACTAATTACTATAAAAGATTAGCAATGTATGCTGTATGGCAGATCTAGAAGCAGTAAGCCTATTCTATCCAAAGTTTGGTCTACTGTGAGAAAAAAAGTCTGATCTATAGCGTATTTGTACAGCAACAGAAAAAGCTGAACAGAGGGCAGGGACATAACACAGTTTGCTAGAGCAACCAGTGATCACAAGGGTACATTTTCTTCCAAGATCAAATGTAAAGGGTGTGTTCAGGGTGATACGGCTGTAGCCTACAAGGGTACACTCATGTCTAGAGAAAATAGTTTTACACATTTTTTGGAATACATCTGAATGGAAGTTGCCTCCATGGCTGCACAGCAGGAAGGCTGTCCCATCAAAACCATGTTCTTAATCTTCTCCCACCTTTCCCCCCAGAGCTCAGGACTAAGTATGCAGATGTCCTGATGCTACTTGCACCTGCATGCTTTGTGGCAAAGGCAGCACAAGACTCCCAAATGGAAATACCAGTAACACTGACCGTTAGCAAGTGACTTTATGAATACTCTAGTGGTACTCAAGACACCCCACAAGCCAGAGCCAGATATAAAACTGTGACCATTTTCCAAAGCATCCTTGCTACACTTTTGGGTCTGCCTTCTTGCCCTCCCAGGCAGAATGGAGGCCTGGACTCCCTGCAGTCCTTATTGCCTTAATGAGGGGTACTTCCCAGGATTCTCTTGCCTGAGGGATGCACGGGGCTAAATGGCTCCAAATAGTTTCCTATTACATAGGCACATACTATTACAATTAAACGCATGAGTAAATAAGTCTCTGAATATAAAATCGGGACAAAAACTTGATCAAAGGTCCAAGAAGGGACTAAAGGTGGTTCAGTTTCATTCTCCCCTCTTCAGCCCACCTGGCTCCGCCTCAGAGAGGCGATGTTGAAAAACACGTTATCTGAAGCCGCTCATGACAAAAACAGGGTTATAAATATAAAAAGGGAATTGACTGTCAAGCACCAGTAACGTTGCCGGCTTTGAGCAGGCATGGTGAACTGGGAAACACTCCCAGACCAGACATTTGATCCAGGAGAAAAGTGGGGGTTCATTCAAAGCACTGCAGCTGCCTGGGTTGCTTCTTGGGATGGCATGGAGAAGATTTGCCTCTGGCGGTTCTCACTATATGAAGAAACCTGCTGTCGAAGGTAAAACCTTCAGGCTGATATAGGCCAACTGGTTCAGAAAGTCAGAGATATGCTCCCCAACTCCAGGCTTCATGTCTGCCACATTTAGGGCAGCAAAGCAGAATGTTTCATGATTCAACAACCACCTTCCGGCTGCTGCAGAATAAATGTGTCTCTTTAAAAAAAAAAAAAACAATGTGAAGACCGTCTGTTTGGCCTCTGCTGTCCTGGAGTGCGAGGATCCACCTAGGAGGTGGGCAATGCAATCCTGTTGCCGGCTGTTACTCCATAATGGCCCGGTACAGTGCAGGCTCAATGTAATCCTCACGGTAGCGGGAGTTGATCACCCTCTGTCTTTTTCTCTCTTGTTTGACTTCCTTCTCTGTGAAGATCTCTGTGAAACGCATGTCGGAGGCAACAGACTGAAACAAAGATTGAGATGAGAGTTACTTACAGGGAGTGCCATCAGGTGGTCCAATTATTCCCACTTTCTCCTTCATAAAGGCAGGGACAGTGACAGACTAGGTTCTGAGGTAGTTATAAGCACAGTGTTTCCATGATTTTCAAAGGAGGACTCTGGAAATCAACTCAGTTTGCCTAGCCATTCATATTAGAGCATTAAGAGACAAAAAAACCAAAGTTCCTTTCACGGTTTACATCTACCTCCCCTTCTGAACAGATTTCTGAACTACAGAGCTGAAGTTGACAGTCCATTAATCCAATTTGGTCAGCAAATCTCCAGGCCCAAATGCATGGGATTCACATAAGTACTCAAATTCTCTAGTGAGGCCTGTGTATGTTTGACAATTTCCTGTGGACTGGTATCTTAGCTTTTCTTTCTAAGTGGCGTTCATAGAGCTTCCAACCGCAAAGATTGCCCACTCCTGGTCACAGCTGGCAAAATGTCAAACAGTAAGGAAGGACTTCAAGTGGGCAGTGTCAATGCCCAACAGAGCTCTGTGCTAGCAGAAGCATGGTAAAGTAAGAAAAAAAGCAAACACACAAATTTGTTTACATCTAAAAAACAAAACAGGCCTCCTGGCAGATCTCCTTGCACAGAATTTTGATTTCTTTTAGCACTGAGTACAGGAAGTCTTTTCAATGGCAGCACCCACGTGACCAGAACGTTTAAGCCAAACAAAATGCTGTAAAAATTCTCTTGTGGGTCACATGGACTAGCTGTGAAATGTTCTGCATTTAAAGTTCTCAAATGTACTAAATGTTCAGGGCATGAACTATCCGCTTCTAAGGACTATGGTAGCATCGCACCTGGAAGGGAAAGAATCTCACTTATGCAATGGCCATGTGTGAACTTAGTTCAGTAATAGCAGCATGTCTGAAGCACAAGACTACCTGCATTTCAGGCATCCTGAAAGAAAACCAAGGCATGGAAGGACAGGCCCCCTGGCCTCTCTGTGAGAAGGACTACATCTACCAGCTTCCCTTGTTTTGACTTACCAGCCTCGATTTGACCCTCTTGGGAAGCTCTTCATCGAGTGTGTACACATCATCCCTCTTTGCCATCAGTTGGGATCCATCTTCAAACTCCACCTAGACCCAGAGAGATAAAGTTAGCACAGCTAGCAGCCACAAGTCCCATGCTTCCCAGAGATCAGAAAAATGCCTGGCCTCTTCTTCCACCCTAAAAAATCTCACGGAACCATGCACAGCATCCTTCCCCCTAATATGATTCTATTAGCCAAGCATGGAATAAAATGTTTGTGCATGTGATCAGAATCACAGAGGGGCTGGTCACACCTTGAAATCTGAGCAGCTGCACAAGCTTCAAAAGTTCAACTTCATTAATACATTTTTACAGGAATTAATTTCTGATTTTTACTCAGCACTAGTCAGACCACAGCAAACACGCCATCTACCGATTGGACAACATTTATGTAGTTTTCAAAACTGAGAAGGATGGAAACCCCAATTATGGGGTTAGCAATAACGTGTAAAAAAAAATAGGAAGAAAGTGTAGGGTTCCAGCCTCTCCTCGATTCCACAAACAAGGGAGAGAGGCCTGGACTTATTTTATTTTAGGCCGGTAGCTTCCCATGACTCTGGCTTTACTACTCCAGCCTTGAGGCTTGTTTCTCGGTAGGGGAAGAGCCATGCACAAACTCGCCTCACACCTTTGCTTAGAGTAAAAGGAAAGCAAACTCTCATATCATCAAAGGCAATAAAAAGGAAAATTTAAAAAAACTTAGTGACTGAGCTGTGCTAACTACTTACAAAGCAGAACTGATCCTATTCGCTCTTACTGCCAGTCTATGTAGCAAAGACAAAACCACAAAAACTGCACCCCTCCATGGAAAAACCTCCATTTTCACTTAATGGGGCCAACATGCGACCCTAATTAGTTGCAGCTGTTTCTAAACTCATCCCAGCTGTAATTCCCTCAGACATGACACTCTCAAGGCCAGGTTGCCCTTTGAGCCAGTCCAGCTGTTATGGTACCTTCTTTCTCACAGAAATAAGATAGCAGTCCACTCTATCCCCCTTACCTGGTACATCTGGATGACATGCGAGGCCACAAATGTGGCTCCATAGACCTCACCATCTGTCCATCTCACTTGAACGACATCCCCTTCAGGTGGGGGACCCAGCTGGAGACAATCTCGACTCTATTCATATGGAAGCAAGTTTTAGAAAGCAAAGCATTATCTATCTATGATAACCATGTTCAAGTACTTGAGGGGCTGTCATATTGAGGATGGTGCCGAGTTGTTTTCTGTTGCCCAAGGTCGGACCAGAACCAACGGGTTGAAATTAAATCAAAAGAGTTTCCGTCTAGACATTAGGAAGAATTTTCTAACAGAGTGGTTCCTCAGTGGAATAGGTTTCCTTGGGAGGTGGTAAGCTCTCCTTCCCTGGAGGTTTTTAAAAAGAGGTTAGATGGCCATCTGTCAGCAATGCTGATTCTGTGACCTTAGGCAGATGATGAGAGGAAGGGCATCTTGGCCATCTTCTGGTCACTAGGTGTGGGGGGGAGGTAGTTGTGAATTTCCTGCATTGTGCAGGGGGTTGGACTTGATGACCCTGGTGGTCCCTTCCAACTCTATGATTCTATGGTTCTATCAATGCATGGGTACAAGAAACAATTTCCCTAAAGTAACCCAACACATCCCAGTTTTGCTGGACTGCAGGGGATGGGGAGAAGAAAAGGCAAATGTTAAACCGTTAGATAAGCGGGGTTCCTGCTCTCCCTTAAGCTAGCAGTAGTAATTAATCTGTCTGAGGTATAGAACATTCTGTCTGTAGTGTGAACTCAAAGTGTTACTCCAGGCCTTATTTTGGAGCTTAAATAGAGATTTGCCCCATTTCAGTGACACTTAATACAAGCACATAGGAAAAGTGTTCCTTTGAAGTGTACACCCTCTTAGTGGAGCAGATATTTTACTGCATATCATACCACAATGTCTTCTGGGTACAGGTTATCACTGAAGGATCCGTCATCAAAGTTGACCTCATAAAAAGTTTCCTTGGTCAGATTGACCACCTCACATTGGTAGAAACGCCCATTCTTGTGCTTGCTGATCACTGCCTGCCCCACGGCCAGATCCTGCAGAGCAGCCTTGGCTCGCTGAAGAGACAGAAAAACAATTGAGACCTACATATTAAAATCAACTTGGAGGATTTAGGTTCCCAGAATGTCCCTGAGCTTGTGGACGGCTGCTGGTAAGCAAAGTAAAGACCTGACCAAAGCAGAATCTATTTCCTCCCTAAAGCCCAATTATCGAAGTGAAATACTCTCATAATCTTTCCTCTAGAACTCATCAATGCATTTCCAGCATCCCATAATGTTTTGCAGGTATCCATAAAATGCCTTTCAAATTCTATCTTCTTTCAACAGTTGAGCTGATTACGATGTTATGAGGTCTGCATGTCCAAAATAAATCTAGCTGAGTGTAAACTAAATCCACACTTCTCTCTTAAACTCACCTCTGCTTGGGATGGGATCTTATGCCTGAAACAGGTAATGAAGACCACAAAAGGCCAGTCATCTGGCTGCATCATAACTCCAGCTGCTTGAGCGCAGCTGACATGGAAGGATGTAGGGCATCGTCCATGAGAGCACTGCACACAGCAGCCAGCAATTCTCTTCCGGCGTTTTTTGCAGAAAACACATTTCTGCGAACAGACAAATTCAACATTGCAGTCTTTCAAGACAGTTTCAGATCAATATATACAAGAGAGTTCAGGTAACAGGATACCAGTCCCCTTAGTAAGTCCTCTATCCCACTGGATGACCTTAGGTGTTAATTAGATGTAATGTTCCCTCCCAGCCTGGTGCCCTTGGAGGTGATTATAGTCACTGGTGTGAACTGTTCCCATCTCCCTTATCTAAGGCTCTGCCATTATCAACAACTTGCTGAATCTCAGTAAAAGAAACTTTGCTAGGCCTCAGCCTGAACCATTGTCTGAAAGCAAGAAACTGCATTAAGAGACCAGGTTCTTGACAAGGCACACTACTGAAATGCTTGCTAAGCCCAACCAATGTAAAACCTGAGAATCTAAATTTATGTAAAAACCTGAGAATCTGAACCTATGTAAAATGCACAAATCTCAGCCATGTAAAATGTGAGAATCTTAATGCAAAACACAAGAATCTATTAAAAAACCCAGGAACCCCACACAAACCAACTCCAACAAAGAACAAACTTTAAAGGGGGGGAAAAAAGGAAAACAGTCCCGGGAGCCTATAAACATTAGTTCTTGAAATTCCTGGTTAATCCTACATATTTATGGGATTTTGGGGGACCCATTTTTTTCTTGCCCTGAAAAATCCTGGACATATTTGGGGAAGCTGAATATATCCCACAAATACCAATAAGGCATTTTTCAGATATATTTTTTACTGTTATACTGAACACACATCCCTGTATCCACTGTTTGGCTGAGCTGCTGGAAGGAGGTTAGGAAATACTTTCCTTCCTTGCTCACTATTCTAGTGACAACAGCTAAAATCAACTTTTGTATTCATTAGACATGCTCTTGACAAAAGCACAATGAGTAGTTGACTCACCCATGTTCATTGTTAAACAAACAAGCAATGAACATCTCCTTGTCTACTCCTTGTACCATTATTTGCTACTTTTTGGAAAAGTGAGTCACAGCAATTACTGCCATAAAGCAAAGGAGCATTTTTACCATGCTCCAAGTGTTTTTCTGGTCTCTGAACTCTTTTACTCAGCCTTGGTTTTTAAAATGCTTAGCATTTTTGCATCTTCAAGAGATGAAAGGGCTGCACTGTGCACCTTATTCGCATTTTCGCTCAGTATGATGTTAGTCATCCCTGAATGATCTTTCATTCCAGGATATATACTTCCCGGCACCATCTTGTTTTCTTTTTCCAGTGGCTCTCCCCCTTTCCTAACTGCAGCAAAGCGCCAGGAAAATACTATAAGTTTTGAACCTTGTTAGCAGTAAGAGAATACTCATGGTATCTCAACTAAGCTATTCATTTAAGTGCAGTGATGTTTTTCATAGATCAAAGATTTCAACTTATTTAGTACATTACTATTCTACCTCTCCATATACTCAAATCAGCTTATAATGTTGCTTAGTGCTTGTATATCAAAGTGCCTCAAGCATCCCTATGTTGGCCAATAGCGTGTCATGCTACACAGAAGGTGAGGTAGTATAAAGGTTCGGTTCTTTATGATATTCTATTTTCCCATCTTTCTTTGAATCATCAAACTACACTCTGTCAAGTCTTATCAATACAATACAAAGAAACATTTCAAACATGGCACAGACCAAGAACGTGACTTTTGCATTGCTGTGGACCCTTGCCTAGGAAGGTATTCAGTGTTCCTGTCACTTCTTTCCTTCCAAATCTGTAACAATTACCTACTTGCACAAGATGCATCCATCTTGCAGGCAGATGTATATTGATGGCTAGAATTTAAGACAAGAGATTTGGAACTGGGTATTTTGTGACAGATTAAGCTCTGGACAAGAGAACCAGGGGTGGGTGGGTGTGTCTGCGTGTGGTTAGCCTCCCTATGCTCAATTTTAACCTAGTTTCTGCAATGTAAGCGACAGTACTGGTCTATATTATCAGGCTGATTTAAGGATTACTAAAAATTAGAAGGGCTTCAAACATCTAAGAGCACAATATAAACACTAAGTATTAAAGCTTAGTTCTGTCCTCTTTTTCTATTAGCACACCCCATCTGATCTGTTCAGCTTTGCTCTACTTGCTTTGGCAGAGTAACAGATGCAAGAATTTAATAAAAGCAGATGTTGTAGCCATTCTTCCAAATCAGAGGAGCAGAAACAGTTGTTTCCTTACCAGCCGGAAGCGCTGCAGAGGTATTTTGCTGACATCTACTGGACTGCGATCTGCAATGTTCACAAACTTGGCCTCCAGAACTGCCACAGCACACATAACATGGACCCACCTGATAAAAATTAGAAGAATAGATGTCAGCACCCACTTATGAAAGATGAGCTGCAAAGAAACAATGCACATCTGGTACTGCTGAATTATCTGAGCCAGCAGACATTGCTAGTATAAAATACAAAGAACCATGTGGCTGTATAAACTGCCTTCCAAGTAGTTCAGCTACATAGATCAAGAAGCCACTGCATCAGTAAGATCTGATTCCAAGCAGATCGCTGCTATTGACACTCTAGCTTCTGGGATAAGCCCTAAGGCTTATGTCTGTTATATTGCCATGCTTGCATTCAGAATGAACTCGCTGGCCTTGATATTAGCCTGCATCCCATCACAAAACTGCTAGTTCAAATAGCAAGTTGGGGAGGGAGTGATCTTCCACATTTGGCTACCCCTGGAGACTCACTTGTTATCATTGGCTTTTTGAAGTGCACCTCCTCGAAGTGAGCACAGACAGCAATCCTGCCAAAGAAAGAAAAGCCCCATTATCAGACTCACATTTAACACACTTTTCTCAGAATCCCACCTTCCCATTTGCAACAGAGCCTCCCTCTGTTCCCTGAACAGACAAGAGTTCTATGCTGCAGAGCGTTAAACACTAATCACCTCCTAATGTGTTAAGCTGCTTTTGTCTGCGTGGAAAAAAGAGAAAGTTCCAATTTAGTAGACTACAGAAGGGAAGTCATGCCACTCTTCTAGGCAACCTGCAGGGATACAGGGCCTAATGACTGGTTCATGCTGAGTAGAACCTATTTAAAAGAGCCCTAATTATGGAAAAGCTAAAGAAGTCTTCCCCTTCAATAAAAACTGGAGATGGAGGTGATGTAGGAACTCTGTTTTGTTCAGGTGGATAATAAGTATATATAGCATCCTATTCAATAAGTTACCAAAAGTTCACTAAAACCACAAAGGAGTGCCTCATTTCTTATATGAACTTGATACAAGCTAGCAAAAAAGCCAAGGCAGGCCAGAAAAACCATGTTTCCTTAATAGGATACTACAAAAAACATTACTGTCTAAATCAGCAGACACAAACCTTAAGACTGCCGGACAGACAGTGGTACTGAATGAAAGCCATGCACAACCATTTAAATAGGTTCTAAGGTTTTTTTTCCCTTGTTCTTTTAATTTTTTTTAAAGAAAGAAAATTTTAAAAATACAAACCATTTGAAGAAGGAAAGTTGGAACCACAATCCCTAACTTAGTACCCATCAATGTGTTTCCTGGAGTCAACTTGGAGACCTATTTCCTTATCCCTTTTCAAGATCCTCTGTTTTTTTAATTCTCCTCTGCCCTGTTCCCTCTTTGTTTTCTACTCTTCCCTTTATCATCTTTCACATTCCTCCCACTGCTACCTGTGTCCCATGCTATTTCTCCAGCCAACTTCAAGGAGCGCTAAAAGTGATGGGACGACAGAGTTTGTGGTGGCACAGATGGTACTGGCATGGGTCAGGTGAGGTCTGGGAGCCAAACTCTAGTCACTCTCCTTCCATGGTCCGTTACATGGAAGCTTGTAGCTTGGCTCCATCCGTCTTCCTTAGAAGTGTACGTTTGCTTGAAACTACTTTGCTACAACAGCCTCAGCAGCAGCAGAAAGGGATGAGGAGAGGAACCCTCACTACAAGTGAAGAGTAAATATGGGAAGAAGGGAGGATTTACACACACACACCCCAGGTCAGTCACCACCCCCAAATAAAATCCACTCTACAAAGGCTTATGTCTCCCCAGTACTGGATTCACCTGGATATCCATATCAGAATCCATGACCCTGCAAAAATATGTAGATAGTAACCAAGGCCACCCACCCCAATTTTTTTGATTGGATAGATATTAGTAAGGTGAGCAATTACACTGTTACCATGAAATGTTTCTTGTCCCCTTCAGAAAAACTGAAGCCTGCCACTCCCCCTCCATGTTTCATTTAATTGAAATTTTATTTAAGCATATCTATGGGGGAGGGTTAGGGCCCCACTTGGCAACCATTTTGTGGTGCCGCCCACTGCTGCCTGAAGGTGAGCTGCCACGTTCAGACTCAGGCAAGTATTGGTGAGTCAGTTCCTATGTGATACTCTACATCCTTGGGCTAGCTTTCAGAAGGACTGCCATAAATGCACCCATGAAAACATTTCAAATGCCAAAAAAGACTCAACCAGCTCACTTCCTTAAAGACAACTCCAGGAACCAATTTCTTGACAGAAGCCAGTTTACAGGCTTCTTTGATCCCTCCCCCCACACCACATTCCAAAGATTTTCATATACACGCGCACACATCCCTAGAAAACATTCCAAAAACCATCTCATGGATGCGAACAATACAACCCAGCAGGCTCTAGCTGTACTGGGTATAGAGATGTCAGGCTACTGCCTGGTACCACCAGGAGATTTGGGGGCAAGGCATGGGACAGACGTATCTAGCACACAGTTTCCAGAACGTCTGTTAACACCAAACCTGGGTTTTCACCCAGATGTAGCTTCAAAGCATCATGCCAAGTCATATCTGCCCCCCACTGATTTTTTCCATTAGCGAGCAACTGAGAGAAGGTCCAAGGGCCTGGTCATGGGAGAATCCCTCTGCCTGAGCTGGGCAAACAGAACCCCAATAGGGACCATGCAATTGTACAAGGGAGTTTCAGCTAATGCCATGGCATGCAAGGCATTCTTACCTCCTCTAAAGCATTAGCTTTGCATCGGGAACACTTCCAGTCCTCAGATGCCTTCTCAGGTGCTACTCCGTAACAACCTAAAAATGAACAGAACTTCAGCAGACTGAGCAACAATTTTTCGATCTAGTAATAACTCTCTGGTCTCCGCTCAATAGCCTGCCATTTAGACCAGAGAGAGAACCAAAACAAACCACGCTACGATGTAACACTTGTATTCCCATCCACCCCATTCAAATCATACTGTTACTTATCATGTGCAACTATAGCACCAATACTCTCTCCCCTTCCCTTTCAAAATGAAATGCCAGTGCCTAAATTTTCACTATTCATTTATGTATTAAGTGAAAGGTATGTTTTTGCTCTTAATCTGGTGTATCTTAATTGCTTTGGTATGCTCTAGTTCTGTGTAAGCAGATTCTATTAATTTTCCAGTTAGCTTCCAGTTGTACAACAGGGATTGTTTGTTCACAGGTATGACTGCAGTTCCCAGAATGCAACTCTCTAACCCAGGAGGGTCCCAACCTTTTTAACCCTTTGGGCACATTTGGAATTCTCAGTGTGGTGGGTGCAGCCACAAAACAGCTGCTGCAAGAGGCGGAGCTAGCCACCAAATGGCTCCTGCAGCTGAACTTTAATCACACAGTAAGGATTCTTGTGCTGTGGTGGCAGCTGCCACCCAAGCAACATTTTTAAAGTTTCTGCACAGATAATCAAATCTCCCACAGCCAATCAAAAGCCTTGCCGAGCAACAGCCCCATCTGGCCCACCCACTTTCTAAATACACTTGGTGGTCACCAGGAGAAGTGTCAGCAGGTGCCAAGGGGTCCCACAGGCACCATGCTGGGGACCCCTGCTCTAACGTTTCCCTATGTTTTGCCTCTCCTTACAGGACAAGCAGCTATGACAGCAGCAACACCTCCATCTCCCGTGTTTAACATGGGCTAACAGAGAGGCTACGGGCTAATATCAGATCACGCAGCACTCACTGGCATGCACACGGACTCGACAGCGCTTGCAGGTGACCAGAAGGCTGGTGCCATCTTCCTCCAAGTAAGGTGTGGAAAGGCTGACATCTGTGCTGCAGCCAGTGGTAGTAAAGCACATCTCAGGAATCAGGGGTTTTGTTCTCATCTTCCCATCAGGAGCATCTGGAGTTGCCTGAGAGCTCTGGCCTCCACAATCTGCCTGCCAGGGAGAAAAGGTGCATTTTACAGAAGATCGGATTACCTATAACTGGGACGTAGCTGTTATGGAAGACAAAATGCACATGATGCCTAACAACATGGCATCCTCTTGGTCCTGCTATCATCAAAGAACAAAAGTTACAACAGAAGATAGTTAATGACAAGATGACTGACAAATCAAAAGCAGCCTACACAGAATTCTGTCTCCAGTGAAGAAAGTGACAATGGGCATTACTGCCAAAAAAACTACAGCATAAGAGATAAGCCAATGTATTCTCTGACCAAGGCAGAGAATGCTGGTATGTTATTTTAAACAAGTTGTCCAGTGTCAAGATAGAAAAGGCTAGACTGGGCCCTACTTTCATCCATCACCTTGCAACTCCCTTTATTCTCCTAACCCTACTATTATTTATAGCCTTGACCTTCATGGATTGCATCAGCCTGGTGGCTGGGTTCCTAGTGCAAGGACCAGGCAGCTCAAAAACATAGGCTGAGCACAGTGGTGCAAGAGGACTGCTGGGTAGAGCTCTCTCATCTGAAAAGTAGTCTTATAAGTGATTCATGTATTGTGTGCATTTTTACTCCACCATTTCTCCAAGGCATTTAGGACAATGTGCATGGCTCTCCCTTCCTCCATTTTACCATCGTAACAATCCTGTGAGGTAGGTTCACCTAAGAGTGTTTCATGGTAAATGGGCATTCAAACCCAAGTTTCTCTACAAGAGTTTAAGAAGGCAGTGATTAGCAAGCTTCTCCTTGCTCAACAATAAAGGGACCAAATTAGCCAAAGAGCCAACACAATGTTATATATAAAAGCAACTGCGGTTTTAACAGTTGATCAAATAGTACACAAAACAGTCTACATCTTTAAAATATATGCAAATTTTGTATCAGACACATCTCAAGCCCACCGTAGTTTCTGAAGGGAGGCTTTACAAGTGGTAATAATAATAATACATTAAAAACTGTATTAAAAAGGAACGCCATAATGTTAGGCACATGTAGTCTAGAACAGATTCCTTTGACCATTTGATATTAGCCAGTGGAGATAAAGATCTACCACATACTATGAGCACTGTTCTACCTGCTATCTGCTCAAAGATGCAGCACATACTTCTTGCACAGAGGACAGAATACAAGTGTGCATGAGACGTAATAGGCATGTGTAAGCATCTGCTTGTTTCTATCAGCTACATGCCTTGTGAAAAAGTAACTGAATGAATACACACACATATTTTTAGGATTAAGATGCTAAATGTTTAAACTCTGTCACATGCAGAGAATTTACAAACTCCATTAAATTACTTCAGAGCCTAGGACAAAAATGGCTCTTATAAGGAAGAACCATTGCCTGCTAGACTATTTAGCTATTGACAGTGGCACAAAAGTAGCAGTACATATTATTTCTTTTAAAAATTAGCAAACACTTATTTGAGGCAGCTCATACAATAAAACATGAAGTTATACAAATGTTAAAACTCGTTTTTTAAAACCCAGCACTACTAGAAGCTGAACTCCTTGGAGCTTCACTGGCTACATTTCCCTGGTGCATTGCACAGGCCTGTAAAGAGGATTTAACCTGCTCACCTGGTAGGTCTGGAAGAGCATGCAGACTGCACAGTAGGGGGCCTGCTGTGCCATAGCTGCATTATACTCCTTTTCTGCCTCAAAATTTGGAGGGCGATTTTGCCATAACTGACTGAGAGGCTTTGCCCATGGCTCTGTTTCCTCAATTTCTTCTTCTGGCGTCAGCTGCTCTGACGTCTCTACAGTAAAAAACACCAACTTTAGTCAAAACAATGACAAAATTCACCTCACAATATCAAATATAGGGAACGTCTACACTATGGACAAAGGCCATAACAATTTGACCCACTTCATAAGCACCACAGACTGCTACCACCTGTCCCAAAGAGTGCTTGACTCTCACTTACCAGCTGGGAGTTTTGTTTCACTAGCATTTATAAACATGAAGCCCACAATATGGGCAAGAGTCAACAACATTAAACAGCTAGCAAAAGCTTTTCTTTTGCCTTTAAGAACCAAAGTCCTATATGAAGCTCCTAGCCAGGGGCTGAAAATTCAATCCTAAAGTACCTTCAGCTGAGAGTTGTATATTTCCAGAGTTAAAAGTTAAAATGTTCCATAAGAGGATGAAGCAACTTACTCTCTTTCAGAGACAACTGATAAGGATGGCTTTTTGTGCTACAGCTCAAGGAGGGGGAAAAGTCTGAAAAGGTCCCATTGATGGACAGTAGAGTACATTTTAATTACTGCACATGATTCTTAAGAAGAGTTGGTTTTTATATACTGATTTTCTCTACCTTTTAAGGAGAATCAAACCGGTTTACAATCACCTTCCCTTCCTCTCCCCACAATAGACACCTTGTGAGGTAGGTGAGGCTTGGATCTGAGAGAGCTGTGACTAGCCCAAGGTCATCCAGCAGGCTTCATGAGTGGGGGAACCAACCTGGTTTACCAGATTAGAGTCCACCGCTCATGTGGGGGAATAGGGAATCAAACCCAGTTCTCCAGATTAGAGTCCACCGCTCTTAACCACTACACCATGCTGGTTCTTAGTGCTGCCAGGCATAACACACCGCTTAGTGAGGTAAGAAGGATAGAACTTACCATCATCACTGAGGCCATCTTTCATCAATAGTGGGTGATGACGTGGGAGTTTGCTCAAAGGCTGGCGACGCCCTTTTGACTTCTTGCGATCTTTCACTGACCTTATGTACTCCTTTGCCATCTGGACAAGATCAAGCAACAATCACATTAGAGAGACCAGGCACAGTTTATCTAAAAACCACCTACTGGATTGGTCTCTTCCCTTCAAAACATACTGCACAGAGCCTGAAATTGAAAACAGCAGGGTGGTTTTGACATGGCATGCAAGACCATTCTAAAATATTTAGAAAGCAGAGGTACAAATATAGAGACTATAAGCAACTTGGTACTCAAAGGTTGAAAACTATGTTCCTCTATAAAATGCAGCCAATTTAAAGTCTATCTTATGTTTGTTCTAGCACAGGGGTCGGCAAACTCATTAGTCAACAGAGCCAAATATCAACAGTACAACGATATTTCTTTTGAGAGCCAAAACGCCTTTTAACAACCATTCATGCATGGGAGGTTTTGCCTTGGATTTGCAGCTCTCTAGATGCACATTTTTCCCATCTGCATTCTCAAAACTCTGCAGGGGGGCTTATTGTTGAGTTTTGAGAATCTGGATGGGGAAAATGTGCATTTGAGTGGCAAATCCAAGGAAGAACCTCCCATTCATAAATGGCCAATAACCCGCCACGCAGAGTTTTGAAAATCTAGATGGTGAAAATGTGCATCTGAGTGGCAAATCCAAGGCAGAACCTCCCATTCATAAATGGCCAATAACCCCCCACACAGAGTTTTGAGAATCTAGATGGGGGAAATGTGCATCTGAGTGGCAAATCCAAGGCAAAACCTCCCATTCATAAATGGTCTTTCGCCTCATCTACCTGCCTGATCCTTTTAACCGGAGATGCCAGGGGGTTGAACCTGGGACCTTCTGCGCGCCAAGCAGAGGCTAGCAGTATATATTACATGGGACCTCTCTTAAGGCAATTGTCTACCCCACAAATCATCCCATTTTGAGGCCACTGATAGTTAAGGTCTGCCCACTCCAACCTGATCATGTGTTGTAACAAAATAATAGTTGCACATTCTCCCCTAAGGCTCCCCCACCCCCAGTTCCCTCATACCTTTGCAAGTTCCTGTTCATTCATGCTTGCTGCAGCACTGGTTTTCTTCCCAGAGGCCTGCCCATTGTCCATGCCATTTTCTTCTTCTTTAGCGTAGCTATGCACAGTCAGAACCTCAGCTTGCTCAAAAGCCTGCCTTGGGAGGTCAGTGGGTTCACAATCTGAAGAACCAGAACACAATGGAGAGCCAGAATGGCTGGAAACTGGACTCTGTTTCAGAGCAGACTGGGCCAAGGTGGAAGACATGGAGTGAGGAACAGAAAGATCCAAAACAGCTGCTTCAGGCTCTTCTTCCTCTTCATCTAACTTCACATTTTTTAGTTCTTCAAACTTTACTTCTGAGAGATCTGCATATTCTGGAACAAACACAATATTTAAAGCATATGTTAGTAGGAGCTAACGTATTTTTCCATGTATAAGACACCCCCATGTATAAGACGACCCCTATTTTTTTGAATGCAAAAATTAAGAGAGCAGTGACCATCTGAAGGCCGGACGCCGGCCAGCCAGGGCTACCAGGCTCTTCCCCGCCTATCAGCTGACGGGCGGGGCCGGCGGCAACCATCTGTGCATTCTGTGTATAAGACGACCCCCAATTTTTTACTAAATGTTTTTAGAAAAAATATCACCTTATACACCGAAAAATGCGGTATTATCCAAAGCATATAAATGACAGGAAAAGCAAAACCCAACTGGAGACCACCAGTGAAGCAAGAGAACAGAGAGTCAAGTTAAGGTTACTAACTTGAACTGCCCAGTTGCCTGGGAAATTAGTCTTCAGTAAGCAATCATATCCCTTGCCCTCATGCTCACTGATTCTCCAGGATAGGATGTAGGCAAGTATGCAGAGGCCAAACAGTACATTTCATGTTAAAACTCAACTGACATAATTGACAAAATACATAGTTCTATTCCATTTCTTTAATATGGGGTATGTACCCCTAAATTTCCAGGGGCTTAATACATCAGATAGCAACTTTGGGGGCTATTTTGACAACAGGCCCCCTTCCAAAAAATCTGGAAAAAATGCAATATTTTTAGCTAAGAAAAACAACAAAATATGGTATTCACAGTAAAGAATCCATCTACCTTCTCTGAAGTTTCCTTGAATATGCTTTCACACTACATTTTCATTATTATGTTGATTTACCAGTTTGATTCTCCTTATAATGCTAAAAACAATCTTATCAGTTTTAAACCCAATTCAGTTTGTTATTGGAATAATATGCCTAAACAACAGTAAGGACCATGTTCCAGTGACAAAGCCTACAGTTTGAGGCAATGGAGTAGGACCCTGAAGAAATAAAGAGTTACCTGAAGGTGCCAGTCCTTGGTCCCCTTGCTGCACTGGCTCTCTAGCAGGCCCAACTGGAGGCTCTGCCACATCCATCTCAAACTGCACTGGAACCAGCTCTTCCTTGGGGAAGGCCTCACTTTGGCTCACTTCTTGGGGCACCTCCAAGCAGACACGGTGACGCTTGGTTCCAATGCGGTGCTTGGGCAAACTGCAAAAAAAAAAAAAAAAAAAAAAATCAATAAATCAAAAGCACAAAGAACAAGCCAGCAGCTCAGATGGTTATCTATAAAGATTAGTTGGGCTATGACTTTCCTGTAGTATCCAGAATCCAAAGCAAGATATACATATGGAGACAAATTAGCATCCCTGAAGAAATCAGTGACAGGCGCTAGACTCCATTCACTCTCCTCACCACAGGATAACTCACAGGGTTTTCATTGACATTACTGCCTGAAGTAGGTTTTGTAGCATTCACAGCTCCCAACTGCCAAGTATTCCTCTTTAAATGACATGTGACTACTGTACAACAGGCTGAGTGCAAGGTGTTCATGATGGATGCAAACTTACTAAGCATTTCAGAGATTTATAAATGAAAATCATTCAAAATTACCTTTGAAAAAGCAAACATTCAAGGCCAGCTAAGATGCACTAACTGATCTTCTCCACTCCTGTTAAAATTTCCTATTTTCATCTACAAACTGATCCGCCCATTGCAAGCTGGAAAATTCAGATTAATATATATTGATGGCTATGCTCCAAGTCAGCTATCACTGAAGGGCAGCACAATCTTAAGGGGGGGGAGTTGCAAATGGCTGGGGATGGTGCAGCCACAGCGCAGCTGCGCCACCTCCTGAGTGGTCTGCTGCACCGCGGGCAGCAAGACAAACAGGAAAATTTCCCAAACGCCTGTGAGACTGCTGTATGCAGTTCCATGGGCAGCACCATCATTTTTGTTGCATAAGTTCACGCCAGCAAAAGGGGGCATTCCCAGGGTGAAAAGGCTCAGGGAGCTGTCAGCCCTACCCCTGGAACGCCCCCTTTGGCACTGGCGCAAGCCCCTGCACCAGAGGTGCACGGATGCCATGGCTGCACCAGCACCCATGCATGGCGCAGCTGTACTGCTCCACGGTGCTGACATAAGTGCCCATTTTGATGGCACAAGTGGCATTTATGCTGGCGCCAGGGACACACCACTTCCTGAGCTCATTTCCCCCCCGTTAGGATTGCACTGTTAGCATTATCAGAGACTTTTGTCCCTAGAAAAGGGAGGAAGTTTATTAACATGCTGGTGTCCAGTTTCTACACAGGTTTCAGTGGATTAAAGCCATTTAGACATACTTCCTGTTCTCATCCATGTCTGCTTTGCATTCTTCTTCTGGTTCAGTTTCCTCAGAACGTGGCTTCCTAAATTTATGGAAGATGTCTCCTTTGAAGAATTCAGCTGCCTCTGGTGTTGGAAGAGTGTGGTCAATGGCGGTCACATCTTTCCCTGTCTTCCAAAGCTTGTAGCGATCTGGCTGATATTTCCTCACAAAAACATCCATGGAAATTTTGACCATGTCCTTTCGGCATGAACACTACATGGAACAAACAAATTGAGGCCAATTATGGCTTTATATCTGTCCAAGGTGACTTTATTCTTCTGAATTTAGGTTCCTACTATCCCCAATCAGAACTAAATGTGAGATACAAAGATCTATGTACAATGATAAAGTGATCCTTGGTGAAAAGAAAGGGAAAGTAACAAAGCTAGAGCTTTCTACATTTGAAATACAAACTTAGGGGAGGAAGGTCTGGAAAAGTTCTCAACCCCCAATCGCCATATTTTCATTTTACAAGTCTTGGTCTGGATAAAGTAGTTTTCCATGGATGGAAGGTACTTCCACAAGCGGACCCCCTCACCCTACTGAGATCCCCAAAATGCTTCTTAGAACTGGGGGCACTCAGAACAGTCTGTGTATGTGAAGTAGGTCTGCAGCATGATGAGAGAGAACAAAAATCCCACCCAGTTCCTTCAACTGGCAGAAAACATCTAGATTAAACTTTTTGTTGTTTACGCAGTTAGTCAAAAGAAGATTTTTGTCTACCTGAAAGACAATGCTGTAAAACGGAATTCCCAGTATTGCTTAACAAGTTATCTTTGGCCTGCATTTTCTACCCCAGCACTTCAAGGCAAGTCAACAAGTACCTGCGCTGGAGTGCAGAGCTCACAAGGAATTAGAACTCTCTCATGAAGATTTCTTTTCCTCCCAACAATTTCACTGAACTTTTTTTTATTAGCGTGCCTTAATCTGTCATGGAAACTAGCTGGCTTCTCTCTAGTATCAGAGGAGCATGCCTATTATATTAGGTGCTGTGAAACACTGGCAGGATAATGCTGCTGCAGTTGTCTTGTTTGTGGCTTCCTAGAGGCACCTGGTTGGCCACTGTGTGAACAGACTGCTGGACTTGATGGGCCTTGGTCTGATCCAGCAGGGCCTTTCTTATATTCTTATGGCCATTTCAACTTTACTGTCTCCACATCAAGAAAAAAAACTTGCTATAAAAATTATAATGCTTTCCAGATCTCCATTCACCTCATAACATGAAGCTGCTAAACATGGAACTAAAACAGAAACATTATTTTCCCTCTGATGCACAGAGGAAATAAGCAACTGAACCTACCAGAATAGACTGTTTTCCATACTCAATCCACCGGAGAGTGGCAAAGTTAGTAGATTCAGCACAGTTGAAGCCATGGTTGAAGCCAGCATGATATCCATAAGGAAAGGTTATCATGAATTCGCCTGCCTCTTGGGTCACCTGAAAGAGAGGAAGCTCACGTAAATTGACACACTCTGTAACTCATTTTACAACTACCAATACCTGGGAAGTGGAAATAGCCAGATGGCACACTAGATATTCCAAGACACCAAAAATAGTATCCCAAGAAAACTTTTTGTATAATCCTTCAAGCTAACATGCAACCAACTAATGCAGGCAAAACTGGGATTGTAGGTTCAATCTCCACATAATGCCTACATTTGATTAGTTGCCCTAAATTGAACCCCTGCATTACTGAGTCTCTAGCAAACTGAAAACCTCTGTGATTTGAGCTTTATTTGGCTTTGTAGACCATTTGGCCAGAAAAAATGAGGCACACTATACATTTCGATTAAATACTATTTGTAAACAAACATTTGAACTGTGATGAACAGAATGATCATTATTTTCCAATGCTATAGTACTGCCTCTCAGTTTCAACTAGAAACTGCATGAATAGCAAAAATAAGAAAATTATGGCTTAAGGTGTAAATCAACATACTTTTAATGTGTCGATCCCCACCACTCCCCGTCCCACCTAGATATCCAGGTATATGTTTCATAGTTCCTTTGTACCTTCCTAGAAATACAAATCAATAACCAGAGGTGTATCAAAAATAAATTCCTGTTAGGTATAGATATGTCACATATACTCTTTGTTCTTCAGCATCAATTTCATCTGCTTCTCAAAAAACTCCACCCTTGCCACCTTGCACGGATTTCAGGAGCTTTCTAAATTTGTTCTAAAGTGACAATGATACTTCCTCACCTTATCAAAAGGGATGCCATATTTCTTCAAAATCGATGGAGAGATCAGGGTCATCTTATGACGGAGGAAAGCTTCACAGCTCTGGGCACTTCCAGGAAAGAACCCTGTTTATGAAAAGTACAGAAACGTCCACTGTATTTGTTTAAGTCTAGATATACCACCCAGAAGGGGAAAAAAGGGTGGAAATTTTTGTTCTAGACTATTAGAACTTACTGAAGCAGACAACTCCCCTTTTTTGCAGCCCTGTGGTTATGATACCACACGAAACAGCTTTTAAGACAATAAAGAGATCTGACTGCATCTACTGTTTCCATCAAAGTCCAGAGAGGTGGAAACGTTTCCTCTCATTTGCCTTGATACTATGTGGGTTATCTCAAATGCATGCAAATATTACTAACTAGAAAAATGTTAACAGATATTTCTAAAAAAATAGTATAGAGGCAACTTCTAACTAGGCCCAGAACCAAATAGATTTTAGGCACTTCTGGAAATACTAATGATGTCCAGACTGACTCAACGTTGTAAGAAATGAATGTGGGGAGAAAACCAGAAGCAAACCCCACTGACTTCTGGAAGGCAGAGAGGCACCAACAATGAGCCTAAGAGCATCAGTATCTTGTCTGTGTGTTACAAAGATTTTCCTGATTCAAAGAGAATTACATTTTCATAGCATGGATGAGGATTAATGCAACCCATCTGTGCTGGTATCACAGTGAGATCCCCTGCGAATGCACATGCCCCACCCTCCCAAACAACTCATTTTGAGATTCTACCAAAGATCACATTGTGCTGCAACAAAGAGCCTGCTTGAAAATGAAGCCTATGTGTAATTTAGCCACTCTATACTATTGGGCAGTGCCTCAGTGTGGAACTAAAGAGCTGCTATTGCCTGAGTACTTTTTGGGGGGAGGGATCCTGCCATGATCTCCATTTAAACTAGGTTTCCATTTTTTCTAATCCTTTAAGCAACATCTGAGCAAACCAAACTCCCAGCAGTGTGACAACCACTGTAACAGACAGCAATATGTTCCTTATGATTAATGCAGGCACTGACTGGACACCCCCCCATATAGTTTAGTGACTGGTTTCAAAATATAGGAAAGGATGAGCCCTTACCCATATATTTGGGTATGTAGCCCTTAATCAGAAGGGACAGCAGTACAAGACTATCAGCCTCTCTGCAATGCCCCAACATTTGTTAAATATTTCTGCTAGGAGTTACTTCTTGTGACCTTGTCCACTTTGTTACACTACTTCACCACACAGCGCACTGAACTCTACAGGACTAGAGAAAGTTGCTATAATTCAGAAAGGAAATAACAGGATTTCCCCCATCTGCAACAAGCTCTCATCTCTCTCCTATTAGGTTTGCAACCCTGGATTACTGCTACCATCATAGAACTTTTATATGAAACATAGCTTCTAAGGCTCTTCAGGTGTCTACATATGAACTCAAACAGAAAAAAATGGTTACCTTTAGCAAGACGTTCTAGCCGCTTCCCATGTTCTGGAGGAATGGAATACCTGCAGTCACAAAACAAATTAATAAAATGTAACAGGGGTATATTTAGGCCTTTTAAAAGATTCAGAATCAATATAGTGAGAAAGTTCAATAGGCAAACAGGTTAAACTGCCAAGTAAGAAGGGATTTTTAAGCCAGCAGTCTTCTTTTCCCTTAATTACTAAACTGTCCTATTAAGTTCCTCATAGAAAGGAAATCAAAACATTTACTAGCCCACAAGGAAATAATGAGCTAACTCAAAAGAGACAGAAGTAAAACTTAAGTAAAACTACTTGCTGGAATTAGGTTATCTTAAGAATAATCAGTTTATAGATACTCAGATACCATGTACTACTTCATTATAGGGCATTACTAATGGTGCTAAAAGATATGTACTAGCTGCCCATCTGTTTCACGGCGCATTTGAAAGAGCTGATCTCACCCTAAATGACTTGGGAGCCTGGATACTTGAAGGACTACCTCCTTCCATATTGTCAAGCCTGCTAGCTAAGACCTTCCTCACAACTCCTGCTTTCAGTGCCCCTACCTTCCAAGGCAACAGGGTGCTGACTGGAGATACAGCTTTATCAGCTCTGACACCTGGCCAGTGGAATGCCCTTCTTTTTTGATGTCAGATCAACACATTTCTTTTTGACTAGGCTTTTAATTAAGGGGTCCTTTAACACTGTTTTTATAGTCTGCTCCTAGCCTGAGAAATGTTTTGCAGGGCTTTTTTTAAGCTGTTCGGTGTTTTAGATGCTTTTATGCTTTGGCTCAAAGCCACCTTGAGCATGTTGTCTGAAGAAGGAGCACAGGCATGTCTGGAATAAATAAATCCATTTTACCATGACTTGGGCTCTCCAAAATGCAGATAGTTGATGCTGTAGAGGTCCATGTCCTCAGTGTGCCAAGCAAAGGAAGTTTTCCACATCCCAAAATAGAGATAAGGAGTATTCACCCCCTCAATGGTAATGCCGCTCTCATTCTCCACTATATCCAGAATTGTATTCAGATGGCCGATATTCCACTGATCTATATGCTAAAGGAATCACATGAGGCCAGTCAACAATACTAGAAAGCAAACCACATGACAAGTGCAATCACTCTTCCCTTCACCATACTACACTATAGCAAAGCTGGAAATACATTTTGATGCCTTTTAAAGCAGATCTCAGTTTTATTTGTGCTGTATTACTGCTGCCTTCTACCCTGCTTGCAATCCTAGCAGTAGGGAGAGATATCTCTATATTTAGATCTCCAACAGACTGGATCGAAGTCTTCTAGTAAATATTACAAAGGAGAATGGAGCTGCACTCACTGCCACGAATAGCAGCATGAGGTACCAGTTTGTTATATTCACTTGTGCTACTTTATTACAAGGAGTCTCCATAAAAATGTGATTCCCCAGTCCACTGGGGGGGGGGGGAATCAAAACCAGATTATACCTATTTTGCATTTTCTAATACAGCCAAATAAATCGATATCACATCTGAAGTCTCCTTCATGATTTGTCAATAGTATTAGGAGTAATTTTCTATGAATACCTGCAAATTGTTCCATGAACATATGTGACAAGGGAACTACTAGCAAAGGATATATAGTAAGTCTCTTGGTTCTAAATTGTGACTGTTAGATATAGTGCTAGACAATTCTCAAAAAACATATTCCAAGTAATAATCAATAAGTTATTAAATCCATTAATACCCTTAGATGCTTAACAGAGTTCATCGTCAAGGCAGAACATTTGAAATCAGTGCTGAGAGTAAGTTTAAAACATTTCTATGCCGCCTTTCCACCAAATTCAGGGTCCCCAAGGTGGCAAATATTAAAACATTTGAGACATTAAAAACATTTAAAATACAAATACATATATAACATTTAAAACGATTAAATAAAACATAACATAAGCAAAGAAAAAATATAAATGCACAGAAAAACACACAAACTGGGAGGCCTAGCAAGAGTTAGTTTTACCTTGTCATAGAGTGTGCCATTAACATCAGCACCGTAGATTGGGGGATTGAATGTAAGGTTCTTCCAGTACTTGCGTTCAAGGTCTTCAAACTCGGTATAGCGAGGTGTGCAGTACCTAAGATAGATCAGCTTTTTTAAAAAATTAACAACTTTCACACTAACTTTTTAAAATTTTATTCATATAAAACAGGCTTATGGCACATTAAAGACTAATAGGATTTTATTAATCAGCCATTCTACAGGCAATTCCAGCAAATTAGAAGAGAAATATAGTTGAAAGAGAGAAATAAGAAAGGCACAAACAGCTGGGCAGTTACTAGAGAAGGTGAGTAAGCACCAACCTGCCAATTAAGGAGGCAGAGATTCAACTGTGATTTCTTTTGATAAAAATAGTTGTACACTGAACCTGTTTTCTCAAATTCTATGGCCAAAGATTGCATATCTAGAGAATGAAAATCCTATGTCCAGTCCAGAAAAACATGCCATGTATAATTTTGTTGTAGTTATTCAATGATTTGGAGAGAAAGTAGAAGTGTATTTTCAGGAGTCAGCTGGAATACTTAAGGAGCCACAGAAATTACTCCCTCCCCCCAGTTTCCATAACTGCAGTTTCCAGTGCACACACAGTGCTCCCCAAGACCATTTCTTTTGTGCATAGACATCTCCTCTTCCTATTGAAATAAACGGACAGTCCATGCACAAAGGAGCTTCTCTGTAGTTATGAGCAGTAGTAAACTGAAGCTTGAGTTTCAAATAGCAACTTAGATTTTACATTGCAAGACACATACCCAAAAGTACTTTGCCTGAAGTCTTGCTTTTAGCAAGATACAGAAAATAACTTGTAGACTTAAATGCAACCTTTAAACTGCACTGCATAAAGTGTACAGCCACACCAACACTAACTTGTTGTTTTAAGTAGACCAAAGAGAAATAAAGAAATGCTATATAAAAATATTCATTTCACAGAGCTGTAGTTTAAAATTCTGCCTTACTTATCACTATTTGCTATCCTTCTGAACTCTCGAACTGTCATGGCTTTCTTCTGGATGTTATATTGTGTGAAAAGTCCTGACTGGCCAGTAACCACTTGCTGAATAGGAGCAGGGATGATTAGTTCATCAATATCATCATAGCACCCACGTGGTTTCCATTCCTTGGGAGGAATAATCTGAAAGAAACATGTAAGATAAAGGTTCAGACAATCTGGAAACCTGTAAGAAGTTCTCCTGGGACTAATACACAGTCAGATTCCATTCTTTGAAATTATTTTATTAAAACCCTACACATTAAAATTTTGGGATTTAACTTCAACAGTTAGTGCAGAGGCGCTATTGTGCCAATGCCAAATCACAAAACACTCATGACAATTCATCACACTGGCAATTATTGGCAATGTTACAGAACAGGACAGAGCCCTTAAGGATGAAAAAGCAATCCAACCGACAGTCCTATCAACTTCAAATTCTGGTACAGAGGACCCCTCATAGTTAGATTTTAAAGCCAAAATACCAGCTCTCCCTGTGGAGATTTATATTGGCACCTTTGATATATTAAGTTCAGTGTGTTAAAATGTTTTAAATTTTGTACAATTGAATGAATTTTAATGTATATGAAATGTATATTTACATGATGTTAGCCACTCTGAGCCTGGCACTGCCAGGGGAGGGCAGAATATAAATAAAAGTTTATTATTAAATAGAAAAACTGGGTGTTTTTAAATTATTAATAAAAAGTAAACACAGACATACAACAACAGGAATATTCCTATGCATCATGTGTTCATACACAATATAACAACATTTCTGACTGAGTTAACATTCCCATGAACTATGTTTAGGACAAGTATAATCAGTATTTAGAATGTTATCAACTTCTGGGAGTTATCCCATATCTCCTGTTTAGAAAGGTAATAGCTCTGAAAGACACGGTGGGGGAAACCATTTCCAACCCTAAAACAAGGGGAATAACTAAAATATATGCAACATTTAATTATCAACCCTAAACATAATGCATTGACATAAAATACATCATTTAGCTATCTGCAGCTGGTGAAGCTGGTGAAAGGCATCCCTGGCCAAACCTGCCACCTGCTATCCAACAGGAGGCCTGGGACTGGGAGCACCCTCAAGCTAGGAATCTGCTCCTTTAGGGGGAGTGCAACTCTATTCAGAACAGGAGATAACCCATTTCCTGGGTCATACCTTTCCCACATCAATAGCACTTTTGTCAGGATTAAGTTTCAGCTTGTAGACCTATTGTAGATGTCTACAGAATAAACAGGAATTAGTATTTAATACTGTATGTTATCTTTCATCAAAATTTTCCATACTATGCATTCTGAATAAATTTTTGTTTTAAAAAGCATTTCACTAATTCCAAGATGTTTTTTCAGTACTCACCAAGGTTCCTAATGTTTTGGTAGGAAAAAAATTGTAAGAAAGGTCCTTTGGGGAAATCTTTTTACCCATTTTTTTCTGGCCTTCCCATCCCTATTCCAATTCACTACTGTAACTGGGGAAAATGCATGTTACACTGCTCTTACATTGGTGTCAAAAGTACTACCCTTGACGCACTCTGACCTGGTAGAGCGACAGGCAGGGGACCCTCCCCACACACACACAAACACACTCTGCAGAATCAAAGTTGGTTTGGAATACCTGGTAAACACACCTCATGCTGTACTTTACACACAGCTGTTTGGTAAATATCCTTGATTTTACACACAGCTGTTTGGTAAATATCCTTGATGTCTGTCCCTCTAACATCTAATTCCAAGAAAATGTTTTCTTGGCTTCACTTCAAACACTACCAGCAAGTAGTCTAATTCTAAATGCTGCACATTTCCCAAGTTCCAACAGTGTACATTTAGAATTCTGGGGATACCACAGTGATGACCATTAAAGCTTCATGACAAAATCTAATGTTCACCAGCATTTTGTTGTGATTCTCACTGAAGTATTCTATAGTGTTACTTAATAGAATTCAATAATGTTAATAGTACTTTAAAACTGAGTAAAATTTACAGAAAAATTCAAAGTGATTCTTGTGAGATCTCTACTCCCACCAAATCAAGCTGTGAAATGTTTACCTTTGCCAGTCCAGCTCTGTGAGCTCCTTGGGATTCTACGTATGCAATGTAACGACTGAAGTTTTTGAACTCTTCTGCAGTAGGACGGAATGTCATTATTCTGGCACTTGGATTTAGATTCTCTAACTCGGAAGCCATGGTTCTTGCTCACAGTCTTCTGTATTACATGAGAATCAGAAGAAACAGTGCACTAACCGAGAGACAGATAAAACACACTCATTATAATGTATAAACTGAATACCATACAAGATAACATAAATAAAGATCAGTGAACAACAGCCAAGTAATTGTTGGAACAAAGGACCAAGTACCTTAGAAATGAAGAGTGGAGACCCTCCTACCCCTCCCCATACTTTCATTCAGCACCCTCCTGCTCCTAAAACAAACATCACAGACTTGGATTTGCAGAACAGAAACAGCCTCATCATAAAGTTCCCTAGCAAAAACATAAATACTAGGTGCAGAGTAGCATCAACTTTGCTGTATGGAAAACATCCCCATCACTCCTACAAACTGGAAAATGGAAGCTGTTGGATATACAGAAACACATTTTGAGAAACAGAGGGGTTTTATGGTTGTTGGGGTCCAGCATACCTGAGCTAGTTTGAATTACTTAGCTTCGCCCTCAGGTGGGGCATCTGCCATTCCTGGCATGTCACATTATGGGGGAGGGGTAACAGGAGGATACCCCCATGACTGGGCGCACAGGACTGCCTGATAATACACATACTGTAAAGATCACCCCTGAACATCTCTAGCCTGCACCATGAGTCAGCCGTGACTTGATGGCAGAAGAAGAGGAGTTGGTTTTTATATGCCGACTTTCTCTCCCACTTAATGGACACTCAAACCGGCTTACAATCACCTTCCCTCCCCCTCCCCACAACAGACACCCTGTGAGGTAGGTATGGCTGAGGGAATGTGACCTGCCCCAAGGTACTTTCCTCCACCACCAAACAATTATCGGGGGGGGGGGTAGAGAAGGGCAGGGGTTTTTTCATTTTGGAGTACTGAAAAGTCTCAGCATGCCTCCCTAACTAGGTAGTCCTAGGTATGCCGTGGGTAATGCACCTACACATCTGGATCGCCATCGCTGTTGGGGAGGGGATTGCAAGCCGGTTTGATTCTGCCTTCAGTGGTAGAGAAAGCCGGCATGTAAAAACCAACTCGTCTTCTGTTCGAGGTGAATATGTATGCGTGTGCGAGGAAATCACATTTCTCTCACATAGCACGGGAAGGAGAGCGACAGGCCAGCCCCTCCTCTCGTGATGGAGAACGACTCATCTGGTGCGGAAGTGGAACCATTTAATCGACCGAACGGGAGCTCAGTCTTGCTGGGGGCGGGGAGGAAAACCGGTCCCACTTCCACGCCAAGCCCCATCACCGCACACCCCCTCCACAGCAGCTCTCTCGTAGCCCAGACTGACACGCCGCTTCAGGCCTCGACCGCCCGAGTGGCTTTGAGCGGGCCGGTCCTCGCGGGCCCTCCTTCCCCACCGCCAGTTCTCGCCACCCTCCATAAACATATCCTCCCCCTCCTAACTCACCTCCGTCCGTGCCGCCGCCGCCACCTCTGTCAGGGCCCAACAGCAGCGACCACCCGGAGGCCAACGCCGTACTCTAGCCCGCCCCTCACGTCACGTGGCCAGCGTGCCACGACCCAATCCCCACACGTTCCTGGACCCGTTCTGACTTCTCATAGGCTACAAGTCGCTGCCAATCACTGACGTAATCGTGATTGCATTAGCGTCGTCGCCGCTGCGACGGCTGATCGAATTAATGCACCCCGCCGGGAAAGTAGTTCCGGCACGGTTCACGGCTGCGCGCGACGATGTTTTGGTACTTTTGTTTGAACAGCAATATGTAGATTTATCCGCTGGACTCGTTAACGCGTTCTCTCTGGTTTCGTTTACTCCTTCTGTGTTGTTCCGCTTTCTCATCCCCACCTTTGTTTTGCCTACGATTTTCATGTAATCATGGTGTCGCTCAAGTCATAGCCAGTAGGAAGACGCGCATGAATCAGACTAATAACCAATCATTGAAGACGGAGTTTTGTCGCTAAGCAGATTTTGTGTCGTGGGTTAGAGGAAGGAAGCTGCGGATGCTGATGGCGTTGTGGGCTCTTGTTGCGGGAGAGCGAAGGGCTGTATATGGGGATTTTCCTTGTTAATATTTTTGCATCTCGTTTTAATTTGCCTTAACACGTAACATAAAATTAAAAGGTTATGGATCTCTTCTTTGCTACAAGGGAAATTAGTTTTGCGTTCCCCCCCCCAAATACATAATGTGCATTTTAAGAGAATTAATGCACATTCAAGTTGACTGAGGCCGAAGCTCAGAGCTGACTCTGAAGTGGTATTATTTTACCTATTCACTTATTGATTGTAGAAATTGGTATCCTACAGACTCAGGCAGGAACTGATTGTGAAGGCAGTTTACAAATAAAGATTGACAATAAAAATCACAATGACAATCGTCTAGTTAATTTTTTTTTAATGTAGAACAGCAGGGTATTGCCTAAGAGGCTGAGGACTGCATAGTAGCCTTGATAGATTAATAGGTCTAAATTCAGTGATGTCTCATACACCAGGGGTTGCAGTGGCCAGAAAAACTGTAATTGTTATATTCCTTCTACAGAGTTCTTAAAAGTGCTCTGTGCAGGCTCTGGAGCTGGCAACCCTTAACATATGTATGCCTAGACAAATGATGCACAACTTGGTGCCAACCGGTGTGGTTTCTGGTGCCTTCTTCCATCTTCCCTACAGCAAAAAGCCTTCTCATTGAAGCAGGAAGCAGTTAGGAAGAACCCAAGTAGCATCACTTTTGTATATGCAGGATCATGAGAGGGAGGGCATCTTGGTCATCTTCTGGACATGGAGTAGGGGTCACTGGGTGTGTGGGGGGGAGGTAGTTGTGAATTTCCTGCATTGTGCAGGGGGTTGGACTAGATGACCCTGGTGGTCCCTTCCAACACTATGATTCTATGAAACACTTATTTGGAAGCAGCTGCCATCATCAAGTGCATAGTTCTCTAAATTTTGTAATCATTTTTATTCACTTTTGGTTTATGTATTATATTTTTTCTTTTTACATTGAAACAAATATAAAGGGAATCCCAGTGTCCTGAGCAGTATGTGTTAAGTGCCATCAAGTCGCTTCCGAATCAGGGTCCTCCAAAATGTCCTGTCTTTGACAGCCTTGTTCAGATCTTACAAATTGAGGGCCGTGGCTTCCTTTATTGAATCAATCCATCTCTTGTTGGGTCTTCCTCTTTTCCTGCTGCCCTCAACTTTTCCTAGCATGACTGTCTTTTCTAGTGACTCTTGTCTTCTCATAATGTGACCAAAATACAATAGCTTCAGTTTAGTCATTTTAGCTTCTAGGGTCAGTTCAGGCTTGATCTTATGTTCTTATGATTTGTTTTTTTGTCAGTCCACGGTATCCGTGGTATCCTGAGTGGTGTACTAAGGGGTAAAATGCATTAAAGTTGTACTGATTTAATTAAAGAGGTTTCTTTGACCAGTACAGCTTTTCTAGGGAATATCTTGCCACTTTAAGCTGCAAGCCCTTGAGAGACAGCATTCATACACTTATTTAAAATTATTATCTTCTCCAAATCTTTGGGATAGTTTGGAATATAAATCAAATGTACACCAACAAACTAATAAAATTTTGGGCAAGGTATGAGTTTTCGTTAGCCACAACTCACTCCTTCAGATACAGCTTGCTAGAATGTGATTCCATCTATCCAGGGTGGTGAAGTGGTAAAGTGTGGTGTAGTGGTTAAGAGCGGTGGACTCTAATCTGGAGAATCAGATTTTATTACCCACTCCTCCACATGAAGCCAGATGAGTGACCTTGGGCTAGTCACCGTTCTCTTCAAGCTCCGCTTCACCTACCTCACAAAGTGTCTGTTTTGGGGAGAGGAAGGGAAGGCAATTGTGAGCCTGTTTGATTCTCCTTAAAAGGTAGAGAAAAGCAGCCTATAAAAATCAACTCTTCTTCTATTTTGTCCTTAAGTAGAGAAGAGTGAATTAGACACACAATAGCAATGTAAATATCAAAAGCAAGTAAGTGACATTAGCAGGCGTGATTGGTCTGGGTGTGATGGGCAGAGAAATTAGCATTGGTAATCAGACAGGAATGCCAGATCTCTAGTCAATCCAGGAGAATGCATAGAGTAATTCAGCAATCTCTCTTTCTAATCTCCCTTTGAAATCCCTTTGTAAGAGAACTGCTACTCTTAAATCAGCAACTGAATGTCCTGGAAGGTTAAAATGTTGCCCCACTGGTTTCTGAATGTTGTGGTTTGTGGTGTCAAACTAATGTCCATTTAATCTTTGTCGCAGGGACTAGCCTGTTCGTCCAATGTAGAAGGTGGAAGGGCACTGCTGGCATGCGATGGCATAAATCATGTTAGAAGATGAACAGGAGTATGAACCTGGGATAGTATGGCTGGTGTTGCTGGGTCCAGTGATGGTGTTGCTAGGATCTATATGAGAGTAAAGTTGACACCTTGGTACTGGAGACCATGCTACTATTAAGTAGTTTATCACTGCGGGTGAGAAGTTGTTTTAGGTTAGCAGGCTGTCTGTAATCAGATCCAGATCCGCCATGAAAATGTTGGCATACTATGGAGCTATGCGGGTGCCCATGGCTGTATCTGAAGAAGTGAGCTGTGGCTCACAAAAGCTCATACCTTGCCAGAAATTTTGTTAGTGTTTTAAGGTGCTTCTGGACTCTTGCTCTTTTCTACTGCTACAGACTGCTATCCATCGTGATCTATATACTTTTAAACATTAGTTTAATCCTATGCAGAGTTGCAGAACTTTAAGCCCATTGAAATCACTGCTGGGCATAGCACTGTGTTGTAAATATCCTGGTGTGCTAGGTGTCTGCATAGGAAGCCCAGAGTAACATTGGCAACTTTCTGGAGAGAGAAAAATGTCCTGCCTTTTTAATAAAGGCTTAATGGGATGATGTTTACCTGGTGATGTTATTTACCTTTATGCCAAGATAAGCTTTGCTGCCCATTTCTACATGTCAAGCCTGTGTTAAAGGAACAAGACAGTTTTCTTCAGGCCTGTTGGCAACCCCTAAGCCCAGATCTGAGCTCAGTAAGCATGTGAGTCAATTACTTCTTATCACATGATTAGGGTAGTCCTATTGAATCTTTTTAATATGGCCCAAGGAGGAACTGTTTCAGGAAAGCCTCTCAGCCTTTTATCAGAAATGTCAGCTAGTTGTAGGCAGTGGCACCTGCATATATTTGACCCATAAGGAATAAAGACAAGGCAAAAAATATATATTAATGGCTAGTCTCCAGAGGTTTCCAGAGACATGGTCTGAAAAACTTTGGTTATGTTGAGAGAGGGAACAGATGACTGACGACTAGCTGTGAGGGAAATGCTGTATATGCTTAGCTTCGCCATAGTTCTGGCAGGCATGCTGTTTCATTACAAAAGTCCTAGAGCAACTTTTAATATCATTCAGGATGACATGGGCCATATTTTATTATGATAAATGGTCTAGAATCACCACCAAAGGAAGCATGGAAAACTGGTATCACATTTATTGTTGCCGTGGCTGCTCCTGGCTGGAGATTACTTATTAAAAACCAGCAAGAGGGCAGCAGTAGACAGCTGTTTGAAGGGACCAGAATTATTCCTACTCTCAGAAGCCAGCATGGCCAGAATGAGTGAAAGGAACTCTTTGCCTTCAGGGAATGTCACAAATGAAAACATTACTCTAAGTGGCAAAGCGCAGGAGGACACCCCCCCCCCAGAGACAGAGCCTGTATGAATCCTTGAATAGATTGCAAAATTAAATGCCAATCACCGCTTGCTTAAAATAACACACAAATGTGTGCGATATATATTTTAAACCAAATGAATTTAAAGTGTTGATGTTTTGGGGATGTTTGTGTCTCAGGGGTGAGTTGCATGGGTTGTACCTCTTTTTTACTCCGTGGAAACTGCTAGAGTGTATACTTTCACTATAGGCTAAACTAGGTTTGTTGTTGGCCAGCCTTTCCTGATCCCAGTTTTGATTTTGAACCATCTATATTGCAACACACCAAGGAACTTTATGGTAATAGCAACGGTGGTGGCAGTGAGCCTCCGGCTTCTATTGAGCTAATGTCATGTTTTAGAACATTTGCAAAAACCTTCTGCTGAGGGAACTTGTCAGCTACATCCCTCTAGCTTGGTCAGTTGAAGTAAATGTTATTTTACACAGGCATAAGAGGAGCTGTGTGGCCAAGGTAGGGAAACTGAGGACTGAAAATCTCAGTAGAAATAGGCTATAGAAAGCGGCCATTTTCTCCAGGGGAACTAGGGTTGCCAACCTCCAGGTACTAGCTGGAGATCTCCCGCTAATACAACTGATCTCCAGATGATAGAGACCAGTTCACTGGGAGAAAATGGCCGCTTTGCCAATTGGACTCTATGGCATGGAAATCCCTCCCCTCCCCAAAACCTGCCCCAAAAACCTCCTGCCAGTGGCGAAGAGGGACCTAACAATCCTTAGGGGAACTGATCTCTGTTGCCTGGAAATCAGTTGTAATAGCAGATCTCCAGCCACCACCTGGAGGCTGGCAACCCTAAGTGGGGAAGCTAGAGGCATGCAGCCCAAATGCAAGAAGGCTGAAAAAAGGGGACACAGCAGGTAATGTGCTCAGAAACAAAAAAGCTGAGTGGAAGGTTTTGAGTCAGAGGTTGAGGAAAACGGAGGACAAAGGAAACATAGGGGGTTACCGCATTATGTATTCCCAGCGATGTATTAAGATATTGTCGAAGGCTTTCACGGTCAGATGTATTAAGAGTTTGAAAATGTTATAAAAAAATACTGTTCGCACTTTGTTTGGCCCCTTTAGCTGTGAAGGTGTCTTCCAACCATTTTTTAGCCGTGGCATCCCAAACCCCTTTTAAAGCGATGTTTTTTATAAAATTTTCAAACTCTTAATACATTGCTGGGAATACATAATGCGGTAGAGAAAACCAGCATATAAAAACCAACATAATTTAGAGAAGGAGGCCACAAATGAAAGGAGGCTAAAAGTAGTGAGCTGCAGGGGCTAAAGGAAACCCCGAGAGAGCAGGGATCTGTCGAAAACTGGATGGGGCTGAAGAAAAAAGAAGTTATGAGTGAGGTAATAGCACTGAGGGAGAGCAAGGGCTGGGAGTTTTGATGGCAGAAAGAATGTGGACCGGCAAACAAAGATGGAGAATGGCAGTAACCCTGCTCATTAAAGGGGAATTGTTAAGAATAACTGCATTGACTTTTCATTTGGATCACCAGACTAATCTGATATAGCTAGGGTTGCCAACCTCCTCTCCTGCTATTACAACTGATCTCCAGCCGATAGAGATCAGTTCACCTGGAGAAAATGGCCACTTTGGCAATAGGACTCTGTAGCATTGAAGTCCCCTCCCCCAAACCCTGCCCTCTTCAAGCTCCATCCCAAAAATCTCCAGGTATTTCCCAACCCGGAGCTGGCAACCTTACTTGGAGGCAAGCTGCTGGATCGGTCCCTCATCTGCAAGATGGGGATCATAATGCTGGCCCACCTTACTGGGTTCTCTTAAGGATTGCCATGATTATAATAAATAGGAGTCTTGGGGCACCATAAAGACTAACTAAATTTTATTTTAGCATAAGGTCTCTTAATGACCCAGTGCTTGTACAGGGGACTACCCTTACCTTTACAGTTTCGTGGGTTCACTTCAACAAATGCATGGAGTGTATAATCATTTTGCTGATACTTTTATAACGAAAGCTACAAACGTTGGGCAGAGGAGTAGCAGAAAGAGACCTGTTGTAAATCATTCAAGCATGAGTCCCTGTCAAAGGAACTGGAATGTATGTGGTTGTTACACAGAGTAGATTAGGAGAGAGGTCAGAGGTCCCAGCATCTCACTGTGTACAGATAAAGCAAGATCCAATTTAAAAGTAATAACATTATTTTATATATGAAGGCTTTGAACAGAAAGCACTATGCAAACTAGTATTAATTTTCCGTTCAAAATTCAAACCAATTTAAAGCAGGATGGAATGCACAAGATGACTCTGGTTGCCTCATTTCCCTCTCAAATGTAGCCAGATAAATCCCGCTCTTAGAGATGGTCTATTTATTTCCAGCCCAAAACTTTGCAGACAGAATCCTTCCCTCTTGCGCCTCCTCCAGTCCCGCAGAGACAAACACAGTAGCTCCCTCACAGATCTCAGAGAAAACAGCCCACGCTGAGCTGTGAGAGAGATGTTGTCTGACTGCTGTCCAAAAAAAAGGCAGCCTAAATCACCACACGGCTTACTTAGGATTCATCCCCCCCCCCCACACACACACACACACACGCACCTGAGTTTGAGCAGTTAATTCAGCCTTGTTCCAGCCATTTTGAGTTTTTGGACATACTCTCATGTCTTGAGCACCCCACTCCCACCTAGATGAGAGATGGCGAGATTGTTTTACTTATTGGGTGAACTCTATGCTTAAGTTTGTTAGTGTGTTTAAATGGATGCTTTGGCAGGTAGGATTAACTTCTACCAAGGTGCACTTATTTGGGGGGTAGGGGTAGGGTCTTGCCAGTTATATAATTTTTTAAATATATGAAACTGTAGAGTGTGAGGTGACGGGTGCTACAATCCTCCTTCCTTGTAACTAGCTAGGTTTTGATTTTACAGCTGGGGACAGCAAGACAGTAACTTTGCAACTTGCTTTGTGTTTAGGGTTGCCAACTTCCAGGTACTAGCTGGAGATCTCCTGCTATTACAACTGATCTCCAGCTGACAGAGATCAGTTCACTTGGAGAAAATGGCCGCTTTGGTCATTGGACTCTATGGCATTAAAGTCCCTCCCCTCCCCAAACCCCACCCTCCTCAGGCTCCACCCCAAAAACCTCCCACTGGAAGGACCTGGCAACCCTATTTGTGTTGCCTCGATGTCTTGAGGATCCACCTAAAAGACATTTTGCACGTGTGTTTGTTTCTAATATGAAATTATGAGTCCTGCTACGGTTGTCAACCTCCTGGTGGCACCTAGAGCTTTCCTGGAATTACAGCTGATCTCCAAACTACATAGATCAGTTCCCCTGGAGGAAATGGCAGCTTTGAATAGTACCCTCTATGGAATCACATCCCTGCTGAGCTCCTTCCACAAACTCTGCTTGCCCCAGGCTCCACCCTCAAATCTCAGGAACTTCCCACCAGTTGGCAACCCTATCTCAAGCCTCCCTGGGTACCCCACTGATGGACAACCTATCCCTGCTCCAACCTTAATCTAATAAGGAGAGGCTGGCTGTAAATGGGTTCTAGCGTGTAATACCTGAATCAAATTAAACACATTTGTGCCCACGGCTGGAATGGTTAGCACTTTCAGTTGTGGGACAGGAAGTGGTGTGGTTTTTGAGAGGCTGAATGGCTTTTTTTGTGGGGGGGGAAGCATACACTTGGAAGCAAGTGGGCCCTGTAATTTCAAAAGCATTGGTCTACATGGTTTTGGGCAATGGGTATATATTGGTCTCCTGAGAAATTGCCTTCAGGAATGTAGGCCATGTGGCTTGAGCTAATTTGAAAAAGAGACAGGTGCCATCGCCTCTATTTCTCATGCCATCCCCTCTATTTTTAAGTGCGCAGGGTACAGCAGATGTTTTTCATTTAGGAAGTATGTGTTTAAAGACACTATTTCCTTTAAGTGCTGCATAAGGCCTTGGGTTGGATCAAACCTAACCTGGGAACCTCCACTGACCCCCACTTGCAGGTGCTTACTTCCTATGTTGTTCCTCAGGGCCCCCTCTCCTAGTAGCAGCATTTTACAGAGATCAGTGGGCTGCATTGGGAGGGGGAGGCAGGAAAATTCCATTTCCTGATGGAAAATTAGCCTGGATGCAACTCCTGATATGGGGAAAGGTTTTTGTTTTTTAATCACAGAACCACCAGCTCAAAAACTCATCCGCTTCCCTGAGCTGGGCGAAGGAAGGAGCCAGCCAAGGTATCTTACGCTTTCTGTATCCAGAGCATTATGCAGCATTATGGTAGAAAAACAAATGCCTAGTGAAAGTCTCTCTTCTATAGTAGTGGAAAAGAGCAAGGAGTGATTGGATTAAGTGTGATATGCAGAGGGGTAGTAGGCGTATCACACCTAATCCAATCATGTCTGCTAATGTCGTTTACCTGCTATTGGCATTGACATGCTAATACTATTGGATGCCTAATTCACTCCTCTCTACTTAAGGATAGATGAAGTCACAGGTTGCTTATGCATGGGAGTTTTACCTGAGGTTCCTTGCTCGCTGGACCCACACTTTCCTGTTGTGGATCTATGCACCAGCAGTCTCAAATCAGGAAGCATATGAGTCCCTGTCCCTTGAAATGCTGCTTTGTAATTGGCTGTAGTGCTTGCTGTGAGAGAAAAGTCATTCCCCCTCCCCGTGTGGAAACCCAAGTGCCCTAAAAAAAGCATTTTAAAAAACCAGAGCTCTCTAAAAGAAATGGGGGGGGATTCAAGCCTCGTTTTTTAAATCCATACTTCTGCTCAAAAAGAGCTCAGAGGAAGCAGGAAGCATTTGAATCCCTGCACCTTGACATGCTGCTTTGTAATTGGCTGTAGTGCTTTATGTGAGAGAAACGTCACTCCGGCAAGCTTCCATGTCCTGTGCTTTGCCTTATGCATGGGGACTTCACCCAGGCTGATCTCAGGAGAGATTGAAAGATCTGGTTAATAGAGGAACGGGAAGTCCCAGGCTTTGTGAGGGCTGGCCATAGGGTTGCCAACCTTCAGGTGCTAGCTGGAGATCTCCTGCTATTACAACTGATCTCCAGCTGATAGCGATCAGTTCACCTGGAGAAAACAGTTGTGTTGGCAATTGGACTCTATGGCATTGAAATCCCGCCCCTCTCCAAATCCCGCCCTCCTCAGGCTCCACCCCCAAAATCTCCAAGTATTTCCTAACCCAGAGCTGGCACCCTAGCTGGCCACAAGGTCATCTCTAATGGACGGAAAACTCATGCATAACAACTGAGAAAATGCATAACAACCGAGACAGACCGGGGGGCAAACGTGAGCGAAAGTACCCATTCATAACTGACCACATTCTAACTGTATCTGAACTCACATTCTAACTGTATCTGAAGAAGTGAGCTGTGACTCATGAAAGCTCGTATCCTGCCCGAAATGTTGTTAGTCTTTAAGGTGCTACCGGACTCTTGCTCTTTTCTAGTGCTACAGACTAACACGGTTACCCATCATGCACTATCTCTCTTCTATGATCTTACTAGAGGAACAGGAGCCCTTTCAGGATCTGGACCTAGTAATGTTGAGGGTCGGAGAGAGCAGGTAGGAGGCTGAATTTCACAAACTGGGTTGATCTAACCAACAGCAGCAGAGGCAAACCCTGGGCTGGGTTGCTCCAGGCAAGGCCCTGTGTGTATGTATAATGTGTAAGTGGAACAGCGGGTGGCAGTACAGGCCCTGGCTTCGCTTCTGTCTATTGTGGCAGTGGTAGCTTTGGTTTAGGAAAGGCACGGCTACTAGCACATATGAAGTTGATGGGTCTACACCTCGCCCTCCCTCGCTCTTCAACTACGACCAGCTACAGTACGGGGATGTTGAGTGGTTTCTGTAGTAGCTGCACTGCATAATTTGGCACATGGGAACAAGTCTAATTGGGAAGAAGAGTGTGGCTGAGAACCCTGTACCCCAGTTTTGAATACAATCGGCACAGGAATTTAAAGATCATTAGAGTCAAAGAGCAAATTAATTACAGCTTTAAAAAATATTCCCGGTCCCCTGGCATTAATTTCCATCATATTTTCAAACATCTCTGCAGTAATGGGGGCTAGAATCCACATTTCCCCTCAAAATTAAGGCTAGACTTCTCAGGGTTGTGGACAGAGCCTGTAGTTAACATGTCTTGGGATTGCATGTGGGCCGCATGGGATATTTGTGCTAGACACAAAGCCAAATATGAACTAAATTAACATTAACATTCACATACAGCCACTGTTTAGGGTTTTTATTACTTTTCTTCTGATATGATTGGGGCAATTTAAATGTGTATGAACATCTATTGCTGCTTCTCTCTTCCCACTCCCCCAAATCAGAAAGCTGCTGCTTCTACTTGCTCATGAGTATTTCTATCCAGGCTAATGGAAGAGAAGTACCCTTTAAAGCCCTTAGGGACCTTGCTTTATAGATGTAATTTACCTTCAAAGTGTCTTAAGAAATGACTTCTGGGGGGAAATTCTAAGGCAGCAATTGTTTTAGATAAGAATGCATAAGACAAGGTACAGATAAAATGCAGAAAACATTAGGAGAATGAATCTGAAAAATATGAAAGGAGTAAAGCCTGAAAACATTATAGATAATAAATGTCTGAGGAAAACACAGACTAAATGAAGGACTGAAAAGGAAGCAGCATAAGCTCAATGAAAGCACAATGATATACTGAAAAAGAGAGAAAGAACACCGCTTCGTGGGGTTGTGAATAATGGGAAACATACAACTGAAGTGAGTAATTTATTCAAGAATATGCTAAATTAGTGGGATAGATTATTTGATGGCATTCCTTCTTGTCTCTAATTCAGAGCAGGATTGTTAAAATGATTGAATAGAAAGAATGTGTGGCTTAAGCGTGCACAGACTTGAAATGGCTGGGCCATTTTTCACACAACTTTATTGCATGGGATGCAGCAGAAAAGAAACCTGGGGTACTTACATTCAGAGGTGGGGACCTGCCCTAAAACAAGAGTTAGTTGCAAAGCTACTGGCAGATACTGATCCAAATGTAACCCTTGTTGTGGCAAAAATGTTATCTATGGTTTTTAATGATACTTAATGATACTTTTAACAGTACTGCTCAGATATTGTATTTCTGTATGTTTGGTTATTTTTGTATTATTGAATTTGTTTTGCTCATGACCTGTTGGTCCACAAGCATAAAGAACAGAATAATAAAGGAAACCTGGGAGACTATTGTAAACTGGGGTACTACTGTAAACTCGACGACCTCCCCCATTACGTGTTATATTGTTCTTTGTACCATAAACCCAGATCTAAATTTCTTGTCTCATTTTTATCCAAGATTAACTGTTTTAGTGACCAGGAGAAGCTTTCTTTTCTCCTGTCCGATACTGACTCTGCTGTTACTTACAATATGTCTCTTTTTGCCCTGGCGGCCAGGAAAATTCGAGCCAGCATTGCAGTGAAACCGGACAACATTTGTATTTGATTTAAATTTTATTTTGTACTTGATTTTAACTGTTTTATTGTTGAATCTGATTTGATTGTGTCTTCTTGATTGTAATGTCCTTTGGCTATATACAATAAATCTGCACCTACCTACCTATTGCAAACCATTTTGTATCTTCTGCATGCACAATGTATTCGAAGAGAAGTGCCCTGGCTCAGGCATGCTTGGAAACCCCAATCCTTGTTAGGAAGAGTCAGTGGTGAAGGAAAAGCACTCTATATCTGCTAAACCCAGTCTCCCATCCAGCCAGCAGAAAACAGTTTCAACAAGTTCATGATATCCAGGCAAAATGATATCAAGTGTTTTTTTTTTTAAGGTGGCAGTGCTTATATTTAAGGTTGCACTGATTTCTACCAACCCCCAGGAGAGCTCTGAAAAAAGATGCTAGTACTCAGTACCTGTATGTACTGCCCCCCAAAAAAGCCCTGTAAAGGTCATTCAGGGTCTCAGACACCAGTTTCTGAAAATTTTTCTGATGCACAGGTGGCCAGGTCAAAGCGTGCACAGGAACACTTCTGTCTCTTTAGGAGCCCTGCAGTCACAAAAGAGAATTAAGTTGTGGCTCTTCCCTTACCAACCTCCACCCTCCTCCTTCTCTATTGGAGGTGGGAGGATTGGACACAATGAAGCTGAAAGGCCTAAGAGCTGTCTAAGATTTGACTTGGCAATGCTATCTGGCAATGCTACCTTAGGCAGCCCATTATCAGATTCAGGATTGCAGCTTGCTTTGGGCTGCTTCTCGCTTCCTATTCTGCTCCAGTAGTGGAGAAGAATACTTAAAGAACATGCCCTGCTATAAATGGCCCAGGCTAGCCTGATCTCATCAGATCTCAGAAGCCAAGCAGGGTCAGCCTCAGGATGGGAGACCACCAAGGAAGTCCAGGGTCACTATATAGAGGCAGGCAATGGCAAACCACCTCTTGCCTTGAAACCACGTTTCTTGTCTTGAAAACGCTACAGGGTAGCCCTGGTTGGCTGCAACTTGACAGTACTTTCCGCCTCCAATGGAGGAACTATGTGGGAGGGGCTGGAACAAACATGCCAGTGCCCTTCCTGCCACCCTCTGACACTGGCATGATTTTTTCTCATATGATTCAAGGAGAACATCACCATCCTCTAGGGTTGCCAGGTCTCCTCTGGCAGGAGTCTTTGGGGGCAGAGCTCGGGGTTTGCGCTGACGCGCGCACACGCCACTTCTGGTTTACAACCAGAAGTGTGGACCGTCACTCACCTGGGGAGCCAATTTGGTGGCCCGAGTGGAGAGCGGGGCTGGGCCTGTCAGCTGAGCGTCAGTGCGGCTGGGCACAGTGGCAGGAGCATCCTGGGGCTGGCGGGCAGCAGAGAAGCTGCTGCGGCACCTGTCCTTACCCGTGGCACCGCGTAATGGTGCCCAACACTTGCGAGGGCTGGGGCAGGGCTCTGCCGCACCTGCGCCGTCCTCCTGCACTTCCTTGGCCCTGCCCAAGTTCCGTGCTGCAGCGTGCACGTTTGACCGCCAACCCTCAGCTGGTCGGCAAGCAGAGGGGTAAATGGCCAGGGGTTTGCCCGCCACCACCAGGCACCTGGCAACCCGCATCCTCCCATCCTTATAGCAAAAACAAGCACTTGCTTTCCTCTTGCTATTTGTAAAAGCCAGAGTTCAAGGAATGGACATTCTTTGCATTTGCTCTAGGCAGGGCCTCACTGGACAAAGTGGAGGCAGTGCGTATGGGAAGGAAGGGGCGGTGTGTTATCATTTAGGGTTATGAAGTTCATTCATTGCTAGTCAGGGTAGAGCTGCAGAAGGTGAGCATACTCATAAGTGAAATACTTTTCAGTAGTGGTGGTACCTGCTAAATACTTAGGCCAAGCCAGAACACGTATGTTGAATTCTGGGGGGAAATGTGTTCCTAACTCTTTTAGATCACTCCACAGCCTAAATTTTGGCAGAGCGCTAGAAACTCAACAGATCTTCCTGTAGTTCAAAATACCAATTTAAAGCTGAAACCATTTATTGTCCACTTTAATAACACTGTTTAAAATGTATGCTCCCTGATAGTTTTTCAGCCTTCTCTTTAGAGAAATCTGTGAGCAATGTCACTGTGAGCTGGGGTGACAGCATTCACAGGAAAGAGATCTGAAAGACATCTCTCCAATGTGCCTCTTCCTAACAGGCTGTGCTTAATGACAAAGGATCCCCACTACCCTGACCCGAGATGTGCACAAACTCCTAGTTGCAGGCTGGGAGTTGGGGTGTGTGTGTGTGTGTGTGTGTGTGTGTCTCCTAGGTCCGGCCACTCTTTCCCAACTGGGCTGCTCTGACTTGGCTAAAGAGCCAGCCTCCTCACCCATAGATCAGCCTAGTTAAAGGTTTGGGGTGGGTTTTTTGGGGTGGGTGTGTTAATTAACGCTTTCCCCTAGCGGCCAAGCCCCAAACATTTTGGTGCCTACCTGCCAAGAGTACACAAACCACCTCGTAAACAAAGTCTGCCTAGTAAACGTCAGGATGTGACGTCACCCTGTGGGTCAGGAATGACCCGGTGCTTGCACAGGGGACCTTTACTTTACTTAAGAGTACACAGTTTGTTTTGCACTCTGCTGCTAGGCGAAGACAGTCATAAAAAGTAGTAGGAAGAAATATGATGATAGGCTATCCATTTTGGAAAGTGCTAATGAACTGGACTGTGCGTTAGATTTGAAGAACGAGAGTGCTTTCAAGAGCAATATATGGATATATTGTGCAGAGAATCCCCAAGGCTATTGGCCTGTCATTTTCTGTGCATCTGCCGGGTCCCTTATTCACCTACCTTGTAGTTATATGCTAAATATGAAAATGAAAGCCAGTTGGTTCTGTTCTAGAGTAATGAGCTTTTTCTGATAACTCTCCCGGCATGTGGGCTGAACTAAGTCCAGCGCACACAGAGCCCCACTGGGACCAATTTGCAGGTGAGGCAAAATTACTCCTCTCACAACCACTATGCCTCACCTGAGCACACACCAAGCAGGGGGCGTGATTTCCATATAAGCAAATGAAAGGAAGTGCTGAACTCCCAGGAAATTTATACCTGACACAGGGAGGCTAAACTCAGTCATCAAGAGCTTGAGATCCAAACAGTTATTTTGTGACCAAACCTCATCTCTCCCAGCTACAGTATGCATCATACTATATTTGTTAATTTTCACAACAACCCTGTAAGGTGAGTCATAATTAGTACCATTATTAGACTTAAGTCAGAACTCAAGTGCCAGAGATCATCCGGTGATTATAGCTGAGCAAGGTCTCCCTACTCCAAGAGCAGCCCTCGTTTTACTTGCGGTACTAAATACCAACCCAGAGAACCTTTAGAAATCCTGAGACATTGGAAGAGGCTGCAGCTGCTGTCCTCCCACTAGGGTTGCCAGGTCCCTCTTTGCTACCAGTGGGTGGTTTTTGGGGTGGAACCTGAGGAGGGTGGGGTTTGGGGAGGGGAGGGACTTCAGTGTCATAGTCCAATTGCCAAAACAGCCATTTTCTCCAGGTGAACTGATCTCTATCAGCTGGAGATCAGTTGTAATAGCAGGAGATCTCCAGCTAGTATCTGGAGGTTGGCAACCCTTCCTCCCACCCTGTACTTCCACAGTCCTATCGGACTACCCAACTCTCCTGCATGCTGTAGTGCAAAACTAGAGAAAGGAGATACAGAGGCCTTTGGAGATAGAGGGTGGGGTGCACCCTAAGCAGAGTTTGAAAAACCTACAGTTCTTGACAAGATGGGTCTGTATTTCCCTGACCCATCTTGCATTCCCCACAGCCAGACAGCAGCTTCAGGAATCTAATTGCTCAAGCTCTGCAAGGGCCTAATTCAGATTGGGACCATGGCATGGGGGAGCAGAGGCTTCAACATTCCCACCCTGCCATTTTCCTGATCCAAAATGGCTCAGGGGGGTGTTATTTGCCCCATGGGCTGAAGGTATAATTAGGCACTAATATGGCAGAAGCCCTTCTTCCCCCTGTACTGCGGTCCCAGTCTGAATCAGGTGTTTGTGGTGCTTGGGCAGTTAATTCCCCACAGTTGCCATCAGGCTGAAGGAATGCAGGTTGGGCCGAAAGATGAACCTAGATACAGCTTGTTAACAAATGTATCATCTAGTTGGCCCTTTAAGTCTACTGAAATCAGAGGGCTTAGAAAGATGTAACTCTGCTTAGGATTGTATTGTCAAGCTTCTTTCGCTCCTTTGGGTCTGAGAGAAGTAGCGCCTCTAGATCAGTAGATGAGTCTGAGGGGTTATATAGGTACAGGTACTAGCTGGAGATCTCCTGCTATTACAAGTGATATCCTGCTGATAGAGATCAGTTCACCTGGAGAAAATGGCCGCTCTGGCCATTTGACTCTATGGCATTGGCATCCTTCCCCTCAGCAAACCCTACCCCCTCAGGCTCTGCACGAAAAACCTCCCACCGGTGGTGAAGAGGGACCTGGTGTCCCTAGGGTTATATCAGAACAGGTAACTTGGAATCTTCTAAGGATGTAGGAGATGTGGGGGTAAGGAGATTTTTCCTGACAGATAGTCTGTAACTTTAGAACTGTATGACAGGCAGAAGTTCATTTTGTGAAGCAAAGTATGGTGATGCAATAGAGAAAATTGCTACCTGATGACCTTTTCCAGTTAGGCAGCTGTTAAAGGCATTATAATTCATCTCCAGACTCCAGAGATCAGTTCCTCTGGATAAAATGGAAGCTTTGGAGGGTGGGCTTTAGGATATTATTCCCTGTTGAGGTCTTCTCCACCCCAAACTCTGCCCTCCCAAGGCTCTACCCCAAAATCTCCAGGAATTTCCCAACCCACAGCTGGGAGCCTTGCTGACAGTGATATAGAAAGTGATGGCAAGCATAGCCTGTAACCACCAGCGTCTCATGGTCCTGCACCACTCCGGGCAGAGTCTAAGCCAAGCCTTCGTGGTGCTTCTCCTGAGGCTCAGCTCAGTGTTGTCAGAAGGGGCAACAGAATATCTTGAATTGCCCCTGCTTATACGCAATCTCCCTTCGTGGACTCAATATCCTAGCTATGCTGATCCATGTTTCTGTAACTTCTAGGCAGAACTACTGTAACATGCTGCATATGGCCTAGCCTTACAATGTCTTGGAACCTTCAGTAAGTAGAAAATGAGGCAGTCTGTCTTGTCTGGACTAGTTGCTTTGAAGAGATAACACCACCTGCTTGGACACATCTCCTTTGGTTGCTCATTTGCTTCTAGGTTCATTTTAAAGGTGCTGCTTCTTGCCTTTAAAGCTTTTCATAACCTGGGACTCTCATATCTGAGGACTACATTCCCCAGTATGTACCTAATAAACTCTTGTGGCCCCCTTCTCACCGTGCCCTCTCATGAAACAGTCTGTTCCCTCCTTGGTGCACTGTAGGGTTTGTTTGGTAATTGGACAGATTTTATGGGACAGCTTACCAGATGAGGCTCAAAGTGCACCCCCACTCCCTGTGTTAAAGAAAGCTTGCAAAATTATCCTTTTAAAGAGGCTTTTTGTTAGAGATGGTGTATTATGTGCCCGTGCCGAAGTTAGTTAGGAGGGTTAAATGGAATGTTTTACTGGCTTTGTTATGCAGACTCGCTCGTTGGATTTATTACTTTATTTTTGCATTCTGCCTGTTGGCATGCTGTTAGCCATCTTGAGTCCCCGGAAAAAAGACAGGATATAAATAGTTTAGAAAGTAGTGAATTAGTACGGTATCCATGTAAGATGTTTTGAGTGAAAGTGTCTTTTGGAAATGTTACTTTACCAGTCCATTTCTGTTTGGTATAGGGCAGGTTTGGACAACTAACAGTCCACTAAACCAAATGCCATCCACTTTGAGCTGAGGCAGCCGTATGCATGATCTCCCCACTTTTAACATCTCAGGCTGTGAAAGTGTGAGTTTTTTATTTTTTATCAAGTCCTTGGATGACTGTTTGCTTGGTGGATCAGAAGTAATGCAGGAAGAAAGCGAGGGATACTGAAAAGTGACATTTATTAGTGGTAAGATATATCTTACATGATGAAGTTGTTTGTGCATGATTGAAACAGATCTTCTTAGGCAGTTTAGTTTATAGTTTATTCAGGAACAAATCTGGTGGTTGGTTGTGCATTAACGGCATGCCAAATCCTGCTTGTCTTATGTCTACACACTTACAAAATCTCTACCACCCACCACATAATGGACTGGAACGATTAGGCTGGTATCTATATCGCATTAAGAGTGGTATGTATGTGAGTGTGCATGAAAATGAGATGCCTCTCCATGCAATGATGAACTTAAATAGAGGGTGCAAAGATGGGTGCTGACAATATGGAGGTATGAGCATATGAATTCATGGTGATGATGGAGTACATTTGAGTGGAAGTTGACCATTGTGTGAAGATGTGTACGTAAAATAAATAATACTGAGTGGTTTTGTTCTATTTTTCACTGTATGCTTGGATTTTGAAGTGACTTCTGCCATAACTGTACTTATAGAAGTGATCAGGGGCTTAAGAGAATGGTGGGCGATAGTGAGTCCACGTGCACATAAAAGCATGTGAGTAATGGTATACTGAGTCTGGGGATAATTTACTTGTGTGAAGAGATTCTTGTGAATTAGTAAGCTAAGGCACGATCCAGTCAAAGTTAAACCCTTTGATTTCAATGAGAGAATCAAGCCTGCACTTAACTCCCTCCTATGTAAATAATGGGATTTTAAACCATTTACTTTAGCTGAATGGCACCCTTATTTTGAAAGCTGGCTCAGTAGTAATTTCATAAAGCTTCTGTGTATTTATTGGATAGGAAATAAGGAATTATAGATTATATGACATGACAGTAATAATTTCACATATATTGTTGGGAGTTACCTGAAGTTATACCTTAAATCTTTGATGATGCCAGAAGGTTTATATGTAACTAAGAAAAAGCTAAGAATGAAATCATTCTAATCAAATCTGTTCTGATAACTACAGTTGTCAATTGATTTATAGCTTTATTCAATGAATAATATTCTAACTTCTTAATTTATTAATTAACCAAGTTATTAGTCTAATTTTTTTGTACAGGAGCAACTGTGGCAGGACAACTCCAATAATAATCAATATTTTAAAAATGAAAGTAATTGATTAAAAGCATTAATCAACTAATGTTTTCAGACCCATCAGTTTGCGATTAGGGAGAATTTGCAAGATGATAAACCATAGCAATTGCTGTAATGTTTTAATATTTGATAGCCTGTAGGAAGATCTGTGGTACTCGTGTGGTGCAGTGCCTAGGTTTGGCTGAGAGAAAGGCAGGTAATAGCCCCTCAGGAGAGAAGTCTTGACCCAGCATAAAAATACCGGGATGATCTTGAACAAGTCACTGTTGCTTATTTAGTTTATTTATATTTAGAGAATTTATATACTGCCTAGCCAGAGATCTGCTCCAAGTAAGTGCTGATACCACAGATCTTCCCAGATCTTCCAGCAGGAGCCATTTTGACTCTGGGGTCACAGGACCTATGTGGAGTAATAGCATCTGGGTTGGAAAGATTCAGTGGGGAAGGGGACAAAACCACTCCCTCCTGCCTCCTGTGAGCAGAGTTCTGCTGAGGGAAGAGGCAGGAGGGAGTGATTTCACCTCCTTCCTACTCCAGCCTTCTCACCTGTGGGGCTATTACTCCATGTAGGTCTTGTGACTCTGGGAATAAACTTTTCTGGGATCAGAAAAAGCTGTTTGGGGTGTCAGGGATAGCCATAGCATGATGCTTTGGAACAGTTATGATGTCTTTGCCACTCTGGTTTCAAGGCCTTCAAAAGTTTCAATCCACTGTGACAGCCTTGCTCAGCATTCCTGGAAGCACAGATTGTGGAGTTTTGGAGGTCATGCCGTCTTTGTGAGCAGAAGCGAATCTTGCCTGCTGAAATTGTTTATGCCAGTGGAGTCACAACATTCTAGCATGCTGCTTTGAGAAGCTTCATGTATCATGGAAAGTTTCATGAACTTTCCACTTAAAATAGGAGGAGGAATTAACTGAAGGGGGGAGAATGGTAAAAATGTTTTCCCTGAATGAGACTGCTGTACTTTATTATCCAAGCCTGTTCCTTTTCCTGCTTTCTATTCTTTTATGTACAGTGAGGGGAAAAGTATTTGATCCCCTGCTGAATTTGCCCATTTGCCCTCTGACGAAGAAATGACCAGTCCATAATTTTAATGGTAGGTCTATTGTAGCTTTGAGAGACAGAATAACAACAGGAAAACCCCCAGAAACCCAGAAGACAAAAGTCAGAGATTGATGTGCATTATAATGAGTGAAATAAGTATTTGATCCCTTTGCAAAAGAAGACTTAGTACTTGGTGGCAAAACCCTTGTTAGCAATTACAGAGGTCAGACGTTTCTTGTAGGTGGCCACCAGGTTTGCACACATCTCAGGAGGTATTTTGTCCCACTCCTCTTTGCAGATGCTCTCCAAGTCAGTAAGATTTCGAGGCTGATGTGTAGCTACTCGAACCTTCAGCTCCCTCCACAGATTTTCGATGGGATTAAGGTCTGGAGACTGGCTAGGCCACTCCAGGACCTTAATGTGCTTCTTCTTGAGGCACTCCTTTGTTGCCTTGCCCGTGTGTTTTGGGTCATTGTCATGCTGGAATACCCATCCTCGACCCATTTTCAATGCCCTGGCTGAGGGAAGGAGGTGCTCACCCAAGATTTGACAATACCTGGTCCCGTCCATCGTCCCTTCGATGCGGTGAAGATGTCCTGTCCCCTTAGCAGAAAAACACCCCCAAAGCATAATATGTCCCCCTCCATGTTTGACGGTGGGGATGGTGTTCTTGGGGTCGTAGGCAGCATTCCTCCTCCTCCAAACACAGCGAGTTGAGTTGATGCCAAAGAGCTTGATTTTGGTCTCATCTGACCACAACACTTTCACCCAGTTCTCCTCTGGGTCATTCAGATGTGCATTGGCAAACTGCAGACGGGCCTGTACATGTGCTGTCTTGAGCAAGGGGAACTTGCGGGCTCTGCAAGATCTCAGTCTTTCACGGAGTAGTGTGTTACCAACTGTTTTCATGGTGACTATGGTCCCAGCTTCCCTGAGATCATTGACAAGTCCTTCCCCCCCCCCCCCCCGTGTAGTTCTGGGCTGCTTCATCACCGTTCTCATGATCATTGCAACTCCACGAGATGAGATCTTGCATGGAGCCCCAGACCGAGGGAGGTTGACAATTAGGGTTAGGGTTGTCACCTGCTCACCAAGCTGCTTGACAATAGTCTTGTAGCCCAGTCCAGCCTTGTGCAGGTCTACAATCTTGTCCCTGACATCCTTGGACAGCTCTTTGGTCTTGGTCATGGTGGCTAGTTTGGAATCTGATGGATTGATTGCTTCTGTCGACAGAAGAACCCTAACCCTAACCCTAACCCAAATCTCGCTGGTTGATAGGGGATCAAATACTTATTTCACTCATTATAATGCACATCAATCTCTGACTTTCGTCTTCTGGGTTTCTGGGGTTTTTCCTGTTGTTATTCTGTCTCTCACAGCTACAATAGACCTACCATTAAAATTATGGACTGGTCATTTCTTTGCCAGAGGGCAAACGGGCAAATTTAGCAGGGGATCAAATACTTTTTTCCCTCACTGTATGCTTTTATAATTAAAATCACAAAATGGATTCAATGCTTCATATCCTAATTATTAATCTGTAGGTGAATAATCCCATTAATGGATTTTCCCCCTTTTCAGGTGGATTAAGGTTGGCAAGCAAGGTAACTGGATAGTTTTGATGCCTTCCTATATCCAGCCAAAAGGGACATCTGTGACAGGAGGAGGGGAGAAACAGGAAAATTGGGGATCCCAGTGCAGATTTTGTAAGGTCCTTGTGCTGGATCCAATCCAGTGCCATAACGTTATATATACAAGAACATAAATTATTAATATTAAAAACAAACCAGTGGCATAAAACAATAAGAAACCAACATTGTATGGCTTAAAATACGCAAAAGATAAAAAACATCCCTCAGGCTTAAAGCAGACAATAAAACAGTTTAAAAAGTGAAACCCCTCATCACTTACAAGAAAATAAATTGTGCACCCTCAAGGGGAAGGGTGTTTCAAAGGGGAGGTGCCACTACAGAAAATGCCCTGTCGCTATTTGCCACCTGCCTCACCTCTGAAGGCAGGGGCACAGAGAGCAGGGCTTGAGAGGCAGATCTTAACTGTTGGGCTGGGAAGTAAGGTAGGAAATGTTTCTTCAGATATCCTGGCCACAAGCCATTTAGAGCTTTAAAGATAAGAACCAGCACTTTGAATTGTGCCCAGAAACAGATGTGTAACCAGTTTAGACCTTTCAGCACAGGGATGATATGATCTTTGTATCCAGCACCTGACAATAACCTGGCAATCACCTTTTGCACCAGTTGAAATTTCTGGACACTTTTCGTAGGCACCCTCACATAGGGTGCATATCTATATGTCTAATTCCCAAATGTACCCCCTGCCTGTGGATACCTAAATCTGCAAATAGGAGGCACACTCACCCCAACAGGTTTTTCTGCAGACTTGAGGCACCCCCTAGGTCTGCAGAAAAATCTGAAAATTAAAAAAATGAGGGGTTTAAATACTCCCAATTTTTTTTAAAAAAAACAGCATTGTGTGCACATGCGTAGACAGCGCACTTACCTGTGATAGTGGTGGCAGGGATCCATGGCAGCATGGCTTCAGGTGAGCTGGGGAGAGGGGGGAGAGGAGAGGACCCGCTTGGTTGCTCACCTGCCTGCTCACCTGGTGAGGCACTGAGCAGGTGAGGCCTCCCCTGCTCACAGCCCTCCTCTCACTGGCTTGCCCAAAGCTGCTCTGGGCGAGCGGGCAAGGGAGGCAGGTCAACCCCTCCCCACTCTTGCAGGTGAGTGAGTGAAGGAGGTCTCCCTCCCATAGCTCCACTCTGAGGTGGCAGCAGATGCTGGGAGCCAAGTTTGGTCCGGACACAGAGGTGGCAGACGCTGGGAGTGGCTCTGAGGTGGCACTGCTGCCATGACGGTAGATGCCTGGGGCTGCTCCGGGCTCTAAGATAACTGGTTGTGGGCCCCCACTTGCCTATATATCTAATAGCGACATGTGACCCCCATCTGTGGATACCTAAATCCACGGATCAGGACCACGTGGATGTTAAGCGCATTCTTCTGTAAACTTGGGGTACTCCCCAGGTTTGCAGAAAAATCTGAAAAGTTAAAAAACTAAGGGATTCCCCCCAATTAAAAACAACAACAACAGTGTTGTCTGTGCAATGCTCTTACCTTTTGAAATTGCAGCTGCCACTGAAGGGATCCATGCTGGGCCTGGCAATGAACACCAGGAGCCTCTGTGGGGCCCAGTGGCAGCAGCAGAAGATGCCAGGGGTTGCTCCAGACCCAGCCCACAGCGGCAGCGTACGCCCGAATCCACTCTCGGTCTGGAGCGGCTCCTTGACACTGATATCCCCACAGTTGGGCTCTATGGTAAGTGGTTGCGGGGATGGGATTCCCCCCTCCTGTGAGTTTTTTGGGGGGGGCTTGGCAGCAGGCCTAGTGAGAATTTGTAAGCTGCCATCAGGCTGAGCAGCCGTGGCCTAACACCACCTTCTGGAGATAGAGCAAAGCCACTGCTTAGCCTGATCTATTCTGTTGGAGTGTTGTGAGAGTAAAACGTGTTTTAAAAAAATGGAAAATCTAACCCCAGATATTCAACTTAACATTTCTGGATTTGGGGGTCCTTCAGAATATTCTGAGGTGACTTTGTATTTCTTTCCAGTACAACTCATGAGAGCCAGCATGCTTTAGTGGTTAAGAGCAGCGGACTCTAATCTGGAGAACCGGGTTTGATTCCCCACTCCTTCACATGAAGCCTGCTGGGTGACCTTGGGCCAGTCACAGTTCTCTTAGAACTCTCTCAGCCTCACCTACCTCACAAAGTATCTGTTGTGGGGAGGGGAAGGGAAGGTGATTGTAAGCCGGTTTGATTCTCCTCTCAGTAGAGAAAATGGGGGTATAAAAACCAACTCTTCTTCGTTGCTGTTATTTCGAGGGAGTTCTGTTCTGGCCGCTTGCTGATGTCTATAACACAACAAATGGCTTTATCTAGTTCTTCTGATGCTAGTAGGAAACAGAACTAGGTATCTGAAGAAGTGAGCTGTGGCTCACAAAAGCTCATACCCTGCCAGAAATTTTCTTAGTCGTTAAGGTGCTACTGAACTTTTGTTCTTTTCTACTGCTAGAACTAGGTGCAGTAATTCTGCCATGAGAAATTCCTCTTGCTTGAAGTCACAGCAAAGGAGACCCAACAATGGAGCTACTCTGAAAAGCCTTTTTGAGTTTGTGCTTTTAACCCACCATTGTCAAATGCTCACTCTACAAAGAAGGTCACACAGTTCCTGAGTTTTGCTGTTGGAACCAACATCGAAGCAATGTTCAAATGCTACATATGAACAGCTAAACAAGAGGGTACCACCCGTTTTTCCACAAGTATATGTTCTGCTGCTGGCTGTTGCTTTGTGGTGAGATGGCTTGAGAAAGCTGCCGTCTAGAGTTGTTTTGCATATGTAAAACCCTCTGACTAAAGTCTCATCTGTCCATGCACGAACCAGGACACAGAAGGGACCATGCTTAGCTTGAAGCCAATTGAGGATTTGGTGGTGACTCTTGATAGCTCAGCCAATTGCTGGAGCTCTGTCTTCTAGGTTCCTGCTGAGACAGCTGCTCCTCAGCCTGCACTAACAACCTTTCTTGTTACACAGATAGCCCCAGCAGGTGTATCCAATTGGTGTAAATTGGTTTTGGCACCATGCAGCCCTTTGCTAAATGTAGCAGAACTTCTGAAGCTGAGGTTGGCAAGGTTAGTGCTGCTGCTTCTTTGTTTTGCTCCGTTATTCATCACCTTTAGGGAAGTAGAAGAAGCCATGTATGCCATGTGGAGTTCTCCCATTAGCCAGGAGTTAGACTGGGGAGAGGGAGGAGTGAGGGTACACAGCCAGACAGTACTTGAATCTTCTGATTTTCTGGGGAGGTTAGACTATCCAGCCATTTAGAACTTCAGGGCCTTGGTTGTATTGTACAGTATTGTGTTTGCTTGCTCTCCGCTATCTGGCCAAAAAGCATAAGAACATAAGAAAAGCCATGCTGGATCAGACCAAGGTCCTTCAAGTCCAGCAGTCTGTTCACACAGTGGCCAACCAGGTGCCTCTAGGAAGCCCACAAACAAGACAACAGCACCTAATAGGCATGTTCCTTTGATCCTGGACAGCATAGGTATGCATCATGACTAGTATCCATTTTTACTAGTAGCCATGAATAGCCCTCTCCTCTATGAATATGTCCACACCCCATGTGAAAATGGACTCTTAAAATCTGAATACCTCTTTCCTTTCATATATGACTCAGAAAATATTATTCTGCTTATCTTTCAAAGGCTGCACTGACAATTTACAGCACTTACAAATGTCTTATACCAACTTGCTCTGCCTTTTGCTACATGATTTGAGTTCTCTGCACAGGTTCTGTGCTTGGCAGCAGCATTTCTACAGTTGTAGCTACTTAAATACTGTGCAGAATATAGATTCGAAGCAATTCCTGCACAGAAGGCTTAACATTGATGCATGAAGAAAAACAAGGGCTGCTTGAAGAGGTCAAAGACATACTGTGACTGATTGGAAGAGGGGTGGGCTGGGCAGTAGTGGAGGAAGAAGGCTATCGTTATTTTGTGTTCAGCAATTGGTCTGGAGGGAGGAGGATGTCAGACTGCAGTACCTCATTGTGTTTCTTTCATAAGGAACTTCACTCCAGACGTAGTCACGAGTTTGAAAGTTTTATTAAGAAAGCCAGAGAGTTCAGTAAGTCCATAGAAACATGAAGGAACGGCACTGCGGTTTTCAACAGTGACTGTTTCAGAAACTTGGCCCCGGGTCTTACTGATTCTGGGGCCCTGGATCAAAGGCTAGGGTTGAGCCACAGAATCATTGCAGCTACCCCCCTCCAGGGCCAAGCAAGAGTCAGCCCTCACCCTGTGTGAGGCAGGTGGGAGCCTTCACTGCCGGCACAAGCTGACTACCTGAGTCCTGGATGGGGCAGGTGCAAGTGTCTGTCACCATGAAGCCAGCTGCCCAAACCCCAGACGGGGTGGGTGCAAGTGGTCATTGTTGTGAGCTGGCAGCCCAAGCCACAAACTGGTGGGCGGGAGCAGCAGGAGATGGTTGTTCTTCTTTTCCCCATCTATCAGGAGGAGCATGGCCATGGGCAGTTGGGGTCTCCCATTATGGGGCCCGGAGCAGTTGCCCAGGTTGCCCTCTGGCAAATACTGTCTCTGCCACAGATCAGGCAAACGGCAGAAGCTTTTCATGGAAGGAATTCTTTTCCCTGGGAAATACAAAGAGGGCTCTCATTAAGGAAGGTTGAGGTCACAGAAAATTTGTTAGTCTTTAGAGAGATCCTTTGTTATTTTGACTGCACAAAACGAACACAGTTACTCCTCCAGAATCTATTGAAATATTCAAGGCAATGCTAGAGTGTTTGGGATATTTGAAGGAAAAAAAATGAGTGGAGTAGGGGGTTGTGAAAAAAACTTCACGTATTATTGGAAAGAGGATGCTGGACTAAATGGGCTTATGATCGATGCACAAAACATTCCCTGCATATTGCACATCTATAGATAAGGTAGACGGTGCACATTCTGCTCAAGATGCAGAAGGCACATTAACTGTTCCTGAAAATTGGGCTCTGACAACCTGAGCCAGACACACTCGTTCTGTCGGTCTCCTTGGGAGTTTTGTCACTGGTTTCTGTGGGTGATGCTTGTCGTGAGTTATTCTTTGCTGAGAAAGTTTGCTGAAGAAGTGCCTTGACTGTGCAGATTGTTACACAATGAGTAGGGTCATGAAATTGCCTTTAATTGGAGCAGCTTGACTTCTGTTTCTGTTCCTTTTGGTTGCTCTGGCAACTAAAGGCAGCAGAGTTCATGTCTCATGGCTAATGAGGGGCATTGCTGTTTTCATTTTCTGGGGTATTATTTGAACTGAATTACCTTGCTAAGGCTTGGGCATTTGAGATAGGGCATATTCAGAGTACATCACAACACCTGGGATCTCCTTATTCAGCAGCCTATTGCTGAACCCTCATCCGACTGACTTCTCTCTCTTCTCAAAACCTAGAACTTATTAGGTTGTTTAAAATTATGTGCCTGTTCATCTTTTTCCTGGCCCCTGCTATTTTTCTGACTGGCAGCCTAACAGAACAACAGATATTGATTGTAGTTGCAACTTGTTATAACACTTCTTCGGTTGTACATTTATGACAGTGAGAGTGGCTTCCTGGGGAGCATGACTACAGGTTGCAGGATTCTTTGGACTGGCATAAAGCCAGTGTGCACTAGCATAGTGTACATATTCTCTGTGGTGTGTCTGTGCAGTTGTCCTTGGTTGCTGCTTCACAGCTGTTTGCTCTACAGGAATCTTCTATGTCACTCTTTTCCTGAGTTGCGTAGTTTACTCTCTCAAAGTAATTTGTCATGTGGGTGCTGCCAGGGAAAGGGGGTTGAATAAATGGCCATGATTCCTCCCAGTTTTAAAGTTCCATAATTATTCCAGATATACAACGCTCAATTAACACCTAGAAAGCTAGTTTACAAGCCCTGGGGGAAACCAAGTCGGAACACCAAGTGTATTGCCAACTTTTAGAAAACGAACAGCAGGAGGGAAGGACCTGGCTAAAAACTTAATTATTCAAAGTTAATGGGTGATTTAGGAAGGGCTTGGAAAAGCAAAAGGTTGGTTGTCCCCAAATATCAGCAGGGCCAGGGTTTGCTGTTCAAGAGGTGGAGGGTGATCTGCCAACCACAGAGGCACAGTTTCAGTAAGCTGGGAATGACAGGCAAGATTCATTGTAAAGTTCAAAGATATATTCAGCATTACATTAGAAGAAGCAGGCCATTTTAAGAGCGTTTGTTGCAGTTATAACAAGCAGAGAGAAATGTGCTTCTACAAAATAATCACATATTCTTACCTGTACAGTAAGGAGCTGGTATCTAGGAAGTTATCAGAGCTAGATATTTTTAAAAGGTGCCCCCTTATATCTTCCAAAGGAGTGTGCTCTTTTAGAAAGAAAAAAACCCTTGAGCCCAGAAAGAACAGTTCCAAAAGGCAAATAAATGCTGCTTATCTAGATTTCCTTGTCGGGAAAGTGGGATAAAGTGCCCTGGTTCTGTGACCATTATAAGACTTTGAATTAAAGACTGGTAGAAGAGGTTGTGGAAGCCTATAGAAACTCTTTTATCTGATTTCTACCTAGTTGAGGATTCAGGTTTACCAGCAGGAATCAGACTCAATGCCAACCTGCTGAACAATTGCCAGATGTTCTGCAAACAACCCTCCAACACATAGGACAGAAGGCATGCCAACACCCCAGTGCTGTCGCCTCCATTCATCAGAGGATCCACTGATAAATAAGAACATGACCAGAAATGTAACAGCCCCGTTAGCTACACTTGAAGCCTTCATTTAGCAATCACATTAATTATACTATAGCCTAAATGATGAACATAGCATAAATGTTGCAGGAAGGAAAGCGGTAGTTAGGAAGCTCAACCAGCCAGTCAGCCACCAGATGATGATAGAGTGGTGTTTTTTTGTGTGAACATGCACATATGTGGGGGTGGTTGTTTTGTAACTGGAATTTTTTTAAAGCATATAACTGTGTTGGCCTGGGGGAGTGTATGTTGAACTCCTCCCTCGCCGTTGGATAACAAACTGTCAAAAGCCAATTAAGTGTTTCTCTCAGCTTACATCAGCTTTGCCCCCCCCCCCACACCTTTCCTAAGACTTCTTCCTATTCCTGACAAATATTGACACTCTTCTGGATCAGCCACCAGCTTCAGGGGACTTCTGGCACTGGATCTGGGGCTGGGGATAGGGTTGCTAGATTCCTCTTCACCGCCGGTGGGAGGTTTTTGGGGTGGAGCCTGAGGAGGGCGGGGTTTGGAGAGGGAAGGGACTTTAATGCCATAGAGTCCATATGCCAAAGTGGCCATTTTCTCCAGGTGAACTGATATCTGTCGGCTGGAGATCAGTTGTAATAGCAGGAGATCTCCAGCTAGTACCTGGAGGTTGGCAACTCTGGGGGGGGGCAATGCCAAGATCCAGTCCTTCTTTGACCTAACCTCCTATGGGGTTGCCTTTCCTCCTCCCATTCTTTTTTCTTACTTCCTGTCCCCTTCTGAGTTGCCTGGCCCTGCCTCCTGGTGTCCCTCTCTGGTTCATCCTCCTTCCAGCACAAGTGAAAAGAAAGATGTGGCTGAGTGGCACAACAGCACTCCAAGGCGTGTTATGCCATGCCATTGCCCCCACCCAAAACCGCATGCAGCGTCCTTTCTAGTGACGTTCTTCAGCTGCCCAGCTTTAGCTGTGCCTTGCTCCAGTGACACCTTGCTATTGTACTGGCTCTCCAGGGCTCTGCTGGTGCTGTGTGCCACCCTCATGGCCACTGTGAAGCCCATGTTACCCCTGGACTCTCAGTGGCCCACTTACTGCTGTAATGTCAATCAACTGCAACACTGAGACTCCATTTGACTAAGAATTATTGATGACACCTATCCATGGTGGTGAGGGGTCTGGAGACCAAGTCCTATGAGGAAAGGTTGAAGGAGCTGGGCATGTTTAGCCTGGAGAGGAGAAGACTGAGAGGGGATACGATAACCATCTTCAAGTACTTGAAGGGCTGTCATCTAGAGGAGGGTGCCGAGTTGTTTTCTTTTGCCCCAGAAGGTCAGAACCAACGGGTTGAAATTGAATCCAAAGAGTTTCCATCTAAACATTAGGAAGAATTTTCTAACAGAGCTGTTCCTCAGTGGAACAGGCTTCCTTGGGAGGTGGTAAGTTCTCCTTCCCTGGAGGTTTTTAAGCAGAGGCCAGATGACCATCTGCCAGCAATGCTGATTCTATGACCTTAGGCAGATCATGAGAAGGAGGGCATCTTGGCCCTCTTCTGGGCATGGAATAAGGGGTCACTGGGTGTGTGTGTGTGGGGAGGTAGTTGTGAAGGTCTTGCATTGTGCAGGGGGTTGGACTAGATGACCCTGGTGGTCCCCTCCAACTCTATGATTCTATTATTTTATCAGGTCTTTTATTTAATAAACATCTCTAAGCTATTGGTAATCCTAACTTGTGGCAAAGAATGCAAATGACTGGTGGACAGCTGTGTGCCCAGTGCTTCCATGCTACTCTAGTCCTCAGTGTTGTCCCTAAGCCCATAAGAGGCTCAGAAGTCAGGGCTTGCAGCCTGAGGAGACAGACTGCTTATGGGCATAGCGGGAAGGAAGTTAGAGGAGGGAAGCGGTGTTGAGTGATGTGAGGTGAACAGAACAGTGGGCTGGCAGGGAGAGAGCAAGCAGGAAAAAGACATGCACACTGCAAATCACATTTGCTGAGTAAGGGAGCCAGACCACTAATGGCTGAAGTTCTACCATAGATGCACATCTCCTTCACCAAGCTGGCACTGCTCATGCAAATTTGAGCATGTCAGCCTTGGGTTCCAATCCTTGGAAACCAATGCGTATATAATTTTTTCTACAGGTTAGGGGCAACTCTAAAGCAGGGAATAGCATGAGGCATTAGGCACAGGTGTGTTTTCGTAGGATGCCCTCTACCACCCTCAGATAGACCCCTAGTTTCTTGGTTCATTGTAGAGCTGGGTGATTTAAAAAGGGCTGGCAGACATTGATGGCGGTGGCAAAGTCAGGCTGAATCTGACAAAATAATGTTTAGAGCCCATTGTAAAGCTTATGAGGTGAGAGGGTAAAATGGCAGAGAAATTTTACTTCTCTATTACCATTGTGCCAGCTGAATTGCATCCAGCACAATTATTTAGATTAATTCAGCAATTGATTACTCCTTGGAGCAGGTCTGTAAATATTAGTGAATTGGCATTTAACTGTGATATTTTTGCATGATTCTCTGCTGACAAAATCTCTCAGATCCGCTCTGAATTAGACACTAATTTAATCAGTGGCCAGGCAATAGGACATCTATAGCACTGTCTAATCGCAATTGCTTGGATCAATTCAGTTTAATTTCCCAGTGGGATGTTGACAATAACCTGGGGAGTATAAAAGCCACCACCTGTGGTATAGCCTTCGTGGCTTATAAAATTTTGTAGTGAGGTAATGAGATCTCCGATGCCAAAAATGGTGAATGCTTCTTTACCATAGGGTTTTTCTCCTGGGGGCCCTGAAAGAGGCATTTATCAGACCTTTATTAAAGAAACCTTCTGCAGATAAGTAGTCATTTATAATGCATTCCTAAAGAGAGTGACTCCAGTCTAAGCCCATTAAGAATGCACAGTTAGCCAGCTATAGACCTGTGTTAAATCCTTCTTTTGTGGGGAAGATTATTGAACAGATAGTGGCAGAACAAATCTACATTTGCTTGGATGACACATCTGCCCATGACTTCGGGTCAGAGACAGCTGTAGCGGTCCCACCAGAAGATCTTTCTAAGATCTTTGGACGGTAAGATGTCTGCACTGTAGGGGGAAGTTCTTCCTACCACTGATGGGATGCAACTTCCATTGAAGGAACTGGTCAAGAGCTTGTGAATCCTGTTAGATCCAGAAATCCTGTTAGAAAATAGGTAGATAAGTAGGGAAAATGCTTTTTCCCAGTTGCATTCCATTTGGAAGTTGTTTCTATTTCTGCCAATGGCTTATCCATGCTATTGCAATCTTGAGGCCAGATTAGACCAAGTCTAAGGAGAGACTTGATAGAGGTTTATAAAATTATGCATAGGGTGGAGTAAGTGGAGAGAATGTTTTCACCCTCTGCCATAGTATTAAAACTTGGGGGAACCCAATGAAGTCGATAAGGAAAGACAAAGGAAGTGCTACATCAATGAGAAATTAAATTATGGAATTCACTCCCAGAGGATTTAATGATAGCCCCAGATGGCTTTCAAAGGAGATTTGGCAGATTCATGAAGGTGTTGGCGTATGTTAGAAAGCGTTGCAGCTCTACAGGCGAGTAAGCACAGAAGACTCAGCACGTAGTACAAAAGTGCTCTTTTATTCACAGTGACAGAATGCTCCGCTTGGTCATCAACTCTCCACAACCCACAACCCAATACATATATAACACACCTATATACATATCTGGCATAGTCTCTCAGCCAATCACCTGTTGGCTGCCTTGTCTCCAGGACTATCTAGCTCAGTCCAGTACAAGCCAGTTTTTCTGCTCAGTCATTGAGCTGTCATGTGACACCACCAATCACCTGGCTGTCACATAGATCTTTTACATCTGCTTGCCATTTGCAGTCTCATGTTCCAACACTCCTCCTAGACTGACATTGCAAGCCCCAATTTGCTTCTAAACAGTTCAAACTTTTCTGTAGGCAAACACTTGGTAAAAACGTCAGCAATATTTACATTTGAAGCACAATGTTTCAGAACTATTAAACCATTGTTTACCGCTTCCCTGACATTCTGGTATCTTATTGTGATGTGTTTACTTCTTGTTCTAATACCTTGATATCCAGCCAATTTCTGTGCTGCAGTATTATCACAGTAAACACTTACAGGCATTTCACATTCAAGATTTAGGTCTTTAGCCAGTTGACACAGCCATTCCAGCTGAATCTCACTGTCGCTTAATGCAGAATATTCTGCCTCACATGTGCTGGTAGCTACATGAGTCTGTTTTAAAGACTTCCACATAACCAGTGCCCCATGTAAAAATAACACATACCCAGTGGTAGACTTTCCTTCTTCTCTCTCTCCCCAACTGGAGTCACTATACACTGTGATTGTTTCCTCTGCATCAGCCTTTAAACACAACCTGGCTGAAGCTGAGCCTTTTAAGTATCGCAGCACCCTTTTTGCTGCATTCCAGTCTTTCATGTATGGACATGCACATTTCTGGCAAAGCAAATGTACTGCCATACAAATGTCTGGTCTTGTCCAACATGACAGATATAACAATGAACCCACCAACGATTGGTATTGATTTTTGTCATGGAATACCTTATCATCCACCTCTTTCACATACCCTGTTGTCATGGGAGTCTCAGTGCTTTTTGCCTCTGTCATTTTAAATTTTTCTAGGAGCTGTTCAATCTTTTTCTCCTGGCACAATTCAAAATATCCTTCTGGGTTCCTGGTAATTTCTACCCCCAGATAATTTTGAATGTCACCAAGATGCTTCATTTTAAACAGTTTTCCAGTTGCCTCCTTAAACCAGTTTAGTTGTTCCTTTGTATGACACAACAAACAAAGATCATCAACATATAAAAATACAACACAGTCAGAGCCCTTTACACATTTGGTAAACATACAAGGATCAGCAACACCTTGCTTAAACCCAAGATTTGCCAATGCTTCACTAATGCATTGGGACCATGCACGTGCACTCTGCTTTAATCCATACAGAGCCTTGTGCAATTTTAATACTCCTTGTTTACCCTTGCATTCAAACCCAGGGATCTGCTCCATATATATCTCTTCACTTATTGTTGCATTCAAATATGCAGTGGTGAAGTCAAAATGGTGCACTAACATATTATCTCTGACAGCTTTACACAATGCAGCTCTTATAGTATCAGCCTTCACAGTGGGAGCAAATAATTCATCAAAGTCTTGCCCTTCAACTTGGGAATAACCCTTAGCCACAAGCCTGGCCTTACGGAGTATCTTCCCTTCTGGACACTGTTTGACTTTGTAAAGCCATCTGCACCCTATGGCTTTTCTCTGAGCTGGCAGTTTTGTTACAGAGAATACCTTATTCTCTTTCAGGGAATCAAACTCAGTTTGCATGGCTTCTAGCCAGGCCTCCTTTTCCCTGCTTTCCAAAGCCATTACCTCCTGAAAACTCTTTGGTTCTTTGACCTGTACATGATTTACATCAGTAGTCTCAAAACCATACCTCTCTGGGGGAATTCCTTTAGTGCTCCTGCTTGACACCCTAGGAATCTGCCTCCCCTCTTCAGCCCTTGGTGATGAAGCCCTCTGAGGAGATCCCTCCTGCTTCACCCCATCTGCATCCTGTGAGAGATCTGTCAATGGTAGCCCAATTTCTTTTGGCTCCTCCTGTCCATGAATTCTGGCCCAGTTATTTCCCTCACAAAAATTCGCAGCTCTGCTGTAGCTGAGAGAATTATGCTCATCAGCAAACCTGTATGATTTCATGCCAGACTGATACCCAAGGAAGGTTAGTTTCTTAGCTCTCGCTCCTCCTTTCCTTCTCTTGGATATTGGCACATCAACCCAGGCTTTTGTACCAAACACTCTGAGGTAACCTAAGCTAGGATCCCTCTGGTACAAAACCCTATAAGGTATGTCTTGTATGGACCTGGTCCAGATCCTGTTGGAAACATAAGCGGCGGCCTTGATTGCCTCTGCCCAGTATGTCATTGGCAACCCTGCATCCTGCAACATGGAATACATTTTTGTTTGTAGCATTCCCCCATGTCGCTCAGCAACACCATTTTCTGCTGGCACCGCCACGTTGGCAACTCTGTGCCTCACACCTTGCACCTGTAACCATTTCTTAAACTCATTTGACATGAATTCTCCCCCAAAATCTGTTTGGAGAGAATCCAAGGTACATTTAAGTTGTTTCTGCACTCTTTTGGCCCAATACTTAAATGTTTCAAACACCTGTGACTTCTTTTTCAAAGGATACACCCATGAGAATCTGGTGCAATCATCCACCAGAATCAACGCGTAATGGTTACCTGAGTGACTCTCCCTGTAGGGGCCTATTACATCTGCATTCACTACCTTTAATGCAGTGTCTGAGAGTCTCTCACTATGCTTAGCCACTGGGTAAGCCTTAGATTTGGAACTTTTGCATACCTCACAATCCAGGTAGTTCCCACACTCTTTAACTTTTTCCTTCCCCAGTAAGGCTAGCGTTTTCTTTATGGTCTCATAATTTGCATGAGCCAACCTTCTATGTAGCAGATGTATGCAATTGTCATGGGGGCTCTTATTAGTTATCATCTTTGCCTCCACATGCCTATTTTCTACCACATACACATTATTACACATTTTCCCTGTAAGAAGCACTTTCCCACCTTTGGATATCTTACAAGCCTTGTCTGTAAATGTTACAGTATATCCAGCCCTGTCAAGGGCACTTACACTTAACAGATTGTTCTCTAGTTCAGGGACACATAGCACCTTTTTAAATGTATAGTTCAAAGCTGGGAACCACACACTCCCCTCACGTGTCACCTCAGAATTCCTTCCATCAGCGAGGCTTACATGCGGCAAACTTGAGTCCCGTGTGTCTTTTAAAAGTTCCTGATGCCGGCAAATGGTCTGTGACGCACCAGAGTCTAAAATCCAGACACCGGCTGTGTCACTGTGCTCAGTCAGCACCAATGATGCCTTCTGACCGCTCACAAACTCACGTGACGACTGGTCCCTTCGGCTTTTCTTCCTTGCTTCTGGGCAGTCGCGCTTTAAGTGATTTGTTGCCTTGCAGATGTAGCAACGTCTGACCCTCAGAGCCACGTGCTGCTGTAAATCACCCGGCTGTCTCTGCTCCGCATTCCTCTCTCCGCCGGCAAACCTCCGCGTCTCCCGGCTTGGCAGGTTTCCCTCCGGCTTGGCAGGCTTCTCAGGATTTGTTGCAAGCAATCTCTTCTCATGGCCCAAAATTCTTCCAACAACATATTGTAGAGTCAGTTTATCAATTTCAACCGACTCCAGAGCAGTAACTAACATATTATACTGCTCAGACAGAGAGCTCAGGAGTATATAAACTTTATCATCCTCCTGTAGAGTCTTCCCCCTCTGCTCCAGCATTTGGAAACATTCAGTCAGTTCATTTATATGGTTTCTCACAGGAACTGACGGCAAAAGAAAAGTTCTGTACAAACGTCTCGATATGGCTATCAAAGAGCCAGCTGTTTTTTGTACGTAGACCTGAGATAATGAGTTCCAGGCTGCTTTCGCTTTTAAAGCTCCCGTCACATGGACAAGCTGGTCGTCAGCCACGCTCAGCACTATGCTTGCCAGTGCCTTCTCATCTTTCACCACGTCCTGCGGCGTCTCAGGATCCGGGGGGTTGGAGACATAAATCCACAGTGCCTCTCTTTTAAGGTAGTGTTGCATACGTAACGCCCACACATTGTAGTTGGTAGAAGTGAGCTTCTCCACAAGCAAGGACATTGCAGCTTGAGCCATAATTTCTCCCGCTCCCTGCTGCTCCTGCTCCGTGTCGCTCTCCTCCTCCTCCTCAGACGCACTGCTGCTGACAGACCTGCTGGGCACCTCCTCTGCTCCTCCGTCTGACTCAACCTCAGACATCCACTCGCCTTCTGCTCACTACAGCCCTTGTTCCACAGATAGTACCTCTGCTCAGAACCTCCAGGATGTAGCGCAGTCGAGCTGATCTGGGCCCATAGCCCTGTTGGCGTATGTTAGAAAGCGTTGCAGCTCTACAGGCGAGTAAGCACAGAAGACTCAGCACGTAGTACAAAAGTGCTCTTTTATTCACAGTGACAGAATGCTCCGCTTGGTCATCAACTCTCCACAACCCACAACCCAATACATATATAACACACCTATATACATATCTGGCATAGTCTCTCAGCCAATCACCTGTTGGCTGCCTTGTCTCCAGGACTATCTAGCTCAGTCCAGTACAAGCCAGTTTTTCTGCTCAGTCATTGAGCTGTCATGTGACACCACCAATCACCTGGCTGTCACATAGATCTTTTACATCTGCTTGCCATGTGCAGTCTCATGTTCCAACAGAAGGAGGGGTCCAGTGACTAAAGGGAATCTGTGAGAGTCTGTGTGCCTTGTGTAATGTTATCACAATCCCCCCCTCTCTTCTCTGGACTCGTAAAAGCAGTTCAGCCCGTTTGGCCTCTCCTGGTCTCAGGCACCATATCTGTCAAGACCTGACTGGTATGTCTCACAAGTGCCTCCCCTGCTGTGTTTCCCCGGCCGCGCTCTGGTTCACTCCCTCTTGCCAATTCCGGCCTTGGGATGTAGATAACCCTAACTGACTCTCTGGGGGCGATTGATGTCTGTACTATGCCCATCTATCTTGTAGCTTCCCATAACAATAGGTGTGACCTTTTACTACCCTGTAGGGGATATAATCAGGTAGTTTTACAGACTAACTCACTTGCAACTTTCTATACGTGTGTGGACTGTATCTATTGTGACTTCCAATAAAGAAACCTTGTTTCAACATTTCGGAATGAACAAGTGATTTTTGGGAATGGCACAGTGAGACCAGGAACCCTCACATTAAGTTGCAAGTCATTACCACGTTGTCCAGCTCCTGTACCGCCTCTGGACAGTTATGGCTGGCAACGGGGACTCCAACGACAAGCCGGAGGAGGGCGACCAGAAGAACGGCACTGTCCCCACAGAGCCAACCGTACCCCCGCCGGATAGAAAGTCACCGGGGAAGACACCAAGTGCTCCCGACAAACGACCCGACTTGGGAACTAAGCCGAAGAAGACCCGCTTGGAAAGCTGGTTGGAAACCCCCAAGCATTGGTCGCTACCGAAGGGCGACCTGCAGTCAAGGCGGACTGTACTACACGGAGTGGGATTCGAGGACGATCCCGCTCGGAAGGAAGCCGTACTCGCTAATCAAATGGAGGAAGAACGGCAGCACTGGCAGTTGGAACGCCAGGAATTACTGGACAGAATGGACCTGATGCAGACAGCAATGCTGGAGATGGCCGGAGCCATGGATGCGCTGAAGATCCAGCCCCCACCCATGGCTCCACCGGACGGAGGTCGACAACCGCCGCCCAATCCTCCGGTACCCCTCGCTCCGCCACCGCGCAGAGACCTGAAAACCACGTATGATGGGTCGAGTGGCCAATTAACCTTCTTCATGGTGCAAGTGGATGTTTTTATGCGTGAACAGGCCCGGACCTTTACTTCTGAGGATTCCCGGGTCCAGTACGTCGCTTCCCTCCTTCAAGGGGAGGCGGCCGCCTGGATGGTCCAGCAGTATGAACTACGCTCCCCGGTTTTGCGGAGCCTTGACGACTTCATGGTTGCCCTTCGACATCGCTTCGAGGACCCGCACTTGGGTGAGCGAGCGAAGGTGGCTTTACAGCAACTGCGCCAAGGGACTAAAACTGTTGCGCAGTATGCCAGCGAATTTCAATCGCTCTCGAGTCGGGTTATGGACTGGAGCGAGAATACCCAAGTGCAGTGTTTCCGCGAAGGTTTGAACCCGGAGTTGCAACACTGGGCCTTCATGCAGGGCAACCCACCCGACGTAGAGGGCTGGATCCGACACGCAGCCGACATCGAAAACCGTAAGCAACTGCTACTTCTGTCCCGGCAACGAACCGGACGAGAGATCAAACCCCGTGGAGACAGGCCCAGAGGGCCAAAAGACTCTCGTGCTCCCTCCGGGAGCGGACTTTCCATGGCAGAACGTCGTAGACGTTTCGAAAGTGGGGCCTGTCTCGTTTGCGGGGGAAAGGGTCACTTTGCTTCTCAATGCCCTTCGCGAATCGGACGCCCGGCACCGACTCGTCCGACCACCATCGAACCGGAGAAACCCTCTCCCGAAGGACAACCCCGCCGCCGGAACGGCGCGCCTCCTCCGAGCCGACGCAGCGCACCCTCAGCCCAGCACGCCCGCGCTGGAGTGGATACCTTGGATACCGCCGACCCATCGGGGTCACGGAGTACAAAAGGGACCTTTGACTCATCGGAGTCACGGATTACCAGTCTCACCACCACTTCTTCCAGCGAGGAGGATGACTGGGACCTACCGGTAAAAAACGCCGCCGGTCTGCTGTAAGAGGAGCTCCCCAGCAGACCGCACCGAACTTTGTGCAAGGAGCTCCGCTGATGGTAAGCGCCCAAGAAGAGAATGTTTATGTAAAAGTTAAACTCTCACTACCCAAGGGGGGTCCCACTTTAGAATTCACCGCCCTAGTGGACTCGGGTTGCGCCCGTACTATGATAAGTGAAGAAGCAGTCAAACTGTTGAAAGTTAGGCGGAAACGATTGCCCGAACCCATCCGTTTTTCCCAGATGGATGGCACTGACTTTAAACGGGGACCCGTAACCCACCGCACCGCGGCGGTTATCATGTCTGTAGGGGAGCATTGGGAACGCCTTTATTTTACCATTGCACCCATTGTAGCACCTGTAGTTTTGGGAATGAACTGGTTGCTGGGGCACAATCCCTCCATAGACTGGGTGAAGCGAACACTCACTTTCCCACGCCACCCGTGCGAATTCCACGACCAAGAAAGGGTACTCAGCAACCCTGCAGCCGCCCTCGTCGGAGCCCCCCTTCCCGAGACTACTCTGCCCCAGCTCCCCAGTGAGTATTCTCAGTTCACCGATGTCTTCGATGTGCGGGAATGCGACGAATAACCCCCCCACAAGAAACGGACTGTGCTATTGAAATAGTGGGGGATGGCAAACTGTCCAAAGGGAAGGTATACCCCATGAGCCCTAATGAAAAGGCCGTGTTGCGCGAGTACTTGGACACCAATCTGGCGCGGGGGTTCATCCGCCCGTCCAAGGCTCCTTACTCGGCTCCCGCATTCTTTGTCAAGAAAAAGACGGGGGATTTAAGACTCTGTATTGATTTCCGTAGACTGAATGTGGTCACTCAGTCTAACGCATACCCCTCCCTCTCATTCCAGACCTTCTCGCGCAATTGAAGGAGGGCCGAATCTTCACCAAATTGGATTTGGTGGAGGCCTACCACCGGGTACGCATACGAGAAGGGGACGAACCAAAAACTGCATTTTCTTGTTGTTTTGGAATGTTTGAATATTTAGTGATGCCATTCGGACTTTCGGGCGCTCCGAGTGTGTTTATGCAACTAATTAATGAAGTCCTACATGATTTATTGTTTCGAGGGGTGGTGGTATTTCTAGATGACATCCTCATTTATTCTGAAACCATGGAAGAGCATGTCCAACTGGTGCGCGAAGTGCTGCAGCGGCTGCGCGAGCACAAACTGTTTGCTAAAGTTTCCAAGTGTGATTTCCACCAACCCTCCATCACCTTCCTGGGCTATGTAATTTCCCATCAAGGCTTGGAAATGGACCCCGAAAAGGTTCGGGCAGTAATGGACTGGGAACCCCCCACCACGCGTAGACATTTGCAACAATTTTTAGGCTTTGCCAACTTTTACCGGAACTTTATTCCCAATTTTGCCCAGGTAGCACTCCCCCTCACCTCGCTCCTGCGCACTAAGGGAAAGGGAGCAAACGCCGCTCTGCCTTCAGCTAGATTGCAATGGACTTCAGACTGCCAGCAGGCTTTCGATACACTCAAGCTACTTTTCTCGTCCGAGCCCGTTCTTGCCCACCCCGATTGTAATAAGCCTTTCGTGGTCCAAGTGGATGCTTCCGATGTTGCCATGGGGGGGGGCTCTCTTACAACGGGACGAGAACGGCCAATTGAAACCGTGTGCCTACTTCTCTAAAAAGTTTTCCCAGTCAGAGATTAACTGGGCCATTTGGGAGAAAGAGGCAGCTGCTGTCAAACATGCCCTCACCATTTGGAGACACTTTCTGGAAGGGGCGGACTCCCCGTTCGAGGTTTGCACCGATCACAAGAACCTCGAGGCTCTAAAAGGGGCTAGAAAGCTCAACGCGAAACAGATTCGTTGGGCTCAGTTCTTTGCTAAGTTCCGTTTCGTTCTAAAACATGTACCAGGGAAAGACAATGCGTTAGCGGATGCTCTCTCTAGGCTTCCCCAGTACCGCAACAACTTCGATCGCCCTGTGGATTCCTTATTCACCCCTGAGCAGAGGGGGGAAGCCTCGGGACTCGCAGTTACCACCCGCTCCCAGTCCCAGTGCCAACAAGTCCCTCCCCCCAAAGGGATCCCGGAGGCTTTTCTGCAGCGGCTCCAAGATGCTTCTCTAAAGGAAGCGGAGCAGCAAGTCCTCCCCGCACAACTCACCCAACAGAACTCCTTATGGGTACAGGGGAGTAAAGTCTATGTTCCAGAGGCACTCCGGAAAGAGGTCCTGGGAATGGTTCATGGGGCCAAACTTGCGGGGCATTTTGGGTTTGTCAAGACCTTGCATCTTTTGCGGCGGCAATTTTGGTGGCCCGGCATGAGAACTGATGTAGAGATGTATGTGCACAGCTGCCCCATCTGCGCCACTGCCAAAAGACGAATGGGGAAAACCCCTGGACTCTTGAAACCGCTTGAAACTCTAACCATGCCCTGGGAAGTGATTGCTATGGATTTTATTACTGACTTACCCCCTAGTCGGGGAAAAACTGTGTTGTGGGTAATAACTGACTTATTTTCCAAACAGGTTCACTTCATTCCTTGTGCGGGGCTACCTTCAGCTCAGAAGCTGGCTAGACTGTTTGTTAATCACGTGGTAAAACACCATTCGATTCCGAGGAAGGTCCTCTCCGACAGGGGGGCTCAATTTGTAGCCAAATTCTGGAGAGCCTTTCTAAAAGTAATGGGGGTGGAAGAGCAGGGACTTTCTTCAGCTTACCACCCCCAGACGGATGGTCAGACCGAGCGTGTCAATGCTGTGGTTGAGTGCTATTTGAGGTGTTATGTCAATTACCACCAGGACGATTGGGTGGACTTGTTGCCTTTTGCCGAATATGCGTACAATAATGCCCCCCATTCTTCCACAGGTTTCAGTCCTTTTCGTGTCGTCTATGGGAAAGACTTTGGACCCTTTGGTTCTCCCAATATCACCCCCGAGCTCGAGGGGGTGCAGGAGGTTCAGGACTGGGTACAGGTTGTACAAACCACGTGGCCCTGGTTGCAGGAAAATCTGGAAAGGGCCAAACGTAAATACAAGGATCAAGCCGATAAACATCGGTCTCCGGGGTGGGAACTCAAAGTGGGGGGTCAGGTATACCTTTCCACAAAAAACCTACGCTCCCTGCGACCTTGTAAAAAACTGAGTGACAAGTACGTAGGCCCTTTCCCCATCACCCGGGTGATCAATGATGTTACTGTGGAATTGGAACTCCCTAAATCTCTTCGAGGAGTACACCCTGTGTTTCATATCAGCTTGCTGAAACCGTACGTTCCAGCGCCTCAGTTCCATCCCCTCCCTAAACCTGAGATTCCTACCGTTGTGGGAGGGGAAACGCATTTAGAAATCTCTCGGGTGTTGGATTCGAAACTGACAAAGGGAAAATTGTTCTATTTAGTTCGTTGGAAACACCTGGGCCCCGCTCAGGATGAGTGGGTGGCAGCTCCTCATGTAGCCGCCCCCCGTTTGGTTCGAGAATTTCACTCTGCTTATCCTGATCGGCCCCATCCGCCCGACCTTGGTGGAGGGGGGCCTTAAGGGGGGCAGAATGTGAGAGTCTGTGTGCCTTGTGTAATGTTATCACAATTCCCCCCTCTCTTCTCTGGACTCGTAAAAACAGTTCAGCCCGTTTGGCCTCTCCTGGTCTCAGGCACCATATCTGTCAAGACCTGACTGGTATGTCTCACAAGTGCCTCCCCTGCTGTGTTTCCCCGGCCGCGCTCTGGTTCACTCCCTCTTGCCAATTCCGGCCTTGGGATGTAGATAACCCTAACTGACTCTCTGGGGGCGATTGATGTCTGTACTATGCCCATCTATCTTGTAGCTTCCCATAACAATAGGTGTGACCTTTTACTACCCTGTAGGGGATATAATCAGGTAGTTTTACAGACTAACTCACTTGCAACTTTCTATACGTGTGTGGACTGTATCTATTGTGACTTCCAATAAAGAAACCTTGTTTCAACATTTCGGAATGAACAAGTAATTTTTGGGAATGGCACAGTGAGACCAGGAACCCTCACAGAATCTTCACATTCAGACCTCTGAATACCAGTGCTAGGAGGCATCAGAGGGAAAAATTTGGCCTCTACTCCTTGGCCCTTCTGTGTGAAGCAGGATGCTAGACTAGATGGACCACTGGTCTGATCCTGCACAGCTCTTTTTATGTTCTTCTGTCCTGTTAAATCCTGAATAGTAGCTTTCCTGGTTTGGCTAAACATGAACAAGATATTTTCAGAACTTTTTGATTGTTATTATCATGAATATGCATCTTCTCATTTCTTTCCCCTTAATTTTTTTTGTTCTAAGCAGTTCAGTAGAGCAGAAACGGGAAACAAAATGATCAATAAATTTTTTAAAAAACATTTGTTACAAGGAAATACAAAAAATTTGGATTTTTTTTGTTTAGAAAAAAATTATCAAGAGGAGACTTGATGGTTTATAAAATGTATAGTGTAGAAAGACTGCCCCCCCCCCCACAATACTACACCACGGTATCACCTGGTGAAGCTGATGAGTGGCAGATTTGTGAATGACAAAAGGAAGTAATTATTTACCCAGTGCATCCCTAATGTATGTAATTCATTGCCCTCATGTGTTCCGATGGCTGTTAAGCACAGATAATTTTTAAGAAGGACCTGATAATGGATAGGTCCATCAATGACTCTTGGCAATGATGGTGAAATGAAACCTCCATGTTTAAAGACTGTATAGCCCTCAATAACAGTTGCTGGGTGGGGTGAACAGCATGGGAAGATGGTATGCCTTTCTTGTGGGCTTCCCCGAGACCCCTAGGTGGTCACTGTAGGAAACAGGATGCTGGACTAGATGGACCTTTGTCTGATCCAGCAGGGATGATCTTGTGTTCTCACTGTATCAAAGGAAAGAACAAAGTTTCTACAAAATCATCACAGGGTGGTTATGACAATGTAACAACTTAACCCGCATTTAAAAACAACAAAAAATCCCAATTTATTCAGTTCAATTTTAGACCAATACACATTATTGTAAAATTGAACTTATTCAGTTCAATTTTAGACCAATACACATTTCCCATTTACAACTAGTTCTTTTAAATGTATTTCCCCTTAAAAAATATTGAACATTACAGATCCACTCAACCACCAACTTTCAACAATATATAAAGTGTGTGTGGGGGGGATTTATATATGTAAAATGTAGAAGAAGTTAAAAACCCTATAAAGTTTTACTTGTTTTAGACTCAAAAACATTTTATAAGGAAACTACCCTGTATAATTTATTTTCCTCTTGTCATGTTCCTTGTTAGTTATAATTAAAACCCACACACACCCAACTGCCAAAAATCCAGCAAAAAAATCCCCACACATATGAACAGGATTGGACTCTGAGCAGCTAAGAAAAGCTTTGCATGCTTTCCCTTTACACTTTCCTAGCAAGAAGTGCCACATGTATGGGATAAGACTATTAATGGAGGAAGAGGATATCACACATGCCCACCTCTTCTACCAACCCAATACTGCTCATGCAATCTGCTGTAAAAACTCTATAGGTGCTCTTAGTTCTCATGGATTAAAATAGGCAGTGACACATCTCTAAACTTTTAAGAATAAACCTGGCATTTTCGCCATGCACATGATCTAGGGATATATACTTGATTTTTAAAAAATTAAATCTAAACCAGAAAATCATGGTGTGGGTGGGCAAAAAAATCTGTCGCAACCGCTTGCATCAAAGTAAATACTTCAAACTGCTACCATTCAGCCACCCTCCACCAGATTGTGCTAAAGTTTGGTTTGATTATACTACTTACCAGGTAGATCCTTTGTGTCAAATTTCAAGCTGCCAAGACAAATATTCTTGGTTTCACGCGGAACAAATATTTCAGTATGAATAACGGTAAAGGGCTGAAAAACATACTTCAAAAAGGGCCCCACATGACACCCCTCCCCCCCACATCTCCACGTTATGGTGGTAGTTTGGGGGGAAGTCTGGTAAAGGGGGACAACTGGCTTGCCAAAGATCTTCCAACAACCAGAATGTTCACATGAAACCATCATTCGTCATACGGGCAGGGAACAGCTGGCCAACTGAAAGGGTTAAGGGCAGAGCAAATATTCAGCAGGAAGCATATCCACTTAACAAAGGTAGACAGTTTTGTAGGACATTAAACGTGTGTACAAAAGTTTCCTGTAGGCGGAGGAAGTGTGATCAGAGAATCTCCAGCTTCAGAGAATCATCAGTGTTTGTTGTACTCCTCTATGATGGACCAGAGTCTCACCTTTTAACAACCCTTCCTCAGTATTTTGACAGGGATCGCGTTATGCAGTGTCTAGAGATTGCAAGTCAGCTTGTCTCTGTGAGCTGAACACTGACTTCCATAATGCTAGTGTGAAAAGCAGCAGTGGTTTTAGCAGCACTTTGAGGTCAAGAATGCTTCATTTGTCCCTTTCTGACGATGATCTATGAAAGTAATCAGATCAAGGGCTTGAATTCTGCCAACCAATCCCTTACCCTCTCTTTAATAGGAAGGTATGAGATATATTTGCAGTTCATTCATTTTTTCCTTCACATTTTTTTTAGTGCTTCCACTGAACACGTCAGCAATATGATCCTGCTCCTGAAGGCAGCTGCCACTTTTGATTGCATTAGCAGAAGCACAGTATCAAAACAGCATTTCAGGATGTATGATAGACATTTTAACAATTAGATCCATCACCTGCAACCACGGCTTTGCCAAGAAGGAAAATAATGATCCATAGATGATTGAATGGGGGTGTTTCTAGTCAGGATAAGGACTTGCACGCACTTTGGTGAAGTCTCACTTGACATAGTGTCTAGTTTCTGGGATAATAGAACAAAATGCAAAGAACAAACAGAATATCTATTAATACTTTATGAGATGCCAGGAGAGTTGGTCATGTTAGCTGACTAAGAAGGTGAAGAGACAGTGCTTAACCGCTAATATTAGCACAGTCGGATTGAAACCTGTCAGCCATCCATGGTTTTCTCCACACAAGGACACTTTTGCACAGCTCAGTTGTTCCTTTCGTGCAAATTGAATCAGAATGGGAGATCCACACTTCACAATGTAGTTCTACATTCCTCATTGCAATCTGATAATTGGCATCTTCACAGTAAAGGTTTTGCTATATTTTTATGTGAAAGTAAGTTCCATTCAGCACCAGTCCTGTTTGGCATTTGGATTTGCCTAGCCAATTCAGTATGGCAGCAAAGATCTCAGAAGGGAGTCTTGTGAGAGCTCAGAACCTTTGAAGCTATTTTGTGTTTATTTAATCCTATTTGGATGAAAAGGGGGCTGGGACCTAGATTCAGGAACTGAAGAGGGGAGATGAGAAGAGCTTTAAGGGGTGGGGAGTAGAGCTAGGAGAAGACGGTGGCAACTGGGAAGAATGGAAGGGAGGAAGCAGAACTAAAGGCAGAGAGACTGATGAGGGTGGGGGAGCACAAGAAGGAACAAATAGGAAGGCAACAGGGGGAGGGGTGGGTAAATGGGAGGCAGGAGGAGGGGAAGTGGAGATAGCATGAAAAAGAGGGCCAGTAGGAGCCTGATGGGATATCCTTCCTGTCATGTCCTCTGTTTGTTCTCTATTATTCTTGACGGGGGTGGGGGGAGGCTAGTAGTGATTACTCGGTAGTGAGGAAAATGCACTTGTGGGTTCTCCAAAGCATTCTTCGGTATGTGTATTTCATTTTCCAGTGCTGACAAGCTGCAGAGAGTCCTTGTTGAAGTTGGTCTTTGACAATAATATTCTAAATAGATGAGGGGCTAACAGAAGAGGAGGAGAAATAATCTAAGGTTCGTGCATCTGTTGGTCCAGTAAATTTAGTTGAGAGGCAGGTTTCTAAGGATTACATGTCTCAAGATCCTGCAGTAGCCTCCAAACAACCATTACAAGTACAAAGAATCACATGTTTAGTCAAGGTATTGTTTAGGAACAAATTGAAAGAAGTTTTATTTTTAATTTCCAGCCTCACTGAAATCCATCTTCTCCCCATGTCCACTTTCACTATATTGTGCAACTTGGCCTACTTGCTGGAGTTATTTGCACTGTTCCACAAAACCATTTCTTGTATCTTGCATGCATATCACGTCTTTTGTTGGCTTCTGCTTTTGACGTATTAAAGTCCATGTGACGTAGCCTGACTTGCTATACTCCATACGTGAAGGGCCCTGCCTTAGCACAAGAGCCTGCATGTAGTGATCTTCAACACCCTTAAGCAATTCTATGGTATTTGAGGACAGATCCACTTCACACGTTTAACACACCCACAGAGCGGTGGGTCTCGAGGAAAGTCATGGATTTCCTTCAGAGAGGAAGTGGGATTCCATGACAAAAAGCCACCCAACCTGCCTGTCCATATGAGACATGCTGATATAGTAGTGTTTCCTGGCTATCCTACTGATAAACAGTTCTAATGGAGGGAAAGCTATTTTAGCATCTGAATGACCCTTGCTGATATGGTTCAAGGATTGTTTAACACAGGATCACCAGTCCTGCCCTACCTACTCATTCTTCTCTTTGTGAGTAGTCAGGACAAGTGATTGTCTCTTTCAAAGAACCTTATTTCATATTCCAATTCTCCTTTCTGCTGCAAGGAAAGGTGGAAATCGCTTCCACATAATTCTGGTTCTTTAGACTTCATTCAGTGGGGATTACAGTTTTATCTGCTGATTGGTAAATAAATAAGACAGCCAAACCAAAATGTAGGAAACCCGATTATTCAAATTTATTAACATCAAGAATTATGCAATGATGCTGTAGATTTTTATTAACAAATAGAAAACAGACTGTATACAACAGTGACCTCTACAGCACTATGCTTCCACAAGGTAAAAATGAATGTTCTCTCCATCATCACCAACCTGGGATTGTTGATTTCAATGCAGTTTGGATACATTGGATAATACAGTTAGAGACCTTTCCACCACCTTTATAGAACTATGCACCTGGGAGAAGGCTGTAATCTCCCTGCCTTTAGTGCAAGTGTGAAATAATAAGGAGCATTAATATATAGTACCGTTAAATTAAGTCCAGTAGTCTTGCCACATTGGTTTATTAGACCATCCTGTCATAGTGGAAAATACAGTATTCTAATGATTTTTTAAAAAATGTTTACAGGATAGCAGAAATCATAGCTACATCCAGCCTCTGAGAACAGATTCCCTTACCTGAAAAACCCCATTCCCCTCCCCTCCCCAATAACCAAGGCATCCCCATTCTGGGGTTTTGTGTGCAGGAAAGCTGGACTTCCCATAGTTGTGCTCTTTCACTTTGTTAAGATGCTCTGAAGTACTTGGCTGGCCACAGTTGCCTAGGCAACAGTGCCTCAGGATGCTACTGGCATGGAAAGGATTAAACAAATGGATGTCTGTGGTCAGGTCCCTCTTGGGAAGCTGGGGAACGACAAGGCGGTCTCAAAACATTCCCCACCTCAATAAGAGAGAATCCCAGGGCAGGGGGGCCCTCCCCAATATGGAAAGTTCATGTGGGATCTGCTGACGAATATGAGGTCACTGGACACATGTCAATAGGACCAAGCATCTGCTACCTGCTGGAGTCCCACTGAATAGACAGACCTATGGAAAAGAAGGCTTTAGGAATAATCATTGGGTTGGCTGCAGCTCTGCGCAACTGAATGGTCTACAGAGGGCCAAAGAGGGAATGGAAGGGTCCCAGAGCTGTGAGCCAGCCGTTAACATTAACCTGGGGCTGCCCGAAAATGGGCAGTGCCAACATGATAGAGCCAAAGGAAGTATGGGGGGGGGGGAGGGGAGCAAAAAGGAAATTAAAACCCATCACCTCCTTTCTCCTGTTTTGCCTGAGCAAAACTTTAAGACTTGCAAATGAATTTAAAAAAAGAAAAGATATAAAAAGACTAGTTAACTATTTTACATATATAAAAGATCCCATTCCATCCACCCAGTGACCCTCACAATGAAATGCTATCAGGAGTAGGAGTGGGGGCATTAAGAGATAGTCATCTGATGATTGGAAACACTCTAGAAGCTGGTCCCACCTTTGGCGCTGTGGCAACTTTCCTAAATACTGTGGTCAGAATTGGCATGTTGTGGGGAGGCTGTTGCGGTAGCAGCAGCAGCATTTTCTGCACAGAAGGACTAACGAATGGGCGGCTGGCTGGGAAGAAACCCGTCTCTGCTTTTGGACATTCCTGCTGCAACTGGTCGAAAAGCACTAGTTACGTTGCATAGTGATCAAAGCTGCCAAGGTACTCCAGCGCAGCCCGGTAGCATAGCTGGTACTGGTCCTGGAGAAGGAAGAGGAGAAGAAAGGATCAGCAGGAAGTCTCCAAAGCAGCCCCACCGTCCCACTACTTCCTCATGCAACTAAAAGGCAGCCATGCAGACTGTACTCTGCACCCCCCCTCCCCAAAGCTACCACAAGAAAGCCACATTTCCCTGCTTTTTTACTGTCAAAGGAAATGACTGGCCATTATTAGGCCAGGCCCTGGACGAGGGGGCCTTTGGTTCAGTCTCAGTGCAAAAAAGAAAGGCCAGGCTAGGACCTGATCCCCAGCTGAGCCACAACGGAGAGCAACCAGGTAGATTCTTCACCATATGGGGAAGCCAAGTACTGAAAATTTTGGATCTCTTCCAAGCTTAAAGGTAAAGGTAAAGGTCCCCTGTGCAAGCACCGGGTCATTCCTGACCCATGGGGTGACGTCACATCTCGACGTTTTCTAGGCAGACTTTGTTTGCGGGGTGGTTTGCCAGTGCCTTCCCCAGTCATCTTCCCTTTACCCCCAGCAAGCTGGGTACTCATTTCACCGACCTCGGAAGGATGGAAGGCTGAGTCAACCTTGAGCCGGCTACCTGAAACCAACTTCCGTTGGGATCGAACTCAGGTCGTGAGCAGAGCTTTTGACTGCAGTACTGCCGCTTAACACTCTGCGCTACGGGGCTCCTCTTCCAAGCTTACTGTCAACAAAAGTGTATTCCAGTAGTAGTCTCATAGTGTACTACTTTCCTGGGATCTTGGCTACAGCATGGAGGTAGAGTATTTGCGGGACAGAAGACAAGACCAGAGATGACTTTCCACTTTCCCCTCATTTCCTCCCACCTACTTTCAGCTACTGGGAAGGAAAACTCTGATACTCTTCTACTGTGCAAAGAGACCTATAGGATACCAATTTGTCCTGGCTGGCTACAGGATAAGCAACAGTGAGGGGGATCAGTTCTTGTACTCAGTCCTGAGCAAGAAGCAGACAGCTGTTCTCTTCTCCCGGCAAGCAAGACGACTCCTCCCTCCTGCTCATCTGCAGCGGAAGGCCATTTGTAACGGGCTGCAGTTGGTCGGAAGGCGATTTTGATATCATCAAAGTGAGAGTGGTATTCAGTCTGCCGTCATGCTGACGTAAGACCGCAGCGAGGTTCCAGGGCATGGCTTAGTCTGATCTTGTACAAATGCGTGCTGGTGCTGTTCCTTGCACAGTACAATTATATTCTCCTGTATGTCCTCTCCTGGGGGTTAGCACAGATGGTGGGCTCGTTTGAAGCTAATGCATCGCATTCCCTAACACCAAAGTTGCTTTCCCAGCAGTATGTGCATTAAACTAGTTCCAGAAGTTCTTGCAGTAGTAAAATGCTCCAGGAAGCAGTCTACTGCAGAACATGTGAACATACTTCAAATAGCTGCCGATGCTAGCGCAATATTTTTTCATATTCCCATTGACCACTCTTTGGGACTATCATTTTGTCCTAGGGTTGAGCATAAATCAAAGAGAGGATATTGACAGCAAAGGAGCTGTAAAGTCCCACTAGAAGAGCTCTTTACCAAATCAAATGTTTTCCTCTATTAAGTCTCTTACATGCTGTAGAAAGCACTGCGGATATCTTGTGCGATGCTTGCTACAGCTGTAGTTGATTGCCATTTAGCTCCCAAATCTATGTCTGGGAAGACATTGTGGCAAACTGGTGTCTGCATGGTATGTATTATATGAAACATAGCCTAATTACAGCTCTCCTCCTTCAATAATGTGAAAGCAAGTGGAAGTCTGAGCTTTGGTCCAATCATGCCTAACTTGCGCTCAAGTGCAAAACCCTAGCCTGGCAACATAGGAAGAGTGAGGCAGATGGACGTACCTCTGTCTGCACCATGGCTGGTCGCTGTGTCCTCAGGGTCTTCACAGTCTGGAACATGTCAACCACTCCCTCATAGCGCATGCGTTCCAGTACAATGCTTAATGTGATGAACACTCCAGTGCGGCCAACCCCCGCACTGCACACAAGGGAAGAAAGGAAGGTAAAGGTTTGCCCACAAAGAACAGAAAGCCCAAGAGACCGCAGCCATGAGGTGCTTCCGTATGCTGATGCACCTCAGTACAAGCCACCATCCTCTTGGACGCTTAGCTTCATGAGATATGGAGCTGCCCTCTCCTCAACCTAGCAAGACAAAGAGTCTCACCTGCCTGCCCCCAGGAGATGGCCTTAAGTTTCCAGGCATCCAAGCTATTCTAAGCAGTAACCCTCTGGCTTTCCTTAGCAGCCCTCACCCTGGGCACACAGCAGCAGGCTAGCTTCTGTGGACATGCCAACCCCAGGAACTTGACTCACCTGCAGTGCACACTGATGGGCCCATCCTGCCCAAACTGCTCCTTGGTTTTATGGACCTGCCCAATGAAGTCAATGAAGCCCTCGCCTGTTTTTGGTACTCCCTGCTCAGGCCAGTCAGTGAACTGGAACTGCCGGATGGTTCTCGACTGCCCGTCCTGGACAGAAAGAGAGAAGGATCATGTCACTTCACAACTGTGCCCTGAAAACTCGTGCCAGAAACCCTGAGAAAAGGAGACCAAGACCACCCGAGCAGATTCCTTTTGCTACTTACTGTCTGTTTTTGTTTCATGCCTTCATCAGGCACAGGTGAGCACACATGAAAGGGCTGCTACTGTGTAACACCTGTGCCAGTGTGGGGATGTCCTGGCAATGGGGGATCAGATGCCTGATGAGGCAGAATGCCCTTCTGCACCTTTGCACTGGGGCAGTGATGAAAATAAACACTGTGGAAGATAACAACTGTGTGATACTCACTCTGGCATCAGTGACCTTGAACTCGCGCAGGATATATTGGGGCATGTTGTATTCTGCCATGGGATCCACCACAAAGTACTGATATCGAGCAGAGCGCTCTGCTGGCCAATACTGATGGCATTTCTCCTGGAAGGGAAAGGAAGAGTTAGGACCCGTCAAAACAGGGATGTTGTTCACTTTCAAGGGTATAAAATGACTCAAGCAAGGGCATTCTGGAGACCCGGTGTGAGGTAGTGCAGCATTTACTGTGGTGAGCAGCAACTTGCTGGTCTGCTGATTTCTTTCCTCATTAACATGAACACATGAAGCTGCCTTATACTGAATCAGACCCCTTGGTCCATCAAAGTCAGTACTGTCTATTCAGACCAGCAACAGCTCTCCAGGGTCTCAGGTAGAGGTCTTTCACATCACCTACTTGCCTAGTCCCTTTAACAGGAGATGCTGGGGATTGATCTTCAGACCTTCTGCATGCCAAGCAGATGTTCTACCACTGAGACACAGCCCACTCCTAACATAATGGATTAGGGAAGCTCGCCTTAATCCTTGCACACCTCCATTTCCTAGAACTTCCTCATGAGCAATCAAGTTTGCTCTCTCATATCAAGCCACTAGGAAACATGGTGCAGAATTTAGACCAACTGGCCTGTTTCTGGAAAATCCAAACAGAGGCTGTGATCTGAGCTTAATAGTTCCCCTTAAAGCATTGATTGGCGTGGGGGGTGCAAAGGAAACTCCTTTGGCTCACCAGCCAGGTCCCAGTGGAGCCAGGGTGCAATACAGCCAGAAGCTTGATGCAATGAATTTCACTCTTAGCAGGGAGTATGAGAAGAAAAGCAAAGTCAGATGCCTTCCATTTGCTGCCCCAAATACTGGGCCACACACCTGGAACCAGCCCACAAAACAGACTTCACTTAGCACCAATCCTCCCCAGAAGCTCAAGATGCGGCTTACCCTTCCCATCTCTCGCAACTTGGTCAGCATCACTACAATGGTGGAGTTGTGTTCCCACAGCATTCGCCAGAAATCCTCTGTGGTCTCAGCCAGGGGCCCTTGCGTGGCAATGTAGGCCTTTTGCTGCCTGGAATATACCAAACAATTCAGAGATGGCTGCCTTTAAGCACTGCTTGGAGGTGAAGGTGGTGATCAGCAGTTGGATCTAGGGAGCTAAATCAAGGGATTGTGTGGATGGGGATGGGGGAAAGGGTGTCACACATCTAGGTATTTGTCCATGGCATACTTAGACCCTTATTTCTGCAGCACTTTCCAACAATCACTTGATCCACCTGCGTAACCCACAGTGAAAGAAATTAGCCAGACTGCTTAACCTGAGAACGATGACTAATAAACTGGAGTAACTAATGCTATAAGAATTGCTAGTTAGATCTTCTAAAATGCACACCTGGGCTAGCTTATCGTGCTTTGTTGGTATTACAGCTGTCCTAGCCTTTCTGTTCAGGGCTGCTAGGGGGCTTTCAGGGGTACAACCAAGTTTCTATGCAAAAAGTCCACCCTGACATAGGAATGCCTGGTGGAGCACACCTTAAGACTGGAATTTCTGCCATGATGAAGTCTAGTGGCACTGATGACGCCACAGAGACAAGAAGGCCCAGAGAACAGCCCACCGAAGGTGTCAGACTTGGATATCCAGTTTCCACAGTAAGGTTAAGGAAGAGTGTAAAACCAATCTGATAATTGTAAATAAGAGCTGTGACATTTCTATGTCACCACTGTGGGGCACTACAGACTCTTCGACGTAATACCAGGCTCTTAGCCTTATCCACACTCTCATTTAATCTCTCCGCTGGTGCTAAAAATTAATGAATCTGTTGTGGGACAGCTGTAATATGCGGGATAAAGATGGAAGCTGCTCTAAGGTGGATTTATAAGACCTCATAAAAGGCGGGAGTACAGGAGGAGTGAGTTGGGAGAAACAAAGGTGCTAATAAAGATGCAGCTTCAGAGCCGTCTACTGTACCTTGGGCCAATTGATCTCTTTAGATAAAGTGGAGAAAGACTGCTCACTTCAAAGGGAAGGACGGGAAGAGATAAACAGGGGCCTGCAGGGACGGTTTAGGCATGACATGAAATGCTACCACCTGCTGCTTGGCAGGCATTTCCACCAGCATGCCTCTCTCAGTAGCAGTCTCTCTGCTGCAGCACCAGGCACATGGAGGTGGTAACTCCAAAACTGCCTGGATACTTGAGATCTGAAGCAGAAAAGTGGACAGGAGCTCATCTGCGCCTCTTTCCTCAGCACAACAGCCTAGCATCAACAGGCCTGGCATCAGCACAACAGGCCTGGCATCAAGGTGTCCCCCCCCACCAATTTGCACTAGAAAATGTTGCTGTGTCTGTGCCATCACTTGCCTCTCCCGAGACATCTTCAGCAACAGCCAATTTTTTGCTGCTTTGCAGCTCCATGAAGGGTCCCGGGAAGGGGTAAGATGGAGGGCAATGGTGCTCCCCATGCAGAGGACACACTTCAGTGAACAGAGACAACTTTGGGGACAGATTGATCGCTTTCTTTTGCAAGGTGACTCATAGCTTAACTTCCTGGAAATGTGATGCACCTCATCTGCCAGCACTGGGAACACTTTTACTTGACAGCCCTCCTTCAAGCTGAGTCTTTCGTACTGCCTATTGTCATTGGAGGGCCTGATGTGACTCTCACCATGCTCAGAACCCAGCGCATTAAATAAAAACTCCTCCCACTTCTGAATAAGCACAGACCCCTTCCGCATGCCAAATTCTGCTTTGGTCCAGCAAATCATGGGAGCAAGAGTTTGGGAGGTAGAAATGTCAGTGGCTCATCAACACTGGTCAGAGAGAAGCTCCACAGCCAGTAGCTCCATACTGCAGATGCTAAAAAGGACAAAGGTTCTTTGATGAGTTGCCAAGCATTAGGGAGCAGGCACCTTAGCAAAAAGTCCATGGCCCAGATGGAAGATAACCTGTTGCTTTTGTTGGCTGGATGCTTCCTAGCAGGACTGCCTAGCTTAGAAAGGAGGGAGTGCAGCAGCACAGGGGGAGGGGAAGGACCATGAGAGAGCGGAATGAGGGTTTTACCTGTAGCCATCTACGAAGCTGGCATTGATGTAGTCTGAGCCCTCAACACCCCGGATTGGTTGTAGGCAAACCCGTGTTAGTTCATAGGGCATGATGTTTACCAGGCGGTTTTTGAATTTGTTGCATGGGAGGTTGGCACTGATGAATCTTGAGGTATGTGCTTTAGAGTTGGCAAGGAGCTGGTGGGGGAGGAGAGGCAACAAATCAGAGGCAAACCAGGTTTTACTGCAGAAGGTACACTCAACAGGGAGCTGCAGCCAATCATAGCTCTTTGATGAGCGCATCCATAAGATAAATAATGCTTACAAACACACATTCGTCTCATTCCCTTTACATTTGTATAAGTACACCTTAATAAACCACCTTTGTTGTAAACTTTAAAAGGTAATGTGAGGAGTCCGCAAGACTTAGGTCAGGGTAAGGCACAGGATCATTCCCTAATGTTGCCCCCACAGGTTCTTTAAGGCCCCGCTGCCTCCTATCCCATCCAGGTGCCCCCTCAAGCCATGGCTGAAATGCCTTGTGCCTAAAGGGTGGCTCAGTGCATAAGACTGCATGGGATATGACAAGTGGGAAAAGGGAACCCCCCCTACAGCATAAATATGAAGAGTTGGTTTTTATATGCTGACTTTCTCTACCACTTAAGGAAGAATCAAACCGGCTTCCCTTCCCTTCCCACAACAGACACCCTGTGAGGTAGGTGGGGCTGAGAGAGTGTGACTAGCGCAAGGTCCCCCAGCTGGCTTCATGTGGAGTAGGGAAACAAATCTAGTTCAACAGATTAGCGTCTGCTGCTCATGTGGAGGAGTGGGGAATCAAACCTGGTTCTCCAGATCAGAGTCCCCCGCTCCAAACCACCGCTCTTTAACCACTATACCACGTTAGGCTCTGGAGGGTCTTCCTAACAGTTATGAGGACTTCCTGCTGATATGTAGTCATCCTGTTCCACTTAATTCACGCTCTGCTCTTTCTTTCCTCCCTCTTACCAGCCTTGGTGCAGACGTCCACCAATCTTACTCTGTGGCTCCAGCGTGAACCCAGGGCCAAGGCACAGCTAGAGCTGGAGTTGGCATCATCTGGCATCTGCCAGTGTCCCCAGTGGGAACCCCCTGGCCCAGATGATCCTCTTTCAGCAAGCAGCGACAGCAGCGGAAAGTAGCCGCCTCCACCCACTTGCTCCCACACCTTTTCTCTCAAGGAAGTGTGTGTGTGGGGGGGCTGGGCTCGGACCCATCCCCTGCTTCCACCCAGAGGGGGAGGGGGAGGACAGCAACTGGTGTTGGCGCCTCCTTCGAGTCATGGTTATGATAATCTCTTGCCCACTCTCTCAGTACTGAGAGAAGCAGCTGTCTCTGCTGCCTGCTCATTCAACCAGGAGCCGCTGCCATCTGCTTGCTCACTTGCCCAGCAGCTACTTCAAGAGGAAGAGAACCAGTGGGCAAGCAAGCAAACAGGTGGCTGCTCCTTCTTTTTCTTGCCATCATTATTTGCTTGCTTATTTCACCTTTGCAAAGAGAAAAGGTAAATGAGCAAATAGCGGCAAGCAAGGAGGTAGAGCAGCTGTTGCTACCCATGTCCTCATGCACTGGATGTCTTGCTCTGGGGCAGCACAAGAGACCCAGAAACTGGGGGTGGCAACTGCTCCCATTTCTCTTCCTTGCTGCTAAGCCTTGCTTGCCTCACCTCTGAGTGTTAGCAATGGTAAGAAGAAGGCGACTTGGTGTTTATATGACGACTTTCTCTACCACTTAAGGGAGAATCTAACCGGCTTACAATCACCTTTCCTTCCTCTCCCCACAACAGGCACCCTGTGAAGTAGGTGGGGGTGAGAGAGCTTTAAGAGAACTGTGACTAGCCCATGGTCACCCAGCTGGCTTCATGTGCAGGAGTGGGGCATCAAACCCGGTTCTCCAGATCAAAGTCCAAGCCACCATGCTGGCTCGCCCTCTCTCCATGGGGAAGGGGGATGATGGCGATTGAGCCCGGAGAGAGGAAGCAAGAGGGTAAGTGGTGACGGTGGAAAGGAAGCAGCAGTAACCCACCAAGCCAGTCCTATCCAACACCTGCCCTCCTCCCCAGAAAAAATAACCATGGAGCCAGCACTGTTCAGAGGCAGTAGTGCTTTCTTTGCAGTTTGTACAGGAAGTCAGTAAGCTTGCTTCATGGGCTGCATTTTGCAAGCCGCTGTTCTCAGGGTAAGGCAGGGCTTGTCTCCATACTCTGCTGCCTCCCTACGAGGACTGTCTTCCCCGCACACCTCTGCTGCACAAATGCACATCACTGGAGTGTGTGGGCGCTAGCAAAGACACGCAGCCAGCTTCAGGGCTGTGGAAATCACTGGTGTGAGGCTGCTCTAAAAGTGGGTGGTGCTGCTGGCAAGCAAAGACACTTGTGATAACCAGGGACTTTCCTTTAAAAACAAAACAAAATTGCATTGGGCCGCATGCCAGCCAAACCTGACACGCTGACCCTGGCCTTTTATGCACAGCTGTTTCCCTTGCCATCACCCCTCCGATGACTGCGGGTCTTTGTTTTGATTACGCACGCCATTTCTGACCGCCAGAGGTCGCCTCACTCCCCCCCTGCATTTCACCGCATTTTACCTGCCTTTTCAGTGACCTGTTTTATCTCGGATTTGAAAATGCGGGCAAAATGTGGGGAAACGCAGGGGGAGAGCGAGGTGGAAACAGAATGCATAATCAAAACAAAACCCGAAGTCTTCGGAGGTGTGACAGCGAGGGAAACAGCCATGCGTTAAAGGCCCCTGCTTCTTTCCTCTGCCAAACTAGGGAGATGTCAGAGCTAAGCAAGGATGGGGGCAGTGGAGCTACTGATATTTCAGGTATTGGAAATTAAAAGAGTTTCTTGACAAATGGTTCGCAGTGACATCAACGATCACTAATGCCCCATCTGCATCTGATTTTGGATGCAACTCCTGCCGCTCTGCAAAGCAACACTGCAGAGAACTTCACATCAATTTGCCCTTTTTAATATCCTTCCCAGAAGCTGCCAATCCGGGAGGAAAATGTCGATGACACCCACTTTGCAATTCAAATGTATTTAAATCACTTCCTACCTGGTTTAGAAATTTACAAAAGGATCATTACCCCTAGAAAATCTGCCTCTCCCTTCAAACCATGAACTGATTTCTCATAGTAGGTCAAAGATCTGTAGGAGATGACAGAAGGGAACCAGTTCCATCCAGGCAGCCCCATGGTTGCTGCTGTCTCTCTGTATGAGTGAAAAGTGCTGTGAATGCTCTTCTGCTCACCTTAAACTCCAGTTCCATTGCTGTGACACTCTCCCCTGGAGGTACCTGACTCAGCTTCTGGATGTGAGCAAAGAGGTTGCGTGCAGGCACCTCAGTGTTCCCACAGGTGGCTGCTTCAAGCAAGGCCTCGTGGATGAAGATATACTGGTCCTCAGTCTGCACCATATAGTTCCTCTGTGAGCGCATGCATGTCACGTGCCCATAGATGTCCACCGTCTTCTCATGCTTCATCCTCTCCAGCATGGCATCGATTACGATGAAGCAGCCTGTCCTGCCTACACCGGCACTGTGGAAGCAAGGCACGCGGCATGAAACGGTGTCCTCCAGGGCCAAAATCAAGCTCCCATTCTGCCCCTCCCTCAAGCTGCAGGAAGAGAGAGATCCTCAAGGTCTTACTTTCTACCTCAAACGTGTTCGGAGGTTCCTAAAGGAGGCATGTTGGATCTCATGAGTAGAACCATACAAAATTAGGATTCTGAGCACCTTGCAGTCTGCCCCAGATTGTAACGTGTCTTCCTGTCAAAAACCAGCAAGCCCCAACCTTATACCGTGGAGATGGGGACATGCTTCTTAGAGCCAACGACTCTGCCAGGCTCCCAGTGCGCAATGAAACAGCGACAGATGCGAGATCCGATAGCTGCAGCAGGACATCTCCTCGCTGCCGCTCACATCAAATTCTTAATAGGGAGAGAGAGCGTGTGTTAATTATACACCACTCCCATCTGAACCGGAGCATGAAGGGAGAGCATTAAATACCGTTTCTGAGGAGTTTGTGGAAGCTCCAGTGATGAAGTGGTTTGCTCAGTAATAGTTCCCACTCAGTTGCAAGAGATAAATCACTGGCTAGATAGGATGCTGATTCCTAGCGCACTAATGTGTGTGGCTGAAGCAGTTGCTTCTTCCCATCCCAAAGTGCAGCAAGAAGATGACTGTGTGCGCACAGGCAGCTGATATCCCATGCCTATTTGTGCTCTGTACAGATGTGGCATGTTGCTCGTTCATTTTCATTGTGTGCTGTGAATGCATGTGCTTGTGTGTGTTAAGTGCCTTCAAGTCGCTTCTGACTCATGGTGACCCTATGAATGAAAGTCCTCCTAAATGTCCTATCTTTGACAGCTTTGCTCAGGTCTTGCAAACTGAAGGCTGTGGCTTCCTTTATTGAGTCAATCCATCTCTTGTTGGGTCTTCCTCTTTTCCTGCTGCCCTCAACTTTTCCTATCATGACGGTCTTTTCCAGTGACTCTTGTCGTCTCATGACGTGACCAAAATACGATAGCCTCAGTTTAGTCATTTTAGCTTCTAGGGTCAGTTCAGGCTTGATTTGATCTAGAACCCACTGATTTGTTTTTTTGGCAGTCCACAGAATCCGTAACACTCTCCTCCAACACCACATTTTAAAGGAATCTATTTTCTTCCTATCAGCTTTCTTCACTGTCCAGCTTTCACACCCATACATAGTAATAGGGAATACGATGGCATGAATTAATCTAGTCTTGGTGGCCAGTGACACATCCTTACACTTCAAAATCTTTTCTAGCTCCTTCATGGCTGCCCTTCCCAGTCTCAATCTCCATCTAATTTCTTGGCTGCAGTCTCCCTTTTGGTTGATGGTGGAGCCAAGGAATAGAAAGTCTTCAACAATTTCAATTTCCTCATTGTCAACTTTAAAGTTGTGCTTGTTAGCGTCATATTTATACCCCATTTTTCTCTCCTGGGGAGACCCAAAGCAGCTTACCACATTGCTCTCCCCTCCTTTACTTTATTGTCATGGACTGCCCTGGTGTAGCATGGGAGGATGAGTCCTCATTGGAGGCAGAGGAGGACAACCTGTCCCCAAGCCCCGCCCTGGCAAGCTCTTCCTGTGATGCTGAGGTCTCAGGGCCTCCCCAAAGGGACCCCGAGCCAGTGCTGATCACATCCCTGAACCAGAAGGGCCCCAGCATGGACCCTCCCGCAACCAGACCCGCCACGGTCTCCTGCCACACCCCAGGAGCAGAGGAGGTGAAGGGCCAGGGCTGAAGCATGGACAAGGCAGAGCAGTGCATGCCTGGCGGCCCGCAGCCTCCCCTCTGCTCAGGAAGTGCTAGAAGAGACAGATAAGTCGCCACAGGTCATCTGGGCCCCAGTACTCCTCATGAGTACAGGAGCTAACTCAGCTGGTAGGGAAGAGCATAACGTGGGGACCAGTGACACCTGGAAGGAAACTCCTGCAGCCAGGGTGGGATCAGCTCATCTGCAGTCTTGCCCAGTTGCTGGATGCTGTAGTTGCCCTGCCCCTTGGACTGCTTTTGGACTCTGCCTTTGGAATACATGACCTGACTCTGGACTGAGACCTTGGACTGCCTTCTGACTTTCTCTTTGACTGGGTTGTTGGACCTTGGACTGTGGCCTGAGAACCCCTGCTGCTGGACCCTGTGGTTAATGGCACTTGCCTTCCGCCCAGTGGCCAGGACATTTATCCTCACAACAACAACCCTCTGAGAGAGATAGTTTGAGAGTGTGTGACAGGCACAAGGTCACCTGTGAGCTTCCATGACAGAATGGAGGAGTGGAACCAGGTTCTCCCAGATGCTAGTCTAGCTGCTGTAAATGAGCACTAAGTATTAAGCCATGCATGCATATCTGTACATTTCAGTGTGCTGAACTGTGAATACATGGCTCTGGAACATTTAATCTTACCGTGTTTCAGTGAGAATTTCTGCCTAGAAGACTGACACATTCTGAGTTTGTTTTTAGGCTTTATGCAAATACGATGGTAGCTACCTTAAGCTTTCTGGATCAGGTGAAATATAGAAAAGTCAATAAAAGAAGAACAATTGCCTGTTTCATGGGTGCCAAAGCGCACGTGTGTTTTGTGTGTGTTGGACTGCGCATCCGATTGATCAGTATTCTCATAATTAGGTGCATGTGTGGAATCCCTGCTGCAATTATAACACACTCCTCACATCACACTTAATGTTTATAATATTGTTGTTGCTTCTCAGGGAAAATAGTGAATTAGGAATTGCTCGGTTGAGCACTGACTGCAAAGTGCTGCTTATGCCAACAGAGGAACTATAATCCTGGTTTCTTGTTTCTACAGCAACAGGGTGGCTCTAAATCCCAGCAGGTGCCCCAGAGCAACCACAGAGAGACCGGAAGGCCCTTTCCAGCTCTCCTCCCCAAAGAAACGAGACCAGAAATGTATCTATCCTCCATGTTGGAGGCATCAGCTTTACCTGCAATGGACAACCACTGGCCCAGCATCGGGTGGATTGCAGGCTTTCACTCGTCGAAGGAAGGCTAAGATAGGGGTGGGGTATTCTGGCACTCCATGGTCAGGCCAAGCCATAAACTGGAACTGCCTCAGCTCCCGCTTTTCACTGGACCCATTCTGTGAGAGAAGCCAAAAGACACCAGATAGTGATGGTGAGCTTAACAGCTCATTAGCACAGATTAACAAAGGGCATTTAATGCACATACACACAGCACCAGATCACAGTATGCCCTCTCGCACCATGCACACATTTCTCAAATGCGCAAATGTCAATGAAATGCACTTGGCCCCCACTGAAGGGCGGAGATGCCTCCAGGCATCCCTTCTGCTTCTGAGCTAACTGTATGTGAGGAACGCAGAACAGCTTCACGTCCATCCAACTGTCACACATTTCTCAAAGCTGGATTGGTTATTATGCCCAAATTATGACAGAGAACAAGGAACTGAATGTGCAATCGTGGGCCCAGGGGAGGAAGACTGGCGTGGCAGTTGGAGCTTCTGCTTTAATCATCCACAGTAGGTTTTCGATGATAGGTTCCCTTGCACAAGCACCGCAAAAGATCAATACACCTCCATGAACTCCACTCTGAAAAGAATTGGAGGAAACTCCACCTTGACTAGCCAGGTCTCAACTCATGCATCTCACTGGGCTGGCAAACTTCCTGGAGGGAGGGTCTCCTCTCAGAACCATAGCTGCTCACATGTTCCCCCTTCCTCCTTTACCTTGTATAGGGCAAATGTCCGGACTGTGTATGTTGCGAGTTCAACTGTGTCCAGCAATGTCACCTGGATCAATCCATAGGTCTCTGTACCACGGCCTGGCCAGTACTGGTCACACTTCACCTGTAGTGGGACACAGAGAAAAAGAAAACATCAATGTTTGATACATGGCTTTCATTGAGCTTTGCATATGCCCTTCATATTCTTGAAGCATAGAGGCTGATTTTCTTCAGTTCTCAGTTAATGCCTGCAAATACTAGGAGCTAACAGCAGTTTGGTATCCATGAGCCTAGGAATGCAAAATGCTCACACTGCCTTAGACCTAGACGGACAAAAGAAGAGGATATTTTTATTCTGTCTTGTTCTACATCTTGTTCTACAAAAGGCTAGTAATGCTGGATGGCCAGGCGTAGAACCTGAAGAACCAAGATGCTTGGTGCTGAGACGTAGGGATAAGGAGTGAGGATGTTAATGGGGGGGTGAGTGGGAAGAGAGAAACTGGGTAAAACAGTCAATTCAAAAGCAATTTCTTCTCCTGTAATTTTCTGTCCTTTCCCTGCTCTTTGGGAAAGATCAGTGCCTGTAGGCAAGCACACTCATCTCTCCTCCCCTTTAGTGCTGTGCGTGGTAAGCCTGGCCATGGTGTATAATCCTCTGCTAGGGTTCCTGCTGGTTGGGAGGAGGGTCACCAGTATTGTCCTCCATAGGAGACCGGTGTGAGGGGGCAGATGAGAAGAAGTGGGACATTCCTAGAGGTAGCAGCATGGAAATACCATGCGTGAGCCAAGAGATGCATGGGGAAAGGAGACCCAGGCACAGCCACAGCAGCAAGATGCCCACTGATCTCCCTTCTTACAGACATTCCCAAAGCTCCTAGAGAAACAAATGGAGGGTTTATAACGAGGACCTCAAGGGCTGGCTTGGCAAATCAGGCCCTGAAGAAATGCAGTTCTAACCTTGTGCCCTTCTGCTTGAGCTCTCATTTTGGAAGGAGTGCTTTTAAAAGCGTGGCTGAGAATGCTCCTCTCTGCTAAACCAAGAATGGCCTGCTTTGCTGGAGAGGTGACAAGTAACCAGAGGATGTACCAGAGTATGATGTCCATTTTTCTTCCTATTTTCTTTCACCACCACCCCAATACCAAAGTATTTATTATTTATTTTATTGCACTTTTACCCCGCCCTCCCCAGCCTGAAGGCCAGGCTCAGGGCGGCTCACAAACAGAATTACACTAAAAACAATAAAATATTAAAATAAAATTTAAAAAACACTTTAAAATAGCCCAAACCATTTCAATAATAGGGCAATAATGGCCCCGATGGCACTAGAATCATAAGTAACTGTCTGCAGTTTGGCAATTAGATGCAATCACCTCCAAGATGGTATAAGTGGGGAGGGGGGACTCAGCAGTGGGGGAGGAGAAGAGATTAGGGAGGCAAGTATTTATAGGGAGAAACCGTCACTGGCCTCAACCATAAGCCCGGTGGAATAGCTCTGTCTTGCAGGCCCTGCGGAAGTCTTGAAGATCCCGCAGGGCCCTGATCTCACTAGGGAGGCTCTTCTACCAGGCAGGGGCCAGGGCAGAAAAAGCCCTGGCCCTGGTCGAGGGCAGTTGGACACTCCTTGGGCCAGGGATCACCAGTAGGTTGTTATTACATGAACGCAAGCTTCTCTGGGGAACATACCAGGAGAGGTGGTAACAGCATCAAAGACAAAAGGCTGGGTCTGTAGCATGCGTCCTTAACTTCGGTAGGGGCCATTTAGCCAGCTGGAACGAAAGCCCACCTTTCCACTCCAATTCCACTGAGAAGAAGTGGCACTGGGCTGTTCTGCTCAACGCAAGTCCCTCCCCTTGTCAGGTCTACTCATTTCTCCGTGCTCTCTTCTTTGCAAGGCAGGGCAGATAAGCAGACTGTTTGCCCTGCTCACAGTCCCTTCATCTCCCAGCTCTTTCCCTGTGTGCATCTCTCAGTGTTTTCCAGACAAAAAAGCCCATCTGTGTCTCTGTGACCCTCCTCCCTTCCCCCCCACCTCTGAACGAGTGCCAGCCTTTCCTCTGAACCATCTCATGCCCTCGCTTCCGATTCTGTCGGCACCTGTCTCTCCTGCCCAGCTAAGCCTGCAGCTGCCTGACGACAACAGAACAGCTTCATCCCTGCCCCTCCGCGAGGAAGAATGAATGAGGATCATCTGGGCCTGTCAAGAAATAGTAAATGTAATTATTAGCTGTGTGTGTTTACAGGGAACGAGAAGAATGCGGAGCAGCCACCTAATTAGAAATCAATGGCATTTTGCCTTTTAATTGAAGACGTCTTTTCTGGGCGGGCTTTGTAACCATAACTGGGTAAGAGATGAAAGTTGCACCCATGGGCGTGTAACTTTTTTTCAGCTTCATGGCCATTATTTATTCCAAGGGCCGTTCTTTTTCTTTATGTGGATACAGCATGACTGGGCAAACAGGGGAGTCTGCCGAGGAGTTGTGTGGCTAGCTGGGGGTCTGGGGGTTCCCTGAGGGCGCATTGTGCGGCCTGCTACAAGGGAGGGTCTGCGAGCAAACATCAATGCGGCCATTGAAGGCCAGTCGCGGTCTGCTCGGGTCCGGCAGCCTCTTTATCCCGCTGCCCAGCTCTTGATGGAATTGTGTCGCCGTGTATGTACAAATAACAAAACAAACTTTGAAGTAATCTATCCCAGGGTTTAATAGCACAGCCCCGGCTGGTAATTGAAAATTATTTATTCATGACCAGATAAGAGTCGCTCACATTTTCTGCCAAATTTACCCATAATGTTTATGCCCCATTTTCAAGCTCTGTAAATTTTATGCTGAAGCTGATGCACGATGGCACTAAACCAGATAAGAGAGTCTTTCTTCTGGCATCACTCGCTTCTCATTAATGTCAGGAACACGCTCACAACCTGAAAATTCATTTACTCTCAGCAGTGGCCAGTAGCTTTCTCGACTGCCGGGAGAAGGAGTCTTCCCCCTTCGCACAGGTGCTACAAAGGAAGCAGGACTGGCTCAGAATATATCTATACCAGGCTTCTTAGTAGCAGATGTCCTAATACACACTCCCTGAAAAACCAGGAATGAAGAGTCTCTAGAATACCTGGGACTGATTACAATTTCTGCTGACTAATGCACAAACTGGGAGACTGCAAGGGCATTTGCCTCTGGAAAAAGGTGGAATTTAGGCAGTCTGGACTATATTCCTGGCTTACATAGAGCTCTGGTGGCTCCTGAGAAGCAGACAGATTGCATGTATTGCTGATTCTGTTGCCAATTATAAATACTCTGAAGACAGTCAACGGATCTGCTATTTGCAGCTTTTATGTAGTGTGCAAACATGAAAGGTGAGGATGACGTGTGCCATCAAGCTGGCAAGAACGGCAAGCCATAAAAACCTCAGTTCTTATGGATATTTTTCCTGCCGAGATCATGATCCCCCTTCACAAGATCTGGAAAGTACTGGGCTCCCCAAAATCCCAGCTATCAAACTCCAAGGCAGCAACACCTATACAAAGCAATGCTGTTATGGCTGTGAACAGGGCTAGAATTTGAAGCTCTTACAGCTCCTGGGCTGGGACGTGGCTGTTGAGTTGGACATGGGGAAAGGGGTAAATTCAAGAGGTAGTGAGCAAAATGGAGAGATGCTGAAGGAACACCCTGTCACGTGGAAATCTACTTTTGGATCAGGCTTTGTACTCCCACCTCTTTGCCTGATGCCACTCCGAAACAAGTAAGATTCCTGAGTTGACTAGATGCCCTTGGTGTGGCTACCTGCTTCTCCAGGAAGTGTATCTCAACTATTTGATGGCAAGAGCTGGCAGGCCTTTAGATAGCAGGGGTATGAACTCTGCTCAGTGCAAAAGAACAAGTAGGTAAACGTATCTTCTCCCCTCACACTACACTTAGCTGGACAGAGGCTAGCTTACTGACGTATGTCACCTTGAGGGGGCTATGCATCCTCCATCTCCCAGGAGGTAATTGGGAGAGGGAAGGAGGGGAGGTGTGTTACCAGGAGATAATGCGCATCTCAACAGCAGCAAAGCAGGAGGCAGAGACAGGTGCCCAAAGGGCCTTACAAAACACGTTATCTTAGAGAAACACATTCTGTGGAGAGTCTTCTGATAGCTGGACGGCCCCAAAGCAAAGCAAACTGGACTTTGGATATTCATTTATCCTGACACTAAAGGGGGTCATTTCTTTCTTTCTTTTTTACTTCAAATGCAAACACTGTTGTAAAACTGAAAGGTTTATTCTGGAGTTCTTAGGCCCAGCTGATATGTGCAAACAAACAGACAGTGGTTATGCAATCCATTGGAAGCCGTTCCAGTCGGATATATAGGCCTAGCAATTTTAACAGCACAAACCACAAAAAGAGGGTATCAGTGTACCAAAAACTATCTGAGTCATAGGGGAATCATGTCACACATTGGCTTGCCATACAAAGCTGCCACTTTGGTATTTAAAACATGTGCACTGCTACTTGCACAAATAAAATAGGTCTTAAGGCTTCAGCCCACAGTCAGCCTGAGGTTTCCTTATACAGAGTCTTTGGTCCAATTAGCTCAGTACCGTCTACACTGACTGGCAGCAGCTCTCCACGGTCTTAGAGAAATGCCTGCCTTTCCCTTCAAAATAATTTAATTAGACATGCCAGGGGTTAGCCCTGGGATTTTCTGCAAGCACGGAACATGTTCTACCAATGAGCCATATTCCCTTCCTTTAAAATCTTTGTTTCATGGCTTCACAAGCATTTGAACCCAGTCTTTTCCAATGAATGTCTAGCACTCTAAAAATGACATTGTTGTACCATCTCAAAAAGGACAGTAAAACAACAAAGGGTAAGACAATTATCACAAAGGCAAATAGTCTTTATGGGGGCTATTTAGCTTAAAAAACAGAGATCAACCTTGGTACAGATCTGTTAATGATTATGAGTGATGTAAGAAAAATGAATAGGAAAAAAAACTCTGAAATTCTTAAGGTCATCCACTAAAATAAAAAGCAGAGATTCAATCAAACATAAGCATGTTTGTGCGCGGTACTTAATTAATAGAGTTACAGAATGTTATGATGGTTACTGGCATAAACAGTTTTAAAAACAGATCAGATGATAAGTCAATCAATGACTACAAGCCATGACAGCTGCAGCCCAGCATGTTCAGGGGCAACATGCCTTTCACTACCAAAGAAAAGATTACCACCCTTGCAAACTTGTCTGTGATAACGTGCCTGGCTTGCGTCTAAAGATGGTAATACTAGCCATTGGTCCGGTGCAACAGCCTGACAATCCTTGTTCGATGCAACTCTATGCTTTTTCTGCATAGCTGCCTGAATGCATGAAGTGGGATGGGCAGACACATTTCTCATATATTTTTGCCATCTATGGATAGTGGATATGGAAAAACTGATTCTTTGTGTGTGTGCATGTACACATGTTTGATTTCCCCCCCTACCTGGGGAGACACAAGAAGCTGGTCCCTATCATACTTTTTGCAACTCACTAATCAGAGAAGGCAACCCACCTGAATTTGGGCTCCCCCCTACATACATCCTCCTCCCCTTCATTCAACTACTTTCCCCTCCCTGCAAATTCCCCATTTCAAATTTCCCAGTCTCTTGAATAAAGATACAAGTGCACCACAGTCGAAGTGCACATCTCCCTGCCCTGTGGTTGGCATGGAAACATAAAATATTCTGTGAGCACAAATACTCACTACAAGGATGCTACTTCACAGAGAACCCTCCTTGCAAGATTCTAAACTGAGAACCATGTATCTGAAGGGTTTTTTTAAAACTTGGGTATCTTAAGCTGGGTGTCCCCATGACAAGAGGGCAGGGTCTGGCTACATGGGGGGGGGTATATAGCCCCCCCTAAATTCCCGTGAAGACATTCAAAGTGCATATGAGAGATGTTCCCCCTTGTGACAGTCGCAGCATCTCCTGTCCCTTAGTGCACCTGACCTTCACATGTTGGAGGGCATGACTGCATAACAGCCTACACATAGTACCTTCCTCCACATTCTTCCAGTATACATATCATATGCCTGGCACATAGGCCCCTATGGAGACAATGAGGCCTAAGGTGGTGTTCAGTCAAGAATGGATAGAAATAGTGGTGTTCCTGTATGAGTACCAGGCCAGCACGTGCAATAGGGATGGGTAAGAGGAGCAGGACTGCATATGTCTACCTACCTATCTTTGCTTGTGAGTAATGTTTCGCTGCTCTACTTTCCCTGGAACCTTTACCTTGGACCTCATCATGTCCCAGTACCACACCAAGTATCTAGTCGACTCTGCAGTAGTTCGTGTCAGAGCACTGGTGGTGCCCACTTTCAACATGGACTGCAACTCTCAAATTACTCTCAACACACAACTTGTTCATACCCGAGACTTCTCCTCCAACCGAGTCATCATGACGATAGTCGCTGTGCGCTGTTCCCACACCATCCTCCAGAAGTCACTGAGTGTCTCTGGTAGAGGCCCCTGTGTAGCAATATAGGCATTCTGCTTGCGGTATCCATCGATGTAATTGGCATTGATGTAGTCACTTCCAGGGACCCCTGAAGGAGGAGGAGGAAGAAGAAGAGTTGGTTTTTATATGTCTACTTTCTCTACTACTTAAGAAAGAATCAAACCAGCTTACAGTCACCTTCCCTTCCCCTCCCCACAAGAGACACCCTGTGAGATAGGTGGGGCTGAGAGAGCTCTAAGAGAGCTGTGACTAGCCCAAGGTCACCCAGCTGGCTTCATGTGTAGGAGTGGGGAAACAAACCCAGTTCACCAGATTAGCATCCGCTGCTCATGTGGAGGAGTGGGGAATCAAACCCAGATCAGTGGCTTGCCTATTCTGATTGGCAGCAGCTATCCAGGATCTCAGATGGAGGTCTTTTACATCACCTCCTTCCACCTGATCCTTTTAAGCTGGAAATGCCAAGGATTGAATGTGGGACCCTCTGCATGCCAAGCACATTCTCTACTACTTAGCCACAACCTCCCACATTTACCTTCAGAGTTATAGCGGGTGATATCCAGATCCAGGGCCTTCTTGGTTGTGGTACTTCAGCTGGGGAACTCCCTCCCTGATAGCACCGAGTGTATTTAGCTTTAGGCATCAGGTAAAACCTAATTTTTCCAGGAATTCTGTTGACCGGGTATTTTTTTCCTTTCCTTTCCCTCATCTCTGCTATGTCATTTATCTTGCTGAGTTCTGTGTTAGTTTAAAAGCAAATTACTTGTTCTACATTTTTTTCTCATTTCTTCATCACATGAAGATGTTTTATTATATGCTGCTGCTTCGTTTTTATAATGGATATTGTATTTTATAAATATTCTATTGATATATGTGTTTCAATTCTGTTGTAAGCTGCCTCATGCATTTTGTATGGAGGGAGCAGGCTTAAAAAATATTTTGAACCAATTGACATAAATAAACCCCCAGGTCAACGGTCATTTTGTGCCGAAGTGCACATCGCAAACATAAGGGGAGGATCAGGGCCTGTCTGCTCAGTCACGGCGCTCAGGAAAGGAAGCGATATTGTGGCTGAAACACTGGCAAACATCATGGTCAGCAAAAAGCTCTAGTTATGATCTCTGAAGAGGTTGTGCACTGCCTGATGCCTGACAGCTGTGTCTAGAAGAGATAGTGCACATGTCTGTTCTTTCACAGATGCAACTTTCCATTTAGCAGGATAGTGTGCTGTGCCTAGCTGCCTGACCCACACATGCAAGCACCCATCATAGATCCGTTTTGCTGGAGACAAACCCTGGCTTTTAAGGGAGTCACAGTTAGACTGAGTGGCATGCAGCTTCCCATCTTGTTCTTTTGCTTCAATGTCACACTTTGTGGGGTTTAAAAATACCAAAACCCGCAGAATGTGTCTAGCACAAAAAAAAGCAAAAGCATCCAAAAAGTAGTTATGCCTACTTCCAACTGCTTTCAGCTCTCTGAAAAAACGGTAGTCGGTTTCCAGACTTTTTTAGATCAACAGAGTTGGACAGGAAGCAGCAAGGACCAAGCTGTGTCTCATTCTGAACATTATCTGCTTTGCAAAAGTACCAAGAGGGGATTTTGGCTATAATGGCTGAAGTAGGGGCTGCTTGATCTATGGTGCCTTGTCAGTTCCTTGAGCCTTAGAGTGTTTAAAAGTTGACTAGAAGCTTTTCTAAATGGACTAATAGGGCAGCTATGGGTTAATGAGACGTAGCATCCCACCCTTCCAACTGACTGACACAGATTACATGGATACTTGCCACCCTAGGCTGTTTGCTAGAGCTGGAATAGGAGATGCCTACTCCACAGCAGGAAAAGAGGAAGACCCAACAAGAGATGGATTGACTCTATAAAGGAAGCCACGGCCCTCAATTTGCAAGATCTGAGCAAGGCTATTAAGGATAGGGCACTTTAGAGGACATTGATTCATAGGGTCGCCATGAGTCAGAAATGACTTGATGGCATTCAACACACACAACACACTCCACATGATATAGTATGGGGCTACTCCTCATATCTGACGCAGGAAATGTTGTCAGCACCATGAGCTGCTAACTTACTCACCATCAATGGAGGTCAGGATAACACGAGAGTGGTCATAGGCAATCACGTTTGCATAGCGGTTCTTTGGTTTGTTCACTTCCAGGTTGGAGTTCTCCCAGGTGAACTGCTGCCCTGGATCAATGGACTGTTGTGAAGAAGAGAGGAAATGAAGACCACATAGCTGCTAGTGTGCAAAGATACAGTGTGCTCTCTGGGCCTATGGCATGTTTAGAAACTTTCAAGCTACCTCTTAAAGTTTGCAGTTCTGAAACGGCTAGTAGCCACTTCCAGAATGTGAAGCAGTGTGAAAGGAGGAACGCAGAAGTGTCAAATCGGGGAACTGAAGGCCAATTCACAAGATCTGTCTGCCTTGGCTCGGCCTCCATCGCTCTGGGTGGATGTAAAACCACTGACAGAAACATATCCCAAAAGTGACCTTAGGAACTGGTGCTTGCAGTAAATGCAACATTTAAATTTGTAATTTTGAAGTGTGTAAATACTCTGATTTTTAAAACACTGCCAAAAATACTGAATCATAAGGAGCTGGCAGGAGTTCTTTTATCTGAGTGACTTTTCTGGAGTGCAGTTTCTTGGCAAATGTGTCCAACTGGGAAAAAAAGAACTTTTTGACACTTGAAAATGCAAAATACCCCAATATCTTTAAAACTATGCTTGCAACAGAAACAAACCCATCTACTTGATTTTTTTCCCCTTGCAGATTGAGCCCTGCATTTGGGAACCTGGATCCCACGTTCTCTGTGCAAAGCAGCAGAATGTGTTTTGCAGAGAAGTGGTGGTGGGGGTTATGGGTGTCATAAACTCTTTCCCTACCTGTCACTTCCCCTTTACAACTGGTCCAGCTGCTTTCTTTACATGACGTGGCAAGTACTCAGCTGAGAACAAAGTTTCTTGGGTGTGTGGGAAGGGTTAAAACCCTCCCAGCTGCTGCCTCTCTGCCAATCCACCCTCCCTCCATAGCCAGCTTGCAGCAGAGAAATAGCGATCTGGATCGCCAGTCTTCTGCTTGCTGCTGAAGACTTAATTTGGTCCTTAAATGAGCCCTAATCCATCACGTTCTTGTTTTTTTCCCAAAGGTCTTTTTGCTTGCCTTGGCTACTACAACTACGAGAAAAGAGGAATGTCAGATATGTTTCCTTTAAATCATATGCACAGCTGCAAGGAATCTAGACAGCAAGAAATGCCAAAAAGAGGGTGGGCAAAATGCCACTCCATCTCACAATATCCAGAAGAATAACAACAGGAGTGCCTTTCCTTTTCTGGGTGATCAGGTTAGGGTACAGCACTCAAGTTAAAAGCGGGCGGAGTATTTTTAGTCCCCTCAGAATTGGATTATACACAATGGAAGTGACATTTCTCAGTACATTTTTTTTTCACAGCTTGGTCCTCCACCTCACCCCAGCCAAAGATATCTCTCATAGCTGAGTAATACTCTGTAGCTCTAAATAAACGTTCCTTCATTTTGGGTGCGATGAAAAACACAGCGAACCCACATCCTCAACTCAGGATCCGAGTGAGAACCCAGGAATCATGGGATGTCTAGAGGCACAGCTACGGCAGGCTAACTAACACAGAAGAGAAGACGCAGAGCAAGGAGACAGAATGGCACAAATATGCAAGTTCAACAATGCAAAAAAAGCTTGATGCACTGGCATTTCTCTGGGTCTGTCACTTAGCTTCTGCCCTCTCCTGTATGCTCTCAGGAAGCTCCCTTGCTCAAGCTATGAGTCAGTGCTGGCTGGCCTGGCCTTCTCCTTTCACTCCTCTTCCAGGGGCAATGGGCTGAGGCTGCCAGCAACAAGCTCCCTACACTGGCTGGGTCACCAAGAGGACGGAGTTCCACTGGCTGTTGGAGGCAAACGAAGCATCCTCTTGCTCGGTTCAACGGCACTGGCTTTCTGCTTCAAGCCAGAGTGTGCAGCACAGAAAGAGGATTTTCACAGCCTCAGTGGGGAGGATATGACATCACAGCACTGCTAATAGGTGGTTTGGGAAATGCAGGATGTAAATAGACGTTTCTAACAAGAACCCTGTAATCTTCTATTATCAGAGTAATAAGCAGGCAGTGCAGAACGAAGTGGCAGGAGCAGATGTAGCCTGGCTCTCTGTAGCTCATAGCTGGGGCTCTAGGCACATTAAGCACACGTCCTACATGACAGAAACATCCCGATTCCAGGTATTTGGCCCACACCTGCCCAGAGGAATTAATCTTATTTCTTTAGCTTTCAGTCTGCATTCTGTGTACAGAATATGCTTCTCTTTTTGCGACAGATCTGTGATAGGATGCATTTGCTCCTGGGCAGGTAGTTCAAAGATAAAGCAGGCACAGGAAATGGAACCCTTCCCAAGCTGAACATTATATTCTGATCACATTGAAATGTGCGTACATAAAGTGCCATCAAGTCGCAGCTGACTTACGGCGACCCCAGCAAGCGGGTTTCAAGGCAAGTGAGAAGCAGAGGTGGTTTGCCATTGCCTTCCTCTGCAGCGTCTTTCTTGGAGGTCTCCCTTCCAAGTTCCAACCCTGCTTAGCTTCTGAAAACTGACAAGATTGGGCTGTACCATGTTGCCGTCCCTCCCCACGTTACAATATATTTGATGAAATCCTCAGCCCAGGACTTTGACCCTCTATGGATGAAAGGCTGATAAAACACTGTGACCAGATGCCAAGCTGTACGCTCTGGATGGGGCGAGGGACCCTGCTTTTGCAAGCAATTGAGAATGTAGCCGATCTCTCTTGTACAAACTCTTGCTCCAGTAGAATGATGAATGTGTAGCTGTGGCTGGGCTGTATCACGACTATGCAGGAGTGGAAAGCCTCCATTAGAACTCTCCTAGAGTTCTTGTTCTAAAGCAGAATGCTAAATGTCAGAAGAGCAAATGCATCTCTGTCAGGATGCTGCCATGGCAGCTGCCATTTCTTGGAAGAGATGCTCCCATACCTCCCCGGTGTAGCATCGGCACTGCCATTAAGACAATTGTCTTGCTTTCCTGTAAAGAGGTGCAAAAACCATGTTCTATCACTAACAACCACATAAGAGGGCAACCAGGTGAGAAAGGCAGCAGGAGGAATCCACCTGGTTGTGAAGAAGTGCTAATTAAATATGCCTGCAAATGAGCGACTCATTTAGAAGTGAAATGATTTAATTTAAGCCCCAGTGATGAATTAATGTGCACCTGTCTCACCCTTAATGGCGAGCAAATGAGTAAATAAGGCAGGGAAGGAGGGGCGCCCGGAGTGCAGCTGCAACCTATTATGCACAGTTCTTCTGATGGGCTACTTCAACTAAAGGCTCGTGCCAGCCCTCTTCCCCCGTCCAGTGGGGTAAAAGCTGAGCACAGTATGTATCACCTCCACACTGGCCCCGAACCAGAATCTTACAGCATATCAGACATAAGCCAGCAATAAGCGTGTGTGTGTGTGTGTATGACAGAGGGGAGGAACCATGCCTGCGAGTTAACCTTAATTCCTGGCTCCCGTGCTTTGAACAGCTGTATGACCCACAGAAACTGGCAAGCAGGCCCAGTGTTTGGGCAGCTGTTTTTCTTTCTGCTCCACAGGCACTCTCCCCAAAACCAAGCTGGCAATGCTCTCAACACAATACAGTTTTAGGGGGCAGGCTGGAAGGAGGGAAAACTTACTAGCCATACGGTTCAGCCCAGAAATTCCTGCAATGCCAACCAAAAGTCACCCTTCCTAGGCAGTGGTCTGTAACAAGCACCACAGGCTTATCATACTCAGCCCAGTGTTTATGTATTATCAGACCATTGACTTGTTAAGGTCAGTACTGTCTATTCTGACTGGCTGCAACTCTCCAGGATCCTAAGCAGAGGTCTTCCACATAACCTACTGTCTGATACTTTCAGCTGGAGAGGCCAGGGATCAAACCTGGGACGTTCTGCATGCCAAGAAGATGCTCTACCACAGCCACAGCCCCAACTCAGTTATTAAGGATGACAAGCCACACGACCCATGATAGCACACCGACTGACCAGTGTCAAGGCCCAAAGCTTCTTAACTGGGGAGAAAACTGGCTTCTGAATCAGTAATATGCCCCTTTAACTTTTGCGCCACTGAGGACAAAACTCCCAGCATCTGTGGAACCAAAGTGCCCTGCCATGGGTTCTGGGAAACTGCCCTGAACCTGCAAGGAGTTCCAAATGCAGCAGTAGCAGCATTTCCTACTTCCTCATGGGCCTGTTTTCTCAGATGATCTTGTGGGGTAGGAGGGGAGCCCAGGGAGGAACCAGTTTGAAGTCTGTCCTTATGTGGTCAAGGGAGAGTTGATCCTGGGACAGGGTGATAGTCTCAGCCCTTTGTTGGAGTTCCTCTTGAGGTAGGTTCCTCTGTTGAGGCTTCTTGATTTAAGAGCTCAGGTTCTGGGGGGTCACTGGCAGTGCTAAGGATCTCCTGAGCCCTCAAGGTCTTTATCACAGCAGGAATTGGTTTCCAGGTCTTCCTGTTCTCCCTCTAAGGATTAGACTGTTCCAAGATTCAGATCTGGAAGAACCCTGTCAGATCTATGCAACCAGAGACCCAAATACTAATGAGCTCGCATCTATGATATAATGCAGATGGGTGAACAGGAAAGCAGGCATATTTGGGAAGGTCATGCCAGTTTATTTTGTACACTTATCTAATTATGAGCCCAGCCTGGAAACAATACTCTTCTCCTTGATATATCCTGTGGATCAGCAATTTTACGTAACACAGTTTACTCGACCCCCTTCCCCCTTCACATGCTATACTCTAGTACGTCGCTGCTTCCTCCTGGCCACCCCAAGCACTTATAATCTTGCACTGTGTGTAATGCTGGTATCACCTCTCCTTAATCAAGGGAGGCACAGTGCGGCAAGGGGAGGTCAGGGGCAAACTCAGATAACAATTCAAGCGGGCCTAATAATGCATGCAAGGGAATCTTCTTCAATTTATCCTCCCCCTCTCCTCACACGAGAGTGTTTTGTTTACGTGCAACACCCCTCACAGCTGAAGTGGGCTCTGCAGGGCTAGCTGTAAACACAGAAAAACATTTATCCTGTTACTGTGACTCTAATAGCTGTAAGGGAACTTTTTTCCCCTCAACATAGCAATTTTTCAAATTAATCATCTGCCTAGCGAATGGTTCAGCTTGAAGAGAAGGAACTTGGCAGCAAGAGCCACAACAATCCCCGGACTCTCAGTACTACTGTTTTGTCCTCCATCAGAGTACAAACAGCACTCCAATGGCTACTGCATGTTACTCTTTATAACACAGGTATTAATAACTACCAGAAAAGGGTGTAAAATGTAATGTGAGAATGGTTACGTAAATATTTGTATTGCTCCCAGTGCACACATTGACTGACCAATGTGTATACTGGCTACCCAGATGTGCACAGTGGCAGCAAAACAAGTACTCAAATGGCTATTCCCACCATCCAATTCACTTTCTTTGCACAGTGTAAGCATTAATACCACTATTGCAAATGGTAATTGTGAAGTGATTCAAACTGGAGACGATGAAAGAAGAAGAAGAGTTGGTTTTTATATGCCAACTTTCTCTACCACTTAAGGCAGAATTAAACCGGCTTACAATCACCTTCCCCTCCCCACAACAGACACCCTGTGAGGTAGGTGGGGCTGAGAGAGCTCTTAATAGAACTGTGACTAGCCCAAGGTCACCCAGCTGGCTTCATGTGTAGGAGTGGGGAATCGAACCAAAGTTCTCCAGATCAGAGTCCACTGCTCCAAACCACCGCTCTTAACCACTATACCATGCTGGCTCTCAGAACTGGGAAGAACAGCAGTGTGGATTGAGGGTTTGGATTAAATTGTCCTGGCAGGTATGGGAGTGGGGGAGCCACTTGATACTAGGAATTCATGGGTCAAAGTAGGGCAGGAATTCTTTCCTTAGTACAGCAAGGCTGGGCTAAGGAACTGCTGGAGAAAGTAGAGTCTAGCAGAATATGGATCCTAAAGAACAGTTTCTGCTGGCTCACCTCATATTCCTGGGAGAACTTCAGCCCATCATTGGCCTTCAGCCGGTCGATGTTGTCAGCGAGGTCTGTCACTGGAATGGGAGGGTGGTCACGCATACCTGCCAGACCAAACAGATGGAAGGGGGAGGTGGGAGGGGAAAAATTATCGGTTGGTTAAAGAGGGAGTCATTCTTCCACATGTGCACAGCAGCTCAAATGGCAATGCGCAACGCTGGTGAGATGGATGGAGCATGAGTGAGATCACAAGGAATGCAGTGCTCATGTGATGGCACAATACACCTGCATGCTCAGACAGAACAGCGGCCAGCCAAGTGGCTTCCATGTCTACGCTGGAAAGGGTAAGGGGGCTTAGAAAGATGCTCCTGCACAGACTGAGACTGGGAGAGGTTAGCAAAGGCCCAGTCACACAGCACAAAGCTCTTGCAGAAAGAGGTGCTCCTCAGACGCATGCACGACAGTGCGGAGACAGGGACCCTGAGCAGATGCCTCCTTTGCTCACTTGGGACCATAACCTTAACTGACTTCTTCCATACCTTCTGTGCCTGAGTCAGCAGACAAATCTTGAACCAAACACAGTTTCACTGTAGGAGAACCAAGAATTCCCATCTCATAATAGCTGGGTAGTTAAAAATATTGGTTACTGAAAACAAATTTTTTAGCTAGTGACAGGAGAGGCCAGTGAGACTTTTGCAATATCAACACACTGTGCACAGAGTTCATGATCACACAAAGCAGAGCCTCACCCAGGAATATCAAGAGGTTGGTCAGATGACATCCCTCTTTATTGCTCTATGATGCTCAAAGCAAGCTACATAAAGCGGAACAGATTCCTTTCACAGGAGCCATAGCTAAAGTCAAGCCTACAAGCTTGAGGGGCACAATGAATTCCCAGTTCTCCCCTTTACCCATCCAGCAGCAGAACTGCAGAGAATTAAAGCAATATTTACAGGGGACACACCTCATCTGAAGCTCATTAAGGGGGCAGGGGAGAGTAAGCTGAGAAACTACAATGCATGTCAAGGCACTCCAAGAAGGTAGTGCCAATAAAACAGCTGTACAGCGGCTAAGAAGCACACCTAGAGGATGAGCAACTTCTAGCTTATTGGACCAGGGTGGATGGGGGAAGAGGGGAGAGGGCATTTCTGATTCTTTTGTGGGGGGATGCCATGTCGCCTCCACATGCTTCCTCTATGCCCTCTGCAGCTGTAGCCAGGACTGGTCTCCCTAGAGACACTGTCCTCAGTGTCTGTCAAGTGAAGAGCTCCCGCAGCTTAAAAGCGTATTTGCTGGTTGCACTGCTGTGAAAACAGTCAAGGCTGAACCTTGCCTCCCACTTGCAGACTAGAGCATCTTGGGTAAGCCCACCTGAAACTGACCACATGGGGACAGCCGAGCCCACTCATTAAGACTGTGGTGAGTGAAATTGATCTTCATGATGCTGAGCAAAAAATAAATAAAAAGGATGAGAAAGGAGTTGGGGGAAGAGTGAGGAGAAGCAAAAGGAGGAGAAGAGACGACTAACTTGAGATATTCGGGCAACTGGGGCCACTGGCACCTGCAAGAACAGAAATCCCATTATCAGTTACTGAGGGCAGAGTCAGGGGAGAGGTGAAGGATGCTCAAAGGGCAGAACGGAAGCCCTCCCTGCACCTGAGCTTCAGGGAAGGAACTGTAACCTGTACACTTGCTATGCATTATGCAGTATGGTGGGTGATTAGACTGGCTTTAGCTATAACCAGGGTCCTTTCATGGAAAATTTTACAACCACAAAGAGGATAGTGGAACATTTAGATTTGGGTCCAGTAGAACCTCAGAAAGGAAAAAGAGTCTCAGATGTCAAAGCTCTCTTTGTTGGGCAGTGGTTCGCTTTCCCCTCCAATGGGCATGAGCAGATACGCAGTGTTGCCCGCTGTCCTGAAAGCACACGGTTCCTATTCGCGGCAGGGCCTCCCGCCTCAAGAGTCGACTTCCCTTGCTGCACCAGCCAGCAGCGGAGCCTTGTAACCGAAGCCTAGTCGTAATTCACCCAATCGCTTAGCAGTGACATCACCCTGCCTGACCTGCCACAACTCTGCAAAATGGTACATGAGTACAAAGGAGCTGACAATTCATGCAAGAACCTGTGTCTGAAGCAGCAACTATTAAAGTGATAAGCTTAATATTTAATAACAGAAGCCTGATTAATTATGTACTGAGCAAGGCCCTTCCCGCCTCTACATTTGCCAGCGGGGATATCAACTACTAGATTGCTCAGGCTTCAGTTGCTGCTGTCTGGACTACAGAAGGCATCCGTCCATCTCAGCACGGAGGTGAGGCTCAGCGGAGGCAGCTCGGTATCTTAAGTTACAAAAATAGAACCGGCGCTTTCTTTTGCACACTGGCAGCACTCCTAGCTGCCAGCCGAAAAGACAAGAGGGAGGTAAAGGCCACGAGCAGCAGCTGAGCAATCTACCTGCTTCTGGACTTGTATCCGATTCAGAATATGGCTCATGTAGGGGCCTTGAAACTAATGCCCCTTCCTCAAGATTTGTTTTTGTCAAGATTCCTTTGTGTAATGGGACTTGCACCCACACAGCACCTGTGGTGTGCTTCTCTTCGTTGGAGAGCTCATGACAATCTCTAGACCCCACCTCCAAGTCCCTTTATGTGAACTTCCCCTTACAGAGTAGGAAATGCTCCCATCCCACAATTCAATATGCCATGCCTGCATAGTCCTGCTCACTGCACTACTTGCAGTATAATAGTAGGGTGGAAGATCCAAGCCCTGAATAGACAGAAATGAGATACACAGCTACAGGCTGTTCCCATTATGATGTACCCAGAAGTGCTTCTTTTCAAAGTCTATTGCGAGCAGGACAAACAGTCTGGAAAGAAAGGAGCGCAGGCCACACCTGAAAGCCATACTTGCCTAAAGGCAATCTCAGAAGGCAGAACAGGGCCATTGCTTTTGCACCCACAAGAAAGAATGCAGCACTCCCAAAGCTGGTCTACCAACTGACAGCGTAACCCCAATCTTGTTTGAAATGAGGATGCTACGGCACCTCCGGAGAGCAGCCAATACATGGGACATTCCCTGTTAAAGAGACACTGTTCTGCTGACACAGAAAGCAGCACCCACTGTAACCATACCGAGTCATAAAACCTGCACTCCAGGAGCTAAGTCACCCTGAGCTGCCTGTTTGGACAGCATCTACTGAGACTGCGGTTTAACAGGGGAATCCATCCTCGTGTAGGTGTTGCCTCTTGCTGGCTAATTTAGTTGATATCTAGAGCAGAACCTGGGTTGAAACCAGCTTTATTAGAGGCAGTTTATCATCTGCCCCTCTTTTATGTCACGCACGCGGTCAGGTCTTGGTGCAAGCAGCAAGCCCTGCATCCCCATTCTGTTTGTGGCTCACCATGGATAGGAGAGAGAGCGGTTATATCCTACCTGGTGTTTGGTAATTGAGCCGTCTCATTTCAACAGGGTCGGATGAATGGGCCAGCAAGGAGTCCTTCAGGCCGATGGAATGCTCATCCTTGGCAGAAGGGGAATTGGCCCTTTTCCTTAAGGAAGAGAAAGCATCGCTTACAAGATGGATCTAGGCATGGCCCAAATGGCAGAGACTCAACAACTAGGTACACCAAGCAGCATGGAGGACTCATGACCCCCACCCCCATTTTTCTGCACAAAATAATGTATTAGGGATTGTTTCCTGTGGTGGAAGAATATATTTAGATTTTGCCAAGTATTTAAAATTATTTAAAATGTGAAAAGTTGTAATATAATAGGGTAAGGGCTCTTCAGGGTGGGTTTTATTGGTCCATTAATACTTGTCTTGAATGGCTGAAGGCCCCCTAGGCATGAGTTAATGGAACAATAAAATACACTGTTGTCTCTTTGTGCTATATTTATGCCTTCAGCTCTGCCACCCCAGGATCTTACCCTGGTAGATTCCACTAGCCAAGCAGAGACGAACTTGTCCTGTAATTAAATCGGAGACCTTTACAGGAAATTTTGGGATGGCAAGAAGAGTTATCGGTGAAGCTTACTGGCTAGCAGGAAACTAAATATCTCCACATGGTGGTGCTGCTTAGTGCTCATCACAGTGGCGAGCTGCAGATGTGCACTCTAGGGTCACTAAACAAGTATGGGCAGAGGTGTTTTGGATTGCTGATGGAAACGGCAGTGCTTCAGCATGGTACCAGGGGACACTGTTCTGCAGGCACTTCAGCAAGGGTGGGTGTGTTTTGATCTCTTCTGTAGCACTGAAGGCACTCTGACACTCCTTTGTCAAAAACCTAAAACCTTTTTCCTAACAGTGTTTTTATGTTTTGAACATACTTGTTTTTTTTAAACTCCGTTTCCTCTTCCTTTCCCTAAATTTAACAGCCACTGGCTAGCCATCAACCACACTTTAAAAAGGGGAGATGAAATTTAATTTTTCCTTGACACTATAAAGAGAAAAGTTGCCACATCTCTCACGCAACTGACCGATCTATTTGACAGCAGATAACGCAGTATCTGCTTCTCAGAAAGCAAACTCTGTTTTTAATTGTTTTAATGATGTGTGTTTGGGAGGGGGGGTTGATTTTAAGGATAGAAAGGCAGGATACGAATTCTATAAATAAAAGAAATAGAACAGAGATGATGAGTAACTTGGAGGCACTGTTGATAGCACCCTCAAAATATAATAATGTGCCAGACGGCACAAACCTGTTCACAGACAGGAGGAACTACCAAAAAGCTGCAAGACCAGGGAGACAAACAGCAGTTTGGTGCTGCTGGCAGACACCAAGTATTCTGGCCACCAGACAGTGAGACTTTGGTGCCTAAGTGTACTATGTAGCGACAAGGCCTGTCCTATACATGAGCTCTGTTGTGTGTGCTCATGCGTAGGAAATCTCATTTACCAAGCTTGCCTAGCGTATAAAATACAGTTCCTATATAAGGTTGAAGTCATTCAACAAGCAAGGATACAAGCAAGCAGAACAGGAAGCCAGAGCTTCCGCTTTGCCCGTTACCTCCTGCTGGAAGTCGACGACACTCTGGGAAGTTAAACACCATTTTTCAGTTGTAGCAACAATCTGCTTGACACCAAAGCAAGCAACCAGTGGGAGAAATCTACAGAACATGAAGTGGAGGGGCCTACACTGAAAAGCCAGTTGCTCAGACCATGGCCAGACCAAAACAGCTTAGGAACCATGCTAATTCAAAAAAAGGATTTGAGTCAGTTTATGGCAATGTCACCTTGTGGGCCAATCTAAAATAAACACCTTCAGTTGCTCTAGGAGACAACGATCCTAAAAGGACTAGAATTCAAAGAAATCTGGCCACACCTTAATTGTGAAGTTCTCTATATAAATCTATCTGCTAAGACTAGACAGAGATAACACAATGGCTAGGCAAGCATGAATGAACCCAGGAACAGATTAGTCTGGGTAGCAAGTCATGTTTACTGTTCCCAACACAACAAAACAGTGGATTTGAAAGAGGCAAAATGAAGAGAGAAAGAAGATTTCTACCTTTCTTGTTTGCTAGATCCAGGGACATCAGAAACAGAAGAAAAGAGAAGATCAGTGTTACACAGAAGTACTAATTGTGCATGCAAAAGCCCAAAGTCCCCTCCCCTCCTGGCGCTATGCATATTAGCCCGAAAAAACAATGGCAGCTAGCCCAGAGCAGAGTTGGAATAGATTTAACATGCTTTGTAACCTAATGAGCAGCTCCTGCTTCTTCAGACACCACTGGCAGCTCACACTAGATGCCCATAACCCAGAATAAGTTTCAGGGGATGAGTGACCATGTTGGGGCCAAATCTCTGGAGCAATAGCATCTGATCACGTGGAAAGCCCATCCATGGAGCTAACAAGTCTGGCCTCCTGGGAGAAGCAACAGATGGGGATCTTGCTGCTTGGAATAAACTGAGGTAGGGAAGCATGTGTGAGTGTAAAGTGTTGTCAAGTCTCAACTGGCTTATGGGAACCCAGTAGGGATTTTCAAGGCAAGAGACTAACAGAGGTGGTTTGCCAGTGCCTTCCTCTGCACAGCAACCCTGGTATTCCTTGGTGGTCTCCCATCCAAGTACTAGCCAGGACTGACCCTGCTTAGCTGCTGAGATCTGATGGGATCAGGCTAGCCTGGGCCTGGTACAGAACTATATCATGGACCAACCACACTTCATGTTCTTGGACTGGCAACTCACCTTTTAAAGAGCAGAATAGCAATGACAATGATGATGATTAAGATGACTGCCAGGACAGGCCCCATCACCCACAGCATCTCTGGCTCATCCTGCTGTTTTGCCGACGCCGACACCTCCATCACAATCTCATCTGAAAATGGACTGGCTGCATACTTCTTCTGGAGAGCAGGAGAGAAGAGTGCATACGTTTCAATACCAACGATCAACCCCCTGGTCCTCGGCATCGTTCTTCCCCACTGCCCATGAGCCCACGGCTGCTTGTCTGTAGTTCATAAGAAGGAAATAACCGATGCAAGAAAAACCAGCCTCCTCCCCTGGGTAGTGGATCAGTGGACCACAGCGGCCAGGAAGTGGTCTCTCCCTGAGTGCCAGAATGGTACGGTCCAGCTGAGCACAAGCTGCCAGTTTCAGAAGCCTGAAGAGCCAAATTACAGACCTTGGAGTTGCAGCCAACTGAGCGTCAGGGCTGACAGGTAGCGACTGAGGGATTTATAATACCTATTATGCTGATATAAACACATTGCCCCCGGGGTGTGGGGGTGATATATCAGGGAACACCCAGTGGGCGAAATGTTGCACATTTAACAGCAGACCAATTCAGGGTTGCCCCTGGGGTGACTGTCTGAGCCCTGAAAACAACAGGCTTTAACACGGAGCTCCTCACATAGAAAGGTTTTCATTTCAAGCAAAGGACTGGAAACTGGAAGAGAAGGAACAGTTGGGCCTGGCACCTTGTGCGCAGAATTAGCTGGCTCAGTCTCCAGGTAAGCTATGTCAAGGAAGAACTATTTCTGCTATTCCTGTTTTCAGCTGCATCTTGCAGGTAGGGGGGGGGAGATGTGAGGCAGGGAAGACGTTCCTGACACTTGCGGAGGGCCACCTGTTACCCTGCCCAAGACAGCAATATAAACTGACATCACTTTTAGCCCCTGCAGACGCTCCTCCTGCTGATCTGAAGTCTACCAGTTTGGATGCTGAGATTTTAAGCAGTGATATTAGGCATTTTTGCGGGATTATGCTGAGACCTGAGCAAGGCTGTTAACGACAGGACATCTTGGAGGACATTGATTCATAGAGGCGCCATGAGCCGGAAGCCACTTGACGGCACTTAACACACATGGGCACTTAACACACATGCACATGCTGAACAGTCAGCGAAAGTGGTAAGTACATATCAGTCTAATGCTGGTGCCCTTGACCCTGCAGGAAGCACTTTCAGGGCTTTGATCTGAAGCCATAATAAATAAGGGCATGGACCAGTTTCCCCACACTACACATTCCAACAGATTCATTCTCTTGTATACGCCGTGCCCAACCTCGTGGCATCAGGGCAGCCTCCCATGCTGCACGTCTGCCGCTCAAATGCTTGGACTGGATGAGTAATGAAGCGTTTGACCAGCTCTAATGAGCCATTACAAGTAAATGAGGCTGAAAGCAGGAGCCACAGTAAGGGACAGAGTGGAAGGGGCCAGAGTATCTTTATTATGGCTGGACATTACTTACACATTTGTAATAGCTGTGTCACCCTCCCTTTCTGCTCCCTCATTTGTACGTGCTTGCAACAATGGCCAAACTGAAGCATTAGGGAGGTCAGAGGGGCAAAGACTGAGAAGCAGAGTCTTCTTTCTCCCTCTGCCTTGCCCGATGCCTATATGTCTACAGACCCTGGCCAAGGAAACATAAGGAGGAAAAACGTGAAAGACAAAGGGAAGGAAGGAAAGTCGCCTAGTTCTGACAGGAACTGCACTTTGTTGGCTTGGCTTTCAAATCAAATCTCCACAGCCTGTACAGTATGAATGCCCTCTCTGAAAGGACCCTTGCAGGCAACAAATAACCTTCTCCCCATTGATAGTCCTTACAGTATCACCATCCTCCAGCGAAGCTAGTACGAAACAGCGGTAGCTCAGGTCTTCTGAAAGTGGCTTATTGTAGAAGCCTTTATAGATCTTCTCATCCCCCAAGATGAAAGTCTCAGGCAGAACATCCACTTGGGCAGCAATGTAGGGCTTGAGTTGTTCTGCCTGCCGACGTCGGCGCTTGTCTGGGACTCCTTGGTTTAGGGCCTCGAGTAGCTGGTGGCGACAGAAAGCAAATGTGAGAAAGAGCTTTGGCACATACAACAGACCAGATGACAGTACGTTCCTATGAGTAAACTGTAATCAGGTGAAAAAGCTCAGGAAGGCCTAGATCTAATCAACACACCTAGATTTTCTCTAGCACTGCACAACCACAAATTGCCTCTTACATCAGCATGGGTAGTAGGCCAGGGAGGAGAGAATACTTTGGACTGGTTCTGCTCGGAAAGGAAAAGGAGAACAAAAGTGGTGCATAATGCCCTGCCTTCCACAATTTTGGATGGGATATATAATAAACAACCATTAGAAGCACGTAAATGCATATGTAAACAGGATGTGCTTGAAACCACGTACTATTTGAGTGTAAACTATATGATCACATTTGTACAGGCTCACTGATCCCATTATTAGTGGACTGCCCCAGACCTTTGAGAAAGCAACACTTAGCACTCCTCCTATTGGATACAATGGCTAATTTATCTGCGAGCATGGCTAGATTTGCTTGACTAGCAATTAAAATCAGGCAGAGATTGCTTAAGAACCTATAATAGCCAAGGAAATAGAGAATGAATACTGTTTGCTCCTACAGATTTAATGTAAGTTAATTTTTTTCCAGTTTTAGCCTTTGTAATATTTTGATATTATCAAGCATTGTAATTTTACCAATATTTAGTATTTGTTTTACTTGATATAAAATAGCTATGTATCTTGGTAATTTTTGTCATTTTTAACCATTTTAATATCAAATCCATTTTGTACTTGTTTTACCCTATACTATTTAACTATGTAAATTCGCTTTATTTGATGGTCTATGACTGCAAATAAATTATTGATTGGTGCCTCAAGACATTTTTTAATTGTAAACATGTTTTAGGTATGATTTACAAAACTGCTAGAAAATATCGGACTTTATTCTTTCATCTCTTTCCAACAACTGAAGGGCATGTCTGTTGCTGGAGGGAGGAGGTGATTTCTGCTAATTTTGCTGTCCCATTGCAGATCCACCCTTTGCTCTTCTCCTAACTTCCAGAAACAAAATTTCAGGAACTCGGTGGGCAGAGGAGACAGGATAGTCCCGCTTCACGGGTTCTACTCTACTTGCAGACCTCATGGGATAGAAGCCATTATACATTTTGTCTTTAGCCCTCAGCATTGCCACAAAAATGTTAAAAAGTTTACTGGCTTTTGGAGAATGGATCAAGGACAGCCATGTAGCTCTCCAAGCCAGCTTTTAAGAACACAACTGAGGTCCCGGCCATGCAATGCATGTATGTACCTTGGGATACCCAGGAATTCGAACTGTCAGAGACAAGTAAGGATGCAGCAGGCTCTGGTCCCCCCTTGCAGTCTGTACTAGTACGAGCAATAGCTTGAGGCTGGGCACTGTCAGGAACTCCCCCTGTGAACCCCCCATTATTTTGTAGTAAAATTTTGTGTAAATCACACAGGGTGATAAAGAGATTTCATGGGACAGTCAGAGAAAAAAATGTCAAATTTCACAGTCATCCATAAATTCAAGAAAAAGGATATAAACACACTGAAATTCAATTATACTATTCAGAAAGGCTCTCAGATGTTTAAAGATGTTTTTCTAATGAATAAAAATGAACACTAGGCTCTGAACAGAAATTCTAATTTAAAATGAAGGAGAAGGCATGAAATACATTTCACACAAAAATGTAGAATGGCAGACATGGCACATCAGGAAGATGGAGGCTGTACAGAACCATGCCTTTGTGCCAGGAGGGAGATTGCTGGCTTGTGACCTCAGAGTGAGGTTCCATTGACCAATCCTCTCAGTCCTCAATGTTCAGCAGACACACACACACTGCTATGTTTAAGCTTCAAAGAAACCAGATTCTACAGCTTGCTTTGTGGGGATGTTGGGTAACAAGACTGTACAGGAAAAAGGTATGGGAGCACAATCTGTAGAAGCAACATCCGCTGGGAGTTGTATTCTAATGACCCCTTTGGGGTTAAATAGCTGGAAACATTGCAAACAGCTTTTAGGAACTGGCTGGAGAAAAGCACAGAACGTTGAGAGCTGTGGAGCTTTCTTGAGCACTGGTGATGACACCATCAAGCACAGCAGCCCGACACAGGCAGAGGATTGCCTAACACTACTTTTTTCTCCTACCTGGTCCAGTTCCATCCCATCAGGGTTCCTCCACTTTGAGGCAAGGATGTTGCTTGAGTGGTCTATTGGCACAACCACAATGTAGTACCACCTGGGGAGCAAAAGGGGAGAAGTGAGCCCTGCTACAGACAAAATAAGGCTTTCTTTATCAGTATCACCAATCGGTATTCCTCTCCTGTTTTCAGAAGCCCCTTGGCTGAGATGTATTTGTATTGCTTTGAAGGTGGATTCCTATCTATCATAGTTCTGTGCGATCTGACACAGTTTCCATGACACCATCCTCTTCAACTATGCAAGAATGTAAGCAAGGACTTATGCTGGAGACCCCTCCACACACAGAAAAGTACAAGAGACCCCAGTTGCTCATCTAGCTGGTCTCCCTGGGCAGAACACAATAAAGGCCAGTTATCTCGGGTGCATCAGCAGAATGACAGAGGCGGGGAGAATGTACCTGACCGGCAGAGAAGTCTGTACTCTGGGAAGTGTGAGTGTGAACTGCCCATTACTGATGTATTTGTGTGTAGCAATGGGCTTGCTCTGCAAGACATCAGGCGCTGTCCGGATGAAGACCCGGTGCTGCAGCCCTCCTGCGCTGCTTCCACGGTTCGTGAGCACAAAGGAGTAATTTGTGTCTGGCTGCAGGTCATTAATCAGCTTCTTCATGGACAGGCCATCCACCTCCACAGTCTGGCCATTGTACAGAATCTGAAAACAGAGGAAACTGATCACCATGGTCCAAAGTGGTTAAATAGTTCCAAAACTCCTCCCCTGGACTTGAGTGTCTTTTTTTTTTTTTTGCAGTCTTCTCACTGCAAGAGGAACCAAAGAAGCTGATCCATTCATAAATGTGAACATCTCAACCTGTAGGATCACAACATCTGTAGCGTTCTGATGTACTGAGCCAAAAAAAAAACACATTAAGACATTTAGCAGCTCAAACCTTCAGATCTTACTCTCCAAACAGAACCCGAGAGTGCAACTCCATGATGCTGGCTCAACCTTATGCAGGCAACAAAACACATATGCTGGCTCTTGGCTTTCCCATGGGAATAGCAGAGGAGCCAGGCAGAGCAATGTATCCTTGTTTGCAGCCATTTCTAGAACGCTGTCTCTGTAAAACATCCCCAGGGAACCACAATTTCCCTTGCTAGGAAACCTTAGGCGTATTAGCCTGTTTTAGATGATGTGGAGCGGAGTGCAATCCCAGCCCTCCATCACATCTGGTTAGGCCCAAAGCTCCCTCTCCCGTCATGCTTACACGTTGCCCCCCTTCCTGCTTGTACACCTGCAAAACCCAAATCTGAGCCACCAGATGTAGATTTACACCTGTTAGGATTGATACAGCCTCTGCTCCCCTCCCTCCAATTCACTGAACATGTTTCTACTGCTCAGTTTCTCTCAGGTCTACTGTTGTTTATTTATGAAGCAGGGAAGTACTCAAGGAAGGAAAGCTAGATGTTCCTAAGGTACAGCTCATCTAGGTATCCTTGTTGCTTTTGCATGGAACTGAAAAAATAATTCACATTGGAGTTGCAAGTTTTCAGTATAGCAACAGAATTAGTTTTTACTGCTGTGCCATTACACTTATTTTAATGACTGTAGATAGAGCATTTGGATGCTCTTCTGCTCAGCCAGAATCCACAGATTTCAGTTGCAAAACCTTCAGAAAGAAAACTGGTTGACAAACTGAAGTTCTCATGGTTATTAACAAGCCCATGAAGTATACCCAGTGATGTAGAGCATCAGTTCCACATGAGAATTAATTCTTGGGTCTGAAGAATCAAATTTGACTTTGACATTTATGACTGTTTTTAAAGCTGTGATTACTTTACCCCATGCTTAATTGTTCAGAGGCATCTATGCTATTTCTCCCCCCCAATAATAATGAAATATTTCTCTTTGTAACGATATTTAATCATTGTAAGTTTTTAATTATATATTACCTTCATTGCACCCAATTTACAGCCCAATCCAAGAGCAAGTGCACAAGCACAGCAATTAACTAGTCCAAATGGGAAGTCTCCAATGCCTGTGGGAAGACACAGCTGGAGGCCAAACTACACATTACATTTCCGCTCTGGGTTCCCCACCACTTTCAAGCAGAACTGGGGCCCTGTGGACCTTTAAAATGATATTCCCTACAGCTGCTGTGTGGCTGCAGGGCAAGTGAATTGTGTCTGGGGAAATGACTTCTTACAAAATGTCAGATGTAGTTTGGCCCAATGTTCTCAACACCGGTGCTGAATGCCAGCCATAACTCAGAAGCAATAATTGGTTCTGCCTTCCCCTTACTGTTTCATAGCTCTCTCAAGAAAAGGCAACTTATTCTGCAAATGTGGTGAGAGGGTAGGGGGGAGAGGGGGAGAGGGGGAGAGGGGGAGAGGGGGAGAGGGGGAGAGGGGGAGAGGGGGAGAGGGGGAGAGAGAGAGAGAGAGAGAGAGAGAGAGAGAGAGAGAGAGGGGTGAGGCTTGTCTAGGGGAGAGTTAGCTGGCTCTGCCTTACTTGCTAGGATCTGGCTATTGTGCTAGAGCAGCCCAAATCAATCTGTAAGATGAACCTATTTAGTGAAAACCAACCAAGGTCTAGGACCATGAGGATGGAAACCGAAGCTGCCAATCCAAGAATATTCTCTCATGAAAATGTCTAAAGATCAGCTCCAATCTACACCCCCCACCCCCCGCAAAGGTATGATCAAGAATGCACTTTTTAAGCATCAAAAGCAGGCAGGAAACCAGCCATTTAAGATCAGGAGACAGTGTCAGGTTATGACTGTGACAGAAATCTCACCATAACATCACCTCTCATTGACTCCACAGACCAGCCGTCTCTTTGCAAGGAGTTTATCTCCTGGACCAGATGAAGCAGTGACTACTCCCTGAGGAGAACTGAGAGCCTCATTATTGATTTTTAACAAGGAATTTTCTGAGGTCTCAGTTCAACCCCAGTATAAATACCATGAGATTTAGCCTGTAACTCCGTATTCACAAATCAGAACAATATCTGCTTTAATTAAATCTGCTAAAGAGAAAGATGACACCCTTTGGGATGTAGATTTAGTGCGAGACTGTTTATCAAGTGTAGATAATGCTAATTGTTCCCATGGAGATTTATCAGCAGTGCTTGTAAGATTATTAGGCTTGGCCTGGCATTCTGCATGCTTGAATTAAGCAGCTGGGGAGATGGGGTGAGATTGCAGGGGGTGGAAGGAAAGGGCCTTGTTTGTAAAGCTCCTGTTTCTGGAGATCACAGCTGCCACTGGGCCCACTACTCACTCTGTTGCTGTTTGTGAATGGCCTGGTCATCTAGATTGTCAACAGGAAGAAGAAAGCTCATTTTACACCCCTTTGCATGGCTGCTCCTCAGCTAGCCAGTCATTCACACCATCTGGTCCTGTGCCTCATCGTGGCCAACCCTCAGCAGTAACTGCTGTCAACTCTCTGCTCTTGTCAGCAGCCTCAAACGTGGCAACCAAATCAGACCTAGTGATGCTAAAGCCACACGCTAGTCTTGATGATTCATTCGATGACTGACTAGGAAAGTGTCCAATGAACTAATTAGCATCAAATCCCCCAATTCTGATCCTGCCAAGAGTGCTTACCTGTGTCTACAGTACTACGAAGCAAGGAATAGCAAGCCCAGCTGCATACTATAGTGACCTGTTGCGCCATAAAAGCTTCTTTCCTCTGCCCTACTGGTAACCAAGACCAAGGTATTTCACGGTCAGCAGGAAGGCTTAAGAGGGTTTGCCTGGCAATTCAAGAAGTTCTAAGGAACTCTTTAAAAGTCAGCTTAGCTGCATGGGAGCCCTCTTTTTTTTTAAGTCTTCCCTATGCATCTGGGATAATGTTTAAATGAACCCAACCACGTGGACAAAAGCTACTGCACCTGCTCCACTCACAGAATCAGCATGCTGTCATGAGGAAGATGCCCACAGAAAAGCAGATCTTGTTTAAAGAAAACTTGATATATATATATATATTTGTCATTAGCAAGAGGACCAAAATGTTTGGGAATTCATGGATTTGGGATCCATTCTTAGAAGATTGACTAAATGCTGATTTGTCATACTATGGTGATTTAAGTACAGGGAATAGACAGGCGAAAGGGCAAGTACTCTACTGCAAAGATGTCAAGGAGATGTCTTGGTTTCTCAGATCCTGACCCCAAACTTCTGGTATATTTCCAGGGTTGCTCACCTAACTAGGGGATTCCTTAAACAAAAAGTGGGCTGGTGACAGCAACACCCCTGGTTTTAGGGCTCCTTGAGCTCTTTACAGCCAATATTGAGTTTTGAAGTGTGCAGTTAATGCACTTAAATAAGAACTCTAAACGTAACAGCAACACTTCCTTACCTGGAAAGGAACTGCAGATTTGTAGGAGTCTGGCACCTCCCAGCTAAGTAGCACAGATGTTTTCATCACAGCACTGACACGGAAATTCTTTGCAAACACTGCAATTAGAAACAGTCCTTTTGAGTAGCCTCCATGGGGAAAAACATGGACCAGTACAATCCCTGACATTCCACCCTTCTTAGCAGCAGAGGTTGATAGTTTACATACAATAAGTCCTTTCCTATGAGGAGCACACCTCAGCTTTTCAACCATTTTCTCAGCTGCAATGCCTACTTCGGTTACACAGAAGGGAGGTGAAGACCAAGCTGTCACCTTCCACTCTTCTCTTTGGCCCTTCATCATGATCAAAAAGTAGCGGACACTAGGCACTGATTCTTCGAAGGGGCTAAGTTCACATCAAAGTCAACGTATCAGGCATCCCATGTGCAGGAGAAGAAAACAAAGCAATTATGCAACCTTCGCCCAACTTTATATACCCAGTGAGAAGACTCACCAGGCCACCTCCAACCCGTTTTCTAGACCAGGGGCTCAAGTATCTATTCGCAGCTACAAGAACTTACCTTGATCCATAGGCATTGTCCTAGACTGAATGCTGGGGCTGAGGGGCCCGGCTCCTTTGCTAGTGTGGGCTCTAACTTTGATGTCATAGGTTGTGTCAGGTTTGAGGTTGGTCAGAGTGATGCTCGTCTCCTTAGTAACATTGGTCAAATTCTGTTGACTGTTAATGTCCCTGTACACAACAGTATAGTTGGTGATTTTCCCATTTCTCTCAGCCATAAGTGGAGGGTCCCAAGTCACTTTAGTTGTCGTGGTGGTCAGTCCCACCACACGCAGGTTCTGGGGAAAGCCATTTGGCACCTCCTCTGAGGTGGTGATTTCCCTCTCAATCTCTTCCCCAGGGCCAGCTCTATTCTTGGCAGCCAACTTGAAGATGTAGGTAGCACCCTTGTAAAGGTTGGTCACGGTGTAGTGATCGTCACTCTTCTCAAAGGTAATAACTTTCATCTCCTCCTCATCAGCCCGTTTGTACTGCAGCACATAGCCTAGGAGCTCTCCGACCATCTCTTTGGGGGGGTGCCAATTGATCAGTGCTGTATTCATGGATGTGGTGCTGATCATCATGGTAGGATTGCCTGGGACTTTGGGACAGAAACAGGGTGACATGCTGTGGATTGGAGAGAAAGCTAGCTCTGGCTTTTTGGCTATGGGAGTCACTAACTCAGGCAGTGTGAGAGCTGAACACACTGGGAAATATCACGTGGTACAACTCTTCCTGTACTGTACTGCTTCACACTGCAAGTGGGAGATCCCTGGTTTGAATGCTCCCCCCACAGTTGACACTCTCTCAACATACATAAAAGTAGCACATGAAAGAGAATGCTGACTAGAATCCTTCTCTTTGACATGCTAATTTTCTACAGGAAGGGAAGTTGCTTTTACATGGGCAGAATCCAAAATAAAACCTACTACCTGCAGCATGAAGTTGTTCAGTTCAGAAAGAAATGTTATTATTATAATTGTAATACAATTAATTTGGTCCTTTGCTTTTCTCACTCATCTGCATAAAAAGTCTAAATTTCACAATGGAAAAGACAATGTCTGTATGGTTTAATTAATATAGTTCTGGCTGCGGAACTGGCTGTATCTGATTATGGAACATGGACATTTTTTCTGAAAGTCCTGTGGTTGAAGCAATAGGATTGCAAGACTGATAGTAACAAAATATGAAGATAAAGTTTTAGGTAGTGGTGATTGACAGTCCACATCTGATGACAAGATTCTGCAGTTATTTTGTGGAAGCAGAACTACAGAATTTGTGGACCCCGTTAATGTTGCACATCAATAAGAGATACACAGAGGTTGAGAAGGAACCCAGAGTGAATGAAACAAGCAATTAGCTGCTAGCTGCTTTGAATCCCTTATAAGCAAACCCAGATGAAGCAATTCCCACCAGTACAATGAAAACCCAATCCCTGTTTCAAACTATCTTCAAAACTTCCTTGTATCTGTGTATCTACCCAACCACTCCTTCAGCCCTGGCTTTTGCTGGAAGAGCTGCACACAAAGCTAGCTTTAGCCATTTGGCCAGTAATGAAGAAGGTGACAGGCCACAGGAAAATTTGCGCTCAGTCATATAAGGTGCTGCAGAGATGCTCAGGCTCAGATCCGGAATCTCAGTCAGTTTGATGCAGGCAATTTCTGTAGCAATCTTTATAATTTCACCACCTGTGCAAGCTGTTGAGAGAGCATGCCATGCTGTTTGCAATCAAAATGTGCCTGTGTTTCAGCTGATGAACTGGTTCCTGCTAGGAATGTTGATGCGATGGCTAAGCAGCAACAGGATTCCAAATCTAATGTGTGTAGCACAAATTAAGGGCTGCTCCCATCAAAGCTTAACACCTGCTGTACAAAATGGATGGTTTCATACCTCAGTTCCACCCATAACAGAGACGCAGCCTCAGGTGAGGCGGACATGTAAATCTATCAACAGTGGCATCACTCAGAATCAGCAAAGTGCCAAGATAATCGCTATGGCTAGTAGCACTCCTGCACCGGATCGTAGCACTCATGGCCAGTTCACAATAGCCAACTGGCATTGTAGATGTGGGCTGAATACATTTGTGGTGAAGCTGTTCTGTGACTGCCATGGAGGTATGGAGGGTCTAAACCTGTTCACTAGGAAGTTGCAGGGGAACAGCGAACAGAGCATACATCATTGAAAGGAAGATGAAAGTGAGATGCCAAAAACAGAAGGAGCCCACATAGTTACTCCAATGGCAGCAGCAACAAGTATGAGAGGAAGGCAAACCCCAGAAACTGCATGACCCTCTGATTAATCTGTAGTTTACTCAGATTGCTGGCCAAATGGCCCTATCAGTACATGCAAGACTTGGACTAGACTGAGTCAGCTACTTCCACATGGGAAGAAGTAGTAAACATGTTCCTCAAATACCTGCTCCAAGTCTCTAGCAAGACACACTGATTTTCCCGGGGGCAATCTTTTGGAATGTTTATCTGTCAGGAGAGGGGACTCAGAGAACCAGTCCTGCTGGAATTTGGCAAATGCCAAGGTAAGGTGGGTCATAATTTGATCCAACATGTTTTCAGCTCCAGGGTTTATATGCAAGTAAATAAAGACCAAACTTGCATACTGTGTGGAGCCAGCCAGATGCAAGAGTTCCTTTAATACATTTTGAGAATCCAGAGTAGTCTTAAAACAATATGAGCGAGCTCTACAGGAGGGCAGATATTGTCCTCTTTGGCAAGCTGTGTTAGGAGAAGATTGGAACTCCAAATCCCAAACAAGATGGGTGGCCCTAGGTGAATCCCTCTGCTTCTTATACTGACCAACGTGAACCTCTTTGTGTCCTTGGGGGTCCTTTCCCTGTCTGCTTGCTGCTTCTTGTTTTGGTAAGTGTTCAGAGTGAGGAAGGAGTGTTTCCCACTTACAAGTTCCCCCCTGTTCTTTATACTTCTAGATGGAATTAAAATACTCTGTTGTTCAATAAAATTTACTTCATTTATAGCCCACCTTTTTCCCCGATGGGGACCCAAAGTAGCTGACTCTCCTCTCCTTCGTTTTATCCTCACAGCAGCCTGTGAAGCAGGATAGGCTGAGTGTGTGCGACTGGCCCAATATCACCCAGCAAGTCTCCATGGAAGAGCGAGGATTAGACCCCTGGTCTCCCAGATCCTCGTCCAACACCCTATCCACTACCCTACACCGGCTCTATACTATACATACATGCCTCTTCTCACTTTTAACACTAACCACATGGGGCATCTGAAGCACCAAGAACTTGTTGAGGAACAAGGATGAAGGCAGGTTGTGCCCTAGGCATGCCAGAGTTTGCTACTGCCTTTCTCTTGACCACTGGAAGAACAGCAAAACAATTTATCCATTAAAATGTCTATGCAAGGAGACAACCTCCCATGTAGGACAATGCATATTTACCGTAATGGGGTACTAAAGAAAGGTAATTTTTTCCCTCCCTTTGTCACAGTAGATTTGGGAAAGGCAAAAAGAGAGGGCTTCTTCACACCAAGCACAATTTCACTTAAGGGATTTGCTACCATAAGATATAGTGATGGCCACTGGCTCAGATGGCTTTAAAAAGGATTACACAACTTCATGGAGCCTATCAAAAGCTATTAGCCATGAGAGCTATAAAGGAATCTTTATAGGCAGTGTAGCTCTGAATACCAGGTGCTTGGGATAAACCACTGGGAATAGCCATTGTTTTCCTGCTCTCTTTGTGAGGGTCCAGACGTATCTGGCTGGATGTTAAAAACAGAATGTGGGATTACATGGACATTTTCTTCATGCAAAAAAGCAAATACTGTGTGAAATGATCCTTAGAGAGAGGAAATTTACTCAGTCTTTCTCTTCAGAGTCATACAATGAGATTCATGGCTGAGCAGAGATTTGAACCTTGGTCATCCAAGTCCTAGTCTGACACTCAAAGAAGTATAGCCATACTGACTCTCTCAGTGTTCTCCCCTTTATAGTGTAGCCCATCTGCTTTCTCCACTATCTGCAAATGATCTGCAGTCTAGAGAATGAGGTTATAGAAAGAAATCCTTGCTTTCACTGGTTAAAATCTCTGCCAGCTCACGAGTCCTCAGCTGAACCAAAAATTCAGCCATTGTACATGTGGCTCACCTGCTCCAGTTGTAGTAACCAGTTTGGACTTGCTGCGGGCTCCATCTCCTTTAGTGGTATAGGCTGCGATGGTGATGGAGTAGGTGGTTTCAGGTAAAAGACCTCCTATGATCGTTTCCTGTGAGAAATAATAACCTTTAGCTCTGGGTATATCAAGATGAGGTGGGTATGGAAGCACTTCAGACTCTATATCATCTGTGCTTGATCCATTCTGTTTCAAAATATACATGGGCAAAACGGTGGTTCTGAGGTTGTACTAGCTCCGTTTCAGAGATTGCTTTGAATTCAAAGCCTTCCATCTCTTAGAGTGTGCCATCTCTAAGCAAAAGTGAAAGTACCCTTTAATACAGGAAAACACACGACAGCTCCCTTGAGTCAGTCTACTTAGTGTCATATTTTGAGAAAACAAGGCTTTCTGGCATCAGACAAGTAGGCTAAGGTGCTTTTGACTGTAGGCAACTTTCCTCTGTGTTTCACCAGAATGCACCAGCCATTGCCTTCTCTTATTTAGATAACGCAAATGGAGGTACAACCTTCTCGTATTGAAGACAGAAACTGAAAGAAGGTATAGTAGCATTTCTGGATTGGCCTCTCTTCAATGCCACAATTTCAAATGTTACTGCAAAGTTGAGATGTCTGTTCTGAATTGCAGGCTGGCTGTCCAACATACAATCAAGAAAAGTGAAACCTGGGCCCAACAAATACAGCAAAGGAAGGGAAGAACAACTTTGACTCCACCACAAACTAAGCTTGTCACTGGTGACAAGACCAAGGATTGCTGGGTAGTTGTACCACCTTCATCCCAGTGAGAACACCATCAAGTGACGATCAGCCTGGTCCCAACTGGATATAAATGGCTCTTTGATCTGGCACTGTCAAACTGATCCTCCTTTATCTTTATCTTCTGTGCCCCTTCCCTTGTGTGCCTTTCCATCATGAATTGTGCTTTCCTTTATGCACTGTGCCATCCAGCAGCGTTGCATATAGAATTTAAATTGCTGTAAGCTGCTTGAGAACAATTTTTTGTTTGAAAAGGGGGATAAAAAATAACTAACTGCCGTCAAACATGTACTTGCAACATCTGGAAGGGAGGACCTGCAGTCCAATCAGAGCATGAAGGAAACAGTCTACTTGGCTCAGCTCACTGTGCTGCCGTATATCTCATGATTACACAGGTGAAACAGAAAAACAAAGTTGCCCATGAATCTAGTGTTTCCCCAGTAACAAGGCAGTACCAGCACTTCCAAAGTTAACAAGATGGATTAAGTAAACTAGAATGGAACAGATACCACCAACTAAGCATAACCTTGCCTACATAAGACACTAGGATGGGTGGCAAGGCAACACAGTTGGAAAATCCGCCAATGTAGAACACATGTAGACCAAGATATCCAAGAGAGGATGGCTTGTTAAAAAGAAATTATTTATATCAAAGACCATCAGGAAAGCACTCTAGGAATGGTAGAGGGCAGGCATGTTTCTCTATAGAAAACAAAGACCAATGAATAGGTGGGGACTCCTTATCAAAGGCAAAGACCATGACAGGCAACACTTGTTCTGTCTCACTTCAAAGTTCACAGCATGAACGCCAGACAATGACAGCAAGAACACATAGCAAAATTAGCCTTTGAGTCTTCTGATCCTTTTGTGAAATGGGCTTGGCCTTCAGAAGGCTAACTGAGGCACATCCCTAAAACTTATTCTTTCTCCATTTTATTGGCAAATTCAGAACCTCACACAGCATTCGATGTAGTCAACATGGTTTGAAGGCAGCTTCTAGCACAATTCCAACCATTAATTGTGTGCACTAAGAAAGTCACTGGCAGGAGTGATTATTGCTATGAGGAAATCCAAATGCAATATAAAGCAAAGCTGGTATGAAATCTATACAGTGAGGGACAGACAGAGCAGGACCTCTTCAGGACTTGGGTTGTCCAAAGCATAGGACATTCTCTTATGATGCCCTGGGATCATTATAATTATCTCAATTACTTCAGTCAAATTAAAACTGTGCATTAGCTATTTGGTAACTCTGGCAAGACACGGACCCCACCCCCCACAATTCAAAGTACGTTTTCATTTGCAAAACCAAATTACCCAGCCAGATTAGTAAGCACCCGTCAGAATCACACCAAAACCAGAGAGTAAGAAAGACTCCCTGCAGTTTGTGCGAGTGAGCAAAATCTATCAGTGGCAAACTGGTACGGAAGGAGATACTCAAACACACAAAACAACAGGCTACGGACACACCCCAAAGATGCACTCTTCACCACAGCCCACACAACTGAGAAATTCTCACACAGGAGAACAACATGCCACTGAGAGAAAGGAAGGTGGGGAGTGAGAATGAAAAGGGAAGAAAGAGAGAAGATGGACTTAGGAATTGGAGTGATACCATACCAAATAGACACAGGGCTGTCATTACAAACCCCCTCTAGCAAAATCCTTCTGCCTGGAAGAGAACTGATACCACAGCAGGGCATGTAATTGAATCACTCTTCCCTCAAGGGTAATTTTCAAACTTGTTCCTCTAAATTTATATTTTGAAATTACTTGGAAAAAATTGAATTTAACTGTTTGAATGTGACTATTTCCTTATTGCAGCTTCTGTTTCAACCAAAGGTCACAGCTGAGAGAGCAGGGTATTTTTCATGACTGGGATCAATGAGGTTTAAATATTATAGATCTGACTCTGCCATGTAACAAGCTGGGCCAAGGACTGCAGAGTGTGAGCTGCTCCCCCCCACATCTCTCTGAAATTGCATCGCAACAAGCTGGAAATACAGATTATGGAAAATGTCAATTGCTTTTCTTCATTTAGCAGCAATCTAAATGCCAATTTGCTCAGGATTTGCTGCTGGTAAAAGCTCCACAGAGCAACTCTCCAGAACCATGTGAGGATTGACAGGGATGTTTTGACAGCACTGTGCATTCAGATTTCACAAGATGATTCTCAGACCCTTGTGATCCAAGCAAACACACTCACAAATGGTACTTACGTGGTCAGTGGAGTCCTTAAACCTCCACTGATGTGGGGGGCAGGGAGGAGGAAAGAAAATGGAGAAACAGAATTTTAAGAGATAGCTTTCAGTAAGGAACTGACAATGACAAGGCTACAGATCAGCAATACGCAACTCAAACAAGTATGGATCTTGACTGGAGCAAAGTGGACCACCCGTGACACCAGCTGGCTTCATTAAGCCACTTTGGGGGGGAGGGGGTCAGAATGATGCCTCTCAGCTGTTCTCCAGGCTGAGAGTCAGTGTTCTCCCTGCCCTCCCCCCAGAAACTTCTGAATGCATCCCTGCTTGAGATATGCCAAGAAGGTTTCCTTTTGAGGGGGGTGAGGGAAGGATGCCAGAATGCTGTCTCCCCCCTCAGCCTCATGGGAGGAGGTCATGGGCTGCTCAGCAAAGCAGTATGCAGCCCACATACTGTGTGGTCACGCTATAAATTAAAACACGCACAAACAACAAGACCAAGGCCTACCTGGATCTAAGCACATGAACATTTTCTTTCACGTGCACATCTTGGAAAACTCACAAAAAGAAATGCATCGTGGCATACTCTTCTTCCCACTACCCTCTCTTCCCTGCTAGAGGGAAAATGCTCCTCTCCAAAAGAATATGCATAAGATTGGGGTTGACAGGCTCAAAATGCTCAAAATGTTTGTCATGTGTAATGGGTTGCTTTGGACAAAAGCTACACAAAGGGTATGTTGGCATGGTTAGTTATAAAGTTACATTAGGAGTGACTGAAATTCCTGCAAAGAATATATTTACCCACAGTGCATTTTACAAAGCAAACAGATTTCCATGTTTCACACACAAGTACACAATGTTTACTTTCTCTTTGCTTTCCAAAGAAATCTGCCCATGTTTTAAAGTGAGGCTCATGAGGATTCACAGCCACTTGTCTCATGGCAAGCTAATGGGTTCCTGAATTACCTGGCCCTAAAGTCACTTCATGGCAACTTGCTCTAAAGCAAGTGGCATAAATGTTTTCAGAAGTAAAGACCAAGTGAGCTCCAGGGATACTAGGGCAGCTGCCTGTAAGTTCACTTGTTTGTATCCTGAAAATGCTTCGTGTGAAACAAGGCTCTGATCATTTTAACCACACCAGCATAACTCGCCCTTTGACCCAGAAGAAGTTACAGTGGCATGCTCACAAATTACTGCAAGTGGATGAACAACTGTTTCATACAGCCAGCTCCCCATGTGGAACAGCGCCCATGCTGGTATAACACAGGATCCATGCCCTCTCCACAGCTATATTAACCTTTTTTTTCTGGGGAAGAAAATGTATCTTTGTTTATTTAGAATATTTCTATATGGCCTCTTCAGAGTCCAACTTACAATTAAAACCCCCAATATAAAAATACCCAACCATTGAAAAAAAACAAGCCATTGGATGTAAGAATATCCTTAAAACAGAAGCAGACCATTAAAAAAGCTAATAAGATTTAAAAACCCCTAATTAAAACCCTAGGTAAAAAAATGTGTTTTGACTTGATGCCTTAAAGTACTACTACTACTACTACTACTACTACTACTACTACTACTACTACTACTACTACTGGTGGTGGTAGTGGTGGTAGTGGTAGTGGTAGTAGTAGTAATTTATTAATACGGTCACTGACCAGCAGAAAAAACAACAGCCACAACAGATAATAAGAAAACATATTACATGTATGAATAAAATTTATATAAACATCGTATAACTTGGTGTGACCCCCTAAATATTTTGAGTAATATAAGTATTTCTGTTACTCTTATCCTGTCAGGGTATGGCATATTTTAATAGTTGCAGTTCAGAATTTAGTAGTCAAGAGTGTAAACTGTGTAAGTAATGTAGGTGCCAGACAAGCATCAAGGGGCAGGATGTTCCAAAGGTGAGGTGCCACTACAGAAAATGCCCTGTCTCTAGTCTCACACCTCTGAAGGCACGGGCACTGAGAGGTAGATCTTATCTGGTGGGTTGGAAAGAATGGGAGGAGATGTTCCTTCAGGTACCCTGGCTCCAAGCCATTTGGGGCCTTAAAGGTAAGAACCAGCATTTTGAATTGTGCCCGCAAAGAGACTAGTAGCCAGTGCAGATTTTTCACCACAGGGATGATACGATCCCTGTAATCAATCCCTGACCGTAGCCTGGATGCCACATTTTGGACCAACTGAAGTTTCTGAACCATTTTAAAAGGTAGCCCCACAAAGAGTGCATTTTAGTCATTTAACCTGGATGTGATCAGAGCAGGGATCACTGTCACTTTTTGAAGAATGGCTGTAGCTGGTGAACCAGTCAGAGCTGATAGAAGGTATTATGTGTTGCAGAGGAGACCCGAGTATCTATTTGTAGGCTAGGATCCAGTAACACCCTCAAGCTATTGACCTGCTCCTTCAGGAGTGCAACTGTCTCCAGACCAGCTGGCTCTGCAGTCTCTGAGAAACGTCTCCATTGATCAACAGCACCTCAGTCTTCCTAGGACTGAACTTGGTTTGTTGGCCTTCATCTATCCCATTACCTTCTTCAGGCACCTATTCAGGACTTCCACAAACCTACCTTTCTCAGCTGTTAAGGAAAACAGAGCAAGGTATCATCTGCATATTGGCAGCATCTCACTCCAAATCCCCAGATGACCTCTCCCAGTAGTTTCATGTAGATGTTAAATAGCATGGGAGATGACTACTTTCTGGAATTGGTTGGTCAAGTAAGAGTAGAACCACTGAAGCATGTTTCCCCCTATTTCCATCCCAGCCACCCTCTCCAAAAGAATACCATGGTACATGATATTGAAAGCAATTGAGAGTTCGAGGAGAATCAACAGGAACACATTTCCTCTGTCAGTCTCCCAGCAACCCAGAAAACCTCGGCTGGATGGCACTATGCAGACACAATGATGGCAGAAATGTGAGCTTGCTTCACTGTCAACACTGCACGAATAGGCACACTAATGTGCTTTCATCTGTGTTTGGTTGCCATTTGCTTCAAGTTTTTCTTCACTTGTGCTCTGTCTGCCCAACAGTTTCAACGCCTCAGTAATCCAAGCGGCATGCTGGACTCCATGGAAGGAGAGAGAGAGCCCAGGAGCAACCATGTCCACAACCTGGGTCATCTTTGTATTACACAGGTCAACCAGGGCTCCAGCAGGAGTACTGTGCTTGCTGACCCAAGAGACACCAGGAACCCGTCTGGATCCTCAGCTGTCTGGGGTAGACCATCCTAATTGCCCCCCCCTTGCAGAGGTTCAGAGTGTCTGTGAGTCTTAATGCACAAAGTGGGAGCATGCCCCCTACACTCCACACAATGACATCTTCCCTTCTGACTGTCCAGGATTGTCATCAGCTGCTGCTGCTGACTTCATTTGACCTCATTGAATCACATGTTCAGCACACAAGTGTCCTGGACCCAGAAGGGAATTTAGAAAGCAAAACTTTCTTATAGTTATTCTGACTACACAATTTAATCTGAAGTAGTCATTTACATTTTACTCTTCCTGTGCCTCAGCTCCTAACCTGTTGTATCTATGACACAGAGCTGAAGAGATACACCCAATAGGAGCTATAAGATGTCCTCTAGGAATGTGGTACAAGGTGTCTCCTATAGTCAAATTCTGTGGTTTATCTCACACAGACTGGGGCACCCACAAGCTCTACCAAGAATTAAATTCCATTGAGCATCTGAAGCACTTTTTATTGGCCTAGTCTCCAAAAGCAGATACTAACTAAACTATACTTCTGCAATTCGATTATATTTCACAAGCCAAATTGAATAGATTGCAGCTGGAACTGTGCTTATAAACCATGTTAAAAATCTATTTCAAGGAACAGGATAGGGCAGCAACATAGACATCCTATAAAACCAATGGTCTAACCTATTACAGCAATTAAATGTGCTATTTTACACAAGGCCTGGATGGTTATCTCCCCAGCTTACACACATTTATTGATCATCTGTTCGTTTTAGTCTCTCGGGAATATCAAATACTTGATGTTTGTCCCCTTTGTCATGACTCAGTGGCCACTGTGGGCAAAACTATGCCCTGTGACAACTGTTATTGACTCAGAGACTCCTAATGAAAAGGGATTTTTGTTGGCAGGGCATTACTAATAATATCACTTCTATTTATATAGTGTTTCTCCTAAGTCAGAAATCCCCAACCTTTTTCAGCCTGTGGGCACCTTTGGAATTCTGACACACGGTGGTGGGCGCAACCACAAAGTGGCTGCCACAGGAGACAGAGCCAACCACAAAATGTTCACCACAGGAGGAAGAGTCAAACACACATACATACACAGAAAACCCAAGTGCAGGGAAGAAGCAGATCTAAAATATCCTGGGAAATAGGAGTAAGAGAGAGAATAAAACCAATGCTGTGTTGGCAGCTGCTGCTAAAACAATGTTATTTTAATCTGCACAGCCAATCAGATCTTCAATAACCAATAAGAAGTCCTGTTGAACAAGAGGTCCAGGCTGGCCCCACCCACTTTCTAAAAACACTGAGTGGGTGCCAGGAAAGGTGTCGGCAGGCACAATGGTGCCCATGGGCATCATGCTGGGCACCCCTGTCCTTAGTGCTTCACATACATTATCTCAGTAATTAATCAGGTAGGTCAGTATCAGCAGCTGAGATGTGTATTTGGGATATAAACAGTAATTGGAAAGTTCATATGTCATGTTCTTAAGTGTTATGGTACCCCACACTAAGGCTGTATCAGGACACGTTTTATGTATCCCTACCCTGGTTATTCAGAGGAAGGCACTGGCAAACCACCTCTGTTAGTCTCTTGCCATGAAAACCCCAAAAGGGGTCGCCATAAGTCGGCTGCAACTTGACGGCACTTTACACACACACACACACACACACACACACACACACACACACACACTGGTTAATACTTGGATGGGTGACCACCAAGGAAGTCCAGGGTCACTATGGAGAGGCAGACAATGGTAAACCACAGCTGTTCATCTCTTTCTTTGAAATCCCTATTGGGTTGCCATAAGTCAGCTGTGACTTGATGGCACTTTACACACACACACGACTGAAAGTATATCCAAACAGTGCATGAAGACTGAAGACTTTTTTTTTTTTTTAATGAACAAGATTCTCCCTCCCTGCTGGGACTCCATACAAAATCTCTGGCCATCTCTGGACAGACAGAATCCATACAATGATGACAATTTCTCCAACACCTCCAAGAAATCCCTAGCTGCTGTCTTGTGCTATGCAAATTACAGCCAAATATAAAGGCAGCAAATAGCACTCTGAAGGGGCAGACACAAAAAGGAGGGGTGTTTCCCCCCAAAAGCCTTGATGCATACAGTGAAATAAACACTGATACATATTCAATATGTATACAAATATCAAAACCAAAGCAGTATAAATAAGAAAATTATGTAAATAAGACCACTATTCAAATAAGTAAATTGTCTATAACTTGCAGGAAAGTTTTACAACACAATGGTTTTGTAAGGGTCAGAGCAGAAATACATGATGGTAGCAAGCAATGTAATGGCACGCACTCAGTCTTAACAGATGTTTATAATGTTTACATGGACATCTTCAGTGCACCCTAATCTTTTCCCTGATCAGAGGAACCTCTACTGTAGGCACATCTCTTTGAAATCTGCCCCAGCTAAATGTTGGCACTTATGAAACGGTTACCTGCAGATAAAAACATTTTCCTGCTAAACCAGCCCAATTGCTTCTTAAGCATTTAGCACTGCTGAGTAAGACAAATGGACCTGAGGAAGCCAGCGGCCTTACTTAAAAAGATTCAGTGGCTGTCACTGCTTGCGAGCAGCAAGGTAACACAGGCAGAGCTAAGGCTGGCAGCTGGTATTTATGCCGGCTGCAGTGTGTTTATGACATTTCATTTTAGGCTTCAATATTACTTTCTGTAGTTGCCGTTTCTCCTCCCATGCCTGTGGTCCTGGGTAGAGTGCAGCAAATATGCATTAGCTGGACCATCCCTGCCCTGATATTTTGCCTTGTATGTTAAGTGGTCTTCTCCTCATGGGTTAGGGCCCTTAGGTGGGTCATGGAGTCCTGCCTGCTGGGTCATAAACTCCCATGGAGTCACCCCCCCCCCCAACTAGGCATGTGTAGTACCATGGCTCCTGCCTCTCCTTGCACATACTCTAAGAGAGCCAGCAGGATGGCAAGGCAAGGTGATTTAGCAATGGGAATTATTCTTTTTATCACAGGCAGGTTCAGAGACTACCCCCTCCACAAAAGTTCTCCCTTGAAAGCAGAATCAGCCATGTGCTGCATGTGAGGACCAAGCATAATTTCTCTGTAGCCCAGTACAAACTTTCAACATGTACACATATGTACACCCCTTTCGAACAAGCTCATGAATAACGGAAGAAAAAAATTATTTTAAAATGCCATAAACAGACTATATAAAGGGTGTTGAACTCAATTGTTATGAGGGCCAGATACGTCATAAATGTCACTTGTTTGGGCTGGGCCATGCCTCGCCAGCCCAGATCGAGAGTTGGAGGGGGGAGGGGGTGGCTGCCTCAGCTGGCTCACGGGCCAGATAAGAGCTCTCAAGGGGTCAAATCCAGCCCACGGGCCTTATGTTTGACACCCCTGGACTATATCATAGTAACAGGCCTAAAGTAGGACCCAGTAAAGTATATACCTTCCCCTCCCTGCCATGCTTAAGTTTTGGCTGCAATGCTCCAGCTCATAGCATCTACAGTAGCTCAAGATAAATTGTCACGCTGGAATTCTGCTAGTTGTATATACTGGGGTGAGGAGGGAAGCAGGTCACATGAGCAAGGGCCTGTAATCCAATTAATATGAACTTTGTATCAGTGGCAACTGTGCCCCATTTATAAACACAGGACTTGATTTCCCTAGCGTCATGCAAACCTAAAGTCGCTGCCCAGATCACAACCTAAAGAGATGATACAGTAATATGCACCAACAAGATACAAGTTGGCAAAATGGAGAATATCTCAAATGGCCAAATATAAGCTGCTGAGTTGCTGACAAGAAAACCAGAATCAAATAATCAGATATGGGTGCCATGAGATGGTTCCAGTAGGCTCTAACCTTCAACACTGGTCTAAGTCAAAGCATACTAGCATAGAAGTCATGGAGTGAGGATTACCACAGGCAGAAGCCTTCTTCTAAAGATGGCATCCCATCCTAGCTAGATGAGAAATGTTATAGGTACCCTGCTGGATCAGACTAATAGTCCATCTATCCTAGCATCCCGTTTCACTGTGGTCAACTATCTGCCCTGGAGGACCACCAATAGGCCATATAAAGGCCAAGATCTTCTCCTGGTGTTGCTTTCCGACACTGGTATTTAGAGATTTACTGCCTTTGGATGTGGAAGTTCCCTTTAGTTATCACGGCTAATACTGAGGGACCTATCTTCCGTGAATCTGCCTACTCCCTTTTAAAAGCCATCTATGGCTAGTGACCATCACTACATCTACTGGCAGTCAATTTCATAATTTAACCACTTGTCCGGTGAAGAAGCTCTTCTTTTTGTCTATCCTGAATCTACTGCCCATTAACTTCATTGTACGGCTGCAAGTTCCAGACCACCTCTCCTACTAATCAAACCTGCACATTAAAACACTTAGCTGTAAAGCTACAGAAAGAGAACATGGGCAGTTTAAGTGGGAACAAGATAATGTTTCCTCTCCTTAAAGTATCACATTTCCAGTTTCAATAAGGCAGACTTGGCAAACCATTCAGTGTCTGAGTATGTGAAGTAATTCCATTCTCTTGGCACACACAATTCAACCACCGAGGTTACCATCAGACAGTGAAGTATCAGAATTGTTTTTAATCTGGACATTTAATTCCTTTCTATCTGCAGAGATTTAAGTGTTCTCAGTCTTCCTAAGGCTGCACAGATAATCTGCCCAGTCTCCCAGAAAGAAGAGGGCACTAGCAGAATCCTCTTCTGGTTCCACAGACCTCCTGATATTTGTGCTGTTAGTAAATGCTTACATTTACTATACATTTCTGCACCTTGGCTTTCAAAACAAGGGACATTTAACCTGACTGCACTTGCAGGTCTCCTATTACTCTGGTTAACAGCCAAGAACTCCTGTCCATATGAAGATAATGTGAGATACCTCCAAGGAATTATAGGTAGCCCCTGCCCACCCCTACTGATCCTCTGGCCAAGATCGAGAATTGAGCCCTTAAATTAAAGCACAGTCATTCTTTTACTAGGAACACTGTTCAGTGGCTTTCCAGTTTAATCCTAATTATTGTGCTGAAATATTTCTGCAAAACACAGTGGGTAGCATCAAACTTTGTATAGGGTTCACTAAATGCATATGAGTGCTCCAAAAGTCTGGAAATGCTTTTGGAAGCATCTATGGAGCCTGGTACTGTAAAACTATCAGCAGTATTACTCTCCGGGAAATAGGATGTTTGTAAGGCATGGACCCAGGCTATTAGTACATGTGCCCACCTTGTGGAGAACTGATGAGAAAGACTGGTTACAAGGACACCCACAACCACTGAGGAATACACTGAACTGGCATCCCTTGGCTTGCTGGGCAGAAACAAACTCCAGTTTGTCTAGCTGCCCCAGATTTGGGCATCAAGGCATATTGAAACTTGACTGAAATGCTTCCAAAGCTAGGAAATCTTTCACATGTAAGGGGAGGAGGGAGAGAGTGCACAAAGCACAGCCAGAATCCTGTCATGAAGAAAACTCTGTTTGCAATGCCTAAATGCAGGCCCATCTCTCGCTTTAGTGTTTTCCCTTGCTCCTTAGAGCTGGGCTTTCATCCTCCACAGTTTGAAGGGGAAAAATGTATTTTTTGCTGCACTTTGCTCCCTACTGATAATGATACAATTCAAGTGCTGCATTCAGGAGACAGATCAATTAGTTGCGGAAACTAATCCTATTGGATGCTATTCAAGCAGTCTAGCTCACAACAGATCACTCACAGGCCATTTATACATGGCTGTTTCTTCATGGTCACCCCACTGACTACTTCGGGGCTTTGCTTTGATTATGCTTGCCTTTTCCAACCATCAGAGGTCGCCTCCCTCTCCCTGCGCATTTCCATGCATTTTGCCCACGTTTTCTGGATTTGTGTTTAGCCAGTATCCAGAAAATGCGGGGGAAACGCATGGGGAGATCGAGGTGACCTCTGACTATCAGAAAATGCATGCATAATCAAAGCAAAGCCCCGAAGTAGTCAGCAGGGTTACTGTGAGGAAACAGCCATGTGGTAAATACATGTACAGTTGTAGAAACCCTGGAACCAAGGGTATCTTTAAAACATGAAGCTATCTCCCCTCCACCCAGTATTCAATCTTAGACATGTTCAAATTTTAGTGGGTACTTGAAAAGCAATACCTGCTCCTTTTTTGTCAACACTGCAGTAAGGGTTGCAGAAATAGTCTTGGAGGTACAACCTGGTACTCCGCAGGTTCTGAGAAGCTTGGAGTGTCACTTGACCCCAGAGAGACATTGTGGAAAGCCTACCCTATTCTGCTCCCTGAAAGTGTTGGGTAATGCAAAGAAGGGACCAGACCACACAAGGTCCAACTCATGCCATCCTTTTCTCACACTGCCCATTCCCCATTGAAGGAGATACTTCACAAAGACTTCAGATTTGGCAGAACATCCCAATCATGTATGGGGAAAAGCCAATATTGTCCGGAAAAGGAGAACATCTAAACAGGTCTTTACGTTAGTTTCCAAAGCAGTCCTAAGGAATTACTGAATCCTACAATCTTATATGACTATTACCTGCTCTATTTTTAAGCAAGAACAGCAACATTTTAACCACAACAGCCCTTCCTTAAAGCATCTCTTGCAAGGGTCTCTGAGGACAGTAGGCTTTGTGCAAAGTTCAGTTAACTGTATTTTTCAAATTATTTACACAAGCAATTTACTCTTCCATCATTTTCTTATTCATTACTTGTTCTATGAGTCTCTCTTGGTGTCCTCTGTCTACGGGGGTACATCACAAGCTGAGTACTTGTTCACAAACTCTTTGTATGGTTTCCTTAGAATCTGAACAAGTAAAATCAAAAGCTCAACCCAATAACAATATTTTAAAAAACATTCAAAACAAATGTACAATCGGGTCCTTTTGCATACACCTATCTGCTGATACTATACCTGGGACTCTGCAAACATGACATCTTTGATTACAGGCTGTCCACGCGAGTCATTGTTCTCCAGCTTCACATACGTGACTTGGTAGCCCCGGATCTGGCCATGCTGCTTGTTGGAGAGGGGTGATTTCCAGGAGACACGAATGGCTGTTGAATTCACTGGCTCCACCTCCACCTTCCTTGGTGGAGCACTGGGCACTGGAAGTTGCATGGGGAAACTGAGTCAGAAACCACCATTATGTAACAACTATCAAATAGCCACATCCTGTGCCTCCAAGTGATTCTTCTTTCAAGCCTTACCCTCAAATCTCTTTTTGTTAAGAAAGGACATTGTCCCTTCCTACATAACAGAATCCCCCCACATGTATTTTGCTATACATATCACCTGTATATACTAAGCATAAATCTCCCAAATTACCAATGGAGTAAATGGCACATAATTTTGACTGCATTGCTGATGTAGCTTGTCTTGTTAGTCGAGCAGTAACATGAGAAGGTGCAAGCGAGTAGCAATGCCTTGGTAGTTATATGCCTTCCCCTGCAGTGCATATCTCTAAGGAAATGGGGGCGGGGATGGAAGAAGCAGACTGATCAAGAGGGAACACAAATTTATAACATGATTGCTCTAGGAGCATTTGCTCCACTCCTGTAGCAAGCAGCACATGAGAAAGGCAGCTATGGAGACTGAAATACTTGGCTGCGCATTCAGCTTACATAGTGCTTTTTGGTAATAAAAATGAAAAATGACACTGACCTGAAAACTTTCTGTTTCCTTGCAAGAGGAAACACGGTCATAAGTCAGTTTATACCATATTTGCAATTTGGAAAAAAATCACATTCTTATTACTCTGGGTTCTTGCACTGAGTATGACAAAATATCCCTCCCCCAAAAAAATTAGGTTCTCCAGAAGTACCTTTTGCTTGTACAGTGAGGGGCAGAGCAATGTGTTCCCTCCAAAGAGTACCCTCACCATGACCTGACTCAGCATTACCTCGAAAACAAAGAACGCTGTTCTACTACCGCAGAACACATCCGTAGAGTCCAAAAGCACACTGTGCCTTGATTGCTAGGGCAGCAAGAGGTTAATTGGGGCCAGAGAGTTGCATGGATTTTGCAGGAGTTGTTTTACACAGCTACGTGGCAAGCAGGCAGGCAGCACTTTAGCCTCAAAGAACTGGGTTTTTTTTTTTGTTTTTTTTTTACAGATCTCACTCTTAATTGTAGATAATTATGTGAAGAGCAGCCCAGAGATGAAGAAGATAAAGAATCCCCGCAAAGGGGATCATGGACCTCAACACATTTTGCGGCACATTTTTCCCAAAAAGTGAATGGAAAGCAAATATGACAGCAGCGGGATACCTAGTTAATATCTAATATCTCCAGAGCTAGATGTGGCTGGGACTGTACTGGTATGAGTTCTGTTAAGGTACAGCTATCATGAGGCTTACCTTTAACTGGCATTAAAATGGAAAATCCAGCCATCCAAGAACACGGTTCATATAATACCTTTTATTAGGGCAACGCCAATGACACAGAACAGTGTGCCAGCTTTCAGGCTCTCGAGGACACAGCTTGCCACCTTGCACAGTTATGTGTCACTGGGTTGGTGCCTATAAAAGCTATTACATGGGTTGTGTTCTTAGCTTTTGCTTTTGGACAGACACGGCTGTAAACATCTTATTAAAATGGAAAGCCTGGAGATAACAGCAATTGCCTAGGGACTGGGTGCTGTTAGGTCAGTGGAGATCGCCCCAATTATAGGTAGGGTGCACTGGTTAAAGATAACATTTCAGGATGCAAAAGGCTTTTCACCCCCTTCTTGTGTTTCTTCTACCTATGAAAAATCAGTACATCAGAAAGCTCCCAAACGTTCCTGACAGAGAGCTTAGCTGGGATGGCCAACTGTGCAGCCTTCAAACTAACGCAGAGAGCTTACTGCGACATTTCTAGGGTAGAAGCTTCCCTCCGGCAAGGGCTTTGCTAAATGAGAGCTGAAGCAACCAATTCAAGCAGCAGGATTCGCAGATGCGCTGGCGACCCTCGAAAGTAGTCAATGAACATTCCCACGCATCACTTCCCAGCACTGTGGAAGTGCAAGGGGCAATATTTAAATAAATAAATAAATAACGCCAGCTCTCAGTTTGCTGAGTGGCTTCACTTTCCCCATTTCTCTGCCCTCTCTGGCCTCTGAGGGCAGCCTGGGAAGTTCCTCCTGTCACTATGAGCCCTGGCACATTCTAAGGGAGAGGCTTAAGTTGCCATGACATAACTGACAGACTGGTTAATGCAACACAATTTTTGCTTGGCGTGTCCCTGACAGAGAGCTGCTCAGCCCATGTGATCACCAGGTTCCAGAGAGAGATAGAAAGAGCAGATAACGTAGGCAGCAAACATTATGCCTGCTAGGGGGTGGGAATTATAGTTTTGAACATATGAACCCCACACACAAAAGATGTTTTCTTTTATTGACTGCAATTAAGCCCCAATCTTCCAGAATGCCTAAAAAAGCTGCTGGCCCTGATTAATTCTAAAGTGTGCATGTAGGTCTCAAAAGGAGGTAACGGGTGAGCTGTCCTGAGAGCAGAAAGAAGCTTGCCCAACACCACTGCAAATGCTACTACACTACGAGAGCCAAGAGGCCTTGTTACCTTCAGCCATGGGTCATGAACCTACCGTCTTCATCAGTGCGAACCAAAACAGGGTTGCTCTCTGGCCCAGGACCCACGTCTGTGTGAGCCCTCACCCACACTTTGTATTCTGTCCATTTCTCCAGGTTGCTGATATCCCAGCTGGAGCGCTCATGTCCGATGCCCTCAACCACATGCTTGGTGCTGTCCTCTCCTTCCATCGCCTGGTACGCGACGGAATACTGAGTGATGACTCCATTGCGGCTCTGAGCCGGCGGTGGTACCCAACTTACCCGGATGGTTGTGGAGCTGGTGCTTACACACTCAACCTCTTGGGGTGGGGCAGAAGGGGCTAGGGATAAATAAATGAAGTGGGGAGATGAGGGGAAATGGTTGGACAACAAACAAAACAAAGTCTACAGGGAGGTCTTACCCAGCCAACACAGCCTCTCCTAGAAGAAAGCAAAATCCTCGCCTTCCTTTTTTTTTTTTGAAACACATGAACAGTAGTTAGGCCCACAAGAGGTAGTTCGTGCCACGATGCGGTCTAAAACAGTGGCCCTATTCACTTTACTGGAAAGTGCTAAGAGGTAAGAGATAGTCTAAAAGGTAAAGAGATAATCTAAGAAAGGTAAGAGATAATCTAAAAGGGAGATCAAGTATCAATAGAATAAGCAGAATGGGAAATAGGAGACGGACAAGTAAAAATTTGAGTTCTGAAAAAAAAATCTCAGAAAAAACAGGAAGTAAGAAGAGAGTAAACAATGTTGCATATCCATTTGTTTCTTGGTGATGCCCTGTGTGACTGTAATGGGATGTGACAGTAATGGTGCACAGAATGGGCAGTGGCCAACGATGAAGGATGAGTCTATTGTACATGACACATAGGTCCATGGTGAGATACAGAATAGAAGGCCTTGTTGCAAGTTTCTACAGAGGTGGAACAAAACTTGCAAGAAACACTGCTGAACTGGGCCAGACATAGATATAAAGGAGGAAAGAAAAAGTCAAGCAAAGTGAGTGGAGGTTAAGCCTGAAGGGTTGGCAGAAACAGATGATGAATTTGTAAGCTTCTTGTTTAGGAAGAGGGCTCAACTGCAAGCAATTCTTTCCCTGTCTAAGTAGAGAATTTGGACAGTAGACCTCATTTTGCCCCTGCTTGCCAAAACTCTTGATAACTGGCACAAAAAGCTGCTGTGGCAAGTATAACAATTAGAACAAGAAGAGAGGGGCATTGTCATGCTTGCTGAATGGCTGGGTAGGAATCACACCTGTAAAATGCCAATACACAAACAGCAGTTCAACATCAGAAGAGGTCAAAATAAAACTCAACAATACAAGTAGAATCAACAGAAAAAAATACATGATATAGGAATGTTCTTCGAGGCAGACTAACATGCAAGTACACACACACTTTCTATACACGTTTTGAAAGATGAGCAGCGCAACACACACACATTCTCAGAGGCAATATGACTCACTTACTGTGCTCAAGTTATTCTCTCCCTAAATTTGCAAAGAGCTCAAATCCCTGCTCTAATGAATGGGCATTTGCTTTGCAAATTACTATCTTAGTTTCAATACGTGTATACTTAAGGGTAGGATGAGACACACATGGCCTTCTCAACAAGATAACATCCAAAAGCAAAATGCTAGGAGCAGAAGCACTTTTGTCTATGGACTGCCATCCTAAGCAGAGTTGTATCCTTCAAAGTCCAATGAAGTAACTCTGTTTAAGATGTCACTGTAGAGATCCTGTGTCTTGTGGCATTAGAGAACTGTTTAGCAGTAAAGATTGGGATACCAGGTGAAACCAGGCCCCTGCAGGCCCTTAAAGAGTTCCACAGGGCCTGAAAGACAGAGCTATTCTGCCAGGCTTATGGTTGAGGCCAGCTACAGTTACCTTCTCTATAAATGCTGGCCTCCTGTCAGATAGGGCTTCTGACAGCTCCGTCCTCAAACAAGATGGTTCCCCCGCAAACAAGATGGAGTTCTCCGTGCACTCCTTCCCCCCCCGGTTTTGCACACGAGCTCCGACCAGAGATTTACAATTGTATTGAGACCCACCCGTGTAAATCTTCGATCTGATATCGGGTCCCGCGCACAAAGCCGAGAGCTCGGCCATCTCCTCCACTGATTGCTCATGATTGTTTCTATTTCAGTTTTACTTAAGTCGTTACCGGCAGGAAACGACTACATTGTCTCTTTGTTTCTGTAACCCTATTGTATCAGCCCTATAAATGCATCCCCACTCCTCCTGTCATGTTTTCCAACCTTGCGTGTCTCTTACTGAAATCACTGACTTCTGAAATAAATCTTTGAATCGCTGCTCTGCCTGGATTGAAGGTCTATTGCTGAAACACTGTGAATTTGCTGGAGCCTGACAGCTCCCTAACCTTCCACTGCCGACTTCCCTCCTTCTGCTGTCTATGGGGATTCATTCATCTGCTCGCCTGGCTGTAGCCAGATGTTATGATTTGGGGGCACCATTGGACATTTTTGTCCTCTATTTAATGATGTTATAGGGCTATTTTTAATTGTTGTTTTAAAAAGCTTTTAATCTATTTTATTTTAGAAGAAGAGTTGGTTTTTATATGCTGACTTTCTCTACCACTTAAGGAAGAATCAAACAGGCTTACAATCACCTTCCCTTCCCCTCCCCACAACAGACACCCTGTGAGGTAGGTGGGGCTGAGAGAGCATGACTAGTCCAAGGTCACCCAGCTGGCTTCATGTGGAAGAGTGGGGAATCAAACCAGATTCTCCAGATCAGAGTCCAACACTCCAAACCACTGCTCTTAACCACTAAACCACGCTGGCTTATATTGTTTTGTGAGCAGCTCTGAGCCCAGCTTTGGCTGGGGAGAGCGGGGTAGAAATTTAATAAAATAAATAAACAAACATGTCTCCCTTTGCAAACATTCTTGGAGATGTTCTTCTAAAATAGAAAAAAAAACTGGTTTCAGTGCTTTCAGCTGAAAGCTTGTGATGGGGGCTCTGGACCTCAAGTTCGCCAAAATTATATCTTAGCTCAGGAGAAGTCTTCTCTGTTTATGCACAATATTTGCAGTAGATGGTGCTTCTGAGGGCCAAACTATAAGCTGTGCATAACAGTAGCCCAATGGGTCCTTTACTGTAATGTACCCTCAAGAAGGGGCATTTTGAAACACAGAAGGGTTGTGGGTGCTTAAACTAGTCCTCTGCCAGCTGGGTGTCCCAGAGCTGTTTTTATTTTCCTCACAACCACAGTGTTCTTCCATTCTTTTTTTGCAGAAGCAGGCAAGCAGCTGGCAGTGGAAAGGTTAAGTATCTGCTTCCTCTTCTTTGTTTCAAAGCACTCCCCACTTCTGCAAGTGCTTGGCAATGGAGAAGGAGCCACAGTACAACACACTGGAGAAACAGTGCTGGCGAAACGTCAGGAAAGAAAATACCAAGGCCACGGTTACACAGCCCGGATAACCTACAAGAACCAGTGTGATGTAATCGTTCTGTTCATCATGGGCGATCTTGGGCCAATTCACTATTCAATGGGTGGTCTTGAGCCGGCTGTTCTCTTTCAACCTAACCCACATCACAGTGAAGTGAGGATAAACCAGAGAAGGGGAGAACCATGTATGCCACCTGCAGCTTTTTGGAGGGGGGGTAGGATAAAAAAGTACCAAACAAGCAATATAGTTTGGCCCTAGGGATATCTTCTCCTCTCACTGTGGGCTGAATCACATGCCAGATTTTTCCTAGGGATGTCTCTGGGTCAGGTGGAGAAGCATGTTCTGAAGTTCTGTGCTTTCCAGGCATGTCTGGGCCTGATTCAGACTGGAACATGTTTCATTACCAAACCCCAGGATGTTCCTGGGGAAAACATTAAGTGTAGTTAGGTCCTCAGATGGCTCATACTCAGGAGCTGCAACATCTGAGTGGGGTGGGCTCCGTGGCATCTCTCTTTTTATAAAACAAAGCACTGCATAGCAGTGCTGATGTCATGGGGTTTCTCAGTCAGAGAGTTGCTCCTGACTTAGAATCATAGAGTTGGAAGGGGCCATACAAGCCATCTAGTCCAACCCGCTGCTTAATGCAGGATCAGCCTTGACCATCCCTGACAAGTGTTTGTCCAGCCTCTGCTTAAAGACTGCCAGTGACTTCTGTCCTCAGAGGGCAGCAGAGTGCTCAGTCAGCATATGGGCCTGTTGCTGACATGGATTCTTCTTCATCTCCTCAGTCAATCTGTGATGGCAAAATGCAAGCACGGATGAGGCAAAAGCTCAGGAGGCTCTGGTGCAACTGAGCTTGACTTTCCTAGGGCTTAGCAGAAATCTGAGTTGCTCAGGGCCAGAAACGATGCGAAACAGATTACAGATGCCTCTGTTTGTCTCAAAATGGTAACTTGTTCACATGTGCAGTCCACATTGGGATCAAGCATGTGAAAGGTGATTTAACTCTTCAATCTCTGCCTGGTTTCACTGATTGAAACTGGGCTGCTTCAGCTGTCACAATCATTTTACAGGAAACTTGTCATTTTTCTTTTAAAATGCTAACAGACGCTCAAGGAAGCCCAGTTTCGATTACTGAAACCAAGAGAGTGCTGAAATCCCCTCTCCCTTCTCCCAACAGGACAAGCATTCACACAAGCTACCTTTTACAAACTGGGGTCTTTATAATGTCTCTTTTGGGTCCTCAGGTTTCTTGTTATGAAGTAGACTCGAAAAACTTGAATAATTCTGAGAGTCAGAATTATTTGAGCACTCAACTCATGCCAGTAGACTCTGTGAAGAGGTCAACCTAATTTCTATGACTGTGACTAATTCAGTAGTGTTAGTGTTCCTATAGTGTGGGAATATCCCCTTCACCGTTAGAGACTCTGCACAGAACACTTTTCAAGGCTTTGCCTGTGAAACACTGATCAGCCACTAAGTTCCCCAGGGTTTGTCACATTAGAGAAACTCCCCTGCCTCTGTGTGTGTTAAGTGCCGCCAAGTTACTTCCAACTCATGGCGACCCTATGAATGAAAGTCCTCCAAAATGTCCTATCTTTGACAGCCTTGCTCAGATCTTGCAAATTGAAGGCTGTGGCTTCCTTTATTGAGTCAATCCATCTCTTGTTGGGTCTTCCTCTTTTCCTGCTGCCCTCAACTTTTCCTAGCATGACTGTTTTGTTCTCTTTTGAGCTATTAGCAACTAGACAAGATTCTTGTACAATCTTTTATTAAACAAAGAAAAAAATATTTTTATTGAGCAAGACCAAAGAAAATAAAAACAGAAAAGAATTAACCCCACAGAAACTATTCCTAGCATTGCTTATTCATATTATAACTGATGATAGTTGTTTAAAACAAACCAGGTTTCAGTTTTTCTCTGCTTTTAGGGATTACCAAAAAAAGCCCCAAAGTACCCAATATCTCATGAAGAGACCTCACCTCTTCTTAAACATCTGTTTCTGAGACTTCTAGCGAGAGAAATCTGATTTGCTTTTCACAGGAGTGTTTATTGATAGAAAAAAACTATCAGTCTTATTTTTCTCTAATTTTGATTTCTCACCATCATGTGATTATTTCTAAATATCTGATTGGTTACTCTAAATAAGAGATAAGCAAATAGCCAATCAGTAAGTGCATATGAGATCATCTGATATACCAAGATAAGAAGGCCAATCGCAACTCTTAAAAAGCAATTAATCAAACCTGTTCCTGTAATTGCTCCAACTAACTGTCCAAGACAAAGGATGATCTAAGCAACAGGTGTGTAACTTCTCATTCAACTTGCAAAGTCAGCAAGAAAAAAGGAATGATATCATTGCTACTGCAACATTCCAAAGAATAATCTTCACCCCGTTCCTCTTGCCTGTCCTCAGAGGAATAGTGCCATCCTTTAGTTGTGGACTGGGATCCATGAATAATTAAAATTACATAAAATCAGATTAACCTTTGTCTATAGTTGCTGAACTTCATTGCCCTTCACACAGGCTCCTAACATGGTTCTGCTCACACAGAGCTATATACTAGCCACTAGGGCTGTTGATTCGGTTCGGCCCGAACTGAAAATCAGCCGAATTTCCCCTGATTCAGTGGTTTTTAGTTCGGGAGGAACCAAACTCAAAACTGGCGGGCAACCGGGGGGCCCGAATTCAGCGAGTTCAGGAGTTCGCGAATAAATTTGGCAAATTCGGGGCCGTCAGTAAGCAGCATAACCGTCAGTAAGCAGCATTCTCCTCCCCCGGCCAATTGGTGGCCAAGCTGGGTCTTCTTCTGGCCAATCAGTCAGGATTGAGTACTGGAGGAATCAGCTGATGTGCGGCCCGGCCAGGGGGAGAGAGAGAGAGAGCGAAATCCTCGTGTGTGTGTGTGTGGGGGGGGCTTGTGCACATTCGCTCCTTTCTGTGGCTGCAGGGGGCGTATTTTTTGGGGTACAGACACAAAACTTTCACTGGAGCTTCAGATGAAGCTTCTTAAGATACCCCCAAGTTTTGTAAACATTGGGTCAGGGGGTCCCGAGATATGGGCTCCCCCCTTTTTCTTTCCATGGCTGCAGGGGGCGCATTTTTTGGGGTACAGACACAAAACTTTCACTGGCGCTTCAGATGAAGCTTCTTAAGATACCCCCCAAGTTTTGTAAACATTGGGTCAGGGGGTCTCGAGATATGGGCTCTCCCCCTTTTCCCTCCCCCCTTTTTCCATTTATGTGGCTGCAGGGGGCGCTTTTTTGGGGATATAGCCCCCAAACTTTTAGCATAGCTTCAGACAATTATTCTTAAGATACTACCCAAGTTTTGTAAAGATGGGTTCAGTGGGGGCAGAAATATCGCCTCCCCCCCTTTTCTCTTTCCATGGCTGCAGGGGGCGCATTTTTGGGGGTGCAGATCCCAAACCTTGAGCAGAGTTTCAGACCAGTGTTCTTAAGATACCCCCCAAGTTTTGTGAACATTGGGTCAGGGGGTCCCGAGATATGGGCTTTCCCCTTTCCCCTTTTCCCTATTGGGATGAATGGATCAGCCGATCCTGTGCATCTTCTCCAGAGCAAAACCTCCCGTGCCTAATTGGAATCATCTTGGATTACAAGTCCTCCCCAGCCCGTCCTGATGGAACAGAAGACAGCCACAGTAAGACCCCTTTGGGGGCTTTAATCTATAATTTTTCTCCTGTGTATGTGTGTGTGTGGGGGGGAAAGCAGAGTCTGTGTGTGTGTGGGGAGGGAGCAGTTTCTGTGGGTGGGGGGGAAGCCAAAGGGGGCTTTCGTCGGTTCTGCCTGGGGTGTGTGTTCCCCCTCGAGTCTCTCGCTCCCTGGTTTGAGGGGGGAGGTTTCAGTTGTGTGTTGCAAAGGTGTTGTTTTACAAGGTTGTGTTGTTTTGCAGTTGTTTTGCAGTTGCTTTCTCAGCTGTTGTCGGGGCTGGGAGCTTTGTGCGTGGGCGGCAAGCTCTGCTGAGAGATGCACATTAAGGGTGGGGGGGACCCCTTTCAGGGCCCATATCTCAGCCCCCCCCCCGACCCAATCTTTACAAAACTTGGGGAGTCTTTCAATAAACGTCCTTTGAAGCTCTGCCGAAAGTTTGGGACCTCTAACCCCAAAAATGCCCCCCCCCAGAGCCGCGGAAAGGCGCGATTGTGTTTTTAATGGCTTTATTCGGCCGAATTTTTTTTACGAACTTTGCATTCCCGCCGAATTGAACGGATCCGAAGTGGGGGAGTTCGGACTTCGGCATATCCCGAATCTAAACGGGCTGAATTCGGCCGAATCCAAACTATACCGAATTTTTTTTAATTCAACAGCCCTACTAGCCACCATTTGGAGATCTCTGCACTGCACTTTACTTTAGCTGAGATTTGTCAGCGTTGTTTTATTAGCATTACGGCTGGGAAAGTGCCCAGTCACTGCCTATCAATACACATGTTCCTGCTAAACTGAAGAATGGCCAGCCTCCACATTTTGAGCGCATCCCCCAATGTCAAATATTTATAATGCTTCCATTTGAATATCATTTCCTATATTCTGCCCAATCCATCGTCCTGGCGCTAAGATCCCATTAGCTGAAGTGCAGGTTGAACAAGGCTGCTGGAATCCTCATGACTGATATGCTAATGAAAGGAGGAAAGGTTGTTCCAATCATGAAAGGAGCAGTTCTTCCCCATCCTCATTCATCCCAGGCTCCCTCTACTCCATGCGGAGAGAACTGCTGTTGCCTCTTCCGATGCTTGCCCCACGCAGTCGCTAAAATCCTTGACAGATGGTAGAAACAGAACTGTCTCTTCTTCCCCCCTTTAAAACTCTTTGCATAAAAACAGGCCCCAAAATCATTAGTGAAAACAAGCTTAGCTCAGAGCCCTTTGATAGCTTTTATCTGCCTATGTGCAGAATTTTGAGTTGCCAATAAGGGGCACTGGTCTCCTACTCCATCCATGCATGGACTGAGAAGAGAACAAAAGCAATTCAGCATGGGTCACCTCTTTATCTGGCCCTTTTGCTAAATCTCACTACAGCCTTGACTTGAGCCTTCTTATGGGAGCAGAAACCACAGAGCAGTCTTCTCCCTCTTGCACTCCATAAAAGTCAAGAATCCCCATGATACACCACAACATCTCCTCTCACCATACATTCCCCCCTAAGAGGCTATTAGCTATTCCACTTGCAAAGATCAGGGCCCCCACCCAGAGTTAAAACTTGTTCCCTTGCAAATGCCTGCATTGTGGCAGTAATGCAATGTGTGTGGCATACACGTTATACAAAGGTGGCTGAAAATGCCTTGAGAGGATGGGAAAAGAAGAGCAATGGCATCTCTGGTTGGGATATGAGCGCATGCAGAGCAAGGAGGTGCATGCAGCAGAGGTAGAAATCAGGCACTCAGTCTAAACCTGCTCACAAATGGATGGCAGTGGCAAGGGGAACGGGGGTGGGGGAGAATGTGCTAGTAAACTCACAGAGACTCATGGACTAAATCCCAACCACCTTCTCCCACCCCTTCCCCTTCCCGCAGCACATCTGTGAGTCCACCTACTGACATGGGGGGGGCATGGTCTGAAGGACAGAAAGCACAAGACTTACCCTGCCCCAAAGGCTGTGCTTCAGAGACACAGCTGGCCCGTCACTCCGGCTGCTGACTCCATCATCCCTATTACCTCTCAAGCAAATATGCCTATATATGTCCCTTTGCATCTTGCTCATGTAAGTACAACCAAGCAGAGACACTTACTGGACTGTGCTGTCCGGGCTTCCAAAACTGGGGTGTACACCCCCAACCCCAGCTCAGAGCGGGCTCCCAGCTGGAACTTGTAGACTGTGTCTGGCTTGAGCCCTTCAACTGCGTATGAAGAGGTTGGGTCGAATGTCTTCTTATGCTGGAAAAAAGTAAGAGGTGAGTTTTCTTTTTACCTAGATGGAAATTGAGGATGGATATGGCTTTTGGTACTCAAATCACAAAATCACACAAAGTTGGAAGAGACCACAAGGGCCATCCAGTCCAACCCCCTGCCATGCAGGATCCCACAATCCAATCATCCCATGCCTACTAGGTACTAAATCATCCCATGCCTACTAGAATCCTCAGTCCCAGACTATGGATTTTTACATACTGCTCATGTGACAGTAATAGCACCGTCCACTAAGCTCCTAGGTGCTAGTATTGTATTTCTACAGCAAAGCAGAAGGTATTCTCTTACAAAGCCTTTGGAGGCTGTATAGTCTGTTAAGATGAGGAGTCCAGTCTAGCCACCCTTACACCATGGCAACATCCCTCTCCGAGAATAAAATGAATAATGGAATCTCTGAAGTCAGAGAGAGTGGGAGTTCCAGTTATTAGGAGGGTGGATCTTCAGTACCCTCCTCCATGAAAAGCAAAAGAATATTTTTTTTTGCAAACTAATACCCACACAGCTACTGCTGTTTACTGTGCTCTGCCTTCCCTGCGTCCCCAGTGCCTGCAGTAAAGAACTGTATCAGAAGTAAAATAAATCTAGATGCATTCTGACTGCAGCAGGGACCCTCCAGCTGACTTGTGCCCCAGAAATTTTGTGTCCCCCCCCACCATTCCCCTTCCCTCTGGGGCCCTGCAGATCATCTCATCTCATGTGGACGTTAAAGCCATTATGAGCTTTGTTCCCCAGCTGCATGTGGCACACTAGGAAAGGTGTCAATCTTTACTCTTTCAGCAACCTCCTCTTATAAGCTAATTTACACCACAAGGTTATTGTGAGGATAAATTGGGGGGTGGAACATATACTGTCCCAAGTGCCTTCAGAGGGATAAAGATCTAATAAATATTTCAAAGCCAAAAAGATGTTGTGCATTTCCTCTGCAGTCATGCTAATTTATTACTTTCTGCAAATTTGGCTAATGAGTTATGTTGTTAATATACACACTAGTAAAATAACACACATGGAAGAAAAGCTTCACAACTATGAACTCATAGCCAGAAGGCCTGCATACAGATACAGGTATGGGTACTACTAAAGAATGCATCTCATGGTCAAGGTTCTATGTAGTGGCAGGTGTGCTTCAGCTTGCTTCACGCACGTTTGAGTTGCTGGCCCCGAGAGATGCAGCTCTGGCATGGTTACACAATCCAGTGGATGCACGCAGGAAGTGGATTCTAATGTTCTCACAGCTGGTCAGGTAGAAGTTATTAACCTAAATGTTTTAACTGGGCCTAAGTCTAATAGCCAGGTGGCATCAAAAGATGCATCCCAGATCTATACGTAGCCTTGGTACTTAGTATTTTAGTAGCAATGTGTCATGGTGTTCCTCACCTGGTTCTTGTCATCCCCTTCCCAGTACACCAACTCATACTTAGTGATGCGTTCCTGGGAGGCTGGCCGCCATGTTAGCATAATCCGTGTGTCAGACTCTGCTTCAGCCTGGAAGTCCACCGGCTGGGATGGAACTGAGGGCCAATAAAACAAGAGCCATTAGCCTGAGAACGAATGCCAAGGAGGCTTTAGAAGCTTTCAAGTCATGAGCCCTAATGCCAATGTATCTCAATAGCAATTCCATGAACTCTGGTTAATCCATTCTCTCCCCCCCACCAAAGCTCCAAATTCATGCAAAAGAAGTTATGCTCTTTCTCAGGTGATTCAGTTATCTCTATCTAAGCCACTGTTAACTATGCAGGCATCCCTCCCCCACTCATATTAACTTCCATTGTTGATGGAATGCTGCCTTCAGTATAGGGGAAGGGCAAAGTGCTCATCAATCCTAGTCAGAAGCACAAGGTTCAAGATTTTCCCTTTCTGCAATAAAAAGATCATTCCTCAGACATGGCCTTGGGCTTCAATTAATGGTTCTTATTAGGGTAGACAAGTAAAGGACAGTGCTCAACCCCGACCTATCATACGTACCACCCTGCTGGGTTTTGAGTTGGATGACATCAGAAGGGGGCCCATCTCCTACCGAAGTGAAAGCCAAGACACGGATACTATAGGTAGTCCCAGTTATCAAGCTTCCCACAGTGGTGAGATGACTGTCATCAGTGTTGTGTTTCTGCCACATGTTGAGTGGTAGGTGGGGATTGGTGGTGAAATATACCCGGTAGCCCCGGATCTGCCCGTTGGGCTCTTCAGGTTGCTCCCATTGTACCAGCATGGTGCTGGCGCTCAGCATCCGGGCCTGCACTTTGAGAGGTGGACTTGATGGGGCTTGCTCTCCTGTCCGGGCCTCAACCAGCTCACTAGGGGGACCTCTGCCGATGTTGTTGACAGCAATAACGCGGAACTCATATTCTGAGAAAGGGCTCAGGCCACCAATACTGTAGCGGGTGGTCGCCACACCATCCACTTCTTGGAAAGTGCCTTCCCAAGTCTTAGACTTATACTGGATGACATAGTAGGAGATAGGGTCAGCATTTCCCGAGTCCCAGGTGAGAGTCACACTTGTAGCCGTTGTCTCCGTCACTACTAGCGTTGTTGGTGGTTTTGGCAGAGCTGAAAGCAGAAAGCATGTTATCAATAATTTGATTAGTGCAACTACTGCAATGTGCAGAGATACAGAAGAGCTTCAGACTCTAGTTAACATTCTCCTTTAAAGGCAGAAATCATTTCATACTCAGGGCATACGTTTTTATATTACATATTACCATATATTCCTTGAAGTGCTTCTTAATGGAAGGGTAAACACAGCAATCATGTTATTAGATGTGCTCAAAGCACTTGCTGGCAGCAAGCTAAATAAAGGTAATTTAAACAAGGATTCAAGGCAAGTTTCCCAAGGGGAGAAAGGTTCTTAAGCTGGGGCACACTCTGGAAAGCCTGGAGCAGGGCCAACTCAGAAGGAACACCAAGAGAAACAGTAGTTCCACTGACACTGGAGTTTAAGAGCATGAAGAGTGTAAACTGCAATATGTTTACAATATGTATGTAACAGCCCAACCTACCTCACAGTATTGTTGTGAGGATAAAGTGGAAGGGAGAGAATGATGTAAGCTGCCTTGGGCCCCCATTGGCGAGAAACTGCAAACATATTTAGGTTCTGGATCTTGCCAGCATTTGGAGACATGATGTCACCTAGGGGTATTATTGCGATACTCACTATTGCTGGGTGACTCAGATGACAACCCTACTATGTTACCCAAAACAATCAATTGGAATGCTGAAATACCTCAGCACAACAGCTCACATATGACTCCACATTAGAAAAAGCTGTGTCCCGTTACTGTTTTTAGTATACTGGGATTCTCCTCTGTGACGGTTTAGCTGGGCAGTACCAAGGTACCAAAAAGCAAAATATGAAGCAAAGTACTTTTTCTGGCTCAAGGCTCCCTGACCTTCTTACTGATCACCCTCTGGGGCTGGATAACTGAATCACAGTAGGTCTGACAATGCTCAGCAAAGCAACAAAACTTAATACTGAATTAAGTCAACCATACTTGACTTAATATTAACCAACAGGAAAGAATTGGTAATGGGGTGAAGGTGGTGGGGAACTTAGGGGGAAGTGACCATGTACTCCTAGAATTCCTTTTACTGTGGGGGATCAAGGAAATTTTTAGCCAGATGTGTATGCTAGATTTTAGCAGGGCAGACTTTATTGAACTCAGAGGTGTGATAAGAATAATTCCATCACCAAGTGAAGGGTGGGCTCTCCTAAAAAAAGAGCTCTTGCAAGATCAAGCCATCACTATTCCAATGAGATGGAAACATGGTAGGGGATCAAACAGCTAATGTGGATGAACAGCGAACTCCATGATGAGCTAAGGAAGAAAAAGGAAATGTTCAAGAAATGGAGGCAAAGACATACCTCTGAAGAAGAGTATCTGCAGGTTGCTGGGCACTGTAGGTCAGCAATCATGGTGTAGTGGTTAAGAATGGTGGTTTGGAGTGGTGGACTCTAATTTGGAGAGCTGGGTTTGATTCCCCACTCCTCCACATGAGGGGTGGATGCTAATCTGGTGAACCAGGTTGGTTGCCCCACTTTTACAAATGAAGCCAGCTGGGTGACCTTCGGCTAGTCACAGCTCTCTTAGAGCTCTCTCAGCCTCACCTACCTCACAGGGTGTCTGTTGTGGGGAGAGGAAGGGAAGGCTATTGTAAGCCAGTTTGAATCTTCCTTCAGTGGTAGAAAAAGTCAGCAAAGAAAAAGCCAATTCTTTTTCTCTCTTCTTCTTCATCAGACAGACCAAAGCTCAGAGTGAGCTGAGGCTGGCAGGGAGGCTTGATACAACAGGAAAAGCTTCTTCAGATATATGAGGAGCAAATGCAAGGTAAAAGAGGCAATACACCCACTGTTGGGTGAAAATGGAGAACCTCTGACAAAATACACAGAAAAAGGAGAAAGGTTCAATGCCTATTTTGCCTGTTTTCTCTGAAGATGAGAACAGGCTCATCTAGAGATGGTAGTAAGTCAAGGGCTCCTGGTTGACATGGAGAGGTTGTTGAGAACCGTGAGTACAAATCTCCTGGGCCAGATGATGAGTACCCGAGAGCGCTCAAAGAACTTTCTAGAGAGCTTGCAGAGCCTTTCTCCACCATCTTCAAGACCTCTTGGAGGACAGGAGATGTGCCACAAGACTGGAGGAGGGCAAATGTTATCCTAATCTTTTAAAAGGGAAGAGGGATGACCCAGGAAACTACAGGCCAGTCTGACCTCTCTGTCCCAAAGAAGATTCCGGAGCAGATTTTAAAGTGGTCAATCTGTGAGCATCTGAAGGACAACTTGGTGGTCCAGGGAAGTCAGCACGGATTTGCCCCCAACAAGTCCTGCCAGATCAACCTCGTTTCCTTCTTTGATTGAGTGACAAGCTTACTGGATCGAGGGAATGCTGTTGGTGTTGTTTACCTGGATTTCAGTAAAGCTTTTGGCAGGGTTCTCCATGATGTTCTGATGGGTAAACTGGAGGACTGTAGACTGGACTCTAGGATAGTTAGGTGGATAGGGAACTGGATGGAGGATCGCACCCAAAGAGTAGTTGTCAATGGCATTTCATTGGACTGGAGGAAGATGTCCAGTGGGGTGCCACAGTAATCAGGTCTTGGCCCAGTACTTTTCAATATTTTTATACATGATTTGGATAAGGGGATGGAGGGACTACTTCTTAATTTTGCAGGTGACACAAAATTGGCAGGAGGAGAAACACACCAGAAGGTAGAAATAGACTTCAATAAGATCTGAACACAATGGAAAAGTGGGTGAATGCAACCAGGATGCAATTCAACAAGGATAAATGCAGAGTTCTACATATGGGTAACAAAAATTAGAAGTATGCATATCGGTAGGGGATATACTTCTGGGTAGTAGTGTGTGTGAACAAGATCTAAAGGTACAGGTGGACTGAAAGTGAAATATGAGTAGTAAGTGTGATACAGTGGCAAAAAAGTCTTGGGGTGTATCAACAGAGGCATAACATCCACATCACAAGATGTCACAGACCTACCGTACACTGCATTGGTCAGGCCACACGTGGAGTACTGTGGGCAGTTCTTGAGGCCTCACTTCAAAAAGACTGTGGACAGAACCAAGTGGGTACAGAGGACAGTGACAAGGTTGGTCACAGGCCTGGTGACCAAGCCCTATGAGGAAAGGCTGAAGGACTTGGGAATGTTCAGCATGAAGAAGAGGAGACTGAGGAGGGACATGCTTGCTCTCTTTAAGTATTTGAAAGGCTGTCACTTAGAGGAGGGCAGGGAGCTGTTCCTGTTTGCAGCAGAGGATAGGACTTGCAATGATGGGTTTAAATTACAGGTAGAAAGGTAAAAGGTAAAGGTACCAGCAGGATATTAGGAATTTTTTATGGTAAGAGTAGTTCCAACAGTAGAATCAGCTGCCTAAGGAGGTGGTGAGCTCCCCCTCACTGGCAGTCTTTAAGCAGCGGCTGGGCGAACACTTGTCGGGGATGCTTTAGCATTGAGCTGGGGGTTGGACTAGATGGCCTGTATGACCCCTTTCAACTCTGTGGTTCTATGCAAGGCAGACACTTTTTCAATTAGACTGGACTGACACAGGTGTGTCATCCTTAGTATCACTTTTGACCATCCAGATAAGGGGGCACTCAACAAACACAAGTGAGGAATTGCTTTGTAAAGGTTAAAGTAGAAATTCCCTCCTGTAGGGACACTCAAGGAGATTACTGCTGAGTAACATGCAGAAAGGGAGAAGTTCATGGGAATGAGTCTCTTGAATTTTGGGGCATAATTTGCTCTTAATTCCCCAGGGCCAGGAGAGGGATTACCAATCCAACAGTATTGTTTGACTATCTGCTCTGAACAAAGATATGAATGATGTCGAGAAATCAGCTTGTGAGAGCTGACAAATTGAGAACTCTAGTATGCCAAAGGCTAGTCAACTACTGGGATACTGTGGACTACTCCTCCAGTAAGGACTACACCTTGAGAAGGACAGACAAACCTAGAGATGGTACTGTTAAAGAATGCCCTGAATGCAGAGAAAGAAATGCCGAAGAAAGGCCTAATCAATTACAGAAAATTAACCTGAAGGGAGGAAATCATAAGTCCACTCAATAGGGATATGGCCTATGTCAGGGGTCTCAAAACTGCGGCTCCAGAGCCGCATGCGGCTCTTTGGCCCGTTGAGTGCGGCTCTCCGAACTTGGTTCGGAGCCCCTGCTCTTGTGCCCGCTCGAGCCGGCAGCCGGGCTGCGGAGCCGGCGCACCTGAGAGAGAGAGAGAGTGGGTCTCCCTTTCCCTTGCCCTCAATGGTTGGGAGGCTAAAGCCTCCCCTCCCCTCTAGCCGCGCGATTGCTGGGCGGGCGGCTCGGTGGTTCCTGGCCCCCCCGTTTATCAGCTGTTGGGCGGGGCAGGCTTCCTTTGGTAGACCTGGCCTCCGGCTGAGTCCCATTGGGAGGCCATGTCTACCCACTGGCTTTCTTGGCGGTAGACCTAAACTCCGAGGAGGGGAAAAAAGTCCCCCTTCAGAGGCCAGGTCTACCAATTGGCTTCTATGGGCCTCTGGAGGGCAGGTCTACTGCCAAGAAAGCCAATGGGTAGACCTGGCCTCCCAATGGGACTCCGCCGGAGGCCAGGTCTACCAATAGGCTTTTATGGCGGTAGACCAGGCCTCCAGACGAGGACTCCGGACGGGGAGGGGGAAATGGCAGGGACTTACAATTAAATTTTTATCAATAAATAAGATCACTATTAAGTATGATATCAAGTTTTATTCAGTGTACCTATAGTTTAATTAAGACTTAAAACTTTAATTAAAGTTTAATAAGTTAATTAACAGTGTACCTACCTATATAGTTTAAGTTTAAGAAATTTGGCTCTCAAAAGAAATCTCAATCGTTGTACTGTTGATATTTGGCTCTTTTGACTAATGAGTTTGCCGTCCCCTGGCCTATGTCAACAGGGACAAGGCAGCACTGAGATGATCTCTCATGGCCAGGACTGTGGAACACATGAATACACATGAAGCTGCCTTATACTGAAGCAGACCACTGGTCTACCATGGTCAGTACAGGCTACTGGCAGTGACTACATGGTCTCAGGCAGAGGTCTTTCACATCACTGACAACTTGAACTTTTTCACCGGAGATGCTGGGGACTGAACCAGGGGCCTTGTGCATGCCAAGCAGATGCTCTACCACTGAGCTGCAGCTCTTGCCCTCAGAGAAGAAAGAGAGCTCTGAATTCTGTACTCAGGTAAAAATGCTATACTTTAGGAATATTTGAGATAGGAAAGAAAAGAAGAGCCTGTCACATTCACTATATAAGCTAAAAAAAGGTAAAGGTCCCCTGTGCAAGCACTGGGTCATTCCTGACCCATGGGGTGACGTCACATCCCAATGTTTCCTAAGCAGACTTTGTTTACGGGGTGGTTTGCCAGTGCCTTCCCCAGTCATCTTCCCTTTATCCCCAGCAAGCTGGGTACTCATTTTACCGACCTCAGAAGGATGGAAGGCTGAGTCAACCTTAGCTACCTGAAACCAACTTCCATCGGGATCGAACTCAGGTTGTGAGCAGAGCTTGGATTGCAGTACTGCAGCTTACCACTCTGCTCCATGGGGCTCCTAAGGCAATTATCAGCATGCCAAAATGTGACGGAGAAAGCCCAGGTTTCCCTTAGCCACCTTTGGCAACTACAATCCATATTATAACCATTAGGAGGGTTAAGGGTTAGAAGTCCTCACATATCTCCTTCAAAATTTCCAAGGATAACCACTCCCCTGTCAAGGTTTGGCACTGGGTTTGCTACCATTTCAGCTGAGGACTTTGTATGTCAGAGGTCCTACATAGCGTCCACTAATGCAGTGAGATTTCTGAATTGCAAAGCAGAGCTTCTGTAAACATCAATAGGGAAGGACCATGGCTCAGTGGTAGAGAACATGCTTGGCATACAAAACATTCTATCCTTAGCATCTTAATTTAAAGGGTTTCAGGTAGCAGGTGCTGAAGACAAACTAGGGAACCAATGCCAGTCAGAGTAGACAACATTGACCTGGATGGTCTGACTTGATAAAAAGCAGCTTCATATGCTCATTTCTCCCCACGAGCATAATCTGAGTACCTCTGACCAAACCAGGCAGACAGCCAAACAGCAAATGATCTCCCAAATACTTACTTCATTCATGAATAATTTCAAAGATAAGGAGGATTTCTATCCCAGGCAAAATCTATTCTTCACCAGAATGCTAATCACTTATGCTCCATGCCAGGCTCAGTAAGAGGGTAGAAGGTACCATGGGGAGTTTCTTACCTTTGACAGTAATCTGTGCTGTTGCTTGGATTATGCCCAGGGAGGACATGGCTTCACAGGTGTAATTGGCTGATTGAGTGATATTGACCAGTTCCAGAACATTCCTGCCCATTGGCATATCATCTTCTTTCGTTAGTTCCTGTGTTCCAACTATCCATTTCACATAGGGCATTGGGGACCCCACTGCTACACATGTGAGGTTCACACTACCTCCAGGCATCACCTCATGGTTGCTTGGAGGGATTGAAAATCGAGGTGACACTCGCCGCACTGAAACAAGGAACAGATAGCTAGTAGATTCACAGCCTAGGACAGTGGTACTCACCTGGATGGGGTGAGGGGGAAAAAGGATCAAAATTTGCCGTGAGAGACACCACATCAATTCAGAAAAAGATAATTCCGTGCAAGAGCTGTTCATTGCTCTGCCAAATTGCTTGCCCGTGACTCTCCTTTTTAGCCACTGGCCTCTTTGCACCATTATTCTTGTCTCAACTATGACTACTTAAACCACATTAATGATATTAAATGTATGCCTGTTTCATCTGCATCTGTTCATATTCATGCATAGAGTTAACTCGACCTCTACAAGATTAAATTACCTGCTCAATTATCCCGCTTTATGGCAAAGCAACCTGCAGGCCAACCCTACCTTGCAGGGACAGCTGCAGGATTTTATTTTAAATTACTGTGAGCATTAGTGATAGCTAAAGCAGAGCTCTGAGCAGGGGTCACCTCAGAGACCAATGAGATCAGTTTGCTAGGCAGGGAAGAGCCCATCCTAATGGACAGGAGATCAAATCCAAGCTGACAGCCCAGGGCTTGGGTGATGGGGTCCTCCTCACCTTTGAGAATGTGCTCTAGGAGACAGATCACTCCTTATTTCACTGTGCTACATCTCTTCATATCAAACGCCTTACTGGGCTTATTTGTAGTCAAACCCTCAGATTCATTGTAGCTCCCTGGCTGTTGGCTGCACACACTTCAGTCAGGAAAATGACACTGAAAAATGAGGCCCCTTCTGTAAGGACATTGTTATGGGCCAATTTAAGTAGGGATAGAGAAATGCAACTGAGCACAGTAAATCTTTGTCTACGCTGGCCAAGCTCATTTCAGGTTGTGTTCAAAAAGAGGGGGAAAGCTGCAGTGTCTCTCCTCTTCCAGAAAGCCTGCTTCTCTGGAATGGAGATGTCAGTGCACGCTTGTGATGCATGTGCACGCAAGTGCGCGTAAAGCTGATTAGCTTTTGGGAGCCCTCTGTTGCTTAGCATGCCCAGTCCACAACACCACGGCCAGCAGAGGAGTGAAGAGCTGTGGTGCAAAGAGAGTGACTTGGAGCAGCACGGTGGAGTCTTTGTTAGTCAGATTTGAGAGACTCGCTCGGGGCCGGAACCCACGGGGGAGCGCCTCACGCTGGGTTTCCTCTTGTGCTTTCTCCAGCACCACAAAATCTCGTTAAAAAGGGGGCAGCGGCTGACAGTCGGGCTGACAAGACTCAGCTCAGCCTGACAGGCTGACACTTCCCCTAATCAAATTTTGCTTGAGCACTCTTTGATGATTCATTCCCAAACCAGCAGACTCACAGAAATAGACTGAACGCAGAAGCCCCCCACACGAGAATGTACAACAGAGTGAGGGTTTGGGGATAAATTAGACAATACTGTCAACAGTATGTGCATACTACACACCATCTCAGTGACAAAACAGAGCTCATTAGCTCTTGCCAGTGGGGGTAAGGGGTGGGGTGGGGGAACGATAATGCGCATATTTTCAAATGTCTAAATCTAGTCTTGCGGGCTGTTTCTTTAATCAATTATTTAACCTCAAATCAATAGCTACATGCACGATTGCCAGCAAGAGGCTTGTTACCTGACTGACAGGGGAGCACTCCCCAAACAAGACAGAAATTAAAGCAAACCGGTGCTCTACACAGTTATGAGGATACCCAGGTACTTGATGGACATGGCAATGGGTCAACATGATGGGTGGTTGTCCAACACAGCCTGGCTCTGGTCGGCAAGAAGCAGGACTTCTCCCCTACCCCAATCCCCGCAATGAACATGGTATTGAGCCAGTACAAGAAGAGGTTGTTCATAGGTTGAATCTCAATCCAGGGACTAAGCAACTTCCCACCCGCTCACCAACCAGACTAGTATCAAAGAAAAGCAAGCTTGAGGAGTATCACTACAGGCCCGTGCGTGGCAACTGTTCACTGACTTGACATGCACCAGACAGGCAGGAGGTCAAGCATGGGAAAGAAGCTGCTGTACAATCCAGACCAAAAAAAAAAATCAGAGTAGAAGGGGAGGAAATGTACAGAAATGCAGACACTGGACACAGGAGTGAAAATGGGAGGTATTCGTGCAGAAGGGCTAAGAGAAGCCATGCAGAAGTCACTTTTGCTACCCACCCCGGTGAGAACAAGCAAGCTAGTTCTTACAGCAACCTCTGATTTACATAAGTACCCCCCCCAAATGCATGCCTAAACAATTGTCAGAATTAGAGCAAGTCTCCACCAGAACTGCATTCCCCGACACATCCTTCAGACATTAGCACCCAGCTGTCTCCATTGCGGCCATAAAAGAACCTGTCAGGACCATGCTTGGGAAGAAAGGACACTGCTTGTGCATCTGCCGATAAGCGGTTTAGTTCATTCGGCAAAGCGCTATCGAGAAAACCTTTTGCCCTTTTGGAAAGCTGCTGTTTACTATTCTAGCAGCAGGGGAAGAGAAAAGGTTACTTGACAATGTATCAGTGATGGGTTCTTTCTACCCCAGCCACAGGATGAATGGTAATGAAAATCTCTCCCCCCCCCCGCCAATTCCTGCACAGTAACAAGTATGTTTAAAGGCAGGCTTCAGGCAAATCCCTTTGCCAAAGGGCAGTTTCACGAAGATAAGACCCAGGGGCACCAAAGGAGCACTACTGATCCTACAAGAAGTCTCAGCCAAATGTCAATCTTCGCACACACATTCAGCTCCTTAGAGCCAGCACAGGTACTGAACTGGCAACCTGTTTTCTTCTCTCCTGGCACCTTGATGATGTAGCAGCAGGGCATAAGGGTGGAGAAATGAATTTCCTTCCATTCTTCTCTTAAATTCCATTCTGTTCAGCTTTTCATTTTCAGTTCCTGCCATGCGGTTGCCCTCCTCATGACCTAGGCCAAGACTCAATTGACTGCTCTCCAGCCATTCTAAAAGGTAAAGGTTCCCTCTATAAACACCGGGTCATTCCTGACCCATGGGGTGACGTCACATCCCGACATTTACTAGGCAGACTTTGTTCATGGGGTGGTTTGCCAGTGCCTTCCCCAGTCATCTTACCTTTACCCCCAGCAAGCTGGGTACTCATTTTACCAACCTCGGAAGGATGGAAGGCTGAGTCAGCCTTGAGCCGGCTACCTGAAACCGACTTCTGCTGGGATCGAACTCAGGTTGTGAACAGAGCTTTTGACTGCAGTACTGCAGCTTACCACTCTGCGCCACGGGGCTCGCTATTCTAAGTAGGCTAAAAATTGCATAGCATAAAAAACACAGACTGATTGTATTGCCCTAGGAGGGGATGCTTCACACAGAGGTCGCACATCCCAAAAGTCAGCAACAGTTCTTGCATAAATACATTTGGATCCAGCAGATGGTTTCTGTGCATGGAAGGGATGGTGTGGTTTTCATCCATTTTTCCTTCCAGAGGCAGACCCCCCCACCCCAGGGCCCATGTTTGGGGATATTTTGATCTGCTGAAGGAGAGAGAGGTGGAGTAGTTTCACTTGGCAGATGGGAATCTTGAAAATCTTCCATGGGATCCAACCCTTGACGACAAGGGAAATAATAAGGGCTTCCTGGATTGAGGGTGCATGATGGGGCTGGGAGAAGTGAAACAGCATTTCCCAAGTCATCATGCTGCAGTTGAAAAGTGAAGAACAAACCAGCAGAGACCAGCTCTGTGATTCCCCCCAAGTGAAGAAGAGGAGATGCAGTGCAATTCTCTTTGAACGAACAGATTGCATGTGGACTAGGTGAAGAAATGAGGGCTCCCCGCCCCTGCCATGAAAGGGGGTGAAGTGGAAATTAGCAGCTGCAAGATTCAATTCTGTTGACTCCAGGCTTTGCCTCCCTCCCTGGATTCTGTCAGGTGGTTTATTTCTGATAGACTGCTTGTCTGGTTGCAAATACGCAGAGGAACTGTTGCAAATCAAACTGTAGCTCTCACTACGTAAAGGGGAGGAACAGGGGCAGGGCAATCGATGGAGTCTCAAATCCACACCTCACTGAGGGAGGGGGCAGCCTCGTTTCCTTTCTTTCCTCTGCCATTGAGCCAGACATCAAGGTCTTAAAATGTCAATACCAGAAGGAAGTATGGGCTCAGAGATGCTGCTGTCAATCCAGCCTGGATTATAATCTGGCAAGGATGCCTGGAAAGGTTATAAACAAGGCACATTCCAGCCCAACATCAGTGTATCATTCTAGGATAATTGGCAGCTTCTTTGTCTGTGGAGTCCAGTGGGATGTGAAGCAAGGTTGTCAATCAGCGTTAGAATGCTCCTGCAGAGCTGGTGAGAGTCGCTTCCACAGCATCCATACACGCTTCCACCAGGCTCTGGTCTCCCTCTTTTCCCCGCCATAAGAGCCCATTAATAATTTAAGGCAGCTCTACTCTTGCCAACTGCAGGGAAACTACAGAAAAACCTCTTTCAATTTTCAAAACAAATCACCAAGGTCAAGCTGGTCCAGATGCCTCCTAAACATTCTCAATATTATTCACGCTAACAAGGATTTTCTTTCACAACGCTTCTTTTCCTGAACAAAATTTGCCAGGTGTGTGTGTGTGTGGGGGGAGAGGTTGTTTTTTAAATACCCTCTTTTTGGATAAAACAGAAGTGAACAACTTGGAGATTTTGCCAGAAATACATGAAGAAAGCTATTGTACATGGCAATGGGCAATGATGTCTAAGGTTTATTTGATCCAGCAGATTATCAAACATGAGGTTCACTGGCATTCGTCCCAGAGGAGGGCACCGCGCATGGCTTGCAAAAGATGAGCAATCCAACAAGCTTCCCCACAGAACTGAGCGTGCAAGGCTGTGCAAGAAGTCGGCGCTTGAGGTGGAAAGTAAGTGACACAGCATGTCCTAGGCCCTCTGGCAGCAGCGGAGGTGGGAAGAACATACCAGCAGAAACCAGCTCTACATCCTTGGAGGTGGGGAGGGGAGATACAGGCAGTACTGGGAGGAAGGCAGGGAGGTGTTAATAATTCAGCATGCATTAGCGTGCACCTTCCCTGCATCCACGGCAAATGAGCACGGATCAATCACCCTGCTTCTCTCGTATTGGAGCTGCTGCTTCTCAGGTTTCGTCAAACAATGAGGTAAATTCTCAGAGCCCCCCCCCCCCACTTTTCTGCCTCCAGCTTGGGAAACTTGGGGCACTAGACAACTGCTCAGAGCTGGGTGGTTATGAAAACTATTACAAATGACTGCAGCAAAGCTAAGGTAAGCCATTGGGCAAAGATGGAATAGTGCAGGGGGCAGATCCAAACTGAAAGTGGAGGCCCCCCGGCCAGCCACCGTTCATTCAAAGGAAGAGGTGCATTAGGATAGCTAATTTTCCAACTGCTTCGTCATTGTTTGTCAATTACTACACAGCAGGATCTACGCTGTGTTCTTTGAAAGGATAGGAGTAATTCATGCAATTACTACCACACATCTCGGCTAATCCAGAGATCCTGCTTTCAGTTCTCACACGCTCACTTTACCTCGCCCTCCTACAGGTATTCATTCTCTGCCTGCCTTATGCTCAGAGCTCCCAGCCTTTCGTCATAAATCATTTCAAGATTCAGGGTGATCAGAGCTCAAAGATGTGAGACTTTACTTAGCTTGCAGCATTCTTGGTTGCTATAAAAAAACCCAGGGCTTCCCTCAACAGCTTAAATGTAAAGCCAAGGTAATGGTACCAAATTAGAAATGTTGTGTATTTTTACACACATTTTGGTTTTCATAAAAGAATTACTGAATTATGACTGCAATAAATTGCAATTTTGAGGGGCAAGAGTCCAAAACTGATTCTCCCCCATTTAGGGTTAACTGGCTTATCAGTCTCCCATGATAGTGATAACTCTATCATGCATCAATTTTTCCATAAAAGGAATGACTGTGTGTGAACCGCCTTTCTATCGTCGGTATAACTTGGCCAGCTGCGTCAGCTTACACATTTTGGTTTGGGCTTTCACCGAGGATGGGGTGAAGGCACTGTGTTGGGACACCCACGACTTCTTTTACCTTATATGCTCTAGTGTCCACAACTCTAGCTTCTTCTGATCATCTTACTTGCTTCTGGACGGTGGAGAAGGCACAGACACAAAACCACTATCCATCAGCTCTGACCGGCTTCCTCCCCCTCTTTGTTACAACCCTTTTTAATAATATCTCCTGACGGAGAGGTGGCTCCTCGGGCCTCACAATCTATTGACAGAATCACCAGCAAGGGGGGGGGACATGGAAGGAGGAAAAAATGCATTTAGAGTCTAATCTTTTGCTCAAACAATGCTGCAGTATTTATGTTCCCAATGCATCCCTGAGTGCTGACATTTTATAGACAATTTCCAAAACAGGGCCTTGCCATTTTTGGATTACATTTCAGCTATAACTTTTAGGGCTAATTATTTGCGCTGACAACCCCATATAAAAGAAGATCTATCATTACAGCGGTGCAATGCCAAAGACAAATCATGGTTCGGCCCGGTGACATGCTAATAGCAAAGCAAGGGAGAGGCAGAAAGTGCCGCTCTGAAATTTGCATTCATTCACTCCTGAAAATAACATAACATGGGGGGTGGGAGGGGAGAAGAGAGAGAAATAAGAGCTGCTGTATCAAGATAAAATAACTCTTTAATAAATAACCTGGTAGCAATTGCAGAGCAACAATTAAATGCATGGGTGAACAGTGCATTATTGTAAGTAAAGGTGAAAAAAAATCCTAAAATATAATTATCAGTGCCAAACAAATTATAAACCCTGGAAAAAAAAATCCCACTTGAATATTTAATACCTAATCTCTTTCTTCTCTTTAAACACTTGTGGTCTGGGACATTTATGGCAAGGCAAAATACGACAGCCCCATTGTTGGCTGGTCAAGGACTGTTTCACATGCATCATTTTCCCTACAAGGGGGTGGTGGTGGGTGGGTTAGGAAAAAAAACAGGTTGATTACCTGTAGCTGATGTTCTTTGCCTGGTCAGTTGTGCAGCCACACGTATGGGTTCTGCACTGGCAAAAAAGGCAATTCTGGAAAGTTAATAGAACTTTAGCTAAAGAATTAGTGCTCAAATCCCCTCCCTCAGGGAAAAGGTCTACCCCTCAGGACATATCCTGAAGGAAGGAGTGAGCACCTCACTGCTCAGCTCCTTCATGCCACCACTAACAGTTCTCATCAGAGAGAAAGAATAGTGGGGAAAGATGACACATGGTATGACTGTGCAAATAACTACTCCAAGAACATCAATTACAGTTAAGCAAACTCTTTTTCTTCTTCGTGATGTCTGTGCAGTTCCACATACTGGTGTTCAGCAAACTGAACCATCTGGTGCTCCAGAGGCTGTAAATGTAATCGTCAGAACTGGAGGATGACATGGGCGCTTCCCTTTGCAGACTTGAGTCTGTCCACCAATGAAGAGAAAGCAGATGGTCAGGAACAGAAAATGGGAGTGTCAATGGTCCCACAACGGAGTGATATAAGAACTGAAGCATAGCTAGAAAGGGCGTTTTTGAAAGATACCAAGGTGGTGGCTGTAAGACTGTAGAGATGTCGAAAGCGAAATGCTGTTTAATGTGATTGGTTGATGAAAAATGTAATGAGAGTGATAATGATGGAAGCGTGGTCCTGATAGGAAAGGCTTCTTTGACACATAGATAAAGAAAGCAGAGCAAGTGCAGGGCCAGATGGGTATCATGGTGGAGTTGTTGTGAATTGGCAACTGGAAACCAGTTGTCTATGTAAGTATTTTTGTTGTCTCAGAAATGCTGCTACCACTGCTGAGCATTTGGTGAATACCTACATGGCCATGGCTTGTTTAAAAGGTAGGGGGCAGTATCAGTAATGGTGATTTCCTATGGCAAACTGAAGACATTTTCTAAGGTGAAGTGTGATTATGATGTGGAAGTAGGCATCCCTGCAACCACACTCTTTCGTTGAGTAGGATACTGTACATAGTGTGATGATTCTGAATTTTCTGTATGTAATTAATTTATTCACTTCTGGGATCTTTAATGGGTCAGATGCTCCCATCTTTTTTCAGCACTATACAGCAACAGGAACAGAATCCGAAACACCGCTAAAAGTTTGTAAACCCTCCCTAAGTCAAGATCAAATCTCTGTGGAGAGTGGGGTGTGTGTATATGACAGATAAGGACATTTGGTTTAGGAGACTGTTGAACTTCATGGTACATCCCGTGCACGTAAGGGTAGGAACATCGCCCTGGGATCAAAGTAACATGGGGTAGTACAACAGAGGGAGGAGTCAGCAACACAGATGCCAGTCGGTGACTGAAGTTGTTGCAGCACAGAAGGGAAAGGTCCTATAGAAGCAGTGGTTGGATAAAACTGCGTCAGAACTGGGGGTATGGAGCCTGAAAGAGGCCTTGATGCTGTAATATGAGGTATGTGAAGCGGAGGTGGTAAACAGCTTTGCCTGGTAGTACCAGTGGCAAGTGGATCTGAACCTCAGCATGGAGCCTGTACTGACCCCAATCACAATCATTGTGCCATGAATAAAAAGATGCATCATAGCATCTAAATGGGTGGTATTTGTTAAGAGTCAAAAGAATGGTATTGATCCCTCTCATTTTAATTGTGGAAAGATTCTCTAAAGTTCTTTAGTTGATACCTGTTACCAATGTGGGGACTGACTGTCCTTGAGGATAATTTTACTCGTGATTTGCTACATTTCTCTGTGGACTGACGTGATAGGTGGGAGAGTGGAGTGGTGTCCTTTATTTCCCATTCTCTCCACACAAGATGCACCACTGCCTTGAGAGGGGATTCTTGGAAAAGCCTCATGGAATGTTCTTCCAGTACTAAGTTCAATGTGGCTACTGTTATGGACAATGGTACCACTACCATACTGGTTGGTATAGTCAGAGTTAGGGTGGTAGAGATGAAAACTAGTTCCACAATGCCAGATGATGTTTCTAATTTAATAATCTTTGTTGTCCTCTTTTTCTTGTCCACTTAGCTGCTGCTGCAGTCCAGTCACCTGTGGTGCTTGCTCCTTTCAGAGTGTGGCCATTATGGAGACTTCCTGTCAGCCAAGCGTCACCTGGTCTTGATTGCTGCAGTCTGGATTGGAATCATGGAAGCTGCTTCTCAAGCCCCAGCTCCAGCAGCAGACAGAAGACAGTGGAGGATAAGTCAGCTCAGCACATGCAAGGGCTGGTTGAGCCATTTTTATGGGCAATAAAGATTGCTCCCAAAGCAGGAACCTAAGTCTGGAAACAGAATTTCTCAAAGACCGTGTAGTGAATGAGCACAAAAGGAGTAGGAAATCTTATGGATTTCTCTTAAACACAAAAGATGATGGTCATGAATTGTTGTACACTGGTATCTTTCCTCCAGCTAGGCCAAACCGGGAGGCACTCACCCCTACCCTTGAGGCATGCACAGGAGCAGATCTATTCCTTTGCAAGGGATCTGAATGCCAATTCTTTGGCTAGACCTCTAGAACTAACCAGAGTTCCCATATGTGGGAATGCAAAGACACCATGAAGACACAGAAGTATACATCCAGGAATTCTTCATGTATGAAAATACTGCATCGTATTTTCAGGGCATGACTGTATGGTGTATGTACAACTACTATGCTGAAGCTGAGCAGGTCTGGGGTCTGGTCAGTGCCTGGGTGGGAGACTTCCCATGAACACCCCTTTAAGTTCAGTGATGGGACAAAGGTGGGATATTAATGTAATGAATAATAAATAAAATTGGAAACAGCCTGAGGTATCCATCTGATATGCTAGGTTGCTAGTGATACATTCTTGAATGCTTCACTGGGGAAGGTTTTTAATTTCACAATGTTATCTGACCTTGCCCAGCAATCAGAGGAGAACTATGCAGTTTTGGGATCTTCTCACTATTTCTCAGCTTCCATTCCTGCCAGGATGTCAGGGAACGTTGCCCTCGACAAGCTCTAGTTTAAGACTGATAGTAAGAAACTCTCTCACCCTATTTTTGTCTAAAGGGAGCATATTCAGAGAAGGATAATCAGAACAAAAGTTACTGCTCTGGGACATCTGCAGTAGCAGCTCATTATACATGCTCCAATTGCAATGATAATGAAGTTTTCTTAGTATGGTTTTTAGGGGCTTAATGGGAGAGGGTCTTGGTTTAAAGGCATGCTCAAACAGTGGATTCCTGTGCTTGTGTAGTTCAGTGTTGTTGCAGAACAGTGAGAAAGAGAAAAGTGCAGGTACTTCGGATCTGCTGCCCTTTCAATTGGCCCTTGATCGTGCAAATGGAAGACTGGTATGGGATAAAACTGTAGAGAGTGAACTGGATGGACTGGATGGATATTAGTCCATTACTGATGTGACATATCAAGTTACAGCTTTTGTTTGCCTTCTACCAATTTTGCAGGCCCTCTAGTGATTCTGATTTCAAAGACTAACTTTTCCCTAGTACCTTGGTGCAACACCAAACCATCTGTGCCACATCTTCTTTCCTGGCATATGGTTGATGCCACTGCTGAGACTACCTGATTATCAGCTTTCAGGATTGCAAATTATACTATTGTATAATTATTCCAATGACACCCCGAATGTATCATAAGCCCTGCATCCCAAGGCAAGATGTTCAAGTACAAGCCCACTTGTTTTGTTCAGAAAAGAAGAGTCTACGTCAGTTTCTCCTATACCTCCTACTCTACTCCAAGCAGCTCACACTGTGAGAGAGGAGGGTTCATTTTGATCTAAGCATCATGTGAGCACTATGGGATCCTTTGACAGAGACATAACCACACGGAATCTAACAGAAGTTAACAGGTTGACAGAACCCCTTCTCTGCTCCTATACTTTAGGCACATGCATCCCATTCCCGCCTCAAACAAGGAAACCTGTGGGGTGGGCTGCATGCAGGTAAGAGTCTGTGCAGTTGAAACACCAAACGACAAAGGCATGCAAGCAATGTGATCAATGCTGTCAGCAAGATCATAGCAAATAGGAAGCTGATTCGGTCAGGCCTGCTGTGGTAGTGCCTGGCAGGGAGCCAGGGGCCATCAGACCCTCCCCTTGCAGGGCTGGCTCTCCATCCCTTACTGGAAAAGTCCCATCGGAGGTGACATACTGTAGATGGATAAGAAGTGAAAACGACCAACCTTCTCGCTGAGCTGAGAGATGAAAGTTTGTTTTGTTTGATGACAGAGTGCGATGAAGATGAGAAGGGAATAAAAAAAGACAAGGAAAAACACAGAGAGTAAAAACAGGCCATGTGTCTGCACAGCACTGAAACAACAAGACAAGATGGCTGAGACTGGCCAGGACTACCCAACTGTGCAAGCATACACTCGTGTACATGCACACACGGCACATACACAAACGTGCTGTTCCTGCTACAGAGTAGTGGGTCCACCTTCTCTTCCTTATCCAGATGCACATAACTCCAGCTCCAACACACAAGAGCAGGCATACCAAGGGCTGAAGAAATATTTGTAGGCAGCCCTACTCGTGGCCAGTTATAGGCAAAAGAAAAGGGCCTTTCATGTATTCTCAGTTTCCTTGCATCTAACTTCCTGTTTCTTCAGGGGGGTTTTCCAGTTATGCATGCATTTTGCTCCCTCTGATGGCCGATCCGACATCACACAGCTTTAAATGAAGCGTTTCTCCCTGTAGTTTAAATCAGCAGCTTTTTATGATTCATAAAACTGATGTTATATCAAATTGACCACTAGAGGGAGCAAAACGCATGCATAACTGAACCCCCCCACAAGAAACAGGAAGTTAGATGCAAGGAAACTGAGAATGCATAAAAGGCCAATTTGTGCACACTCAAAATTGTGTGCACTCAACACATGTACACACTCACCACATCTCAAACATCACAGGGCTTCAAGTCAAGCACCAAATTCCATTCTAATTCTAAAGGTCACAACTTCACCCCCACCTACCACACATACAGGTCAGCATGCGCACCCCTCCCCCTTCACTTCTGCACACAGAAAGCAGTCCTGGTGAACAATGGAAATTCTAGCACAAAGAGCCTCTTGTTTCCCCTTTCCCCAACAGAGCTAAGGACAGCAGAGAAACATTATCGTAGCATGAATCCACTGCTGCGCCAGGCCCCCTGATGTACTGAATTGGGAAGGAAAAGTGGGCAAGATGTCAAAAGCAATGGTCACCCCAAAGGAGAAGGATAATCCGGAACATGCCCCATTTTTGTTCCTGCAGGAGAGACAGTAAGAGGTTAGTTGTGCCATGTTTCCCCGAGGGGCATGGAAGATCTCATTTCCTTGGCAAGGCTGACCTTACTGCAGTTAGATATCTGTGGTGCATCACCTGAAACTGAACCCTTAGTGAGAGAAAGCAGAGGCTGCTCTGGTGGTTTAAGAACTGCTTATGAGTCAGATTTAAAGGGTGGAGGGGGGGGGGAGAAAAACTTGCCTATCAGCAGAAAACACAATGAATTAAAAACCCTCAGTGGGACAATAAATTGTGGATTGCACTGTCTGTAGCTCATTTGCAAGGATTAGAGTAGACAGGATTTCAACTAGTTTTGCTGATGTTCAGCCATCAAGTTGCTCCTTAAACAGATTGCACCAAGAGGCACCATGGAATCTAAGCAATAACTTACAGTATTTGCTCTCAGCAAAGGCACACTCTATACAGGGCTGCTTTTCAATGCTCCAATTGCAAATAACCGGAGTGGTGAGGGTTGTGCTCAATTTCTCAATCAATACCATTACAGCAGCCCTTAAGGACAGTGGGGAGATAGTTTTGGTTCCACTGGCTCTTTATCTCATCTTGGAAGTGGACAAGAGAGCTTGGTCTCTTGACAGAAGGATTGTACCTCTTGTCCAGTTCTTTACTTATTTTCATCTGTGGCATGAGGAAGGGATACAAGCTCAACCCTCTGGATACATAACCAAAGGATGGAGAGTAAGAATCCATTATTTATTTAAAAGATTTATATCCTGTTTCTTTCCCAAAGAGACTCACAGCAGAATTTAGACATAACATCTAGACAATAAAACAAGAAACAGGGCTGTTTCCAGTGTTAATAAATCATTGTCATAAACCCTCCTTATTTGTTTAGTGTTGCATGGACTCCTGAAGAAAATTGCTATTTATTTTATAAAATTCATACCCTGCCTTCCTGCCCTCATAAAGGCTACCAAGACAGCTAAGAAATTAATAACATGTACAATAAAATCACATTCTAAAAACCATTAAAACCAACAAAAAAACATTATAACAATTAAAACCAGAGCTAACATACACATACAAAAACGTAAGATCAACAATTAAAACACTGGTCAGAAAGTCTTCATTTGCTGAAAGAAGATGGCAACAGAAGAGGACAGACAAGTCATCTTTGGGTGAGAGTTCCAGAGTTTTGATGATGCAACTGAGAAAGCCCTCTCCCAGGTTGCTACCCAACTAACTTCAGAAGGAAGGGGTACCCAAAACAGGCCCTACGAAGATGACCACAGTGGTTGGGTAGGTTCATAAGGAAGCAGGTACATTGATCCTTTTGGGTATGTTGGTCAACACCAGCACATTGCATTGTGCCTGGAAACAGACTGGCAATTAGTGTAGATGGGTCAAGACTGGAGTTATATGATCCCTATGATCCACTCCAGTCAACACCTGGCTACAGCATTCTGTACCAACTGAAGTTTCCCAACACTTTTAAAGGGCAGCCCCACATAGAGTGCATTCCAGTAATCGAATCTAGATGATACCAGGGCAGGCAGCACAGTGGCCAGATCTTTTCTGCCAAGGAAAAGCTTCAGCAGGCTAACCAGTTGAAGCTGGTAAAAGGTACTCCTTGCCACAGCTGCCACTTGCTTCTTCAGCAGTAGACCTGGGTCCAAGAGCCCACCAGACTATGGACCTGTTCCTTAAAGAGGAGTGCAACCCCATCCAAAATGGGTGACACCTTACATCTTGGGTCAGACCTTCCGCTCACCAGTAGCACTTCCATCTTGTCAGGATTAAACCTCAGTTTATTAGCCTGCATCCATTTGGGATTGGTTGATAGTTGTTGAGATCTCCTGTGTCCAGGGTAGACTTCTTTAGAAGTGGACGTACCACAACCTGTTTCAAAACTCTTTCTGAAGGAGGCATTAGTTACCTCTCAGACCCAGTTAACTACCCCCCCCCCCCGATAGATTTAAGTAACCAGGAAGGGCAAGAGTCATACAAGCAAGTGGTAGGTCTCAAACTTCCAGGGACCTTGTCCACATCAGACAGAACTGAAAAGTATCCCAAACAGCTGGACAAGTTGGCAGCCTGGCACTATCTGACCCTGTAACAGTTAATGCAGAGTCCAAGTTGGAACAGATGTGAGAGATTTTATCTGCAAAGTGTTAAGCAAAACAGTCACAGTGGGCCACTGAGCAGTCTACCTCCTCCTGCAGGCCAGCTCCCAACAGGCCTCTGATCATCTGGAACAGCTTCACTGGCCCACACAACGGTTGCGGAAACAATGGTTGCAGAAAAGTGTTGTTTCTTTGCTGCCATCACTGCCATGGAGTATGCTTTAAAATGAGCTTTTGCCCATGTTTTATCAGATTTGTCCCAAGTCTTCCTCCACTGTCTCCATAGCCATCTCTCTCGTCTTTTCAGCACACCCAGACCCTCAGTAGATGCCTTCCTTGCATTCTCAGAGGGCCCATTCCATACCATGGGTAGCCCTGCTGTAAAAGCCCAAGACAGGGCGGCAGCAGTTTTCATATGTCTGCAGCAGGAGACACACAGAAGGAACTGCTGGGAAGACTGGTGCTGCTGCATGTATCCATATAAATAGAAAGAGCCCTTTTAGTATGTGGGCCCCAGGTCATGAAAGGTATTAAAAACAAGAACTGGCACCTTGAACTGAACCTGAAAACAAATAGGCATCCAGTGTAACAATTCCAAGACAAGAGTAAGGTATACAAGGTGTCTAGCTCTAGACAACAGGTGAGCTGCTGCATTTTTTAATCAATTGTACTTTTTGGCAGCCCCATATAGACCAATTTATAGTAATCTAGCCTTGAGGTTACAGTAGATCTGGATGGGCCTCAAGGTATATTTTAACTGCTGCAGTAAAGTCTCAAACACATTCAAGATCTTGACCAAAAAGGTGTTTTACCACACTCTGCAGGACACAATACGACATTCTACCCAAACCCGCTTCACATGTTATTTGACTGTTGACTACTACTTAGTTACTTCTACAGTCAGCAAAGTGGCAGCCTACATGGCGTGGGCTGATTTTGATGACACCAGAGAAACCACCTCTGATGAGAGGTTTTGATGGCATGGATGGGACTGGCTCACAACCATGTTAGTAAGATAATATATGAAGCGAGCCTAAGATGGTTAGAGGCTGATGGTCAACAACAACAATAAATATTCTGTAAAGCCTGGCTGTTGCTTCCTCTTTGAAGATGTGTAGTACACTAGCAGAGCAGCGGCTACTGTCACATCACAGACTAGGCAAGTTACCATGGTATGCCCACATGTGTTTGTACTTCAGATCACAGCAAATAAGGTTCAGTTATAAAACACACACCAATACAAATAGATAACTTCCTTGCCTGTCAGTCAAGGATGAGCTTGGGGCCTGAAATTTGTCACTAATTGTTGGATTATCTCTTAATCTCTTTTTATACTAATGGATTATAGGAAATAAACTATTGTAGCTGACGCTGCTCAGAAAACAAGAGACCCTAAATGGGAGTAGCTGTGCCTTCTCTCATCTAGTGTTGAAATTGTTCCTACTTCACTGGAAAATATGCCAACATCTACTGAATTGGAAAGCTCAATTTCTCCCCAGAGCCCTTCACTTCATCTCTTTATCTCTGGCTTTGCAGGAAGCAAACCTTTCTGATTTCGGAAAAGTAGGACTTAAAGCACAAAAGTAATAAGAACACTAACTTATGTATGTCATGGGAAGCAGAACTTAAAAATACAAAAAAATATCCAGACCTCACAACCCAAAGTCCTGCTGCTGCTGAAGTAGCAAGAATAGGTATTGGGTGTACAATGTTTCATGGACTCTGTCTGCCTAATAGCAGCTGTTAGGTCTACCTCTTGTTTATGGTTAAAAGATTCACAGGGGCAAAGATGACTCCAAAGAAGCAGTAACAAGGCTTAACTATTCTCTGTATTTAGCTGAGAAACAGAGAACAATTAATCTAAACCCACTACAAAGAAAATTCTTGTTAAATGAAACTTTTACTCTATGTTTCCTGCCTCTACAGGATAGCAAAAGTAGCTAACACCACATATATAAAACAATAAAAGCCAAAGACGAGATAGAATTGGCTCCTGAAGTAGATAATTCAAATGATGCCCCTCTCCTTTCAGCTCTAAAAATATAATAACAAACAACCAACAATTTGTTTCCATTTAACAATGTCCTAAAGCTGGTGACTGAGGCAGCAATATCACTTCGTCTAACGGTGGGGCTGGCCCTAAGAACCAAATAAAAATCATCTCAGTCATGAGAACGATCAATAATACAGTTAAGCTTTGAAAACTTAGTCAAATTACAATGCCTCTAGCCTCTCCCAAGTATCTACAACCCTCTTTCAGGAAGGGGCTCCAAAATTGTTGTTCCATTACATACAAGCCCCTTCCAGAGCCTTCACTGATTTTGATGTGTACGTCAACTGAGTACAGAGCATAATATTTTGGCTTCTCTCTAAATCTTAAGCAAGGGATATACATAGGGAAAAGCAACTCCCTGACATATCAAATATAACCTCTTGCATCCCTCCGAATCTGGTTTGGTTCCAAAGGACAGGCTTCGCATATGCAATAGCAAAGGCAGATTTCTAATTAACATCAGAGATATGGTAAAATGTAGGGGTCTCCCACAGTAGTTTAATCTTAACCGGAGATTTACATGGTGGTATTCTTTGTCACCTCATCTAAAATGTAAAGAACAAGGCCCTCTTTTCATGTGCACATAGTGAGATGCAAGAGATACTTCTTCCTGGTGTTATTTTACTATTTAAGAAGTGTAAGTGAATGTACTGTAGTGGCAGCGGTCTTTTCTACCCCAACAGCATCCTTTCCTATGGCAAGGTGTCAAACTGTGGTCTTTTAATTCACATAATGTCCCCAGCTACATGAGACTGCACCACAGAAAAATGGATCCTGTGGTGGCATATGTATGTGAAGGGGACCATATACAGAAGCTCTCCAAAAGAGATTACTCTAAACCATACGAAGTATTACAGCAAGTACATATTGAGCAATTATCACCATATATGAACCAATGTAATGCTTGGATAGGTACAACCACCGAGGTGGGCCGTAATCTAGCGTCAGCCCAAGGCAGAACACAACATTGCTAGTTTTTCTAAGACATACAAAAAAGTCATACTGATCCTGCAATGGTATCCTATCTTAATCTCATTTTTAAAAATGCAACCACACCTAGGGTTGCCAGCTGGAAATTCCTGGAGGGTGGAGTTTGGGGAGGAGAGCAGCGGGCTATGATGCCATTGAGTCCACCCGCCAAAGAAGCCATTTGCTCCCGCGGTACTGATCTCTGCAGCCTGGAGCTCACTTGTAATTCTCGGAGATAGCCAGTCACCAGTTGGAGGTTGGCAACCCTAAATCACATATATCTCTATGTTAAGTTAGTATAATGCAAAACAAATTTTTATATTATTTACCACAACCATAAAAGCCCCTTCAACATTCTAATTTCTAGGTATCACAACGTTTTGGCTTTTTCTTAAAAGCATTTCATGTCCCTGACCTTTTCTTATGTTCTTCATTTGCACCTTTTCCATCTTCTGTTCACTAAAAATTACAAGAATCAACTGCACAGAGAAGAGAAAACAGAACCCCCTTTTTAAGCTGTTTCTAGGGATATTCAATAACATGTAATGAAAAGGAGGTGCAATCAAGTTATTTAATTCCTCTGCCGCTTGATACCAAGACAAGGAGGCTGAAAAAGTTAATACAGATAAGAATGTGTAGAAAAAGACAAGCTCAAACTGCTATGGTAACAATTAAAGACAGTCATGGAAAGGATTGACTCATATGCGTTCGACATAAGAAGCTTTATGCAGTGGTACATCACACATTATAAGGTTTTAAAACATGAGCTTGATTAGAAATTTCAAAAGTTGTGTAAGCATAAAAAGCAAGTATCAAAAGCAGTTAATCATAACAAAACAATAACCAACATAAAATGAACAAGGATAGAATGGTCACCGAGGCCATCAATTCAGGTTTATGTACTCATAACAATGCAGTTCAACAATTATCAAGTAGAAATAGAGGTTGTTACTATGTACCAAGAACAGGACTACAAATGTAGTTATTGTGCAAGGGCCTGCCAAATAAAGTACATACTTTTGTATTGAACCGAGATTTTACATGACAGATAAAAATAAACTAGTGGACAATTGCTGCTTTTTGAAAGAGGGATCTTGGTGTATCCTTCCATTAGTTTCTACAGAGGTGCTTTTGGGCAGAAGTTTGGTCCTGACTGAGACTGATCTATGAGCCAGTCCTGTGCTTATGGTATTACTAAATGTTCCTTTCTTAGCTCATTAGGCCTAACCTTAATAACGTGTCCCTTTGGAAAGTTCTGACATGCTTAAATACGTTCGCGTGCTGCTTCTGGAGACCAGCTATCTCAGAAGAGGCACCTGTCCCGGTGCACACTTGGGGAAGGCATGTTTCCACAAAACAATTCACCTTTGAGCTATCGCTTTCTAAGCAGTTTCAACTATAATCTCTGATGGATCATCCACTATCTTAACAACCTTTACACAAGTAATCTTTCAGGTGGCTTGGATTCTTGTTGCTGCAGGCACGAATTGTTCCTCTGATATTCGAAGAGGAACAGCAGCACATGCAGTGGTCAAAAAGTTTCTCACGCCCATTAACTGTGGGCATGGTCTCAAAACCCATCTGTCTGCCGTGGATACCCCTTTTCTCAAACACAGCTTTCACTACTGGGGCAGACCAAAGCAACCCTCAGGACACTGAATTAGATTATCTGGGATATATCAGCTGCATAAAATGTCTGCCCAGAGGAACTTTTCATGGGCAAAATACATTCATAATATTGCTGTATGTGTTAGCTTTAGAACCACTTCAAATATACATAATTCCAGGGTGACAGCCTCGGGATCTTTTCTTGTGTGTATAATCCTTGCGGGATGCATTAACCTCATACTGACTCCACTCAGCACAGGCCATTCAGGTTGTTACTCATTAAATGTGTAGTTGGCAGTAATGTCTTTACCTATTGAGCCTTTTGCACTGTGAGAAAAAGGGTACTTTCACATTATGGCAGTACGGCTTCCCCCACCCCTTCCCTAGTGCTTTGCTACAGCTGCCTGATCCTCAGACAATGGAAGCAAAAGGTACTAGCCTAAGGACAGAGTTAGGGCAGACCTAGATGAGACACAGGGAACCATGATTAGATCTCTGAAGCATTTATTAGTGAGAAATAGCAGCTACTGGGGAGCGGGACAAGCACGGTGAATTTCTGGCCGTAGCAAGTTTCAGCCCCCTGCCCATACTGTTTTCCTCAAATGGCTCCCTGGAGCAGCTATTTTCCTTGTTGAAGGAAAACATGCGTGGTTACCATGGTTGCCTAAACGCTGCTGCATTTCCCCCCCCCCCCCAGTGGGGCAAACAGCAGCTGTGGGGAGAGGCTAACCCCCCTGCCAGCAGACTGAATAAGAGTCCCAGCTGCTATTTACAAACAAAAATCCAATCATGGATCTCTCAGTTTCTCTTCCAGCTTGGACCTTCCCCTGGTATCAAATTAAACGTTTATAATTAATCTTTCTGCAGTATCCCGCACCCACAGTGGCTTACATAGACATCTAAAAAGATACAATTATATATATAAAAAATGAGGAATGTTATTTTAAATGACTGAAGGAGGGGGAAGAAGGGTCTTCCAGAAAGCCTTGTTGAGATGTCAAAGTCACCAGCCAAACCAGCCACCTTTCCTACATTGAAGGACATGACATTGTATTTTTAAAAGAATTGTACTTTACCAGCAACCCCTAACAGTTAAACACTGGTAATGAGCAATTCCCCTGAAATGGCACTGCTTCCTGGGCTGACCCATCAGGGTAGCGATGGCTGACTCCTGACCAGCGTTTGATTTCTTCTCGCTTTGCAGCACTACAGGTTATGTGCTTCAGATAGCAATATTTTTAAGGCACTAGAGAAATACAATTGAACCATGTTATTATACAGTGGGCTGCAGATCACCAAAGATCAGACTGCATTGGAGGCAAACTGACTGAAGCCACAATCTGACTGAAGCCACTGAATTATAAGGGTTTGAGGACACAAAAGCATTTTGGTGGGACATTGCATATGTTCAATCAGGCCATTTGAGAGACTCCACATAGCAAGATTACCTGCCACCCTCCAGAGGCACCATGAGGAGTTGTGGGCTCTATATGGCTGCTACAGTATACTCACGAGAAAAAGTGATGCTGTTATGAGGAACACCTCGACTCCATTACCTTTTTTTCCAGGTGACTTAAAAAATTTGTGTACAGCAATACGAACCATTAACTTGCAATGATTTGTAGGCTGTCATATTATCATGTAAATGTTTGGCCAATGAGTTGGGAAGTCTTCAATTCACATAGCTCAGCCATGAACACATTGTATGGCCTTCAGAAAGCTAGTATCTCTCAGCTGGAGGTCTTCATCTGTAGCACTATTGGTCTATCTTACAAGGGGTAAGGATTACATAAGTAAGGTGTGTGAAATATTATAAGCACTTTGGAGAAGTACTATATTAAGTGTTATTGCTTACCTGCAGAATCACATGAGACCTGACTTGGATAGCCTGTTCTCATCAGATCTCAGAAGCTAAGCAGGGTTGTCCCTGGTTAGTATTTGGATGGGAGACCACCAAGGAAGACCAGGGTCTTGACGCAGAGGCAGGTAACGGCAAACCACCTCTGTTAGTTTCATGTCTTGAAAACCCTTTGGGGCCACAATAAGTTGGCTGGGACTTGACACTTTTCACCACCAGAATTACCTGGTTTCAGAAATATCAGATAGAGAATTTACCACGGGTATGCTAATTACCAAACTTACCCAAAAGGAAGATTAGATTCCCAGCCCCAAATGGGACTTCAAGAAAAAGAGGGGGCTGTTTTACATTCACATACAAATTATGTGTAGTAATTAAAAAAAAACCCTTTGTGCATAACATTTTTGGGAAGGCCATCTAATATTCAGGGTTATCTTCCTTTTGGGTAAATATGATAGTATAATCAAAACTGTGGCCATTTGCTTCTTCCCAAAAGCAAGTAGCAAGTCCAGGCTTTCTTCTACCTCACTAGAGCAGGAACTGCAGGAGGAATCTGTTTTGTGTGTGCAATGGCCATTCAGAGACAGCTGCCTCTGCGGTAGGGAGCAGAGAGGGCAGAGTGGGAGAAACACCCCTGCAACATCAAGGCTTTGCTTTTTTCCCTGTACCTCCTGTCTCCAATGGACTGTACTTTGAATAAACGTATTTAGGAACTGATCATACGATACTTAAAGCCTGGGCATGGCCAGGGGCTCCTTCAGCAAAGGGGTGGGGAGTTTTTGGGAACATCTTGCCAGCTGCATTAAAGCTAGCAGAATGTCTGTCTGCTTCCTGTCTGCAAGTGCTTACAGACAGAGATGTGAGCCAAAGGGCACTTGGGCTGAGGCTCGAAGTCTAAGGAAGTTGCATTCCATGGGATTCAGACATTGCTCAGGATGTGGCTTTGTGGTGTTGCTTTTTCTTTGTTTCTTTAAATTGTATACTTAAACTGTTGTTTATTTAAATTATAGTTAGGTGTTTTTGTAAGCTGCATTGAGTCTCCATTGAGGAGAACAGTAGACTAATAAATTGCCTAATAAATAAAAAAAAAAGATTAAAGGGCAAAAAAATATTGAACATTGCAGCTGTGCATACCAAAGCACTGATGACCCCTTCTCTTGTAGAAGGCAACCTCTCAAGAAAAAGCACTTTCAATCAGGGTAGGGAAGGGAGTGCCACTCAATTCTTACTCTGAAATTGGAATTCCTGACCTGTGTTTACTAGGTAAACATTGGGCGAGAATACTGATATGGCACACTGATATGGGTAAAGGTAGTTGTCGCAGGGAGGGGTTTCAGGTAGTAAGCAACTGTCAGGAGGATTAAGTATTCTCTAAATATCCCACCCCCTCCCATGCAAAGGGTTGCTCCTGAAGGTGCTTTACAAAGGAGAAGAAGCTCTTAGAGTTTTCTTGCACATGACTTTAACGCTGTGTGTGTTTTTATGGGACTTTTCTAAAGGGCCATTAATTATTAACAAAGTGCTGTGGAGTCCACGGTGACCCCTCATGGGGTTTTCAAGGCAAAAGATGAGCAGAGGTGGTCTGATATTGCCTTTCTCCGCATAGCAACCTGTGTCTTCCTTGGTGGTCTCCCATCCTAGTACTAACCCTGGCTGACCCTACTTAACTTCTGAGGTCCGACAAGCTCAGGCTACTTGGGCTATTTAGGCTGCTAAAGGGCCACTGAGGGGGACTGACAATCCTAAGCCTCCTGAGCAGCTTTCTGGCCCGAAAAAGCAAGCCGAAAATGTATTTTTTTTTCAAAACCCCGTGAAACTGCTACATGCAGTTTCATAGCGTTACACCTCCCTTTTTAAAGGTGCAAGTTTGCACCAGCAAAAGGGGGCATTCCTGAGGCAAAAAGGCTCAGGAAGCTGACTAAAGTCAGCCCTGCCCCCAGGAATGCCCCTTTTGGCACCACTGCCGTGGTGGCTGCACTGGCACTCATGTGTGGCGCTGCACCACGGTTCTCCAACACCAGCGTAAGTGGCCCTGTGCTGGTGTTAGTGCCAATTTAGCTGGTGCAAGTGGCACTACCACCAGAGCAGGGGTCACGCTGGCTCCAAAGACCTTCTGCCCCCCCTTCAGGATTGCTCTTTAAATAAATCATCTTCCCAAACCTGACTGCTTTTCTGCCAAATTATGTTTCTAGGAATTTTTTTGGTTTTCAACTTATTGGTGCTGTCAATTTCATGGCTGCTTTTATGTTTTTAACTGAAATCTAGATGGACCTCAGAATATAGTTTAACTGCTGATGTCTACCTGGTTAACTTTGTTATTATTACTTTGTTGTTTTTGTAGTTTAATTGGTATTTTAATTTTATATTACTGTCTTGCCTTCTGTTTTGTAAGCTACTGTGTGTGCTTGTTAAGTAGAAAGGCAGGATATGAATCTCATAAATAAAATAATCAATAAATAAGTGCCATTCAATTATTATGTAGCTTTCATGGCTACACGGATATAACTCATAGGCTATAATCATGCACATGAATTATTTTGCTTTCTCAGATCTGCGAGGCAAGGAAACTACCCTCATCCCATTGACAAAGGCATAAATGATGGTTTTAGGGCCAGATGAACTGTGAAAATTCTTTCCTTGCGCTGGTTATGCTACCTATTTTGTTTTGTAAAACAGAGACACCTGCATAAATATTGTCTGTGAAGCAGTACATATGGCAAACCTCCACAGGGGACAATTTATGTAGTAACCTACCTTTTATATACTGTGGGGCTTTATCTCAATCCTGCAGCTTGGAGTCCAACCTTGTAAAGATTATGTGCAATAAAAAGGAGGCTTGTTCCAAAATTTATGCCTGAGAAATACGATGGTTAATAGAAAATGAGCCATACACAGAGAGCTAGAAACATCCCTCTACCAGAAATCTGGCTCGTGTCAACTTATCTCAAAAGCCAGCCAACCAGCCAGCTACCTGAACAACCTGGGGTCACAGTTTATTGCACTCCTTAGACTCCGAGGGGAGTCTCTTGCTAAATAAAGAAAGACTCAGCAAACAGGAAATCAGGCAGGTTTAAAGGTGAGGTTTCTTCGCCTTGGCAAGCTATGCATTCGGGTGAAACATTACCCTTCCCAATCCTGTTTGTAAAGGCTAGACATTGCTATTGCAGGCAACTGTGGCCAAGTATGGATAATCATTTACACAACAATGTAAGCATGTGATAAATGCAAATAAACAGCCTGCCTCTATTCCAGGGTGCAAAGGGACAACCAAAGCACAGGTTTTACTGGCTTGAATAACGATGGCTTGAGCAATGATTTACAAGAATTCAGAGAGTTTAAGGTCAATTCTAATCACATTATGAGTGTGAAGTGGGTGATTCTGCTGCACAGATAAAAGAGTGATCTTCCATTCGGAACTTCAACTGCTGAAAGATTGGTATGTCGAAATTATTCTGCAAAATGAAAAAGCACCTGCAAAAAATGAGCACTGAACACAATGAGAACAACAGAGACACCTAGAAGCAATCAGACAGCAGGTCATCTTGGCCTCTCCTGAGAATAACTGCTCCTCAGCTCGGTTAAGACTGCTCTTTTTCAGAAATGGTATGTGCAAGTAGGTGTGTACTAGGAAAGGGGTGGGGGGGAGAAGGAAGCAGAGAAAGAGAAAGCAATGCAGATGAAAATGTTATTTTCAAACCATCAGTTAGTAGGATCCAGGCCCTAAGTTAAAATTTAAAAAAAATGAGTTTAAACTGCCAAATGAGCCAAAGGTACCGCATTTCACTCTTGTTCTCCTCCCTACACTTACACAAGCCCCAAGCTGCCTCCTGGTGCTGTCTATCACCACTGTCCTGGCTTACTTAAAATCTTACAAAGGGGATTACACATTTCCTTGAAATACTGAAGCGAAAATTCACCGTTTCTTAATGAAGTACATGACTCTCTGCCCTTTGAACACAAAATTCAATATCAGATTTAACGTAAGGAAAAAGGACCCTCCTATTTTGATCCCTGGGAATAACAGATAAGAAAACAGACTGGCAAAGTGGCTTTGTGCAACAAACTGCACCTGATTTTTAGCAGGAACTGAAGTGATTGTAATAGCTACAGTAATTATCCCTGTTGCTAGGAAGAAGCTGACCAAGATGACATGAGAAAACTAGCATGCTATTCCAAAATCAACCTTGATGTACCTGCTCACCTGCAAGACAAACAGGTAACATCTAGGATAAGAGCTCCACTAATTTCCTATAGCCCCACACAAAGCTCAGCTAACACAGGCATTAAACTACCAAACAAACAATAATGTTACTGTCGAAGGCTTTCACGGTCAGAGTTCATAGGTTCTTGTTGGTTATCCGGGCTGTGTGACAGCCCGGATAACCAATAAGAACCAAACAATAATGACTTCCTCCCTTTTGCCACACCCCTCCCATGACAGATTCTGGAACTGATTTAATTCTGTTTTTAGCAAAGACGCATTGGTGAGAGGGGCAAGGATGCATTTCCAAGGCTCCTTCATTTGAATACACAGATCAAGTGGGCATTTAAGTTACACCATTCACAAGGCAACCATCAAGGTACCCTCTCACTTTACTATCCAATGAATCATGTGACTGGGAATGCTCATGAAAGAAAAAGAAAAGGAAGCTTGCCTTACCTCTCACATAAAGGTTGGCTGGAGCAGAATAACGGGTCCCTGCACTGTTTGTGGCGACACATTCATATTTGCCCTGGTCCGACTCCTCGCTGTTCTCAATTTGCAGGGCCCCTATATGGAAATGAGACACAGAGAACATGGCTTATGGCAAAATCCTTACAAATACATACTACTGGGCTATGTCCTCTTATTCCGACAGGACCACAAGGTTGGGGGTTTCTCTGGTAAGCGTGTGGCATGACATTTCTCCTGGAGCCACTAAAACACAACAGCCACAAGGCATCCATGTGTGTGTGTGTGTGAAAAGGCATCTGTTGTGCCCAGTCTCCATTGCTGCATAGGCAAAAAGGTTACTGACACCATTCTTTTTTTAAAAAATTTAAAATGTAAACATCCATGCTTTTGGAAGAGATCCCTGTCAAGCCAAGAAACGTTAAAAAGACTTTGGAGTTCTCCAGTGGAAACAAGAGAAAAAACTTGTCTATTTCAACCATTTGCTTTTTGAAGAAACAAAGATGGTGCTCAAACAAACAACTCTCACATCTGCACACAATTCTCAAATTCCTTTAAGTATTAAATTCCATTCTAAAAATTATCCTAGACCCCTCCCCAGACAAAAGTATGAATAAGAAAACTCTAGAAACTGAAAAGGACCACAAAAGTCCATCCGGAGAGGTTCCTTTGCTTCTCTAACCTCCGAAGAGTAGTCTTCTCACTTATGCTAGTGAAACTATTTCCTTATGCATATAAAAGGCAGCTGCACACCAATACAGTAAAAAACTGGTTTTAAATCTATCCAAGAAATTATATTTTGGCCTGAACCAACATTAGAGACAACTATGACTAGAATGGTTTTGACTAGATTTTTGCTCGTTATTCTGACCAATCTAAATGAGACCTAAGCATTGTTCAGGTGTCTTCAACCGAATTCCATTCATATGGACTACGACTAGTTGCGCAGAAAGTATGTGTGAGAATTATAAAGACAAAAAATTAATGAGACTAAGAGTAAAAGCATCTAAGAAACTATTTCCTGGTGCTCCCAGAAGCTGAGATTCCAGAGGTGACAGAAAAGGGCCACAACTGCTCACAACCCACACACACACACACACACACACACACACACACACACACACCTGAACTAAGAGAGAAAAGCATTAACCTATCTGCTTGTCAGAGTCTGAACTCATTTCCATTTGACAGGGGGAAAAACTGCACTGTGAACAGAAGCAGAAATTGCTGTCTCCGCTCTTCCCACTTCAAGGCATGGAGGTCAAATTCAGTTTTCATATCATTGGAACAGAAGGAAAACTAATGTGAATCAACTGCTGCCACCTACATTATTTAGAAGGATAAATTGAGACTGTAGCCTAAGTCTATATGTCAGGGAGAAAAAATGAACTTCATTGAGTTCTGCCATGTAATAAAAATGGTGCAGGGAGTCTTCCTTGTTGCTACATTAGGGCTGAAAGTAGGAGTTCAGCCACAAACCCCTGCTTCTTGCAACATTCCAGCATGGTGCTTTCACACATTATACTTGCAAACACCCTGCACTTCTGTATCTTGTTACTTAGCTGCTCAGTCGTTATAGCAGCACCACCACTACCCTGTTCTGAGATGATCCAGACAAGGCAATGCTTAACAACGGGATGTGTAAAATCTTACATGTTAGAGGTGATGATAACCTGAACTGACTGATAAGCGGTAAAGGGATTCAGACTTTTGACCCTCTGTACCTTGATACAGGATATTTCCAAATGCGGTGTTACCATGAAATAAGGGGGGTGCACACGTGTGCATCTTCACAAATACACATCTAATGCAGGTACAGGATCTTTGAGAATGTTTACTTATTTAGAAAATGTGTACGCCACCTCTCCAAACTTGCTTGATGCAGCTCAACAACAAATAAGACAAAACCAAACACAGCAAAAATAATGAAACAAGTTATTCCAACAAAACATAAATAAAACAAACCAAGTCAATGAAATCCATGCAAATAAAAACAGCCAACAAAAGCAGTCCAGAGCATAACAGCACATGAAATAGAAATGTATAAAAGTGATAAAACAGGCATCAGGTTAGGACCCGACCATAAAATATTCAAAAAGATGGAACCCCTTAGTTAAAAGCCTGGGTAAAGAGAAATGTTCTGGATTGACACCTAAAGGAGAGTACAGTAGGTGTCAGCTGAGCCTCAAGAGGAAGGGTATTCTGAAGATGAGGTGCCACCACCAAAAAGTCCTGTCTTTGATCACCATCCACATTACATCTGCAGGCATCTTGTGAAGAGGGTGTCCTCTGGAGGGCTGGACAATACGGTAGGGAACCATATTTAAGTACCTGGCCCCAAGCCACATAGGATCTTATAGGTAAGAACCAGCACTTTGAATGTATAGACTATGTACACACAAGCATATTTGAAAGAGATACCTCGGAAAGGAAGAAGAGGCAATTCTAATTCAAAGATACATTTTTATTGGCTACAAGGGATAGATAAAAAGTCAGAAAACAAGCAATTTTCCTAGCAATTCACACAATAAAACAGTTCACTGTATAAGCAGAAAAGACCCAACTGGAATCAGACTAACAGATGCTTGCTGTAAGGAGAAGGATTTCCAAAAATACCCTCACTGTGTGTAGTTGTGTGAGAAGCATACCCAGGGGAAGGGGTACAACAAAGTTTTAATAGTGGGTGAAAAAGGAACCGGCCAATGTTAAGACTGTGGGCAGAGAAGCTTTGGGAGAGTCAGAGGGAAGGAGAAATAGACAGAGAGTGTCTGTCTTTGACCTTTGGGTATTTGGAACCTCCAGACAGACTTATTTGTGAAGAAATGTGGGGGAGTGCTGGTGGAGCAAATCAGAGGAAACGATTGGACAGTAGATACAAAAGATAGAGCTGCAAGTGGGTGGTTTCGGGCACAGAGGGAAAGAGCAAGTTGGTTGAGGGAGAGATCTAGGCTGGGGTTCAGAAAAAGGATGGCAGGCACGATAGAAAGGAGACAAGAGCTGGTGCTTTTAGTGCAGAAAGCTCAGGGATAGAGAGGCAGAATGAGTGGTTTCCAACCTTTTAGGAGTCGAGACCCTTGGAGTCGAGACCCCCTTTTACAATTGCCAAGTAACCTGCGACCCCCGCCACATTTGCATAACACCATAGGGGGGGAGCATCTGCTTGGCATGCAGGAGGTCCCAGGTTCAGTCCCCGGCATCTCCAGTTAAACTTTAAGGGACCAGGCAGGGCCGGTGCTACCAGGCGAACTAGGCGACCGCATAGGGCGCAGACCTCAGAAGGGCGCAGATCTGACCTGACGGGCACCGTTTTCAACAGTTTTCAATCTGTGTACATTTAACAGCAGTGTGACACAGAAAAGGCTCAGGTCTGTATTCTTCATTGCCTAATTGTCACCGAACAAGCATACCGTTGCCTTTTATTTCTGGTCAAATCTTCTGCTAAGTCTTCTGAATAAACCTTTCTAAGATTCAGAGGTCCTATGCAGAATGGCAGCCAGATACCCTTAAGCCCACTTTAACCAGCTTTACTGCCAAATATGCAAAAAAGGAAACCACCGCAGGAGTTTTTTCTATTAATGCTTGTTATGTTCATCTCCTCCCTGAGCTTGATGATTGGCATAACTGGGACCTAGAAAGAATGCTGAGCTGCTGTGATATTTACAAGAGAGGCAGGCACTGTCAAGTCTGTGAAACGGAACAGCACACAAGGGCAAAGGCAAGAATACTATTCAGCTTGTGATTTGGCTTCCTTTGCTCTATCATGTGCCTGGTCTTCATCTGCTCTCCCCTCTCATTCCAGATGCAAATAATAATAATAATAAATAAATAAAAGTGTAGATCTCACAATAAGCAGTACAGCAAGGCTGCCAAAGTGTATCAATCTCCTAGGAGGACACTAAGGACAAAGCCAATTGGAAATTTGGCTAATATTAAAAGTATTAGATAAAAGAGCTTTTCAGCCTTTCAGAGACCTCTGCCATTTTTTCTTTCTTTCTGCTTTGAGGGTATGAACACCAGAGGAAAATAACGGGGTTGCACTTACGTGTAACGGATGTTCATTGAGTGATCTTCTGTGGAGGAACACATGGGACTGAGCACGTGCGAGGGCCTGCTGGGGAGGTTTTTACTGGAAAGCTCTTCCAGCACTTTCTAAAGCACTAGGAGCGCTTCTCCTCACCTATCAGGTGGGCTCTTCCTGCCTAAACCGGCACATGACCAGGGGAGGTAGAGTGCTCCTTCCCTCAGTCCTTCCTTGCCACCATGGAGCCTAGTACCATGCAAGCTCTGAAATCAGCCCACAGTAGGGAAAGAAGGGTGGGATGTGTACTTGCACAAAAGACCACTTAATGAACCATAATTACAGTTGAGTGCAACCTCATTTTCATCATCATGGCTTCAATGCAGCCCCTTATGGGAGACCAGCAAGCTTACCCGGCAAAGTGGAGGAAAATGTGGGCCATCTAGCGGAATAGTGACTACAATACTGCTCTTCCTACAGCTGTCTCACTTCTGGAATCAAAGTCTATTGAGTGGCATTTCATGAATGTTGATGGTGATGACCAGGAGGCTGCCTTGCAGATACTGGAAAAGGAAACCTTCCTGAGGATGGCCACGGAAGTTGCTTGTGCTCTGGTAGAATGTACTTTTACAGGAAAAGGGCAAGGGATCTTGGACCTGGTGTATGCGAGCTTGATGATACCACCCACTGTGATATTGTCTGGGTTGAAGGGATCCGACCTTTGTTGTGGCCAGAGAAACAAATAGTGTTAATCTTTACAAAACTCCTGTGTCCTCTGTAAGTAAAAGAGTAAAGCCCTACGCATATCCAAAGAATTAAGGGCACATTCTCAGTCAGTAGAGGGGGGGGAGGGAGATCAGTAAGGTAATGTGCTGTGCCATGTGAAAGGTTCTGAGTACTGCCTTGTCAGTGTAGAATTTTATAAAAGGAGGGTCAGACCTCAGAGCCTTGAGTTCGCTCACTCTGCAAAGTTATTGCCACTAGGAAGGCCATCTTAAAGGAAAGGAAAAACATTACATGTGGTCATGGACTCAAAGGGTTTGTGCATCAATGCTGATAACACTAAAGATAAACTCCACTGAGGGATCTGTGGTAAAGTTGGAGGATACAAATTATATAGCCCTTTGAGAAAGCACTTAGCCCAGGGGTCCCCAATGTGGTGGCCAGCAATACCTTTCCTGGAGCCCACCAAGTGTTTTTAGGAAGTGGGCGGGGCCAGGTAGGGCTTTTGCCCAGCAAGGCTTCTGATTGGCTGTGAAGATTTTTTAAAATGTTGCTTTGACAGTAGTTGACACCACTGCACAAGGATCTACACTATGTTACTGAAGTTAAGCTGTGGTAATCATTTTGTGGCTGGCTCCGCCTGCAGCAGCCATTTTGTGGCAAACATTTTGTTGCTGCACCCACCATGCCATGTCAGAATTCCACATGTTCTCGTCAGCCCAAAAAGGTTGGGGACCCCTGGCTTACCAAAATGCTGGAAAAAAGGGAGTTCCTGTCAACCCCACTACGGAAGGTGGATAAGGCTGCCAAATGTACCTTCATATAGGAAATGGATAAACCACCATCTTTAAGCTTCAGTAAATAATAAAAAAATTTTTTTGGCTAGGTCAGCCGATCGTGGTGGAATCCCTCTTACCTTGGTTCATGATGCAAATTTTGCTCATTTATGGCTATAAGAGGCTTGAATAGAGACCTTCTGTCAATACATGCTCAACCCTGGCAGACCAAGTTCTCAAAGGCATATCTTCTAAGTGGTCAGGTGAAGGGACCTGATGTCGAGGAATTGTACCAGACCCTGGTGGAAGTGGTTCGGGTTTTCTGAGAAAGGACCTAATTGTCTGTGGTAATTGGTCTCCAGGTTTCAATGAAGGGGGACAACCTGTCTGTGAAGTATGGAGTGGTCAGGGGCAGGCCTAGACATTGGAAAGGTCTGTCCTTAGAAGGAGGGTCTCTGCTGGACTGGAAAGCTCCCTTGCTTCTAGGCTTTCCCTGGTGCCTCTTTCCTTGGTGCTGGCCTGAATATTGAGACCAGTAGGAGGGCTGATACAAGGGATGGTAGCGTCCTGATGACTGTGAAGGTTGATATTGGTAATGCCTAGGGATGTACCTTGGTTTTAACAAGGCCGGTTGCCCTGAAATCCCCAAGGTCTTCGCTGTCAGCTTATTCTTCCTCATTCTGTCCAGGGATTCATTTGTCTAGACACTAAACAGTTCTTTCCCCTCAAAGGGGAGATTCTTCCACCTTCAGCCTAGTCTCCTGGGGAGAGCTGTGGTACGCAACCAGGAATAGCATCTAAGCACCACTGCCAAGGCCATGGCCCAGCTAGAACAGTCGGTAGCATGCCTCGCTGTGTTGATCTGCTGCTTACAAAATCTCATCCCTTCAGCCTGAAGTATTCTGGTGAGTTGCTTCTTGTCCTCAAGTAGGCATCAAGGTAAGATAAGAGGTGGTCCCACAGGAATAACTGATACTGGGACATAATGGCACTGTAGTTGGAAACTTGGAAGGCAAGGGGCCCTGATGAGTAGACCTTTCTGCTAAGGCCATTCAACCCTCCTCTCCTATCTAAAAGGGAATAATGTGAGCTGCCCTGTGTCTGGAAGGTGTGAACTCCACTCCTAAGATATTTGAAGGAGGGTGGGTGAACAGAAATTCACAGTTGTTCTTCTGGACCCTATACATACTCTCTATTTTGTGGGCAGAAGCCTGTGCTGAAGCTGGCTTAGACCAGATCGAATTAGTAGTCTCAAGGAGACCAGGTAGCACCAGTTGCCCCAATGAGGTGGAGTAGGCAACTTGCGGAATGAGATCACATGACTTCGGATCCAAGCAGACAATGTGTAATTGGAAGGTTTTTGCTATTCTTGTTAACTGCTCGGTATAGAACCTTAAATCTTCCATGGGGGAGACCAGAGTGGGATCCCCTACCTTCTCATCCAGGAATGGGTTGTAAACAACATCAGAGGTGGCATCAAAACAGCCAAGAAACTCTTCTTTGGAGATGAAACACTCCAGCAAAGGGAGGAGGGCAAGGAAAGTGGATGGAGCCAACAGCACTGCAGGAGGATTAGAGTCAATGATTGTTGAATCTGGAGCCATTTGTGGGAACCACATCTGTTGGCTGGACAGTGTGCACCACAGAGGGATGTACATCAGAGTCAGGCAGGGGAACCAAGGCAGTTGCCAAAACATTGGAGTGGTCCCAGCAGTTTCCTGGGAGGTCTTCTTCTTCTTAGCCTTGGGGCCCACAGGGACCAAGGGCCGACCTGTTTGAATTCACCCTTGGATCCAAGGGGACTGTCCAGGCACTCAATATGGGGTGAAGGATTGTGGGGCAGCTGCAAGACGGTTTCAGGTTCAGGGACTGAAGACATGGTAGGAGGCCAGATCTGAGGAGCATTTGCATTTCGACTTTCATCTCCTTCAAGGCGGTTCTGAGGAACTTCTCAAAACCAAAGTGGAGTGGTGCAAGTGGCAGGAAACTGCATCTGTAGACAAGGCTGATGGCACAGACTCCATTGAAGGTGTACGGGCGCACTTTTCACCCTCAGCAGAGAGAGGCTGTTGGGCTTCAGGTGCTATTAGCGCCTTTCCCCCCAATGCCACCTTAAATCTTGCTGACTTCTCATGTTGGGCTTTCGGGATGAACTGCTTTTAGCCGTCGCAAGCCCCAACATTGTGGGCTTCACCCAAACATAACGAAGATAAGGCATGATCATCCGATTTTGCCATCCTGGTACCATACTCTGTACACTTCTTAAAAAGGGCCATGCCGACTAAAGCAAAGATGGATTCGACGAGAGATGATAATGACACTCTTTTACCAAAGGCAGTAGCAGGAAAGGATGGTAAAGTACCTTAGATGGCAAAGTTGAAGACAGAGAAAGGAAAAATGAAGAGCAATATCCTCAAGGCCTGACAAAGAACCCATGAGAGGAGAGGAGAAAAGCACGTCCTACCTCCACGGTGGTGAAGGAAGGACTGAAGGAAGGAGCACTCCATGTCCCCTGGTCACCTATCAATTTAGGCGGAAAGACCTGGCCCAATAGGAGAGGGGGAGCGCACGTAGCTCTTAAGCAAGTACTAGAGGAGAAGAGCTTTCTAGTAAAAACTTCCATGGCAGGTCTGCATGCATGTGCAGTCCCACAAGGAACTGCAGAGAAGATGCAATAATAAACTAGCCAATCCATATCTATTTTTTACTGCTTTTTATAAATTTCTTATGCCCAGAAAAACTCATTTCCAAGAAGATTCTAAAACGTTATTTTAATGTTACACCACTGCTCATGTACCCAGTATGGCATCTCAGAAGTGTAAGGGTTTCCATGAAATCCCAACATTTTCTGCTTCTACCAAAACAGCAGCTTGGGGCATTTCCCATTACAAGTACTTAACTCCATTCTATTACAACACAGAAAACCTGAATGGAACTTTTAAAAAAGGAATATGTGTCACTCCTTCCAAAGAAGCTTTCATTGCTGCCTATGGGCCATCCTTCAAAACACACATCCATTCAGCCCGGATAACCTACAAGAACCAACACATCCATTCGTTCATCCGTTTTCTTGTCTAACCTGCCAGTCACCAACTAGACCCATGCATCTCTGAACAGTCTATCAAAACTCACCCTGACCTTTCAGCCTGGGTCTCACCTGAAAGGCAAAGGGGGAATGTTAAAAGTGACGACACGTCTCGCAAACATAGAGCTCTCAGTCAGAAAAATGACAGCACCTCTGGACAGCAAGAGCAGGGCGTACAGCTCCAAGGCCCAAAGGAAAGGTTAGTCTCAGAAACAAAACTTGTCCTGTAGTTGCTTGGCTTAACTTCTCACTACACATTCGATCGATACATAGGGACTGTGCTTGGGCTTCATGGCCTGTCACACAGAATATATCCATCAACATGAACTGTTAAAACAAACATCCAATTTATTGTTCAAACAAAGACATTCATTTTTTTGATGCATTTCTGGTTTAAATTCCAGACATTCAACAAACTTACCTTGGTGGAGACCACAGTATAGACCATTATGTGAGCGTAACCTCCCTTTTACAAAAGTGTCTTCACCTACCCAACTGGTATCTTTAGAGACTCAATAACCTGTGTGTTGTTTAACAAAAGGTATCAGTCTGATGGAAATCCTGTATGAGGTGGCTGTTGGCACTTACAGAAATGTTGTCTTTGACATTCAAACAGGGGACATATTTTTTAAATAATGTCAAGCACCCTCTTAAAAAATCTCATTAAAAGTCAGATGGGGAAGTTCCGGTTTTATGAGATGGATGATTCTCATTATAGAGATAAGCCCATTTCCCCAAGCAGAATATACAGAACATTTAGGCTGAGGTTCTGGTGCTGAGTCATTAATGTCCTCGACTGGTTGACAAAGAGAACTTATTGCAGTTATATGCAGGGAAAGGCCCAGCCTACTGCAGGCATAGATGGAGCTGGGAAGATGGCCCACTTGACTACTTAGCGTTCTGTCTGTCATTTTGTTTTAAGGTTTGTGATGGAAATCGAGAAACAGTTTAAAGAACTTGTAACATCACAGCTGTCAATCGTGGAGCATTCCAAAAAGAGGATGACAGTTAAAGAAATCCCATTCATATCAAAAAGAGGTTTTCAGGGTTTTTTTTGCTGACCCAGATTTTTCATGAAGACAAGTTGATACAGATGCTCTTGAAACAGCAACTTGCATTTGCTCTAAAACTGCTTAACAAGAACTGAAAAACATTAACCCCCAGCAACAGAACCAGTTCCAAAAGAGTTTGCTTATTAACTTCCAGCAGTGATTCAGTGGAGAGGGAAGGAAAGAAGGGGCATATTGGACAAATGAGTGAGAGTAATTTAGTGGTGGTAATAAGTTTATCAGGAAATCCAGGGGTCAGTCAACAGCAGTAACAGAAATCAAGAGAACTCAGAGTATCACACTACATGGCACTGATTAGCAGTTTAAAATTAAATTCCAGGGACTATTTTGAGTGTTCAGGCTAGGAAACAGCCCTCTTTCAATGGAAGTACTATTACTAGCAGGTGTAGGTATAGGTAGCGAAACTAACAGGGCTGAGGAATGCAGAGCTGTCAAAGTAGAGATAGATTGAACAACTGAAGACTTCAGGCAGGCAGATACGGGTCTCATTAATTAATTCACAACAAATCTTCAGTACTATGGTGCCACAGATCCTTGTCAGGCTTCAGAAAGGGTGGAGCTGCCTTTTTACGTTTCCTCCCTCTACCTTCATATTAGATGAGTGAACAAACTGGAAAGGAACATTCCCAGGTCTCAAAGAAAGATGTTGCTTATCTCCCAGCCAGATTTGCCTGACATTTGAAGAATTTATTTCCTTTGTATTAGTTTCGCCCCTGTCAGCAATAGTACAGAAGAAAGGGCTCCACTGATCTCTTGTGAAAATGTTTACATCCTTCAAAACACTCCACAGTGGCTAGCTCCAACCTGCCTGGACTCAGAGCCTCAGAGGGTGACCAAATTTGAAAGATACAGGACTTCACAGCCCTCTGTGGCACAAGGGACGGAGTAGGGGGAAAACCAGCATCTTCTACTCTGAAAACCTCCCGTTGAATAACCCCTTTGACCTGTGCATACCTGTGATGGATGATTCTACAAGGCAGCCACATTAAAAATAAACAAAAACAAGCACACAAGTGAGGGAGCTGTGAATGAGTAAGTATGCTAACAGAGTCTGGAGTGAAATAACAGCTGGAGATGAGATACTGCTGGAGAAGTGGCAGGGCAGAAAGGAAATGGAAGTGACATGACAACTGGAGGCACAGTTCAGCATTCTTACCTCTGATTGGTGTACCACCTGGTGAGGTAATTTGAATGCAAATAAGATTAGAGAGAAGCGTTAGTACGAGGAAAGGAAAGAAATTATAACTAAAAAGTTTTTCAAAGCTAGAATTTGTTATTAGAGTAATAGGAGTAAACAACAATAAAAAAAAGATGTGCAGTAACAAGTCAGAGTGATGCCCTCAGGAGGTTAGTAAAGCTTTCTGCTACCAAGAACACAGAGTCTAGCCCCATTTTGTACAATGATAGTCTTTGCTGCTCTGCACAAAGAAGAGTGCTGACTACTCGGCAAAACCACTAGCATTCACTGCCACAGCTGAAATGGAGGAGCCACTGGGGAGATGGGTGCCGTGCCCTTTCATTCTGCCAGACGATGGGGCTGTAGGTGTATCAGAGTGAATGGACTGAGAGTGTGTATAGGGAGAAAAGTTAAGCATGTGGTGGTCGGTATGAGACACATTCTTGGTTTAAGATTACACAGACCGTTGGGGACAAAATCTGCTGATTTTGTGACTCAAACTTAAAAGTCGCATAATGAATACAGGGGTAACATGGACAGCTCCTACATTAGTTTCCCTCTGGTGAGAAACTGCTGCCGTAGACTTCTGAATTTGCAAATAAAAATGTAAGGAATCTTTTTTTTTCTAGCTTTCCTTTAGACCAATGGAGCACCAGGCACGCTCTGCATAATTTGTCTAGTAGATAATTCCTCTTTATAAGGGAGCTGAAATTAATTCCACATGCTGTGAACACATCTTATAAGGAGGGCTTAATAATGAAGCTAAGATGCTCCAAAGAAGCAAGCAGAAGCACAGCTACATACAAGGATTTGCTCAGTCATGGGCCTTATTGTCAGCAAGGTCCAGATGTGCAGAGGGAGACCTGTGTATGTAAACTGACATAAAACCTCTCTGATCCCCAGTTTTGTCCCCTTGGTCTCATTTTGTGCAAATGAAGGCTGTTAGTAAGGGGTGGGGGATTCATGCAGATCTATTTTGTAGGCAGTTCATGGTATGTGTTGGTTTGATGCAGATTTTGCACATCTGAGCACCAAGCACTTACCAACGTTAACTGGGGAGTTTAAACAGACAGAAAGAGAGGGTTAAACAGGACACAGAGCATCAAATCATGTTCGGTGTATTGATCAATAAATACCAGTAAGCATACGAGTGCTGTGTATCAGAGATTAACCGCTCCCCACATTCCATTATCCACAGCACTGATCACCCAATGGGAAACAAAGAAAGACACTCAAAGAGTTTCTGTAAATACAAAGAAGGCAGATTTTAAGCATGTTTAACTTGCCTTTTCAAGAGTAATTATAATATTTACACTTATTATCTCTTTCCCCCATTCTCTCCTAGCGCCTGTTCCTTCAGGCAGTAGCCCTAGCTTTTAATCAGAAGAAGCAGTTTCAACTGCTTCATTTAGAATTCTCCACAGCTGAGATGACATTACTCCATTTTTGCTTTATGGCTGGTTTATATTTTCTGATGCACAGATGAGCGAGGCATCAGGAAGGCCCTCACGATTGCTGAAGTTGAGGGTAATCTCTGCCATAATAAATCTGCTGCCTATTTATCTGTTTCCCTAACTACCATTCCATTCCTCTTGACAGAACTGTTCTTATCATGGAGGCATGGCTCACAAGCTGTACTAACAGGGAGGAGAGGGTTATTTCTTTATGCCTAGTAAGAAAATGTGCTGACTGCTCACTTTTTTCCTAGCCTTCCAATTATAGCTAAACTTGCATTCCAATCTTATGCAGAGATACTCTCAGCTGAAGTACACTGATTTCAGGGGGCTTGGGCACGTACTGTTATAGATTCTCAGTCCAGACAGACATTCCCACCCCCATCCATGCATTTAACAGACGCCAGATACCTCAAACAGCCCAGGAATCCCTGCTGATTTCTTGGCTGGCTGAAATGGCACCTGTTTCATGCTGCTGCCAAGCAGATCTCAAACTAATCTTTAAATATACCCCCCTAGTCATTGAAAACTCTCTATGAAATTGTCTATGCAAACCTAAAAAACCTAGCACGCATTCAAAATGGGTCCCCTAACTGTAGTGCAATCATAATTCCTTTGCATTAAAGCCCAGGCTTCAAGTCCCTGTGAACAAGAAAAACTCTTTCTAGAGCTAAGCAGTATCTCTGAGTGCAATGAGGCATCACTCCTGTTTGGAGGACTGATGTCTACAAACAGCAGTGGACAACCATGAAGAGCTCATACAGAACTCTCTAGAAGGCTTCATGATGGTGGCCAGGAAAACTCCCCCCGCCACATGTTCACTTGTTGTTCAACATATTCACTGGTTGAACTTGTAAGAAATGTACCATAAAAACAAAGGTTAAGCAAGCTTTCCAGGTCACAAACCCATGGAATACAATTTCAGCATAGAGTTCAGAAGTTGCCAATGTATCCTAACAGATTTGTTTGTTTTGCTTCATATGTATTATTAACTATATATGGTTCTCTTCACTGTGAATGACGGGCTGCCTACTGACCAAGAGCTGCCCCCATCCAACTTCTTGCCAGTACCTTCAATGTTCTCAAAGACTAAAATTTTAATAAATAAGACTATCAACATTGTACTAAATGCTCTAATCGCGACATTAACATCCATATTAGGAGCATTCAGGACTGAGTGGACTGGTCTTCCTCCAGATTGAGGAACAGGGTAACATCTGGAATACAACACTATTATCTACAGGTAAAGCAATACCAGTGAAATGGAGGCCCTGACTTTTCCCATGTACAGCCATGTGCATAATAATACTGAAGAGAAGGTTTGTGTGCAAGGCTTTAGAAAAGCCTACAAAGGTGACTGCAGAACACCAGCCCCGTCATATCAAAATTCCCTGCTCAGGACAAGCTTTCATAATTCTGTATTTCCTTCCACCATTACTGTACAGGCAGCTCTGAAGTTAACTAAGGTAGCCCTAAGAGCTCTGTCCCCAGTTCCAAGCCTTGCGCATTCCATGCAGTATCTTAGGTGATACATTTGGTCCTCATCAATGGAGATGTCTTAACAATATGAGTAGGATGTGAGTGATGAACTCCCATTTATACTATTCAGCCTTTTCAGATTTCTTGGACGTAGCTCTAGCCCCTGGTGGTAACAACAAGCCTCTCTCAGAGGACATTTAAGTAGCTATTCTCAAATAACTGCCCACTGGGCCATGCCTGCTCTCAGACTTCTGGTAGCTCTGTTCCAAGGTGGGGACTTCTATCTCCTGCAGCATCTGAATTTCACTGGGCAAAAACTACTGGGAAGTGGCATCTGATTTCCCCAGAGAAGTCAGCCTTTAGCAGCTATGCCGTCTACACAGCAACTGAATAGCTACTGCTTACTAATTCCTAGTAAATTTCTGTATATTGTATTTTCCACTTGTCTTTGTCCAGGCAGCAACAGCAATAACTTGCTAATCATCATTTCTGATACCATGCAGCACCCTCATAATAAAAAATGTAGCCAAGAACATAATCTTGAGCTCCTGCATTTCTTCTCATTGCTTCTTTCAGCTCCGGCACCCTTACTCATTTTGACTTCTTGCACAAGGCAACTGCCTCCTTAGACCCATTCTTTTACCCTTCCCGTCACAGACACTGCCATTCCTTGTTCCTCTCTAGCCGTATCAGTTAAAATGCAGTATACTTTTATTATATTTTCCAGCATTATTTTATGACCCCTGAAATCCAAACCGGACTCTACAGCACCATGGGCAGGGGATGCTATATAAATATATACAGGTATTAAACACTAAAACTTACAGAGCTAATTTATTTAGAGTCTCCAAGGGACAGTGTGGCCCAACCTCTTTGCTACAACTCTCGTTTCCTAGCTGGCTGCCCCTGGCTTAGGAAGTAAACAATGAACCTAAGGTAATATACAGATGTGTGACATTTTGAAACCAGCATTCAAAACAGTTGAGGTAAAACCTTAACACATTTTGCCATACACATTAGCTTCTTAGGTTCAACTATTTAACCCAATTCCCTCTTCTGTGGTGTTATTCTTCTTTCACTAAATTCAAATTTAGCATGCATCAACAGAATATTATACAGATAGGCCAACCTGCTTCTATTAGACTGTTTCATCTTCAGGGGTTAATTTGTTACTATTTATTTTATTTTGGGAAGTAAACTTTATTCACAGCTGGAGAAAGTGTTTGGAAATAGTCTGCCTGGTTCTGTCTAAAACATCATTCAGCATGTCATGGGAGGAGACAAGGGTCACACTCCAGATTTGGCTTTAGCTTTCATCAGAAGGAAATGCAGAGAAGGTAACTAAAGGCTTATCCAGATATTTAAAATTTGGACTTCTCCCTAAGCATAGCACTTGTGCTAGTCCCAGTCCAGTGGCATTAGTACAATATTCACATGTATGGTAAAAGGGGTGGGGCAGATATGGACTGACAGCTTTGTTATACAAGGAATAGTCTTGTTACTGGGAAATAAGCTACTGTCCTCTATTTGCTCTTCTTCTTCTTTTTACAACAAAAATATCCCATGGGATAGGTGTAGTGTAGTTGTGGAGAGACAGAGGGCATAATGTTCGGAGGTAATGAAGAACATTCGCAAAACCATTGGGCATTGCTGAAGGTGAGGGGACAGTATTACTGGTGTTGACATAGCTCCCCCTTTCCCCTGTAGTTGAGTGGTACCAGGGTAAGAGTGTTCAGCCTCTACAGAGGTTTAAAGGAAAGACAATTGTACTGTTAAGAAGCAGTGTCACAGATGCTATCCAACAGTTGTCCACAACATTTACACAACCCTATTCTTCGTAGCACTTTCAGGACCAAACCAGAAGAGATCCTGAGAAGCTGGGAGACCTGTGATCAGGTCTTCCAAGTGTTGCTCAAAAGTCACACAGGGCCCTGATTTAGATTGGAGTCTGGGGTAAAGGGAGTTTACCCTCCCCTTCACATTTTAATGAACTGAAACTGTCCTCCTCTCAGCAGTTATTAGACTCTTAACGGTGAAAAAGACAAATACACCCTCTCTTCCAATCTGAACCCTGAAAGAAAGCTCCTAGAAACAGAAAAATTTCCTTGAAGGAAAACATCTGGATCCTGTGCAACAAGTGAGCAATATCTACATTTTTATTGCTTGATTAAATTATTACTTTGAAAAATCCAATTGGGCTGATTAAGTGAAATACAGATTTTAAAACATATAAAAACAAACAAACCACAAAACCGTTGTCTGGAAAGGCCCAAGCGTACAGCAGCTGAGCAGTAACAATAGTGCTTGTTCTGAGCAGTCAAACTTATAGATCCCTTCTTCTGGTTATGAAGGTGAAATATATAAAGTGTACTAAGCACATCTGTTTTGAAATAAGCTTCACATAAATGAATGCGGTTTACTTCCATGTAAAAGCGGTTATCACTGGGAGAGAAACTTAACTGTGCTTTGTGTTTTCTTTCCCCTCTCTCCAAGTAAAGACTTTAACCTCTCTTCTGAGCATGCTATATGGAAGCCTGCAAACATCATTTACCAGCAAATACCCCGATCAATTCTCTCTCAGGCCTACAGGTTCTGTTGATTTCTAACCAGCCTCTTGCAAAGTCAAGTGTATCCTACAACCAGGGAGCTCTATGACAGAGTTTGAATCCCAAATGAAATTCATTTGCTTGAGCAGGGGAAAGAAGCAAAACAAACTTTGGATGTGATAGCAGTGCTGAACATGTTGTGTTTTTTAATTCAGACCCCCCCCCCGCCCCAAGCTTGCTCAGCAGCAGCCAAGTGTACATGACGGGAATACTGCTGAGAGGCCAACATGTGCCTAAAGGCTGCCCTGCTCATCTGCGCTCCTAAATGGAGATGCTGATTTGGTAAGCATAGAGAGCACGTATCCATGGATGTGTTTGTGTAATGCTGTCTAAATAGTGCCTTTCACAATAAACTAATAAGGGTGAGATATTCTTTCAGCACAAGCATCTTGAGACTAAGGGGACGGTCACTGTGAGATTACGTTAACTGTATCAGTGTAATGAATGCTCACTGCTCTATATGGGGAGAGCCAAATGCCACACTTAGGTTTAACACAGGTGTCGGCATTGGGCTAATTATAATCTGATTTATACAACATGTGTTGTATCCATTATGAAGCTGCCTTATCTGAAAGTCAGACCATTCCCTCCATACCCAGTCTATCTGTGTAAACTGAAGGAATGGAGTAGTTTTGGGTTCTGGCTTATGAGCATGCATACTGAGATAAGTACCCCAGTAACTATCTCTCACATCCTCAGCAGGATCTTCCTTGCTTCCCGTACCCATCATTGTTTGGCAGGACTACTGCATGTTTGTTTTATTAGCAGAGAGGCTGCACTTCAGGGGAACATAATGGAGTCCTTGAAATGTTTAACTCTCTTTGGTGCAATCAGAATTGAAACATTTAAATTATAAATAGTTAATATGCATATTTTAATGTGCTAATTGGTTTAGTCTTGATCTTACTCATCCTCGCATAAATCCGCAAGTTCAGTTTGCACCAGTGTGTCAAACATACACAGCAGCTCATACAATGGATTTTGCTATCTTATTCTACAAATATAAAAACCAACAGAGTACATTTTGGAAACTGTGCTAGTTCGTCTAAGGACAGAGATAATTCAGCAACCATTTATTCATGAATCATAACCTTGATTTTCTCCAGCCCCTTGTTACAAGTGGTACAGCTGGAACATCTGCTCCTTTACTGTGAAAGCAGAACCCTATAGGGAGCTCCTCCACAGAGGTGAAGTTACATTTCATAATTCTGACCTGGTACGAAGTATGGAGAACCACCTCCCTCTGCTGATGGAGCAAGGAAAAGCATGCCCTCCAAACTGCTTCTCCTATTAAGTAGTAGAGATATCCTATCAGCTAAAGCATCCTTTCCCTTCCCCAGCCCAAGTTAATCTTCATATCGGGGAGAATGTCTTAATGAAGTAGAGTTTGGAAAAGAAAATGGAGCCCCTAATCCAGTACAAAACCCCAGAGCTGATTTCTGTACAAAAAGATTAGGGGGCTCAGGAAAATGAGAAGTCTCTGCTTTACCTGAACGAAGCTGTTTGATTCTTCCGTTGCTAGTGGCCGTGTCCACAGGAAGGAAGTCTTTGAACCAGGAGATTTCAGGATCAGGGTTGCCACTAGCAGCACAGAGCATTGTGGCTGTGCGGGCCTTCTCTACTACCTTGAGCTGTGGGCCCATATCTATGGTCGGAAAGCCAGATGGGAGCTGGTTCTCTGCAAGAGGAAATACAAAAATAATGTTAGTGAATAACAATGGGACAATTTCTTCACGTGCAGAATGAGGAATGTTAAAGCAAAATCACCTTTAAACGTTTACAGCCTTATATGTGCTTCCAGAATTATAAGCCTGGTGAAGTTTTTATCAGAGCCAGAAGAATCTTCATATGTGTGCATTTGCCTCTGGAAAACCTATGTGCTGCCTCAAATCACATATTTTACAGAGTTTGGATGCATTTCTACTCCTTATGGATTCTTAGAGCGATTACTTGGTATAAAAGTAGAAACAGCTATTGAACTGAACTCCATTTCACATCAATAACCTTGGGAAATGCCCATGAATAACCTTGGGAAATGCTGCCATAGAGGCTCACCCAACACCATCATGTAGCAGGATTGAAAGATAGATTTACAGTCAAGCCTCAAAGCCCACGTAGTCCTGAATGAAGGTGTGTACAGATGTATCTTTATACAGGACTGGCTGGGACTTCTACAGAGTAAGTTTGGGTTCTCCCACCTCCATGATGCGTTTAACAGACATATTATTCAACAATTCAATCCATCATCTTAATATCGGTCATCCTCCTCTCCTAATCTGTAGGCAAATGTGCTTTTCAGCATGCAGCATAAACTTGCAGTCCTTTAAACATTTGCTACTTTGCTTGTTAAAAAGAAAAATCCAAAAGTGCTCTGGCAATTGTGCGTGTGTGAAAGAGAGAACTGGTACACAGCACTCAGCACATGTTATTCTTATGGTTAACAGGCAGAACCACTTTACCCCGATCTCAGTCCTGGATAAGGAATTTAATCCTGTACAGAATGCAATGAAAGCTCTTCCAAAGAGGCTCAACCATGCAAATATTGCACATCTGTATACATGCCTATGAAATGAACACAGTTAAAAGGCAGTTCAAATCTTTGGCAATTATTTTTCACAGTGGAAGGAATACGCTGCAAATTTCCCCATGTTGTTCTGCTCTTCCAACAGCAAATATGATTATTAAAAGACTATGAGGAACAAATGAATATAAAATTAACAAGCCAAAGTAATTGCACCAATCCATGCCAGGGTGCACATTAGGAAGCTGCCAGCAACTCTTCCCAGGAGCTAAAGATACCTGAGGCATGCAGAAACTGAGCAATGCACACCCTGCTGTGGCTTACTGCTCTACTATAAGATGAAAGTATGACTATGATGAACAGTTTAAATACATTCTACAGTAGACACAGGAAGAGGTAATTCTGTCTGCAGTAACTACAGCACATACAGGTAAGTGCAGCTGAGTCCATTATGAGGCCTATGTCCAAAACAACTGCCAAGATGAGCTCATTTCCTCACATCTGAGACGAGAGCTGCTGTTCTCTCCTAAACTTGAACTGCAATTAGCAGGCAAAGGTATGGCCAGAACACTATAAAAACATTAGAACTTCAATTACTCTCGCCACATCCTGAGACTGTTACATCTTTTGTTGCCAGCCAGTACAACTTCAGCAGACATTCCAATCTGGATATTTTGACTACAGAAAGCATTCTTTCCTGCTTTTAGAGACTATAGTTAGACATTTCATTTTACTGTACTTGGGGGTAGAACACAGCCTAGAACTGAAGATGGCCCTTCCCATTTTTTTCAAGTTGTGTGTTCACAGGTATGGCTGCTATCTGCCATCTTTTATAGGGGATGGTCTTTTTCATTCTTTGTGTTCACCATCCTCTAGAGCAGGGCTTCTTAAACTTTTCCTACTTGCAACCCCTTTTCGCCCAAGAAACTTTTACACAACTCTGGGTTTTATAGATATATAAAATTGGTATACAAATCAATTATTTACTGATAATAAATCAGTAAACCTTTTACTGTTGCCAAATTTTTCGTAACCCTCACATTCAGTTATGCGACCCCATATGTCGCGACCCACAGTTTAAGAAGCTTTTCTCTTTTAAGTTGATAATTTTGTATGGCCCACAAATGATGTTATAAATATTCAAATGTCCCTAGGCGGAAAAAAGGTTCCCCACTCCTGTCCTAGAAGAAGGCCTCAGATGCCTTGGACTCGTGCCAACACTGTATCCTAATTCACCATCTAAATATCTTTTCCTTCCTTCATTTTCAGTCCCCATCTTCTCTTATATCCCTTTTTCTGAATCATTTGAACTACAGTGTTAGCAAACTGTTAGCACACACAAGGTCAAACTACAGAGTTAAAAGCTATGTTGCATATAGCATGCATCACTCATATTAGCATGTCCAATTTACATATTCATAATTTGTATAACCTTTCTAGTAGCACCAGGCTACCATTGGTCTTATCCTCCATTTGCATATCTCTGAATGGTCAACATATTTACAGCACAAAGGTGGACTATTTGGACACCGACCTCGCCTTATCCATCAAGAACCCCTCCAAAGGCAGCAGCTTCTTTCCCGTGTTAGGATCCTGCAGTCAAACAGTGGGTTGGTTTCCAGCTCCTATAGTCAGCAATTTTTCTGTTATTTAAATGTTACCTATACTATTCTCAAGGCACATTTGATGATATTTATAACACAGTGGGTGTCAAAAGATCTGTTTCAACATTGGAACATTGGTTCCCAGCTCCTGTGTTGAGAGGGCTAGGGGCTAGGGTGGGGATCTACAGCACTCTAAAGAAACAGAAAGGCAACGGAAGCTCAGTAAGAACTCAGGACGTTTTGTGTCTCCCATTCTGGCCTCCCCAGAAGCCTCCTCTCCCCCAGCAAACATAAAAGGCTTTTTTTGTGCAAAAAAGGTCCTACTGGAAACTAGTTCTTTTTTATTTGCTCTCTATTGATTTTCAAAGACAAAAGGTACACAGAGCTTAACTGGAGAGACACCAGAGCCGGCATTCAATAACAAGCCACAGCGGCACTGACACAACTGCAACACACACTCCACTACAGTTCAAAATTAAACAAAAGCATGGACATACAAGAGTATCATGAGACACAGCTTTGCTTGCAGCAGCAGAGACAAAGAACACCAGACAAAAACACTCCCTTTGAACTAGCCAAGTGTGCCTGAATTGCAGCTGCTCCTTGCTGCCTGCAGTATGGAAATGGGCAGTTCATCCCAAAAGGCCAAACCCTCCAAAATGATCAAATTTAATCTCTAAACTGGCTGCAATCTTTCCTAGTGTGTGAGGGAATATGCTAAGCAAAGAATCAGTCAATAAATGGGATCCAGTAAACCCCCTAGTACACTTGGGCTGGGCATACTTGACCATGGGCAACCTTGGGCAACTCCAGACTCTCTTGGTGTAACAGAGGAACAACGTACACTGGCCTACTGGAGGAAGGGTGGGTTAAAAATGGCCGGAGAAATACACGAAGAGGAGGAGAAATGGTGCAAAATCAGCCCATCAAAATGCACAAGTCCAACCTCTGCCTAGAATACCATCCATAAGGGATGTTTTGTGAAAAACCTTTTAAGAAGGGGGGGGGTAGCAGAGAGGAAACACTCAGTGGTCGCTTATGCATGGGAGTTTCACCTGAGGTTCGTTGCTCGCTGGACCCACACTTTCTTCTTTCGAAGCTATGCACCAGCAGTCTCCAAGCTCAAAACAAGAAGCTTTTGAGTCCATGCCCCTTGTCCTGCACTTTGCCTTATACATGGGCATTTCACCCAGGCTAAGCTCAGGGGAGATGGAAGAATCGGGTTAATAGAGGAACGGGAAGTCCCGGGATTTGTGAGAGCTGGCAGCGAGGTCATCTCTAATGGATGGAAAACTCATGCAGAACTCCAAGGAACAACTGAGACAGACCAGGGGCGAAAGTGAGTGAAAGTACCCATGCATAAATGACCAGTGGCTGCTTTGGTACTGTTTCTGTCCCTGTGAACACTGACATCTCTAGCACCACTTCTTGCAAAACTTTCAAACCATGAGTTGAGCTAGAAAAGAGGGAGCTAAGACCACAACTTCTAAAAGAGAAGCGCAAAGACTGACTGCAACATCAAAATGTACCAATGTGATACTAAACATAAAACAGCAGTTATGTGATTCAGACAGAAATCAGAGATGGGAAGTAGGTGTGAGGCTTTCCTACTTCCAAGACAGGCTCCAGGCCTTTCACCATCCCACCACTAAAGAGGGCATCTGGCCCACCAGCCTCAGAATTGGGAAAGAGGAGGTTCCAGCACCCAGTTCCCTAAACTAGCATACTCTCTCACCCTCTCTCTCATCTGAGCTGAGTTTGTTACTTCCTCCCTGGCTGAGTGTGGTACCTTCCTTTTTATAGGATCCCCTGGCCTTACCCCAGCTGGCCTGTGTCCAACCCCCTTTCACCTGTTCCAACTGGGAGACAAAGGACACTTATGCATGGGAGTTTTACCTGAGGTTTGTTGCTCGCTGGACCCACACTTTCTTCTCACGAAGCTATGTACCATCAGTCTTCAAGCTCAAAACAAGAAACTTGTGAGTCCCCGCCTCTTGAAATGCTGCTTTGTAATTGGCTGTAGTGCTTAGAACTTCCCCCCACCCCAGAAACCCAAGTGCCGGGTCAAAAAGCATTTTAAAAAACAAAAGCAAAACAGAGCTCCCTAAAAGGAATGGGGGGTGGGGAGAAATCCAAGCCTCATTTCCAAATGCCTCTCTTCTGCTCAGAAAGAACTCCCAGGAAGCATTTGAATCCCCGCCTCTTGGCACAATGCTTTGTAATTGGCTTTAGTTCTTTCTGTGAGAGAAATGTCCCTCCCCCAAGCTTCTTTGTCCAGGGCTTTGCCTTATGCATGGGGATTCCAAGCGGGCTGAGCTCAGGGGAGATGGAAGAATCGGGTTATCAGAGGGCTGGCAAGGAGGTCATCTCTAATGGACGGAAAACACATGCATAACTCTAAGAAACAACCGAGACAGACTGGGGGACGAATGTGAGTGAAAGTACCCATGCATAACAGACCAAAAAAAGGGGGGAAGGGAAGCCTTTCCTACCTCTTCCCCCTGCTGCCAGTCTCCCTGCCCTGATCCTTCCCCTTCTGCTGCTCTGGGCTGCCTCTTAACCTTTCCTATCCTGGCCTTCCCCAAGTCTGGGTTCTGCCTTGCCTTCTGACCACTCCCTCCCTACTGCTGCCTGGCTTCTAGCCTTGTTCACTGCTGTGTTGGAGCAATCTGCCTAGGACAGGTCCTGGCTGCTGCCCTCTCCTGGCCTTCCTCAGCTCGGGTAGCCAGGGCATGGTTGAGTCAGGGCTGGCTGTCAGCTCCCAAGAACCACACAAAGGCATGCAAATACCTTTGCATTAATTTCATTTGCTGTCACAAACATGCCTTGGTTATGAAAGAGAAAATGAGGAAAGGGACGGAGAAACATTGACATTTCACAGAGGCCTGAGAAAAACATTATCACTTTATCACCCAAATAAGGTTTGGTTGCTTTTAAAAACATGAATCAGATTACTATACTATATAATGTGACGTGCAGCTATTTTAAATTGGAGTGACCTGGTGATATGATTTGAATGCATATTTCTCCATTTTGATAAATGGAAGACATTAGTAGGATGTAAGCCTATTCATAGCAAAGGCCTTGTATCATAATACAAGACAAATACCTGTCAAACCTTTGACCTAGGCGCAAAAGCCAAAATGGTGGTGTGGGTCAGCACAAACGGATATTTGTAAAATATTTTCCCTTTAATACAAAATTCTGGTTTATGCTGACATGTGCCAAAGTCTCCTCCAAACAATGATCAAGAAAGCCATAAACATCTTTCTGAACATACCACCAAATATTTTGTGCTGAAACCACAGGGGGAGACAAAAAGGGGAAGGGGAACCATGGCTTGATAAATCTTTTTTCTCCCTTCTCCAATTTTGTTTTTAAACCTACAACCTGATGAAGAATTCTGGATAACCTATACGCTTGCCACACTATGTTACATTATTTTGGTTGGTCCTAATTAAAAGGCATTATTTAATTAAAAGGCATTATATGCCTTTTGTTTCGGATACCTTTGAATGATTCCTTTAAGAAGAAATGCCTACATTGAGTGTCTATTGATAATCTATTTTGATTACCAAAATAAGGTTCAAGATGCAAGAATCAATAATGCAATTCCAAAGCAGGTGTTTAGAAATGTTTCAAGTGGAGGAGATGAGCTAGTGGGGTTTGATTAATTTTTGAACATTCACAGCTCAGAATACTATCAATGGGGTCTTCTGGCCTCATTCCGAACCCTTAAAGCTAGTAATGTATTTCCTCCTGTTGTGCTCTCTGGTTTAGTACGCTTGCTGTCCTCAAATGCCTTGCATTCTGTACGGTAGAAACTGGGTATGAATATATAATACGAAACACTGATATGGCTGACAATTTGGTGACTGCTAGGAAATGCTACTCAGAAATTATCAGCAGAAAATGTGGAACTGGTGAAAGACAAATAAATGAAAGAAATAACTGACATAAAGCAGAACTGCAGACCCTACTGGTTAATGCACTTCAGGCTATCAAAAAGAAAGTCTTGTCATAATTTACCCTGTAAACTGATTGGGGTTTTTTGTTTGTTCGTTTTTTTGGTCTTTGCTGGAATGGGCACAGATCAAAATGAGGAAAATTAAACCATTAGGGTACAAGCTAACAACAAAATGCACACAGAGAGAAAAGAAACATGCAGGTACAGTGCCTGTCCTTTTTTTTTTTTTTTGCCATGAAGTCACAGCTGATTTATGGTGACTCCATAGGGTTTTCAAGGCAAGAGACCTTCGGAGGTGGTTTGCCATTGCCTGCCTCCGCATCATGACCCTGGTATTCCTTAGAGGTCTCCCATCCAACTACAAGCCAGGGTCAGGGCTGAGAATGTGTGACTGGCCCAATGTGACTGGCTGCTCTGAGCCTGGCTTTGGCAGGGAAGAGCGGGGTAACAAATGGAAATATCAAATAAATAAATAAATAAATAAATAATTGTCATCCAGAAAGTTTCCATGGCAGAGTGGGGATTTAAACCTGGGTTTCCCAGATCCTAGTTATCTCAAAAATAAAAGAACATCATCATCATCTGCCAAACATTTTAAGGGAAGATTTTTCTGCTGCTGGATGGTAAGACAATGGCTCTATGCTTGGGTAAAGAGCAGAAAGACAGTGAGCACTGAACATATTCTGCCAGAACTTTCTGAAGGATTCCATGTAGCTCCTACATCCTGACTCTCAAATATGGGACATCCACAAAGGACACGAAAAGATTCACTTAGGCTGTATCTACATGGTGCCAATTTTTTATGTTGCTTCTGTTGCTGATGTGAATGCAAAGGAATTCCCTCCTACTCATGAAGCCTGCTGGGTGACTTTGGGCTAGTCACAGTTATCTCAGAACTCTCTCAGCCCCACCTATCTCACAAAGTGTCTGTTGAGGGAAGGGGAAGGGAAGGCGATTATAAGCCGCTTTGTGACTCCTTAAAGGTAGAGAAAAGTGGGGTATAAAAACCAACTCTTCTTCTTAAATTTTAAGGAATTTGTTTATTATTATTTGTTTTATTACTTTCATTTCCCCATTCTGAATCACTGCACGGTAAACAGACAGTAAACAGACCAGCTAGGACTCAGCATCTGCTCCAGGGCTGAAGTTCTGCTCTCCCAGCAGGACCTTCAACCCAAACAAATAGAACCCAGCCCTCTTCTGTGTGGTTCCTGATGGCCATTTAAATTGACTCATGCCGGCTTACTCCTACACATTCCCTTCTGGAGTTTAAGGAAGTACACGGCTCACTTTGGAGCCAGTCAAGGTTTTGGTTCCTGATGCTGCATGAACAGAAGGGAAGTTTTAAAGCAGTTAATGAGGTACAATCCACATGGCTGAAAAACTCCCTTCACCTTATACTCTGAGACATGTGAGACTCCTGGGTATGTGTGGCAAGAGTCTACTTGTTACACTGACTCTTCCAAGTAGGGTTTCCAACCTCCAGGTAGTAGCTGGAGATCTCCTGCTACTACAACTGATCTCCAGCCGATAGAGATCAGTTTCCCTGGAGAAATGGCCGTCTTGACAATTGGACTCTATGGCATTGAAGTCTCTCCCCTTTCCAAACCCTGCCCTCCTCAGGCTCCACCCAAAAAATCTCCCGCCTATGGTGAAGAGAGACCTGGCAACCCTACCTCCAAGCCAGGGACTAAAAGTAGCATAAGGTTGCTTTACACAGTCTGTTGGCATTTCAAATTATTCCAGAATAATAATCAAAGAAGGTTACTTTACAAACTTCAACCCCCTCCACCAAGAAATTAGAATAATTAGTTCCAGAACAATGCCACTGATAACAAGATAAGCTTCAGCTTGTGGTGCCTGAAGATATGGACTAGGGATTTGGAGAGGTACAGCTGACCAGCTGTGTGCTGTCCCCTTGCCCTACCTGTCTAACACAAGCTGGGAGTTATTAGTGCTGCTAGTGACAGCTGCATCAATATCCCCCTTGAGAAAGCAAGACTGCCTCTCCAGTATTGATGGAAGCTGTGATTCAGCCACTGCTTAAAAAAAGAAAAGAAAAATCACTGAAGTGATCTCTAAATCTGTCTTTTCTGGACAAGTTAGTTAAGCAAGTGTTGGCTGTTCAGCTCCAGACACTTTTTCAGGATGTGGATTTTCCAGACCCATATAACAGTGCTATCTAAGTAGAGATTCATCCTTTTGAGACCTCTTACTTCAATGGACTAAGAAGGGTGTAACTCTGTTGAGGACTCTGCCCTGGAAGTTCAGGTTTAGGTCTCAGTTCAGAAAATAAATTGCTTTTAGTTGCTCTGGTTGATAGCAGCATCTAGGTGTGAGGGAGAAAGGGGACTGACATGACTAGTCCTTTTCGACCTCTCGGCAGCATTTGGTAGGGTGGCCAGTCATCAGATCCAGCGTGGTGTAGAGGTTAAGAGCAGTGGTTTGGAACAGTGGAGTCTTATCTGGAGAATCGGGTTTGATTCCCCACTCCTCCACATGAGCCGTGGAGGCTAATCTGGTGAACTGGATTTGTTTCTCCACTCTTACACACGAAGCCAGCTGGGTGACCTTGGGCAAGTCATGATCTCTCAGCCCCACCTACCTCACAGGGTGTCTGTTATGGGGAGGGGAAGGTAAGGTGGTTGTAAGCCGGTTTGATTCTGCCTTAAGTGGTAGAGAAAGTCAGCATATAAAAACCAACTCTTCTTCTACTTGAACAGGGGACACCATTCTACATTATTTCTATTCCTATTTAAAGTGGCAGCTACAAAAAGTTGTTTTGCTTTAACATACTCCATGAAGGACTGCCTTTGAAGACTGTTTGGAAGTGGCTAGCAGCAGCCAAAGCAAAGTTTTGGTGCCCATCTTTTGATGAGAGCAGACTGAAAGAAGTATATTCAGTCTATTTTCTCTCAGTTGTATTGGTTGCCAATTAGCTTCTGAGTTCAGTCCAAGGTACTGGGCCTAGCACACCATAGGGAATATTTTTCTGCTAATGTAGACTTCCTAAGGATGAAAGCTTTTTTGGTTCCAGATTAAAATTGTTCTGCTTTCTCACAAGCTTTTAAAGTTTTTGTTATGAAGCATTTAGATTTAATTACGAGGGCATGATACTATTGTTGCTTTTTACTATTTTAATTGTTTAGCTTGCGGCTTTTAAAAAATTAGAGATACAGTTAGAGCATTTTAATAGAAACATGGTGATTATTAATTCCTATGAATAAATGAGATAATTTATAACATCTTGAGTAGAAGAAACATTTATTAACGGGAAGCACAAGCTTCTAAAACTCTAGCACATAGCTTGCTCTAGTGCTTGTTCAATAAATAGCCCTCATAGCTTTGCCACAAATGGCATGGTACTGTTGCTCAGTTAAGGTGGACAATTGAGAGCAACAGAGCAATTTCAGGGTCAGAGGCATGGCTGCAGTTTATGTGGCCAGAGGCACCACGTTGTTCAGAAATAGCCATAAGCTTGAAGGACCTCCCCCCCCCGCCCCGAACAGACACAGCCTGGGAAGTGCAATAAAGCAAAGAACAATTTTCATGCACTGCCTTGTGTGGAACAAGTGAGCAACTGTTCCTCCCAAACACAAGTACAACCAAACAGCAACCAGGTATCAAAGGACAAGTTCATAAAACAAGGCCTTCAAAAGCAACTTGGCATTAGTCACGAGGAAGGAAAATAATTTGGGTTACTCATAGCAACAGGGACACAAATATGTAACAGCTTCTAAGTGAAAGCTCTGCCAACAGCCTCTGATGTGGCACTCCGAAGGGACATAACTGAAGGCACATTTTCAAAATGCTCTATTCTAACTGAAATAAGAAGCTTTTAAGGGGATGTTCTCTAGGGAATTTAACCACATGAAACAACAGGCAAGAGCAGAACATAAACAAATATTTAGTACTTTTAAAATGCCTCAAGCAAAATTGTTCGCAAAAAGAAAGCATCTGAGTCAACCTAAACTTCTGAAGACAACTTGCATTTTAAAACAACCAAGAACTAGTTTATAAACCCATGAAGGAATAGTCTGTTAATAAGAAATGCACACTTGTTCTTTGGGCATCCCTCACTAATTTATTGAATGCTGGTAATGAACGATAGCTGATCTTTTATCCCACAGCTACCTTGTGTTTCTTCTGGCCCTGTTGTGGACAACAATATATTGGGAGAGATGGTTGACCAACAATGGAAGTAAAAATGTTCTTAATGAAAGGAAGAAACCTCTAAGGAAACACATTAAGAACTAGTGTAAAGGTAGTCCCCTGTGCAAGCACTGGATCATTACCAACCCATGGGGTGACGTCACATCATGACGTTCACTAGGCAGACAATGTTTATGGGGTGGTTTGCCATTGCCTTCCCCAGTTGTCTACACTTTACCCCCAGCAAGCTGGGTACTCATTTTACCAACCTCCGAAGGATGGAAGGCTGAGTCAACCTTGAGCTGGCTACCTGAAACCGACTTCCATCAGGATCCAACTTAGGTTGTGTAACTAGTGTAAACATGGTCAATTCCTCACAACTGCAGAAATGAGAAGAAGAAGAAAAACTGGTTTTTATATGCCAACTTTCTCTACTTTTTTTAAGGAGACTCAAACCAGCTTACAATCTCATTCCCTTCCTCTCCCCACAACAAACACCTTGTGAGGTAGGTGGGGCTGAGAGAGTTCGGAGAGAACTGTGACTAGCCCAACAAATGATATGAGCCAGAGGAAAGCATTATTCTACTGTTTGAAAAAAACAAACTTGTGAAATGCAATCCTTAAAAAAAAAAAGATATACATATGTTTGCTTCTTTTACTGCTATAATGTAAGAGGAACAACCATAATTAGTAATTATGATCTTGCAACTCATGAAATTTAGGCACAGGAACCTGGACACATTAATCTCCTTGCAAAGTCCATATAGTCCAGGCAGAGAGAAGCCAATGGAAACCAATGATCTGGATACGAGCATAAATAAAATAAGAGTCTTGTCAGGTAATGTTTTATAATGTTGGGTTGATGTAATTGATCAGAGTTTAATGGGAAGACATAATTTTTTTTAAGAGATAGCAAGTACTACAGGAGTTCAGTCCTCTGGTCATTGTAGTGAAACACCACCCACCTTTTCAGAATCACATACTGTAAAAACTGAGTCTGGTAATTCCAGCCAGGGCTTTAAAACAAATCCTCTGGGAATTAAAGAGAGCATTGCAGACAAACAGAAGGTGACACCAGAAGGCCTTTGGGATCAGGGCATTTTCCCCCTTTTCTGTGTTGCATTAATACAAACCTAATACAGTAGATCAACTGAAATTCCTACACATCACTACAGAAACTGTGTATCTTATATTTTTGCTAATGCTGCATGGTTGTGGTCATCAGAGAGATGAAGGGAAAACTGCTTCCCCCCCAAACGACATAGAAAAGTTACCAATATTTTCATCAGTGAAGCTTCACCTCCTCTACCAGATACGTATTTCTTATTTCAGGGCACAGGCAAAGCAGCATTCTTCTTAAGTCATTGTTTTGACATAGTGGCTTTAATGTTACTACTCAATGATGTAATGGCCCCCAAATTTATTCTGTATATATCCCAACCCACTGAAAAGGCCTCACAGACATTTATGTGCAGCTTTCTGCTAAACCAGAGATTTAAGGGGATCTATTTTTCTTAGAGAACAGAACTGCTTCATTTCCAGATTCTAAAGGCAATTTGTGCCTGTAAAGAGAACAGAAATCCCATAACAAGTTTAAGTCCTTGAGTGCATGTATGTCTGCTTTGTATTCTGCCCTGTGGCAAAATACACCAAAAGATAAGTAATATGGGCGAGCAAGTATTTCCCACCACTCAAGAACGCAATATGCAACATCAAAGGAGACAGACCAGAACTTGATCTTGACCTGCTACCAACACAACTTCTCAGGACCGCTGCACATATCACAGCTTCCATCCCCTGGTGACAATTCATAGTCTTGCTAGATGAGAGTTTATACCTGAATGAACCAGTTCTATGTATTTGGAGCACAGGAAAAAAGAAAACCACTGTACAGGTAATGACATATAAGCTATACAACGCTTTTTCAGGCAAACAAACATAGGTGCTATTTCTCAATGATTTGCATGAACTGATTTCTGTGAAATGACATATAAGTCATACAATAGTTTCTCAGGCAGACAAGCAAAGCTACTATTTCTTAATAATTTACATGAACTTTCTGACATGCTAACTTTGCAGTCACAACTTTTTCATGGAACAAAACCATTCTTATATATATATGGAGCCAGGGTGGCTCCATAAACAGCTTTTTAAAGAGTTGAGAAATAAAATAGACTCATTTAGGAAGTGGAAGGAGGGCCTTATAACCAAAGAGGAATATAAGCAAATAGCTAGTGCTTGTAGGGAGAGTGTTAGGAAAGCTAAAGCTCAGTATGAACTTAGGCTAGCGAGAGATGCTAAACGCAACAAAAAAGGGTTCTTTTCCTATGTACAGAGTAAGAGTAAGAACAAGGACAAGATAAGCCCATTGCGTGGACCGGAAAGTGAAATTGTAACAGGAGATGAAGAGAGGGCAGAACTCCTCAATTCCTACTTTTCCTCAGTTTTTTCTCGTGAGGGAAGTGGTGCTCAACATGGCATAAACAGAACATGTGATGAGGAAAGGGATTTGCAGCCTAGAATTGGCATTGGGGTAGTGCACAAACACCTGGTTTCTTTAAATGAAACAAAATCCTCTGGGACAGATGAATTGCACCCAAGGGTACTCAAAGAACTGGCAGATGTAATTTCGGAACCTCTGTCCATTATTTTTGAAAAGTCTTGGCAAACAGGTGAGGTGCCAGAAAATTGGAGGAGGGCAAATGTTGTCCCCATCTTAAAGAAGGGGAAAAAGGAGGATCCGGGTAACTACCGACCCATCATCTTGACTTCTATACCAGGAAAAGTGTTCCAACAAATCATCAAACAGTCCGTCCTTAAGCATTTAGAAAGGATGGATCTGATCACTAAGAGCCAGCATGGGTTTCTCAAGAATAACTCATGTCAGACTAATCTTATCTCCATTTTTGAGAAAGTTACTACCTTGCTGGATCAGGGCAATGCTGTAGACATAGTTTATCTAGATTTCAGTAAGGCTTTTGATAAGGTTCCACATAGTATTCTAGTAGACAAATTGGGAAAATGTGGGTTAGATTGTCAGATAGGCTCTCTGTCAACCCCAGAATGGAACAAGATGGTTTCCCCCACGGACAAAATGGAGTTTTTGCACGCAGTCCCTTCCCCTGTTTACACCCGGTCTCCCTCCCAAGATCTACACCTCAATGGAGACCCGCCCAGGAAATCGCTGACCTGATACCGGGTCCCACAAAACAATGACGGAGCCCGGGAAGATCAGCCAGTTAACGCGCACGTTTATTTTCTGTATGCGTTTGCTTAAGTACTTGCCGGTAGTTAAATTCTGTATTGTTTCTTTGTTTCTCAAACCTAATCTTCCCTATTGTATCTGCCCTATATATGTATCACTATTCTCCCATGCCTGTATTCTAGCCTTAAGTCTTTTACCTGCTGAAACCACTGACTTTCTGTAATAAACTTTTAACCCGCTGTACCGTCTGGAGAAAAGTTATTGCCAGGAACGCATTGGATTACTGAGGCCTGACATAGATCCTATTATTGTTAGATGGATCTGCAACTGGTTGACAGATTGTACCCAAAGAGTGCTAGTTAATGGTTCCTCGTCCACTTGGAGAGAAGTGACTAGTGGAGTTCCTCGGGGATCTGTGCTGGGCCCTGTGCTATTCAACATCTTTATAAATGATTTGGATGAAGGAATAGAGGGGATGCTTATTAAATTTGCAGATGATACTAAATTGGGAGGGGTAGCAAATACGGTAGAAGACAGAGCCAAGATGCCGGATGATCTTGACAGGCTGGAGAAATGGGCTAGAACTAATAAAATGCACTTCAACAAAGACAAATGTAAAGTTCTGCATTTAGGTAGGAAAAATCAAATGCATAATTATAGGATGGGGGAGACTTGTTTGAGCAGTAGTGTGTGTGAAAAGGATCTTGGGGTCTTAGTAGACCAAACACTGAACATGAGTCAGCAGTGTGATGCTGTAACTAAAAAGGCAAACGCAGTCTTGGGCTGCATCAACAGAAGTATAGTGTCCAGATCACGCAAAGTGATGGTATCGCTTTACTCTGCTCTGGTTAGACCTCAACTAGAGTAGTGTGTTCAGTTTTGGGCACCACAATTTAAGAAAGATGTAGACAAGCTGGAACGTGTCCAGAGAAGGGCAACAAAGATGATGAGGGGTCTGGAGACCAAGTCCTATGAGGAAAGGTTGAAGGAGCTGGGTATGTTTAGCCTGAAGAGGAGAAGACTGAGAGGGGATATAATAACCATGTTCAAGTACTTGAAGGGCTGTCATATAGAGGAGGGTGCTGAGTTGTTTTCTGTTGCTCAAGAAGGTCGGACCAGAACCAACGGGTTGAAATTAAATCAAAAGAGTTTCCGTCTAGACAGTAGGAAGAATTTTCTAACAGTTAGAGCGGTTCCTCAATGGAACAGGCTTCCTCGGGAGGTGGTAAGCTCTCCTTCCCTGGAGGTTTTTAAGAAGAGGTTAGATGGCCATCTGTCAGCAATGCTGATTCTGTGACCTTAGGCAGATGATGAGAGGGAGGGCATCTTGGCCATCTTCTGGTCACTAGGAGTGTGGAGGGGGGAGATAGTTGTGAATTTCCTGCATTGTGCAGGGGGTTGGACTAGATGGCCCTGGTGGTCCCTTCCAACTCTATGATTCTATAATTCATTCCATAAGAGTGTGCAGTATTATAGTCAAAGCAGTCATCTGCCCAGGCAAATGGGTACATCTATTCTAAATGGGCAGTGGTTGGGACCTACAGAGGGAACATGTTAATGTAATAATAATATAAGTTTAGTCTTAGGGCTTCTTCCCTCCAACAACATCTGCTGGACTTACAGAGGGAGCAAATCTAGAAATCTGGTGGATTTCAAACACTAGAGGAGCTCCAAAGCTCCTCTTTTTCACAGTACTTTATTTCTTGAGTAGTAGAAAAGAGCAAGAGTCCAGTAGCACCTTAAAGACTAACAAAAAATATTTTCTGGCAGGGTATGAGCTTTCGTGAGCTACAGCTCACTTCTTCAGATACGAAGATTACTTGAGTTTTATTTCTTGAGTTCATGTTGCTGCAATCTTTGGGAATTATGCCAAATCAAAGACAATTAATTTCCTCTTTGAATTACTGCATACCTTGCTGTAACAACTCAGTCCTTGCTTCAACTCTTTCATGCGCAAAGCCACTTTCTAAAATTTGATGCACATGGAGAACAGCTAATAGAAAAAGTTTTAAATTAAAACCAAAGTGTTTGCATATAAATTCATCTGAATAAATAATTGGATCCTCAGCAGGACCCAGATCCCAGATAAGAGAGGAGGTTGCCACAGTCTTTGCTCTGTATCCTTTAAAAGCATCAAACAGTTACAAACCTTCCCTTTCAAAGATTCATTTGATGTATGGCTTGGCACAGCACAGATAATTGTCTCCCACCCCCCCCATTAGTACGAATGAGTGAAGTTCACTGACGTAAACTGCTCCTGAACTAGTTCACTGACTTGCATAGGAGCCTGACACTGATACCACAAAGACACTCCCCAAAGTGTCAAGTGTAACAAAGTGAGAAGAAGCAGCACCCTTAGTAGACAATTAATGAACACCTTCATGTTTCAGGAGAAAATCATTCTGCAGAGAGATGGGAATAAAATACAATTTCTATATTTCTAGTCGAAATGAATATCATTGTCAAAATGATCTCCCAATTGCTATTCATAGAAACAAATACCAATACAATGAAATTGACAGATGGCAACAGATCTAGAATAATTGGGAAAGTGTTACTAGATATAATTGAGGACAGTGAGCCGCCCAGTATTAATCAGTGTTAGTTTATATGTCTGCCTTATTGTTTTGGTTCTTAAATAATGTCCAAAGGTTTGGTATAGTATTTGGAACAATCACTTTTAGAAGTGTCCTTGAATTTCTGTATACAAGTAAAGAAAAAGAACAGATTTAAAGTAATTGAGGATAATTCTGTTCTTTAACCTCTCTACGTTACTTGGCACAAACTGCAAAAAATTAAAACAAACCCACAATCAGCTCACATACATCTCTGTTGTAATGATGCCCTTAGGAGGCAGGGGGATTTTTAGAAACAATTCATGCCAGAAAACCCATGGTTTTACCAAGCTCGTTGATTGTCAGGTCTCTAATATGTCTTTGCTTTTATGTCTTTGTATGTATTTTAACTCTGTTTTTAATCTGTTTTAATGATGTCTGTTGGGGGGGCTGATTCTAATTGTTTTAAAATGTGATCTTATCATGTATGTTTTAAATTGTTAGCTGCCTTAGTGGCCCTTGTGAGGCCTGAAAGGAAGGATATACATTTTGCAAATTAATTAATAAATAATAGTAGTGAAGAAAAGCAGCCATATGCCCCAGTGTGACACGCATGGGTGTCACTTGCTTCTTGAGTCTTGGGAATAAAATCAAAAGGGTTTTGAATGGAACAGGGGGAAAAGCCAGGGAGTTTTCGGTTGGTCCCTACCCGCAGAATGATTAGCAAAGTGCTGAGCTCATCCTAGCCAGATGCTTCACAGCTGTGCACCCTTAGCTGGGCCACAAACTGGGATGCTTGAACCCAGTGCAGTGTGCTGAGCAAAATAGTCTGGCCTGGTTGCCGAGGGTTGTCTATCCTTGGGGTCTCACTGAAAGCTGTAAGTTTTAAAACTTTGTTTGCTGAAAGGTAAGCTGCATCTACCCCACTTAGGTTACGGGCTGTATATAGCAGACAAGATCTTACTATGTGCTGAACAGAAATTATTCTAGCTCTTTTTTTTTTGTTTTGCAAAAGCTATCGCTTTATCCCGTGATGATAAAATTACTGTTTGAAAAACTGGACTATTTCCTGGGAACGCACTGACTGTAGAAATTCCTACTTATATCTTTAATCAGGACTGTCAGGAAAGATGCTTCTTAACTTTTGAATTCTGTTTTAATTTTAAAATCTTTTGGTCAACATGGGATGCATACATTTTTGCTCAATGATGTTAATCAAGATCAATCATGTAGTACATTGTTTCTTGCAACTTCATGTACGAAATTTACCACGTTGCCTTACTTATGATCTCTAAAACAAACTGGTGCAAAAAACCACATAAAATTTATGGCTTTCCTCTGTAATGTATTTCTTTGATTAATGCTGGCCACATTTTGTGTGCACTACATGTGTCCTTCTGTAAGAGGAGACTCTGAGAGGCCGACAACCTGAGGAACCAGGACCATCAAAACAGGCCACTTTCTAACATTGCTCTGTTAACCAGATTATGGCAGAAAGCCAAACTTACAATATTTATAGTGGGCTTAGTAAATCCAGAAGATTTACTCTGCCTGTTAATTGCATGAGTCACTGTTACAAGGTATTCCCATGGTAGTTCACCAACACTGGCTTGGCCCTAACTGGAATCTATGGATGACTATATCCCCAATCTGGCTTTGAAATTCACACCCTTTAACTTACTGAAGCAGCCCCTAATTGATACAGATGCCAGGGAGAATGAGTTGGAATAATGAGTCTCTTATATTGAGATTGACCATGGTTCCCTTATACAGAAGCACAGGAGAAAAGCATGGGATGTTCATCAGAAAGGTGTCCACCCAGAAAATAGAAGCGAAGTACAACAGAACATGGCTCAGTGATCTGCTGAAAAGTTTGTAATGAACAATCTCGGTCAACTTCACCCCACAAGCAAACATGCTGAGCATCTCTGAAGGGATGGCTGCAACTTAGGGTGAAGGGTAATAAAATAAAGTGCAGTGAATTACCTTAAAGTTGCAAGGATAAATGGAAGAAGAAGAAGAAGGAGTTGGGTTTTTATATGCCGATTTTCTCTACCTTTTTTAGGAGAATCAAACCAGCTTACAATCACCTTCCCTTCCTGTTCCCCCCCACCCCACTACAGGCACCTTGTGAGGTACGTGGGGCTGAGAGTGTGCTGAGAGAGCTGTGACTAGCCCAAGGTCACCCAGCAGGCTTCAAATGTAGGAGTGGGGAAATCAACCCGGTTCACCAGATTAGAGTCCATCGCTCTTTTTTTTTTTTAATCAATATTTTTATTGACTTTTAACAATAAATGGGGGTACAGAAAGAAAAAAGGAATAGGGGGATAAAAACGAGCAAAAAATTTAACAGTATAGCGCTTTGTGCTACCCTCTAAATTTTTTTTTTAAGTTTATTATTATTATTTTAAATACAGTTGTTTTCTAATAAAGTGGATATAAACTCCATCTTAAATCTATTGTGATTCTTGAAGTCTTGTTATCATTTTTTAGTTGCAATATAGTCATAGAAAGGTTTCCATTTGTCTCTAATCTGATCTTGATTATTGATTTGCAAGGATTCAGTCAGATGTGCCATCGTTATATATTCGTAGGACTTATCCATCCAGGTCTCTATGGTAGGAATTTTGTTTGTTTTCCATAAAGATGCCAATACTACTCTTGCCGCAGTGATTAAATATTTCAGCATGTTCTGTTGATCTTTGTTAATATTCTCCGGAGTTTTACTTAGTAGAAATAGTTTAGGGTCATATAATATACCTTGACCAATAATGCCTTCTAAGTTCTTATGAATTCCCTTCCAAAATTTCTGAACTAATTCGCATGTCCACCAACAATGGTAAAATTGTCCATCGCTCTTAACCACTACACTATGCTGGCTCTCTGTGTAAAGCATTTTGTAAACTCAGTGATAGAAAAGTAACTATTAGCACAACAGACCAGAAAAACACTAACACAAGAGCTATGAAATTAGCCCACAGCCCTTGCCATCCTCCTTCCTTTAAGCCTTGTAACCTGTATGTTTGGGCATGCCTTCAACATCAGCCATGCTCTTGTCTACAGAGCAGCACAGAAAGATGGATTCCCCTCCATACTGTTCTACTTTGTCAATCTGCGTAACACAGAATTATGAGAGGAGAGAAACGAGGGAATGGTTTTTTAGAAGCCTCACAAAGGGGATGCAAAGATGAAATAGTACCTAGAAGTTGAACAAAACCACATCTCAAGAGGGAAATAATACAAAAGGCTGATTCACCAAACTGAAAAGATAATCTTAAAAATAAATTAAACAAACAAATTCTGATTAAGATGATTTTGTGCTGACTAAGTAGGGAAAGACTCTGCCAGTACTGTTCCCTCTTGAAGCCTGCTGTACATTTAAGATATATCATGAATGTATTCACTATTTTCAGATTCAGTTTGAAAATTTAGGTTGATTGTTATTTTCTTATTTCTTCTGAGGCAGGCTTTGCTTCTCTGTTTATGTGATGGCAAATTGAGACAAATACTGAGGCTGGACTTAAAAGGACCGGACAATTTTATGACATTTAATAACATTTGTAGCTATAAAAGCTAAGAACAATAAGGGTAATGAAATCTTATGCTGCAGGGCATAAGCAAGTCTCCTATTCCCATACCACACACTGAAAAGTGTAGTTAGCCAATGACAGCTAAGAGAGGAGAGTTTACTCCTCCCAGGCAAAAAAGAGGGAGCTCAGCTAATTGCACACACCACTCCCTTTCTCTCATATAAATAAAACCACACATTTCTCAAGCACCTCCTCTTATACTGCAGTCAAAGGGCTTAAGTGATTTCGCTCTTCTGTCCTACAGCCATGTTCAGTTTCCATGCCTAATGGCTCCTTTGCTTATCCACAAAGCGACATGCTGTCTTCCCATGGATGTCAGCTATGATACCAGAAGGTCCATGCTGGGCTCCAGTTCTTTGTAATCTTCTATAGCTTCTCACTTGAACAGAACTGACCCTCCGTTTAGGCAATCTGACCCCTCACATAACACATAAGGGCTTCTCACTGCCCACTGTCTCTCCACATGGGATCCTGCTCTTTTCAAGTCCAAAGGAGAGAGGACTATAGCTTCCAGAGGCTGGCTGCCCAATAAACTTTATGACAGCTATCATTTCTAAATGCTGAATAGCCTAAAAGCCGACAGCTCCCTGGAGCTTGGTGGCAAACGACCCATGGTTATAATTTTACACATTAGGATTCTACAAGAGAGGAGCAGAGCAGAGCCATGGCAGTAAACTAAGCCTGAGGCTGCAGAATGGAGCACAAGGTGTTTAGAAAGGAAACCAGACTCCTCAGGCCTCAACTGTGTGTTATGCAAAAACTCAGCTTTGGGAGGTGGTGATTTGGAGAAGGAAAGTGACTTTCTTGGAAGGAGGAAAAGCCATCAGAATTCAGTTACACACATCTTCACGTAACATGTAGTTAAGCCAAGCAGCATCCATTATGAGCAGCCTGGTCTGCATTAGCTCTGCAGCATCCATTGCATCCACTTTGCTCTCAGATTAGGTTCTTTTTAAACTCTTGGCAGCTACTGCCCTTATCATTAGTGATCAGCAGGTTGCTTGCTGGTAACTGGTGTTCTTTGAGTGGTCTTCTGCGCAATCAAACACACTGGAATCCTTGGGCCTGCTTGAAAACTTCTAGAGTGAAGCTTAAATGCTTTTTCTGGCTTTGACTCCACCTACCCTGAGGCCAAAAATAGAAAACACATACCTAAAGCAGCTGGAGACATGCCTTCCTACTCAGTTCTACCCCAAAGCGGAGTGAGCAAGAGAAAAGACACTTGCTGTGGGAAGGGAGGGATGTGTGACTGTATAACGGATGATCTGTATATCTTTCTGTTTCCGATTTCATTTACATATGCAAGTATATTTGTATCATTGTAATCCTTTCATTTTTACTCATTTCAAGAACAATTTGATTTTAAATAAAAATCTTAAAAGATAAACATAAGTGGCTGGAATACAAGGTTTTCACTTGACACTTGGAATAAATAAACTTATGACCTCTTCAGACAGAATGCTGTAACATATATAGACTGGGTATTACTGGTTGACAGACGAACACATGCTGGAAGTTGCACAGCCAATAGCAGCATGGTTGCATCACATTTACTGACGTGATTGATGGGAGCTCTAGGATGAGTTTAGACCTGATTTTACTTTTGTCTATATTTGGAGCCCCAATAATGAACTGTTTCACATGCAACCTGCATTGATTGTTACAAAAATTGTGTTATCGGTTGATTGTAGATGTGTGTATACCCTGTATTGTGAACGCTGAAGAAGGCCCTATGGGTGAAAACATCTATGGTTTTGGTGGTTTTTATAGTGCAAACAACTGAGCTGTCATATGTGATTCCTTATATGTACGTAATTTACCTTTTGAGGCTTAAATTTCTAACTCACTTAAAGTGTGATTGCACTTAATAATCAATATATATTCATAATATTATTTTTAATTATTGTGGCTCAACCTTCTAGGTTCCTAGCCTGTTTCACAGGTTGGGTATAGCTCCCTTTATTTTGTTTAATGAAGAAAGTAGTCATCTCAATATAGCCCTGTAATTTAGTGGTTAATGTTGCTTTGGAACAGGCAGAGACCATTTCCCCATGTGTCTGTTTTAAGAGCAATAAGCGGGGACCCCCAAGGAAGTTGTGAAGGCAGCCATCCCATTCCCCTTTCCTTCCTCCTCTCTTCACTCCCTCTCTGTCTCTCTGACATTTTCTGTCTTTCTCTTGTTCTCCTTCCACCAAACACCTAGTAACTCTTTCTCCCCCGGTTCCTACTGCCAGACTCTTTCACTCACATTGTCTTTCTCTTTTTCCATCCATTTTCCATCATGCTTTATTGTCTCTGTGTCTCTTTCACTCCCGTCTGCAGCTGGCTACAACAGTTCCACCTCCCCCCACCCCACACCTGAAGCACCACCACAGAGGTAGAAAATGCAAGCCGGACAGCTGGCAACAATTCTGTAGCAGAAAGTAAATTCCAGGTCTAAGGGACAGTGAAGTGTAGGACAAAGTGTGCCCCATCACAAGCAAAATCTTCCCTCTGCCACTTTCCTGTGACCTCCCCGTTTTATCACCACTCTGGGTGTACATCATTATAGAGAATATGTTGGATGCCTGAGGATTCAATCCTGCATTTCTGCACAATGGGGACCCAAAGTGGCTTACGTCATTCTCCTCTCCTCCATTTTTTTTCTCACAACAACCCTGTCAGATTGGTTGGGCTGAGAGCGTGTGAGTGGCCCAAGGTCAACCAGTAAGATTTCATGGCAGAGTGGAGATTTGAACCTGGGTCTCCCAGATCCTAGCCTGATACTCTAACCAATACATCTCACTGGCTTTCTGCCACGGAATTGCTATGGCTGCAGCAGAGCTTTGGTGGGGGAGGGGGAGAGGTCTCCAGGGGTGACCAAGTCCAGCACAATCCACAGCCAGAGTCTCATTGTGGCATCCTTGCCCTGGTACCAACATGTCTGACTCTCCCTTACACAAACTGTCCTCACGTGCCAACTTCCACGCTCCAATGGTCACAGGTTGAGCCAGCCTTGACCCCATCCTCATTCCCTTCTAGACTCTCACGTCACCCTGCATATCTCAAGAAAGGAACTATTCTTTCTCCACTTCTTGACTCCCCCGCCAGTCTGGCTGCTTCACCACCTCAATGAGAGCAGTGGCAACTCCCCCGCCTGCCCTCCTGGACACTCCCCTGCCTCAACAGAAGCGCAGAGGTGACTCCCCTGTCCATGTGGTTGCTTTGTTGCCTGCAGAGATGGTGACTAACCTGCCCACCAAGCCAACTACTGACCCCAACAACAGTGGCCATGACAATGACTCCCTCACCTGCCTGCAGGCTCGCTGGGGGAGGCTGGTGTTGCCCTGCAGCAGCTGCCTCGTTGCTGGGAGCTAAGCTGACTGCTGTGAAGTTGGTGGCAGCTCCTGGAGATAGTAACTTTGTCCGTGCCTCATTCTCTCCTTCTCAGCCATTCACCAACCTACCTTTTATCTGTCTCCCATCCTCAGCTATATTTATTATTTATTTGCATTTTTACCCCGCCATTCTCCACAGAGGTGACCAAATCAAGTTACTTTATTCTCCTTTCCTCTCCTCATAACACCTCTATGAGGTAGGTTATGCTGAAAGTATTTCACTGGCCCCAAATCACCCAGTGAACTTTCACTGGATAGGGATTCGAAATCTCTTAGGCCCTACTCTGAAGCTCAAACTGCTACACCACAATAGCTTTCGTAGGGTGGTAGAAAAAGGATGTAGCCTGCCTCTTAGTAAATAAATTCTAAGATGTTGATGAAAGATCTACACGAGAAAGACTGGTTGGTCAGACAATGTTAGACTTGGTTCTGCCTTGATTTATACCACTGTTTTTGTTTCTGTGGATAGTTGGAAGTTGGTTCTAAAGCCTTAATTTTTTTGGGGGAGGCTTTCAATGTTGTTGTCTGTCTTACAACTGAACAGACCATGCCAGTAGAAAGGAAGGACCTGCATTTTAGCTGTCATAGTCAGACCAGCAGACTGTAATCAATCATGTCATTGAGTGGCAATGGCATTCATCATGGTCCTGGAATTACAATCCACCACATACCCGGATATGTGAACTTATTGCTTGGTAACTTAGAGAGCTTTGGCCTGGAACACTGAGGCCATCATCTTTTTTGATCTGAGATAAATTATCTGAAAGAGGTGATAATCCCCCTCCCCCAGCAAGTACTTTTAGTAATGGGGAGACATCATGCTGATGAACAGTACACTTTTCTTCCCATAGCATCCAAGTGCAGCCCTCTTCTATCTGTAGGTCCTGAACAAGATCACCATGTCTGCCCTTCAGATGGGATTCTTTAACTACAATCAAGTTAGAGGCAGGGTGGGTAAATCAAAAGGATTAATTTTAATATTTACAGTTTTACAGTTCATATTTATTGTGGTGCACTTTTATCATTGTCGCTAGGGGTTTTGAAGATATCAGGAAAGAAGGAAAACCCTGCTGGGGTGATACTGGTAACTGAGGTGGAAGAAGAGAGTCTGTGAGGATGGAAAGACACCAGCAGTAGGGGAATAAACAGGCGGTGATGGTAATCTATCCACCTAACCTCATGGAATGTACCAAAAATGTGCCAGGATGCTTTCCACCTGCCTGGAGAACTGCTACCAGTTAGAATAGGCAGTAAAGGTCTAATGGTCTATTACAGCATAAAAACTTAGAATGGCAGACAAATCATGGCAAGCGGGTGATGCTTTAAGAATGCAAATAATTCTCCGATATGCTATGGCAGCGTGTTATTTTGACATAAAATTCTGTTCTCAGTTTTAAATGGGGTGGGGGGTGGGAGAAGAGTCATTCCCCCAGAGATAGATGTATTTTATTTTTACACTCGTATGTGTGTAAAATGAATATAAAGGAAAAACTTAGGTCCTCAATGGTGCCCCTGTGGTGTTTCATACAAGAACAGGCAAAACACCCTGACTTGTGAGAATGCCCATTAAACAGCCTTGTAAAATATACCCTCCCCTCTTGCTCTCTTTGTGTTGAGCATTACCGGGGTCCCCTCATCTTGCGATGTTATGTGCCTGCTGTCAGTTTATGAGGAGCCTGTTTGTCAGCCGCATGCAGAAAGAGGCTTTGCTGCAAGCTAATAATTAAATTCATTACTCCTTACCATTTTAAACCATTCTTTAAATAATTACTGTAATTTGATAAGCAAAAATCGCATAAACCTGCTGCAGTTTTATCTCTCCCATTTGCTGTCTGAAGGAAAATGTGTTAGTAATTAGTCACACGATAACAGTCCGGGTTATGCAAGCAAAACAAAATTAATATGATCCCTACTCCAACAGTACAACAAAAAAATGATTTAAATGCACACACATACAAGCTGTGGGGAGGGAGAGTGCAAAGGCATCACCTTGGACGAGGAGAAATGCAGGTGAAACCTTTCCCTGAGCTGTTCGCCCAGACAAATTCACTCACGAGGCAGGCGTGCCAGGATCAGCCAACCTACAAGCTCTCTCTCTCTCTCTCTCTCTCTCTCTCTCTCTCTCTCTCTCTCTCTCTCTCTCTCTCTCAGGAAACTCACATCAGGTAACCTTGGCAACGGGGAGGCCCAGTAAAGATGGGAGGAGAATGCTTCCTGAAATATTCAGGGGACCATGACAGAACATTCATTAGAGCTCTAATGTCAGAAAGAATCAGTGGCCCGGACTGCTGCTCTGCATTCCCCCAGCTCTCTCACCTTGTTTATGAGGTTCCTGACCTTTCCGGCTATGAAGCGGTGAAAGTCAGCAAAGCACTACTCATAATACGAAGAGGGAAAGGAGGTAGCGCTAAGAAAAATTTACCCTTGCCAGCTCTTCCAATGGATCACATGGATGGGAGCTGGCCTTTGGAGGGTTGAACAGTATATGCATGCATTCGTTCTCCCTCTCTCTCTCACACACACACAGAAACAAATACCCCCCTCCATTCTATCTACTTTGCTTATATATTAGGGTTGTATTTCAGCAGTCCCAGTGAACAAACCCCAAGTCATCTCCTATGCTAAGGATGCATTGAGCTACTTGTTATGCATGTAACTCAAGATAGGTATGCATTTATTAGCAACTGTGAGCAGAATAAACAGCAGTTTGGGGCACTCAACAGGCAACCTGCATTAAAAGAACTCTCCTGAAATATTAAGTGTTTTGTGCGCTTTATTATCTCCATCCTTCCTTGCTCACTGTAAACAGTTCAAAATTGCCATTCTGCACAAATCAAGGGAACAAAGAAACCAACACAAATGTTTATTAATTCCATCAAGAATCATTATTGGGTGGTGTTGAAACATAAGGAAAGCAGGAAGGCAAGTTGAAAATGACTTGAAACTGAAATCAGTTGTATGAACACAGCCCTTCAAGAACTCTAAAAATTTGTACCCATACTCATTCTGCTGCTCAGGACTGAATTAAGACATTCCAAGGCCCTAAACTATATCGAGTGGCTCCAGAGCATTAACAAACAAATGGCAATTTAGTTATTGTTAGTGTATTTTTTATTTAGAGGTCCCTCATAATCTGAGGCTCTAAAGTGTAGTTTCCTTAAGCTCGTACATAAATCTAGCTCTGCCATTGCCCACGAAAACCACAATATATAGACTAATCACACAAAACGTTGGGCCACTATCAGCTTGGGAAAGAGCAGTCTGTGTTGCCCAGTATCATGCATAATTCAACAAGACGTCTTCCACTTGTTTGCGAATTAAACATGACTGAAATCCCATCCTATCCCTAGCAGTGCTTAAACATGTCAAGGAGCAACCACATTCAGACCAGCTGTGCTGACAATGTAAGTAAGGTACAAGTCATTACTAGTGATAATGAGTTAAGGATGAAACAAGCGAAAGCAAAATTAGTCTCCTAGCAATATTTTTACCAGAAGCCATTTTATGAACCACCTGCCTTATGAATAAGGAAATGATGAAATTCTCAAGTTTTTGCCCTTCTGTGCCCCTCCAAAGCTGTAATTACTTATTTGGGATGCTCTCTGAGGAAAGTGCCTTTTCTGGTAAAACTGATGCAATCTTCCCAGACCACACAAAATAAAAAAGGTTATAAATCAGTATTAGAGAGTATTGTGTTATGGGCTGCAACAGGATGCCATAGTAATAGAAAAATGACTGTTGGAGTTTCAAGTGTAATAGTGGAAGGGAGGCAAAAATCAACAGAGATTTTTTTTAAAGTACAGAGAAATGTGGACTAAATTGTTCTTGTGCCCAACCTATACCAGTGGGTGTTAGAATAGAATGCATGTGGCTTGAAAAACTAACCTAATCCCACCTGAAAATGGTGCAGCAATGTATTTTAAGCAACGCCACAAGGAACCCTACTAGTTGTAGAAAGCATTTTCCCTCTATTATAGGGGTTGTATCTCTAAGCAGCCCGAAGACAAATAGTTGTGTTAGAGAGAATTCACACTGCTCCCTCCTCTGCTTTAGGCATGCATTGCCAAGTGAACATTTGAGTGAAACTTGGCTGCACCTTTCACAGTGCTTGCATGAGCCTGGCCATTAACAGCAAATTTAGGTCTTAAGCACCACACACAGGAGGAGGAGGAAGAAGAAGAGTTGGCTTTTATATGCTGACTTTCTTTACCTTTTTTAAGGAGAACCACACTAGCTTACAATCTCCTTCCCTTCCTCTCCCCACAACAGGCACCTTGTGAGGTAGGTGGGGCTGAGAGAGTTCAGAGAGTACTATGACTAGCCCAAGGTCACCCAGATGGCTTCATGTGTAGGAGTGGGGAAACCACCTGGTTCACCAGATTAGAGTCCACTGCTCTTAACCACTACACCAGAATTCATTTCAAATGCAGCACTTTCCAGATAAATCAATTTTCATACTTTGGGTCTTTCTCTTTTTTTAAAAAAAAGATCCTATGGTCTGCTATGGCACCAGTATCAAAATTAATTCCAAACACGGCTGGCTCAACAGCACAGTGAGAAATGCCACTGCAGGCAACTATACCCTCTTTCCATCCTCCCCATAAAAAGGTTTTGTCCCTTTCTTTCATCTTTATCCTGTCAAATTAAGATGCATAGCATAAGCTTTTAGACAGGGTTCTGTACAGTGGAAAAATCTTTTTTACCCAGGAAGGGCTGTAGCTGGCTCACTAGCTGAAGCTGGTGTCCGGTACTCCTGGCTACTGCTACTACCAGCTTATCGAACAAGGAGCCCAGGCCCAGCAGCAACACCAAGCTATAAATCTTCTCCTTTAAAGCGAATGCATCCAGAACAGGAGACATCTCAATTCCCAGGTTAATTATTCCAGCCACCAGTAGCACCTCTGTCTTGTTGTGATTAAGGATCAATTTTTTTTATCCCTCATCTATCCCTAAACTACCTTCAGCCACCAGTTTGAGCTTTCCATAACTATCCTGGGATCAGCCAGAACCACGAGATAGAGTTGAGTATCATCCACGTATTGGTGACAACCCTGCCCATATCTCTGGATGACCTCTCCCAGCATCTTCATGTAGAGATGAAAAAGCATAGTACTAGCAAGACAATCATGCTAGGAAAAGTTGAGGGCAGCAGGAAAAGAGGAAGACCCAACAAGAGTTGGGTTGACTCTATAAAGGAAGCCATGGCCCTCGATTTGCAAGACCTGAGCAAGGCTGTTAAAGATAGGACGTTTTGGAGGACGGTGATTCATAGGATCACCATGAGTCAGAAGTGACTTGACGGCACTTAACACACACACACACACACACACACACACACAGCAACTACAATAGCACCCAGTAGATGTAGGGACCATGAAGATAGTGCAGAAGTACAATAATGGGATAAATTGTATGTGTTAACAAAATACAGAATATGTGGTACCTTTCCAAGCTATATTATTGTTGTTGTTGTTAAAGTTTATCTCCCGCCCTCCCTAGTACTGCCAGGCTCCGGGCGGCTTCCAACAAAATGAATACAATAACCATATAAATACATAAATATTAAAGCATAAAACTTTAAAACGAAAAACTAAACCCGATTTAAACATGGATGGTGCCCTAACTCAATAACTGGCTCCTATAAAATTACCTCACTGAGGAGGTTGGCCAGTGATGGAAGTCAGCAAGGCCAATAACCTCCAGGTGGCCCACCAGCCCAAGGCCTGGAAGGCAACAGCAATGGGGTGGAGATGGATCAAAAAGGGAAAGAGCGACAGAAGGGTAGGACAAGGGAATGGGAGGGGGGAAGGGGAGGGAGGCAAGCCAGTCTACATAGCCGTTGCTGTCCTCAACCATATGCCTGGTGGAACATCTCCGTCTTACATGCCCTGCGGAACTGGGTTAAGTCCCATAGGTCTCATTCAACAGAAATGTCCACCAGGCTGGGGCCAGAGCTGGAAAAGCCCTGGCCCTGATCAAGGACAGCTGGATGGTTCTAGAGCCAGGGACTACCATCAAGTTATTTTCAGCCAAGCACCACATTCCTGGGGGGGTGTAGTGGAAGAGGCGGTCCCACAGATAAAAGGTCCCAGACCTTTTAGGGCTTTAAAAGTAAGTACCAGAACCTTGAAACTGATCCGGTACTCAACCTGAAGCTATTGCAGCTGGAGGAGCACAGGTTATATATGTGTTCTTAAAGGGGTAAGGATCCTTGCCGCCGCATTCTGGACCAGTTGAAGCTTCCGGAGCAGCTTCTAGGGTAGCCCCGTGTAGAATGAGTTACAGTAGTCCAATCTAGAGGTGACCGTTGCATGGATCACTGTGGCTAGGTCAGAACGGGACAGATAGGTCCCAGCTGTTGGGCTTGCCGGAGGTGGAAAAATGCCGATCAATCCGTATTCATGACCTGGGCCTCCAATGAAAGGGAGCCATCCAATGTCACCCCCCCAAACTCCTGACGGGCAGCTGAATTTCCCTACCTGAGCCTTTGGCATTTGCTATTTGTAACACAAGTTCACAGAGTTACATAGACAGATGTATAAACCAGACTCTAGTGAGGAGGAAGAGAACAAAACTGACAGCCCTGTACGACAGAGCACCGCTAAGATTGGTTCTTGTAGGTTATCTGGGCTGTGTAACCGTGGTCTTGGAATTTTTTTTCTTGACGTTTCGCCAGCAGCTGTGGCAGGCATCTTCAGAGTAGTAACACTGAAGGACAGAGCACTGCTACGATTGTTCCACAGAAATTCATTCTAAGATATGCTTTGAATCCTGGACATTCACTACAGAAAGCTCTAAGTATTTTACTCTCTCATCTAATTATGAAGACTTTGCTTCTTCGGAATGACGTCTGATTGCAAGCAATGATCTCTGCTAGCATAATTGCCCATCTTTTCTATACCTAAAACCCAGCAAGAGAGATGCACACAGGAGGGGGAAAATGCATAATGCAGAGGAAGGCATACCATGTCTCTTTATATGAAACCATAATCTTAAGGCTTTACATTTCCATTTATTGCACTGTCGAGGCACTTCTCTTGCTAGCTAGTGCACAATTTGCTTGGTAATCATCAGAAGGGTCTTTAAAAAGCCATTGTTAACGGTTGCTCATTGTACACATTACACTGCATTGTGGCAATTCTATTGCAGCATTACGTTCTGAACATCAAAAAGGGGTGACTCTGAATAATAAATCTTCTCTAATTTGAAAGACTGATTTCCTGCTAGCACACATTTAATTTCTTATACATATATTTATATACAATAAAATCTTTGACAGTCTTAATTGTCAAGAGGACATAAGCTTCAATGCAAATAGTTACATGATGATCCTATGGGAGAAAATGTTTATCGATGCTTCTGGAAGTGAAGAAGGCAACAAAAGAAGATAAATGTTTCTATGCACCTGCAGTGAGAAACCATGGCTGTAGATGCATTAAGGTTTAATGGGTCAAGCCACATTCCAGTGGGAAAGTAAAGAGCAGGGGAGGCCAAAATATTCAAGCAGGAACATTTGTCGGGTTGCTGATAACATTTGGGGAAAGCTTGTAATGTACCAAACCATTCCACTTCAGTCTTTGGGAAGTGCAGGGACCAGATGCAGCTCTTCCAGAACATTTGCGTATATGGAATCCCATATCCAGAACACTTTGGAGGCTACAAAAGCTCTCTACCTATGCTAGAACCCAGACAACTTGATGCAGGAACAGAGGACGTTGCCAAGTCCAGAAAGTCCATACTCTGTCGATCAGAGTAATAAAAAAGAACTTCTGCCAAGCAAAGTGTCTAAAATGGTATGGCAAAGCTGTTCCCTGTGTGCCTCCTTATCTGTTGATGCCATCTCCCATTGCAAGACATTCACTCTCCACAGCTATCAACTTCACTTATCCATGGGCTTGGGGACATTTAACATATAATAATTGTGTGGACAGATTTGTCTGAAGTGCATGCACCAATAAAAAGCCCCCTCATTCTCTTCTAAAGTATTTACAAATATACATATATTTTAAGAAGGTCTGATGCTTCTCAGCAATGATGCAGAACATGAAGGATGGGGAAGAATACCATCCAAATACAGCTAGTAATGGACAGTTGCTCTGTATTTTTCAAATATACTTCTCCTGAGTGGACTGAGTAGCTTATGAATGTGTGATGAGGACCAGGAAATGACTTTAGATGAAATGGATCTGTCTCAGTTCAGCTTTGCATTTACCCCCAGGGATGTCTTACTTTAGTCAACCTGGTATGAATGTTGAACTTTGGTGAGCCAGAGGAATCAACACCACAGGATGTGATTGTAGACATACAAAAATGGTATGTAGAATAAGGCTCTCAATCAACCAGCATCCTACATTTAAGGATACAGCACCGAACTGCAAGGATTTGACTGACAGTGACACCAAATGTAAGTAAGTTACAGGCTTTATTCACACCATCTGCTAACTGTCAGCTCTTCTTTGACGTTTGTTCTTGGCTAAGGTTTAGCCAGGCAATTTTTGAGGACAGATGCTTACCTCCAGTCTGTGCCAGATGTACCGGCAGTTTGGTACTATATTTTCTTCTCCACTTGACAACTATCGAAAAGTGACAACGCTTTCTGTGAGCAGGTGAAACCAACCGCAGTCACTTCTGCCGCCAGACCTGCCAATCGCTGACTACCTTTAAAATGTTCCAATTTTGGCAACACGATGTAGCACAAGGCTGTCATACTATGCAGATATTGTTGTTAAGACACGGTCCTACACTAGAACCTTTGGAGGTTTATTGTCAGGAACTGAAAAAATACAAATGTAAAGCCTAAACTTCCTTCCTAAGCTCGTCTGCCCCATTTTCCCTGTAGCACCCTTCTGATCTAAGGAAACACTTATTCACCTGTTCGCATTTCAGCCTCAAACACACTGCTGATATGGCCACAACCTGGAAAAAAACAGAGCAACGTGGCAGAGTGACACAACCCTCTTTGCTGTTTTTGCATTCTAGCTCAAGAACCTCTGAAGGAAGGGGCTTTCTTGTGGAAACCTGTCTTTGCATGGTGCTGATGCTGGGCTCACCCCATTCCTTATCACTTCTTAAGTCACACACCTCCTGCAGGTAGCTAAAGCCCAGAGGAGGTAGCCCTTTATGACAGCCAATCTTGAATGGGGCAGCTCCTTTTAAGCATTTTCTCTTGCAAGGCAACTAGTAAATGGGACTATTTCTATTAAATCTAAATATTCGTTACTATCACAGTGCTAACTAGCCCAAGTTCTGTATCTGAAAAAGCCAAATCAGTAACTAGCCAAAGAATCCCCAGCTCCAGCTCTTACCCCTTGAAGAAAAGAATGATTTGTTCTCCCTTTTCATTATTAAAGCCTAATGTGACATTTGTACAGGCAGCATAAGAGGCAATTGACAGTTATCATTAGTGGCCATTAGATCTCCACACCTCCCACATGTAGGCAGAACTGCTCCTGGGGCCCAGATCAGAGGGATTTGAGAGAGAGCAGTTGGCTTGCATCCATGTAGAGTGATGCTGTTAGAAAGAAGAAAGCACACAAGACCAAAATCTTGAGTGCAACCCTGAGAGGAGAAGTATACTTCTCCAAAGGTCACCTCAGGAGAGGATAAAGACACACAAGCTGTGGTTTTGAGCCAGGTGCTGGCTCATTTGCACTGCCAGAAGGCGTGAGCAGAGAGATGTCGTACAGTACTTTCTGTTGCAGAGGGATTGCTTCATGCAAAACACTGTATTTACTACTGAAAGCCTCTCTCCACTCAGACCATTCGATAGGATTAGAAACTGCATGTACTCTCCAAAGAGAGTGAGATTATTAAATGCTGAAACTGTTCACATTGCCATACACAGCACAAATAAAAGAGAAGGCCCAGCTCTTAGCAGCTTACCAATTAAACAGGCAGGCAACACAATGCTCTGGGAGCCCAAGAGGATGCTGCTAACTTAGCTTGGCTTTTATTGACACATGGTAGCACTTGTGGGCCTCATAAAGGGAGTTTTGTGCAAAGAGCAGCTAGACGTCTGGGGATCTGGGATAGAGCTGCATGCCAGAAAATAAAGAGAAAGACAGCAACCGGGAAGGAATGGTGAGGCCAACCCCAAAACGCAAAGCTACAAATCAGAGGCAGGGCCAGAGCCAAGGAAAAGATGGTGTGTAGCCTGGAGGAGAGCCAGCATAGTGTAGTGGTTAAGAGCGGTGGACTCTAAGCTGGAGAACTTGGTTCAATTCCCCACTTCTCCACATGAAGCCTGCTGGGTGACCTTGGGCCAGTCACAGTTCTCTCAGAACTCTCTCAGCCCATGCAGAGGCAGGCAATGGCAAATCACCTCTGAATGTCTCTTGCCTTGAAAACCCTATGGGGTTGCTATAAGTCAGCAGTGACTTGAGGGCATACACACACACAGCCTGAGGGAAAGAACTTAATGCCTGAACCAGAGCCCAGCTACAAGCAGGAGTCACCACAGGGGTCCTCATCTTCATGCTGAGTTTCACACACATACAAACACTTTTCAGCCATCAACACTTAACAGACTTCATCACATTAATTCAGACCATCACATAGCAAGATTTCATGATCCTGCTTTACACTGCTGACAGCTGCTGGAAGTGATGGGAAAACACAGACTTAATGTTGCATGGATATCAGATACGGCTGAAAGGGTGAAGCCCTCTTTAAAAGTAGAAATTGAACTAGTCAGCAGTTCACAATGGGACCCGGGAGACCAAATCCAGCTGATTGGCATGACTGCTGCTTTTTAAAGATGACTCCAAACATGTGGGCCCAACAGCTGGATTGGAGATAAAAGCTGCAAGAATAGTAGCTGTTTGGGTGCATAGCTCCTCTTCAAGCTATAGACGTGTACAGGAAATGCATATGGCCCCTATGTGATAAGTCCATTATTCCTACTGCTAAACATTGTGGCTGAAGAATTTTGATGGAGCATTTGCCATTGAGCTTCTGATCCACATGGTAACCTTGATATGTAGCCCAGCAACCACACATACCATCATCCCAGAATGTTTATATACAAAACTCAACCTAAAAGATCACAACAAATATAAACATTGGTCTTTAAAGAAGAAATGGAGGTGTCCCTCTATTTTTCTCTCTTTAGAGGTCTCCATCATGCTTCCTGTAGGAATGTTAGTTTGCATGAACTGTATTACATTAAACATTTTGATAGTCTTTGATGCAGGTGTGCTGGATCTGCTGGGGCATGTATAGTTGAAGTCCCCTTGCATCCAATTGATCCTTGGTAGGACTACCATCACCTGGAGAAAAAGTAATCCGTTGTGATACTAATATACTGCTCCGGACCAACCCTGTATTTGCTGAAGCATGTGTACACATACAATGAAGTGGAAAATACCTTCCTTGCTCTTGAAGAGAATCTGGTGAGTTCCTTGTTTCTTTAAGGCAATTCCCCCCTCCCCTGTAGCATCAACTGAGTGGCAAGCTCATGGGGGAAGGAAGCAAAGAAAATCTCTCAGACTAAAAGTCTAGTTTTAAAAAGATTGTCCTAAGCAAACAAGGATATGGAAATGGGGAGAGGGGAAAGGAATTAGAGGAGTGAAATAACTTGGAAAATTAAAAAACAACATTGCACTATCTAATTCCAACTCCTGTTTCTGCTGTGAAAATGTCCCACCCCCCTCCTCCCGCAGTTGAAAAATGACAGGGCTGACAAAGACAGACACAGATGATAAAGGTTTCCCTTCTGGCTAGTCCATATTCCCATGGTTCCATGGCAAGGAGGGGGAAGTTCATTTCTGACCAATGAGAAAGTAGGGGCCTAATATGAATGTGCTCTCCAAAAAGATTCAGACCAGCCCTCTTGGTGTGAAAAGCTAGTTGTGGGGTGCAGAGGTCTCTGGGCAGGGGCTCCAGTGGAGTCAGATAGGGGAAAACTCTCCCCCATTCCCCCCTCCCCCATTATACATGACATACCAACTCAGTGTCATAACCTGGATCTCTTATATGACCTCTCCATCTCGAAAGCATGTTGCTTTGTGGTCAGCTGAGATTCTTAAACAAAATTGTCCTACCTTGCAGCAATAATGGTTTTTAGGAGTGGATAAATTCACATATTGAAAAGGCAGTAAATTCTTCCATCTCTTAATCGAGAGATGGTGAGATCCTATCTTTCTAGGGTTGTTAACACTAATGATTTGACTGGTGATGTGGTGTATAGGTTTTGCCCCGGTGTGCCCCAAATGAAGGCAAGAGACACCAGCTTGGGTTTAAGTAGTGTATTTAGTTAAACTGATCCATGTCATACTATTAAACACACTAACATATTTAATTGGGTGGGTTGCACTAGGCAGCCTAACCATGGCTGCCTTTATTGGGCAGATCCACCCTGACTCCAAACTTGGCCAGTGTCTTCCGCTTGCCTTTTTAAAAAAATCATTGCCTGCACATAATGTCCTGAAAGGTGCAAAGCCCCAGCCCCTTCCCCTGATGTGCTGCACGGCCACTACCAAGTTCAGAAAGATGTTGCTCAGCACCAAGGGCTCTCCATCCCAGACACATCCTGCTGCACAGCCCGTTATGTGCTGTTCTGGACATACCTTCCATCACTCTCAATGTCTGAGTGTTTGATGATCATCCCTACCTATCGTGAGCAACCCAACCTATCCCTCCCAAACTAATGCGACAACGTTTTTCAATCATAGAGATCCTACCACTCTCCACACCTTCTATCACATAGGTTCAGGGTTACAGGTCAGTCAGGCAGTCACAGTTCACCACTTGTCTGGTTACAAAGTTTCTTTTCAGTTGAACTTTTGAACTATTTCCCTATTCAAACATTTGGGTTTCATTGTTATAATTTGACCTTTTTCAATCAGCCTTAAGCTGTCCTTTTCCAACAGCTTCATTCAGCCAGACTCACTCCCAATTCAACTAACGGCAGTTTTCAACTGTCCTTCTCACCAACATTCCGTCAACTCCTATTGGTCGCTCTTAGGGAGAGGTGGAACCTAACTTATCCATCACACTAGTTATGGTCTACACAGTCAAAGACCAGACCTTAGGGTTGCCAGCTCCGGGTTGGGAAATGCCTGGTGATTTTGGAGGTAGAGCCTGAGGAGCGCAGGGTTTGGAGACGGGAGGGACTTCAATGCCATGAAGTCCAATTAACAAAGCAGTCATTTTCTCCAGGGGAGAAATCAGTTGTAATAGTGGGAGATCTCCAGCTACCACCTGGAGGTTGGGCAACCCTACCAGGCCTATTTAGCCCAACCTCTGCAAAGACTTCATAAAACAGGTGAAAAAGGACTCCCCCTACAGGCAATCAGAGGAAACCGAAAAAATTCCTGTTCAATCTTAATGGTGACCAGTTAATCCTGTGACATCTAACAAGGAGTATGGGTGAGTCAGCAGCAAAGCCTGGCTGGGGGAGGCGCAGCCTGAGTATATGCTTGCAAACTGTGCCTCTCCATTGGCTGGACCCACTAGAAGTTACTAAGTGAGCCTCGTGCGCCATTTGAACACATGGGGCCAAAACAAATTGATTCTCCAGCTTCAATGCCAGGAATTCAATGTACCGGTACCTGAAAACCTAGGACTATTTCCCACATGGTTGAAATTTACCCCATCAAATTCCAAGAACCTCAGACTAATTTCTAGAACTGGTAATCCTGGCTTGCACTCTGCCCAGAAATGTGAGACCATTGGACAATTACCTATCATATGAATCAAGGAGGCAGTATCATGATTGCATCTACAGCGATTTCCCACTGGCTTTCAGTATTTTCTAAAAAGTCTTTATGATACCCAACACATACAAAATTAGTAGTACAAATCTGAGTTTTAATCCATAGCAAGAGTTTTCAATATATGAATTAAGACATCTTTTTTTCCCTGTAAGATACAAAACAAACATAATATTGGGGAAAATATAAAAGCAGAATGTGACCAATATATGATATAAAAACATACACAGAGGAAAGAGTGGGTTCCACACCCCATCAACAGCAAACCAAACAACAAAAGCAAGAGAGAAAGGAGAAATGAGAATTCTTGAAGGCTTGGTGAGGGTGAGAAAAAGCTAAACACCACTGTAGATCAAACATATAGGCAAGGATTCCAGCTAGGAGATAGAAGAAAACTAGGCTGCCATGATTGGTTTCGGGGTGGCATGGGTAGAATTTCTAACCAACCAGCCAGCCACAGCTGTTGGGTAAGCTGATACATGAGCCATTGCCTCCCACTGAGATCTTGTCCTCTCATTGCTACTTGGAAGGATGAGAGAAGCATTTTCAGTTCCTGCCTACATTTTACTGTCAGATGAAGCTTAAGCAAATCCTCGCTTAAACCTTGCTCAAAATACTGGTAGACCAGTTTTTCGATTCAGAAAGCTAAAATATAATTTAATCCAGAAACAGACATGCACCTAGAAAACTTTTAAAAGAACAATAAAACCAATTACTTGTTCAAGTCGCCAAATTGCCCTTTTGATTATAATATTCCATGGAAAGATGTTTATCTTGAACTAGCCCAGCCTGGGGAACTATAGTATGTCACAGTGCTACCCCTGCAATATGACCCACCTCACTCAACAATGCATTCAGACAGCAAAAAGAATGCTTCAAGCTTCCTCACAAAGAATCCAATTTAGTACAGTAGGCCCTGGGGCAAACCATTAATAACACCGGGCCTACCTGATGAAGAATCACAGCGAAGGACTATGTCTTCAACAGGTTCTTGCCCTTACTGCTGTATGCTAGCAAGAAGTACTACAACATCAAAGGTTGGTGTGTGTTTGGGGGAGGGGGGGGTAAGAGAGATCCCAGCTACTCTAAGGTTCAAGGGAATTATGCTGCTAACTTTAGTGGAGCTGGGATTCGGCCACAGCTTGTTCCTAACATTCGCCTTCTTGCTGCAGCTGTGTGCTGCTCAGAGAAGTCACATTTAGCAAGACCACACTGTGTTGTAAAGAGGGCCACAATACGCATACTTTGTGTATTCCTAGATAAATCAGCATAAGTCTTCAAGCTATTATACAATTTAAGAGAAATAAATCCCTGCCTGGAGGGATTAAGCCCTAAAACCCACACAAGCTAGTGCTTTATAATGAGCATGACTTCCTAAGCAACATATAAGCTTATAGCAGCAGAGAATTTGGTTCAGTTATACTTGGAACCAACACTGTTGGCTATCCTCACTCTAGAGCCATGCATTCATAAGTCATTGCACTTGTAGCATTTATATGCTATATCACCCATGTTTTCTTGACCCAGCATGTGGACTGGCAACATGGCACGAGCAGCAGAATCAGGCAGGCATGAAACCTTTACCCTGAGAAACAAATGCAAGCTTCCCCCCCCACCCCCCAAGTAAGTAAAATTACACTCCACATTTAACAGAACTGCTACTTTTAATCAGTGTATAGACTGTCTAAATATTAGTGGATTAATCGGTGGGTGCCAGTTTTTGGAAAATTTCTATACCACCCTTCCAGAGAACCTGTTCATGGTGGCTCATAAAGTGAAACATAATAAAAATATAAAAGTTATTAAAACCCAGCATTCAAAAACACAGCCAGAGCAGCTTAAAATGGGTCTTAGACATTGGCTAAAAACAAACAATAAAATGATGTAAAAAAGCCAATCCATTAATTAAAAGCCTGGGTAAATGGAAATGTTTTGGCTTGGTGACTAAATAAAGTAGTGTAGGCACTAGGTGAGGGGGAAGGGCATTCCACAGGTGAGGTCCACTACTGAAAAAGCCCTGTAATTTAATTGGGATTCAAATTAAGCACATGTTTTATTTTTGTGGTTATTTTGGTTGATGTTATAGCAATAGGAAACAACAACAAAAAAGAAATAATATGCATGACCTTTCAACAAGGTATGTTTGCTTTTGTTTCTCAGACTGAAAGTTCACTTTGTTCAGTATCTCTGTAAGAAACCTACTCTGGGTCATTGGCAACATGCAAATGAATTTAAATAGCGGATGATTAATCAAATAAACATTCTTTATTAGGTTGACCACTCTACTATTTAAGCTGCTTTTACACCACCTTAACGGTCAGTTTCCCTCACGGTATCATGAGAACTGCACTTTTGTGCTGAGATTGATATCAAGTCCTCTCACGGAGCTCCAGCCCGAGCAGAAGCCCTGACAGTTAAACCAGTTTTCATTTGCAGAATGATTTGCCCTATAATAACATCTATTACTTAATTTTCCTTTCCGAGTGCATGAATGTGCAAGAACTACCACTTTGGGCAGCAACTTGAAAAGGAAAAGAAGGTGCAATTAGAAGACTAATTCAGTAATCAGGATTGTCATGATAGCTCTATCCAGCAATTAGGAAATGAAACGTTAATTATCACCCCTTTCCCCCCTCACCATTTTAGACCAGCTGTTCATATATTGATAATAGTAGATACAAGTACAAAGAGGCAGGCTGGGATATAGTTAGTATTCACACCATATCAAAGAAGCACATTTACATTCGTTGCCATAAGAATCTATTTACCTTGATTGATGACTGAACTTCAATAAGTCTTTTAATATTTTGGTCATTAGCAATGGGGCTGGCACAATGTCACCAGAATGCTATTGCATTTCATATCAGGCCCTTTATTAGTTGGGCGCCTTAATATATTTGAACTTTTAATTGAACTCTTTTAAATACTGATGATAAACATATTTCAAAGATGACTTATGGAAATAAAGGCCACCTTCCCAAAGCATTTTACACTTCACCTTTAGCTATCTTCTAGGAACAACAAGGCCCAACAACCAAGATGCAAAACACCCAGTGTTTGGAACCTGCACTTCAGTGCTACTTTTCAGCTTAACAACTTTTAGACACTGTTATGGCTACACTCTTTGATCAGTGCATCTGATCAGTTTTGGGCACCACAATTTAAGAAGGATATAGACAAGCTGGAATGTGTCCTGAGGAGGGAAACAAAGATGGTGAGGAGTCTGGAGACCAAGTCCTAAGAGGAAAAGGTTGAAGGAGCTGGGTATGTCTAGCCTGAGGAGAAAACTGAGAGGTGATATGATAACCATCTCCAAGTACTTGAAGGACTGTCATATAGAGGATGATGCTGAGTTGTTTTCTGTTGCTCCAGAAGGTCAGACCAGAACCAAGGGGTTGAAATTAAATCAAAAGAGTTTCCATCAAGACTTTAGTAAGAATTTTCTAACAGTTAGAGCAGTTCCTCAGTGGAACAGGATTCCTCAGGAGCTGGTAAGCTCTCCTTCCCTGGAGGTTTTTAAGCAGAGACTAGATGGCCATCTGTCAGCAATGCTGATTCTATGACCTTAGACAGATCATGAGAGGGAGGGCATCTTGGCCATCTTCTGGGCATGGAGTAAGGGTCACTGGGGGTGTGGTGGAGGTACTTGTGAATTTCCTGCATTATGCAGGGGGTTGGACTAGATGAACCTGTTGGTCCCTTCCAACTCTATGATTCATTTTTCTCAGAACATAGAGAATATTCTTCAAGTCAAATATATTCTTGAAGACAACTATATGCAGTGTCACATTAGGGCTCAAAACATATACTCTTAAAACAAGGATAGTTAATGAGAACGTTTTGCCCTAATGAGCTATTGCACTCCTATCCCATTTCTTGACCAGCATGGGAGTCTTTATAGCAGTTACCAGAATGCCTCAGCCTCTTAGAAATTCTTGCTCATTATTACCCTGGGGGGGGGGATATTACTCTCTCCTCATGTCAGATGGAACAAACACTTTGTCTTGAGGTACAATTCTGAAATAAGTGACTATGGATAACAAACCACTTTCAGAACTCTAAACTTCTCACAGATATCTTAGTCATATTATAATAATACAGAACCATCAGAAACAGTATACCTCTGCATACCAGAAGCTGGGAACTGGGTGACCATTGATGATAACAGTAAGTTCGACTAGAGAGGGCTCTGGTCTTCTTCAGCAGAGCTTTTCTTATGCTGGTTGAACTAACAATAGTTTAAGGGTATTTTTAATACAAGTGGCTTTTCATTTGGAATGAGTTAATTGTAAATATTAATGACTAGCAAAAAACAAACCATTTTAAAATTGAATGTACATTTGAATGTCCAAGACCAAAATTGTTTTTTTTTTAAAGTATCACATATGAATATGGCTTGGTTGTACACTTTGACAGCAATCAGGACAAAACACAATTTCACAAGTATTATTAATAAAATGGCACTGAATATTAAATTTAAAATGTGCACAATTGTGCCAATAAAGGGAACACTAACTACATTTTAGTCAGAATCCATACACTGATTTTGCAGAGTTGAGTAGTCTTGCATTTACAACCTGGTACCTCTTACATATTCACTCACCTCATATTTTCTGTGGGTAACTTTCCTATCTCCCCAGGCTTGAATGGCAATGGTATCTCGATTTCTGAATTCAGAGTTTCTTCTCATACTTTCTAAACAGCTGCCATATAACTGACATCAACCATATTTAAAATTCATGCCATGTTGGCTGTCCAGAACATTGCAAAAGGTGGGGTATAAAATGGGTGACTATATAAATATATAAATTTAGAAAGAGATAAAAGAAAGAAAAGAAAGAGATAAAAAAATTCCATCTCACTCTAACAGTGAGAATATACTGCTCCACTGTTATGTAGTATCCGGTAAACATGGATTGTCTTAGTATCAGGTCCTGAAAAAGATTGCAAAGCTCAGAAAATGTATACACTCCGTGAATGGATGATGTAACCTCAAGCCCACCCATCCAATTGCGGTAAGAGTGAAAATCAGCCAAGAAGAACCCGATAACATTTTAATACAGTGTTTAGAAATGAGGCAATTAATGGAATGGCGATAGCAATGAATCTATTAAACTAAGGAGACAGTGGGAACCTGCACTCTGTTCCTGCTGTACCGACTGCCTGTCGAGTGGCTGGCAAGAATTAAAATTGTGCTGTCAAAGTCTACATTTCGCATGATTACACACTTTTAAAGTTGATCAGGAAGAAAATAAATTCAGATGTGTGTGTCAGGAATGGGAAAGATTCTGTAACAAATCTCAGACACTATAGCAGTGAAAATGTCTGGGCTGTTCAGAGGGCTTTGCTTTCCCGTGGACTGGCTCCTCTCAGAACTTGCTCTGGTGGAGACAAGACAGCACTGCTAGAATGCCTTGCTCTATTGCAGAGCTTCCTTCCTCTTGCTTTCCCCATTTCCACCTCACAATGACTTCCCCTTGTGCTGATGTCTCACAACCCACAGTGTATACAAAAGATTTCTCAGTTTTATTCTTAAGCTGCCATTCTAGCCAATCCTGCTGCTTTTGTCTTCACTGCCTGAAGAGAATAGTTGATCCATGTCCCTTTCCATATGAGCAGACTGTCCTCCTGTCTCCATTAAATTGTCTTTGCTCCCCGTTGAACAAGAGCTGGGTTCCCTTCTTATCCAAACCTGCAAGCAGTCTTTCATGTGTGTTATTTATCTTTGATGCTCTGATGAGAAAAGGAAGATACAAAAGAACCCTTACAGTGGCATCCTTTGTTTTCACATCTCCACATCTTAACAGAATATTCAATGAACTCATTTAACATTTCTCAGTGATCTATAAATAATCCTTTGTCTTTTTAAAGAGCGGCTAAGGAACGAAGAGCGACTACATAAAAACTGTATTATTTTTATTCACCAGCTCTATTCCCTGTGTGCGTTCAGCCACCTCTCTGCACTTTATTAAAACAATTACAGCTCTCATCTTCTCTTACTTATTAGCTCTACAGAGAGCATACTGCACTGAACCTCTCTGAGGGGAACCTCTCTGGTCTGACTTGTCCAAGTCAAGCAAAACACTAGAAAATTCTCAATTGAACCTGTAAATAAACATGCTTGTCTTCATTCTTCTGTCAACAATGTGAGCCCATGGCGAAAATAGCAACCCAAGGCGATTCCAACCAAATCTTTCCCTTTCAGATTTTAGTGTCTGATGAGGAAACTTCCAAACAAAGCTAACAGTGCCTGAAACTGAACACTCTCTAAGGGTTTGCTCTCTTGGTGGTGGGGGAGGGGAGGGGGAATACCTAATGGAATCTTAAAGATAAGCTTTCCTGAACTAGAAACCCCTATACATTGGCTAGAGGAAATACATTTTTAAACAGTGGAGTTAAAGGGCTATGGAATGTAAGAGGCTTAGACTGGGAATGCTGTTCAGTTTTATATAAGAACAGTGACCATTCACAACAGCACAATAAAATCTTCCTAGGCACGCTAAGCCAATTTAACACTCATAGTATGATAGGCATCTATTATGTTTACTGAGGCCTAATTGGATAGTGTCAATGTCCCAGAAAAATACTGATTCAGCAGTTTCATCCTGGAATATCCTCCTGGAACAATGGTGACTTTCAGACCACCAGCAGCAGTGTCCTGGCAGACCCAAAACACTCCCTCATTCCCAGTGCTGAATAATTAAATGCTCATTCAATTACCAGCTTCTGAAGGGTCACCCAAAATGGATGGTATGTCTGCACTGTTCATTTAACTCTTCCACTTGAGCTGTTTGATGATGTCTGCTGCATATAGTTTGGTATCTTCCTTTCAGTGCTGGATGCTGATTTCCCATTTGAAAACTTACACATTATGATAAATTCCCAGAGGTTCAGGCCCGCTGTTTGTCACTCCCTTCTTTCCTATCTAAATTAGATGATTTTGCCCACTGTTTAAATAGGCTTAAATCACATATTTCCAGGTAAGAACTAGGAAAGGGTCATTCCTCTTTTACAAACTGTATCTCAACCAATTAAGAAAAATTGCCCAGAGTGTCTGGAAAGCCATGATGCCTCTTTGTACCTTGTGTGGTTTTATTTTTGAAATGCTGAGGTCTTTGGCCAAGATGCTATTGCCTCTTCTCTGTGTTAAACCTAGGTAAAGCAGTAAATTTCCATTAAGTGATGCGATGACTTGAGGGAAACCATTGATGGGCAGAATTACAGTTTAATTTACTTTAAACAGATGCACCCAAGTAAAATATGAAGATTCATATTACTGGAGTGTTTTTTTTTTAATTATTTCAAGGAAAGTAGGGAAAAATACTTGACCTAGGAAAGGGTATTAGTACTGAACACCTCCAATGTGCATTTCTGGATATGACAGAGAGAGAAGGTTATTTTTTACAAAGGAGCTATTATCCTTTATTTTTTCAGCTGAAAAATACCACCACTTATTTTCTACCTAGGCTACATCAAACTTGGCGTTTTAAAAGCTTGTTTTGTTTTTTAATCTCAGTGCTGTTTTGAATTTGTTTTAAGATGAATGCTTCTTTCACTCCCATCAAGGATTTCGAAGTCTGCATTCTGATGTCATTGCTGCATTTTCACCACATACAGCACTTATTAGGGCATTATAAAATGATTTGAGCAAAGTGACTGCATTTTTCCAGTTCTGCATTTTAGAGAGTTGCTCTTAAAATTCCTAATTGCACAGATCAGAATGTCGCCAGCACTCCACCTAGCTTCTGGCAGCTGCTCTGCCACTTCGTGTACCACTGTCAGGAAGCATTTTTGATCACTATTGTTAACGTGATAATAGAGCTTCTTTTGTTCCTGTTCTCAGGTGTTCATGCCTTGATTCAAATCTCAACAGTCTGGCATTTGTTAGATAAACTGCACCCCAACGTACATGTGATGCTTCACAGGAGGAGCTAATTCTACTGCAAACTTTTCATATTCAGAATTCCCAGATGAGATTGTCGGGGGTGGATTTTGTATCACTTTGTAAATTATGAGTTTTCATAATCACAATATCTGATGAAGGGGTTTTTTTTTGGCTATGAAAGCTTATGCCACAATCAAAACTGGGCTAAGGTTTTTTAGACAAATATCTTTTTGTGGTAACAGACTGCTTTGGCTGATGCTGCTTTGAGAATAGCCCAAATGCTTGTGTGGGTTTCTGTAGAAATATGCTAAAAGGTTTTAACAAATTATTTTCTGAATTTAAATGCAGACTCCAATATTCTCTAGGCTACTTCAACAGTACTGTGTGAGGAGGACCCCATTACATTAGTGTCACTGAATAAGAAATGGAAGCATATAAAAAGGCCCTTCGAAGCCTGTATTTGCTGCTATAATGTGGAATGATGAGGGGAAATCATTTTAAAAGAGATCTATTATTACCCATTATGATGCCTAAATAAAAGAGCAAATGCCACAGGCATTACTGTGCAGGAAAGAGAAATTAGAGAGGGTCATATTATTGTGCAGATTCCAGCACTAATCCTCACCTGATGCCTGTCAGAGCCTGGCTGAATCCCTTTCTGAATCCTCCTTGTTTTATTACCACTTATCTTCCTTTCATTTGAGAACAGAAGTGCCACTGCTGTGCTTGGAAAGGAGGAGGGGGGAGCCCCTTTCTCCCTAGCTATGTTGAATGGGGGAAAAAACTAATTTCTTCCCATAGTTGATGCTTCTGACAGCAAAGTCTTTTCACTCTCTACAAGACTTGTTCTCACACATATTTAGCGCTTGAAGGGAAAAGTGGAAATTTATTTTTTAAATTTATTTTTATTATTTTTATTTTTAAAAACAGCAAAACAGTTCCCCCACTAACATCAACAGATTGCAGCTTGTAACGTGCAGGATCTTTACAGGATGTTCTCCCCATAAGGCTAAGATCACAATAAAAACAGAAAAAAGAATGGGGGATATGCACGGGTGACTCAGTTTTCTATGGAACAAAACAGAGTTCAAGACAGCCAGCTGCAGGTTTGCTAAAAGATGCCCACACAGTCAGCCATGTCTAAGACACCAAGTTTTCCACTGCAAGGTAGTTCTTTCATTTACTACATGGCAGATACAAATGCAAATTCAGATTTTATAAACTGCTATGGATACACTTATCACAACCCATCTGTGATCAGAGCTCCTAAAAATAGTTAACACTTCCCAAATACAGATTCGTTTGCGATTTGAACATATGTTCAAAATAGCAAGCTTATAAAATATCTACCACAAACAGACATGTTACTCTATGCTGGAATAAATTACTTAGGAAACAACTAGAGAGCCTTATTCTAAGGAGCTGGGAGAGACAGGATCACTGGCAAGGCTGGCGGTGTGGCAGCTGCATAGTGCACTTCTCTTAGTGGTCAGGGTAAAGGTACAATGAACTCACTATGCTCCAAAGCGTGAACATAGCACACGAGTACATGCCAGAGTAGCTCCTTAAGATGCTGAGGGAAGAACAAAAATAGCTGGCCTGGAAATGGAGAAGGCAAAAGACATAAAGAGAACTAAGAGCATGAGACACAGCTGCAGGGAAGAGATAAAGGTAGGTACAAAGCAAAGTTGAATTAGCACTGCCAGGCAGGGCTAGAGGAGAGATTCTACAGCTCTATTAGGGAACAGAAGGTCAGTTATTAAGGAGGGTGAAGAAGACTGCTGGTTTCAGACTGTATGAGCTCCTCAAATTGGAGGTTTTGCACATATTTAAGTCCTGGATTAAGAAAGAGAGCGAGGGCAGTAGCTGGCGTCATCCTACCAATATCCCATCTTTGAGTGGAGTAGCAAAATTCCCATTTCTTGCTATGTCTAGGGTTGTGTACTTTTATACTGATTTGCTGTCAGATCAAGGGGAGGCTGAGCGGGCCTCCGTGTTAGTTCGTAACAGACTGATTTATCTCGCCAGTAACTTGAGAGGCAGTTAAAATGGATACTAGCCATGATGCATACCTATTCTCTCCAGGATCAGAGGAGCAGGCCTGTTATATTAGGTGCTGTTGAACACAGGCACGATGCTGCTGCTGCAGTCGTCTTGTTTGTGGGCTTCCTAGAGGCTCCTGGTTGGCCACTGTGTGAACAGACTGTTGGACTTGATGGGCCTTGGTCTGATCTAGCAGGGCTTTTCTTATGTTCTTACGTTCTTAAGGATTGCATTTTTGTTGAGCTTCAATGTTAGGCAATGAAAAACTTTATAAACATTCACCCATTGGAATGAATATGCATATACTAATTAGAATAATTTAGGATTCTCCACCCCCTGCCTCTAAGAGCTGAGAAGTGTCAAGCCTGGTGATAGATAGCATGGGGGGTGGGGGGTGGGGAAGCTGCTGATGTTTTTGAGAATTCCTTTTATCATAACAAGTCTTTTAGAAGAGAAGCCTTGTGATTGTTCTGCTTCCTGGCTACAGATGGGAGACTCTCAGGACATGGCTCTTGTAATAACCTTAACCAGAACACAGTCTACTTGACAGTCTTTTCATTGAAGAGCCTGAGAATTCCTAAAAAGCTCCAAAAACACTAATCAAGAGTCCATACACACAGATATGGATCTCTCTCTGAGCCCCCCCCTTCAGTAAAAAGAACCTAATTTCCTTTATACACGTGATCTCCAATTAAGAAGATTAGAAGAGCTCCACTGGATCAGATCAAGGTTCCATTTAACCCAGTAGTGGCTAGACAGATACTTTTGGGAGTTCCACATGCAGAGTATCTGGCTAGCCACTGCTGGAAACAGCCCTTATCCCTTATTTGCCCCTCAAGCAACTGGTATTCAGAGGGGCAAACAAATGGTGAGGGTTGGGTTGTAACATGGAAGTCCCTTTTAGATAGAATAGTATAGTGGATAGAGTTTCAGACTAGAACTCGTCCTACTCAGTCATGAAGCTCACTGGATAGCCCTGGACAAGTTACTCTCAGCCTAACCCACCTGTTGTGAAAATGAAACTGAAGAACACATACGCTGTCCTAAACCTTTTGGAGGAAAAGCGAGATAAAAATGCAATAAATAGGATAAAATGATTGCTGTCATAACTAATGATTGTTGATGGACTTACCTCTATTAATTTTCTAATCCCCTTTTCAAGCAGTTAAAAACTATGGCCACCTTTTTTCCAAGCAGTTAAAACCTATGGCATCTATTGGCAGCAAATTCTGTAAACAAGTCCTGTCCTGAATTTCCCACTTTGTCATCACTGAATGATTATTGAAGTAATTTCTCAGCAAGTAAAATCTCAGCAAGAAAGGTAGACTATAAATGAAGTAAGGGTGGGTGGGGGAAGCCTTTTGCTGTGGAGGGGCTGTGCCTCAGTTTGTGGAGCATCTGCTTGGCATGCAGAAGGTCCCAAGTTCAATCCCCAGCATCTCCATTTAAAGGGACTAGGCAAGTAGGTGATGTGAAAGACTTCTACCTGAGACCCTGGAGAGTCACTGCCGGTCTGAGTGGACAATACTGACTTTGATGGACCAAGAGTCTGATTCAGTATAAGGCAGCTTCATGTGTTCATGTGAATCCACCATATGCACCGAAAGTACACAAGGGGTGGCAAAAATTGCTAAGGAATATATTTCTGCAAAGCCAGAAATTTGTGGAAAAAATTACTATTAAAAAAAAAACCTGTAGGTGTACAGAAAAACCTCATTCATTAAAACTTTTAAAAAACTGGATGTGGGGAAAATACCTTTGGATGGTTTGAAAAGGAAAAGAGGTAAGTAGCGTGGGGAGGGGAGAAGGGAAGGAGCTTTGATAATACTTTCCCCCAATTCACCCAGGACAGATAGCAGGCTAATGAGTTTGTAATTTCTGCTCCTCCCCCCCCCTCCATTTTTTAAGCGGAATTATGCTAGCTATCTTTCAATGCTTTAGTAAGGACTTCTGTGACAAAATTTTATTTTTTGTTAGAACATCAGTAATTTCATATTTGGACTCATTAGAAACATCTGGGTTGCATGCTGTGCAGACCTGGCGATTTTTAACTCATCAGTTAGCCCTAGAATCATAGGGAGAAAACGCATGTCGCTTTAGCCTCCTTTATTCTCTGTTTCAGCCAGGATTCAGCCAGGATCGAACACATGCATTTTCGCCGAAACAGGGAATAAAGCGACCATAGAGTTGGAAGGGATCACCAGGGTCATCTAGTCTAACCAGGGTCATCTAGTCTAACCCCCTGCACAATGCCGGAAATTCACAACTACCTCCCCCTCACACCCCCAGTAACCCCTACTCCATGCCCAGAAGATGGCCAAGATGCCCTCTCTCTCATGATCTGCCTAAGGACATAGAATCAGCATTGGTGACAGATGGCCATCTAGCCTCTGCTTAAAAACCTCCAGGGAAGGAGCACTTACCCCCTCCCAAGGAAGCCTGTTACACTGAGGAACCGCTCTAAATGTTAGAAAAACAGTTGCCTCTAGGCCCCTCTCTCTGACTTAATTCTTCAGTTATCTTCAAATATTAAAAAAAAATAATTTAGGCCTGTGTATCTGTCCAATGCTTTCTGAAGGCCGGATGGATGCAAATAATTCATTGCAATCTCCCCACCTCCTTTCATATCTCCGCAATCCAAGGCTCTTGTTTAAACAAGACAGAAATTTACAGCAAAAGATTCAAGACATTTGTAATTAGCCTATGAAACAGTTACCACCCCAAAAAGCAAACAAACCAGTATTTGAAACCTGAGGCATAATACAATGGCCTGTTTCTCAATTACATCCACAATAAGCCTCAAGCCACCTATTAAAAACTATACAAGAAAGGATACAGAATACACAAATGGTATACTAGATCTTTGTATCACAATTAATTGTAGACATTTCACCTTAGTGGAAATTAACCTTTTTACTCTCCCCATGCAAAAGCAGCAAGGAGAAGAATATATTATATATTCTTCCTTCTCACTCAAACAACCAGGAGACATTGTGTGATATACCAAGAGAGCACAGTTCACTAAACATACGTTCCCCTGTAACTCAGTGCTCAGGAAAGTCTCTCTTCCCCCTTAAAAACCATAGTATCTATGTGCTGATCACAGAATGACCCTGATCTATTGGTTAGCCTTCACACTAATGATGGTTTCTAAACATATTGGAAGCTGGGCCAGCAGAAAGAACCATGGCCACAAAATGATAATGGGAGCTGGGCCAGCAGAAAGAACCATAGCCACAAAATGAGAAAAGGGAGTATCTAATCAGTACACTCTGAGATGGGGGTCACAAACACCAAAGAAAATCACAGGTAACCTATTACTTGAGCTAGAATCTCATTTCAGCAAATTCCAGAACATTTTTCAAGTAATCTGACCACAATCAGCAATCAAATCAAAGAGTTAGTTGAAAATGGCATTGAGGTAGCAAACGGATCACCTCTCTGCAGACCATGCAGAGAAACAGGAGGGCAGTCTATCCTCTGAAGTATCCGGTCATACTGTCTGAGAAACAACTCAGTCCAGAGAATCACAGGCACCTAAGTAACAGTGTGTCATTCGCTTTTCAGAGGGGTGAGAGAAAGCTCTCATTATCTGCTTTGAAAAATGGTTACCCAAGATCCAGGAACTAATGATTCTGGCAAAAACAAAATGGGCACACAGAATTAGCCGTATTAGCCATAGTGGAATTAGACTGAAGCACTGACCCATCAAGAGAGTCTAATTGCAAAGCAGCAGCCCAGCTCAAAGCAGGTGGCAGATGCAACATGGGAAAAGCAAAACACAGAAACAACTGAGTGCATTCTGAGTGAATACCCAGTGAAAATCTGCAGAGCTGAGAGATGCACGTACAGCTTGAGCAACCACTATGAAATTATTTCCTACAGACTCAATTACACTTTTTTACGATCCATGCTAATGGCACAGCCATATTTAAGACTCATCCACGAACAACACTCGTGGAATATCACTTTAATGTCTATACGGTTCCTGACATTTGGACATGTGTACACTATATAGAGGATTCTCTAAAGCATTGGGAAGACAGGGTGATCAAGCACAGATGCGGGCTTGGATCCTGTACGTTCTGCCTCTCTTGTGAGTGGAGCTCTGCTCATGAAAGGGAAAGAACTTTGCCCTTCCCTACTGAGGCAGTTTGACCTATATCACTCTTAGCACAAATCCATCCACCCAGAAAAATAAACTTTTCTGGGGTTAAAAAAGGGCTTCAGGGGTGGGGCAAGGAAAATCCTGTGATCCTTGTGCCCATGGCTTGCAGGGGCCAATCTGCGAACTTCCTTTTATTAACTGCTCAGTGTACTAATGTTTTCATGCAACATACAAGCATGGAAATCTTATTTCAAATTCTCTTTTCCCCTCTTACTGACTGGTTGGGAAGTTCCGTTGTAATACGTACATTAAATCTCCCAAGTACACTGTAGACATGGGCAAAAATGTGCTATTGCATTGATGAGGGCAGCAAAAATACCACTCTCTCAAATTTTGTACTGTCTTTCGCAAAGGGAAGGACATACATAAAAATTGAGTTAACTATCCTAGTGGTGCACTATTGCTACATGTAGTTCCTGGTATGGCTATTATTTTTAATATATACCAAAAATAATTGCTAAATTGACATGGCTTACATTACCAGCCAGCACAAGCAGTGCTCAATATTGTCATTTTTATTTGTTCACCATAAGTGGGTATTCAGTTTCTTTATGTGAAACAAGAGGTCACAAGGAAGTAATATGAACTACCTTAAAACGGCTGTTTAAAATGCAGCTCAAAAACTCAATCAATTCTTCCCAGCACTGTTACTGGAAAGGGGAAAATAGTGCACTAATAATTTGAGGTTTTTTATTCATGTTGTATTGATTTCAGCAGTGATTTTTGTTCAGAAATGAGAATAATTTGAGCCTGGTTGCAACAACACAAGGAGGACTAACAGTGCCGTCCTGAAAGGGGGTGGGGTTGAATAGGAGCCAGTGTGACCCTGCGCCAGCGTCCGTGCCACTTTACCACGGCGCAAAGTGGAATGAATGCGGTCGTGGGGGCAACCACGCCAGCACCAGGGAGCCACAGCTGTGCCGGTCTCCACCGCCACCGTTGCCACTCTGGCAGGGAAATTCCAGAAGGGAAAGCCCACGTTGGCATGGGGGAGTATTCCCAGGGGCAGAGCTGACGTTAGTCAGCTTCCAAACCCCTTCTGCTCCAGGAATGCCCCTTCTTGCTCCGGCACTGCACTACAAAAATAGCTAGCATAGCCCCATTAAGTGCTATGGGGGATTTTCAGGTATTATCTATTTGTGTACTTTTTATTTATTTATTTTGCTGCTGGGAAGCCTCTGAGGAGGCAGCATGGCTGTGCCACTCCCAGCCATGGCGTATCCACCTGCCCCCCCAGGAATGGACTGCCCGAGAAAGAAACAGATTAATTAGGGTCATTCAATGCCAACAGCCACCTATCATACGTGCCAAATATAGGTATACCTCAAGTTTGACATTCTTTTATCAGAGATTCACAAATATTTTTGTTAAACCCCATCAGGGAGAATGGGATTTTAAACAGATGCATTGAGTAATGAGGGGAGAAATACAATGGAGCCCAAGTAAAGTAAAAAAAAAAAATTAGACCACAACAGAAATCAGGGAAAGGCTCTGAATTTTCATAATTACAAGTGGGAACCAGCAAGGACTTGCGAGAGGCATCTCATCTCCTCCACTATTTCTTCTTTTCCTTTCCTGAAAGCCCCCATAGTATCTCCCCTTTTCCTGCTTCCTTCTCTCCTTAGGATTGCCAGCTCTAGTTTTGGGAAATTCCTGGAGATTTGGGGGTAGAGCCTTGGAAGGCGAGGTTTGGGGAGGGAAGCAACCTCAGCAGGGTATAATGCCAGAGTCCATCTTCCAAAGCAGCCATTTTCTCCAGGGAAATTGATGATCTCTGTCAGCTGGAGAGCAGTTACAATCCCAAAGGATCTCAAACCTCTATCTGGAGGTTGGCAACCCTAGATCCCATGGAGGAAATGGCTGCTTTGGAGGGTGGATTCTATGGCATTATACCCTTCTGCGGTCCTGCCTCTCTTCAAACTCCACCTGGAGAAAATGGCCGCTTTGGCAATTAGGCTTTATGGCAGTGAAGTCCCTCCCCTCTCCAAACCCCACCCACAAAATCTCCAGGTATTTCCCAACCCGGAGCTGGCAACCCTATTTATCTACCTCTCACCTTCAGCTATATTATTTATTTACTTCATTTTTACCCCACCTTTCTCCACAGTGAGGACCAAATTAGCTTACATTATTCTCCTCTCCTCCATTTTATCTGCACAACAATCCTGTGAGGTAGGTTAAGGTGAAAGTATGTGACTGGCCCCATATCACCCAGTGAGTTTTCACAGCAAGATAAGGACTTGAACCTGAGTCTCCCAGACCCTACTCTGAAGCTCTAACCGCTATACCACCTGGCTTTCATAGGGTAGCTGCTGTTGAACAGTAGCAAGCAGCCAGGCCTCATTGAGCCATGCATGTTGGGAGGTATCAAGTCACCCAGAGGTTGCTGCTAGGCGCTAGGGTTGCCAACCTCTGGGTGCGAGTCTGAGATCTCCCAGCATTACAACTGAACTCCAGATGACAGAGATCTGTTTCCCTGGAAAAAGTGACTGCTTTGGAGGGTGGCCTCTATGGCATTATATTCGGCTAAGGGCTTCTCCCCCCAAACCCTGCCCTTCTCAGACTTCACCACAAAATCTCCAGAGGTTTCCCAAACTGGAGCTGGCAACCCTATACAGGTCTGCCCCAATGAGTCTTCCCTCAAAGGTCAAAACAGGCCTGGAAATGACCCTGTCCTCCCCAACTGCCTTTTTATTCACTGAAACCCAGCATGGAGTACTGTCATTGCCTAGGAACAGCCACTGTTACTTAAAGCGACAGGCGCTCCTTTTATCATTTTTGGGTTTGTAACTCCCCCATAATGTATTTTTCCCTGCAAACCTGGGGTCCTTCATTTGCCACCCTGCTCCCTATGTGTAGTTTAGCCTTAAAAAGCAATTGTGATGGGACCCTGATATGGATTGATGTGGCACCCTGGGGAAAGGAATATTTAATTGTTCCCCCATACCACCTTCCTTATTGTGTGGTGTAGTGGTTTGAGTGTCAGATTTGGATCTGGGAGGCCCTGGACTCAATCTCCACTCTACCATCGAAGCTTGCTGAGTGACCTTTGGCCAGTCATACATTCTCAACCTCACAGGGTTGTTGTGAGGATAAAACAGAGGAGAGGAGAACAATGTAAGGTGCTTTGGGTCCCCACTGGGAAGAAAGGCAGGGTATAATGTAGTAAACAGAAAAAATAGAAACTAGGCCCTGACAGGAGAGGGAGAGAGAAAGAAACCCTCTGAGAGCCTTTCCCCCCTGCCAGGACTTTAAGCAACTGGAGGGTGGTGGTAGCCTCTCACAGCAAGGGACAGGAAGAGCTGAACCCACTTTCCTGTGGCCCTGATCCGTACAAAGGTGTCCTGTAATTTCTTTTAAAGGATACAGTCCATATCAGGGGGTCCAATCACAGATCCCCAACATAATGTGCAGTTCAGCACAAAATAGTTTATTCAGGATACACTGAGCACTAGAAAACCTCCTGTTTCTAACAGGACTGCCTGATGTGGGACTCGGCCTAGAGAGAAAAAAATGAAAGAGATTCTGCTGAGATGAAGAAGCCATGCAAGGATCCATGTAGATTCCTCCAAACTTAATTGACTCACTCTCCCTGATATTAACCTCTGCTTTGCACATATATCTCCTAGAAAAGCAGTCACGGCTTGGTCAATGACTGGTGCCATTCTCAAAACTCTTCATAAAAGCCTTTTAAGTCTAGGAATTCTGGTCTCTGGAGACCTTTTTCAGTTAAAATGCTGTGAATAGTTTCTTTTCCTTTTTGCCACTGCTTGTTCCGATGCCGCCTCCCTGAAGCACAAAACATTGTGCCTTTTTGAATTCTCACAGCACTTCTCTTTAGTTCTCAGTAAAACAGATGCATGATGGGCTGGTAAAGTTGCAAGCTTATTATTCTTTTTCCTGAGCAAAGGAATATGGCTTCACCAGAAGGTTGAAACCTCAGGTAATTTATTCTCTTCCCGCTATGCAATAGAGGAAAAAAGCAAAAGAATAATTCACAGCACTTTTAGCAGAAAGCTCTCACAGAAGTACAAAAACTCACTCAGGGCTTTAACAATCAGCTGCAATGTTAAAAAGGCCCCGAATCTCTGACCCAACTTAAACAGTTTTTCTAAAAGACCCAACAGCAAAGGCTAGTCTGTAAATGATAATTTCCCTAGCCCAGTCAAAAGCAGCAGCTGGTGCTGTTTTGCATGCATGCCTGTATGTACATCCAACTTTTTACCAACAGCATAAAATCTCCACCTACCCCTAAATTCCATGTCCCCAAGCTTCAGCATGGTAGGTTTTTATCAGAGTGCAATCTAGACACAATGGTTGTTTACGCATGGCCGTTTATCCTTCTAAACTCCCTGGCTTGTGGCGAATATAATGAGGCTACACCAGTGGTGGCGAACCTATGGCACGTGTGCCAGAGGGGGCACGCAGAGCCCTCTCTGTGGGCACGTGCACCGTCGCTCCAGCACATCTAGAGAGTTGCAAATCCAAGGCAAAACCTCCTGTGCATTTTGGCCATTTGGTCCCTCCCCTCGCCTGCCGGCCGTGCTAAGACCCTGCAGGATCTGCCCGGGCCTGCCTCCCGCCTTCCTTTCCCCCCTGCTTCCCGGAGCCTCCCGATGGGCCTCCGAGCAGCTGAGCGGCTCCAGAGCAGCAGCAGGCGGCACGGCAGGCATGGAGCGGCAAAGCCAGTGGCTGCTGCTGCCGCTGCAACTGGCCACCCTGGCCGGCATGCAGTACAAGAAATACAGCTTCCACGGCTTCCCGGCGGCCAAGCTGCTGCCGCTGCAGCGCGCCTATGCCTACATGCTGGAGCAGTACAAGAGCGAGGGCTGGAAAGAGAGTGTCCGTGCCCTGGAGGCCAGTCTGCGATCCTGTGCAGAGCGACTCCACTAGCATGGGATGAAGTGGGGATGTTAACGTATTAGTTGTTTTTTCTAAACTAAAACCTCAGTATTCAGGTTAAATTGCAGTGTTGGCACTTTGCAATAAATAAGTGGGTTTTGGGTTGCAGTTTGGGCACTCGGTCTCTAAAAGGTTCGCCATCACTGGGCTACACGCACAGCCTGCGTGATTGACTCACCTAATACTGGAACTTCCCCGGGTTTTCAAAGTGCTGGATTGCAGCGACTTAAAATCAAAGACCGCTGCAACCCTGAGAGTTTCCTGGAGCGTTTAGCATCCGGGTCAACTCCCTTGCCGGAAGAAGCCTGGCAGGGCTGACGGCAGCAGCAGGCCCCCCAACCCCGTGGCCCTTCTCTCTCCCTCTCCCCCCACTCCAGCTTCCTCTTACCTCCACCCGGCTGCGGCAGCCTCCACTCCAGCCGGCTTTCCCTTGCCTCTCCCTGGGGAGACAGGAGAAGGCAGCCATGAAGGAGCGAGAAATGATTCTTAGGTGTAAGGATGTGTCAGTGGCAACTAAGATCAGGATAATTCATGTCACAGTATTCCCCATTACTATGTTTGGGTGTGAAAATTGGACACCCATACTATGTACGTGCGTGAAAATTGAAGAAAGCTGACAGGAAGAAAGTTGGACCATTTGAAATATGATGTCACGACAGTTCTACGGATAGCACAGGCTGCCAAAAAGGCATATAAGTGTGTTCTAGATCAAATCAAGCCTGAATTCTCCCTAGAAGCTAAGATGACCAAACTGAGGCTATCGCACTTTGGTCATTTTGTGAGAAGACAAGAGTCACTGGAAAAGACAATAATGTTAGGAAAAGCTGAAGCCAGCAGGAAAAGAGGAAGACCCAACATGACATGGATTGACTCAGTTCGCAAGACCTGAACAAGGCTGTTAACAATAGGAAGTTTTGGAGGACATTAATTCATAGGGTTGCCAAACGTTGGAAGCAACTTGACAGCACTTAACACATACAACCAAGCCATGCATCTGTATCCCAGACGACTGGCTGCAAATGTACCCAAATTTATCCCTAAAATTCATAAAGCTGACATTACCCATAGAGATTCTTTTTACTACTTGGTTACATGCCCTGGAAAATGCTACTGCCAAACCCTCTCAGCTAGTTTGGTCTAGCTCCACCGTTGCAAAGGTTGCATTTTCGGGGTATGGGAGGATAATGATTTTACTCTGCATGGCTAATAAGAATGGTAGGTGAATACAGTATATAAAAAGCAGATGAATGAACTAGAGATCTGGAATTAATTTCTGGTCAATTCATGTCATGAGGTGACAAAACATCAGGGAGCCCAGGATGTAGTCCGGGGGTTCTACAAAGGCCCACTGCCATTGGGACTTAGTGCAATTCTAAGAACACTATCCCAGCAGTAAGCCCCACTAAACAGACCTGAGTAGGATTCTGAGTAGACCGGCTTAGGATTGCTCTCTAAATCTAGAAAACAGCTCTAGCTATAAACTAAACCATGGATGCATGCCGTCAGCTACTCAACTAATTCAGGAAATCTGCTAGTAAGCTATATTACAAGTATACTCATTATAGAAGTGGATTTGCTGACCATAAGGGCCTGTTTGAAAATGTGGCTTTCAAATATTTACATTTCCTATTTTCTAATTTTTATTGCTTAATTTCCACATTATAATGGATCATGTAATTGCATTTAAGACGGATAATAATTACACAGCATACATACAAAACAGACAGCTTTCAGCCATTCATCTCACAGCTGTGTCAAAATAGTTTATTTACAGATGCCAGACTATTACGTGGGCAGGAATTCCACAGGCCATGGCACAAATATTTTCTAAAATTAATATTGTTCTAGAGCTCTGGCTGCATTGCTGGAATGCACTTTCCTTGCTTTCTTAGAGCACCCTAGATACCCCACAAACACACATCAAAAACAACAACAAAACATCATAGCCCATTCCTGAGTTTCGGTGTGCTGGGACAGCGGGGAGGAGGCGCCATCCCCTGACCTACTAGCCTTGGCAGTCTATCTCAGGTACTGCTACCACCCTCATAACTGTGACTACATCTGTCGATCTATTGCTGTAGATCTCCTGCTGGGGAAAACTTAACAAATAACAGTATAAGCAGGGGAGGAAAGAGTTAAAGTTTGTTTCTTTCTCCCCATGTAATTTTCCTCCTTGATCAAATAATCAAGGATGCTGCTTTCAAAAGAAAAGAAAAAAACAAATTGCAAAGGATGGGGGGAGAGGAACATGTAGTTGAGCTCTTGGATACATCTATCACTACTCCATCCAACCCTAACCACAACACAGCTCAATTGTCTACCTCCCACAAGCTTTCGGACAATGAAGCATACTTCATTTAGCACATTTCAGGTGATCATTTGTAAGTGGTTGGCTCCATAATTTATGAAAAATGGAAGAAAAGCATTTTCAGCACAAATCAAGACAAACATTGTCTTGCATTATACCATTATTAGGTTCAGAAATTTTACCCTCTCATTTTATTTCCTGAGCCCAGCTACTCAACAAAGCAATCAAATTCGCATCTAATAATACCTAACCAATATCGAAACAGTTTTTGAGTCAATTTACACATTACTCTCTCAATGAGGGTGACCATTCAAATCCTGCAGTTCTGCACGACCCAGATGGTCCTGCTGCTACCACAGTCCACCACACACTGAGCTGGTACTAAACTGCCAATCTCAGAAGGGAGCAGCGGCACTTAGAACAAGTGAAGCATTTTTGCCAGATAGGACAGGTGGGGTTGTATGCAAAGGCAGCTAGATACTGGGCTTGTACATGGTAGGTAATACTGGCAAGGAATTGTCTCTAGCCCGGGTGTGCGGGGCAGGGCAACTCACTCTACAGACATGATCTCTGGATTAACCATTAGGAAGAAGGGAGGCTGCCTCATTCTTCCAGAGGCCAGCATTTGCTATGGGAGGAGTGAACCTCTTCCATCAAGTGGTAATGTGTGAATTGGCACCTAAATCACGATCTATGGAATCAAATGCCCTTGAAATCTAGCATTCTTAACAGGTTTCCTTCTAGCTGTCCCAGTTGTCACTGCCTATGCTTAAGCAGCATTTTCTTTCAGCTGAAAGGAAGTTAACTGGAACTGAAGTGCTTACGTAGTAAATCTCCACGCTTGCAGTCAGACAAGACAACAGTCATCTGCTCCTCCAGTTTTAGTAGAGGCCACTAAAAGGGCACTGTTGCAAAGACTTTGGAATCAATCACCACTGGAAATCTTCTATTGGCCACAAACAGTCAACATTCCATTAATCTTTGCAGTGCATTTTTGACATCAGGAAAGATGGCAGACTATAGTCCAACAGACTCTTGCTTCAACAGGGGCTTGAAGATTATGATCCAGAGAGGGCTGAGTTGCCCTAAACTGGATGAGAGATTCAAAGATCACGGTATAGTAATACTGATGGATTTCTGGCACATGAATGAGAAACCCCCCCCCATGCATTCACTATCCCTTTTTCTAGGTGACTTGTAGGATATTTGTCTACAACAACCACTTTCAAATTATCATGATTTGTCGGGATTTCAGGAGTTAGCACAGACTTGTGAGGAGTTCTCAACAGAGACTCACAAGGCTTATACTTTTTCTCAAATACTATATTGGAAAATGTGTACAAGGTAACTCTCTACAAAAAAACCAAAGCATAACTTTGATATAAAGCAGCAGTCCAGGATAATAGTACACAAGGGATGTGGCACAGACTGCAAAGCCCTATAATAAATACTTTCTGAAAGCTATTGCCATGTTTGATCCATACTATCCCTGGGGCTGCTTATCATTATTATCATCAGATTATTATTTGTTTTAGAGGAAAGTGGCTAAAGATGGCTGTTAAAACTATTTCCAACAATGGATTACATGGCCCATATTCACGGTACTATTTGAGCCTCAATTCTGACCAGCTTTCGTTGATTTATAACACTGTCACCCAGTTTAAGAGCCTGCAGTCAATTGCATTATACTGGGTATAATGAATAGACCCACCAGTTTCTGATCAAAGGCAGAGCTGTGCTACAGAACAGTAGAGCTAACATCTTAAAAACTCCAAATAGGCTCCTTGTATAGGAGGAACATATCAGCTCATAGCAGATCAGCCTGAACTGAAATTTTGGTTTGATAAGGAAGAAAGGGGTAGATTCTTCTAAAAGGAATATTTGCGGATATTACAAATGGGACAATAAGTTACCACGTGTAACCCAGACCAATGATCATGATAAATGAGAGTGTAATCGAACTGTGATTTATAAACAATTTGAATGTAGCTGTATCAACTAGTAAACAGAACATATGCAGCTCTGTTCACTGGTAGTGAATGCATTGTGTTCCTGACATACAAACGTCCATTGAGAGACTCAACTGTAGTGTCTGGTGAGAAGAAGTTAAACCATGGGTTTTTACCAGTTTTCGAAATATGCAGCTGGTATGATTGACTATAAACCTCCTTAGGAGCCTTAAACCAGATGTCTCATAACATTTCAGTGGCTAAACACTGGGAACCATCATGTTGGACTGTCAATATGGCAATCTGGAGCAGCACTAGATTATGAGGACCTTGGTGACAAGGTCATTGTGTTCGATAGTAGAAACGAAACTGCATGTGTAGGGATAGGGAGACCAGTTCTGGTGGCAGAAGAACAGAATCATCAAGAAGGAAGCAATGGAATGGGAGAAAATGTAAGTAGCTGGACACCCAGCAGGTAGTACTACTATTTATTTAATTATGTAAAACATTTAATGCTGCCTTTCCACCGAATCAGGCTCCTCAAGGCAGTGAACATAGAAACATTAAAACATCTGAACAATTAAAAACATTTAAAGTTATAAAACAGTGCAATAAAAACACAAAAGCAACACCAGAACCAGGGAGGAGGGCCAACACATGTTAGTGGAAGTACACTAAATGAAACAAAAAAAGTCTTCACCCAATAGAGGGAGACAAAGGAATCTCCATTGGGAGGGCCAAACCTTTGGCGCCACGACCAAGAAAGCCCTTTCTTTGGGTGCCACGCACCTAGTCTCAGATGGTGGGGAAATCAAAGCAGCCTCCAAAGATGAACAGTTATGTTTATATGGGAGAAGGCGATCTTTAAGGTATGTTGGTCCCAGGTCACACAGGGCTTTGAAGGTCAATACCAGCACCTTGGATTGAGGTCAGAAGCAAACTGGAAGCCAGCGTAGATGGAATAAGATTGGAGAGACATGGCTCCTACAATCCACTCCAGTCAACACTCTGGCTGCAGCATTCTGTATCAACTGTAGCTTCTAGACAGTCTTCAAGTGTAGCCCCACATAGAGAATATTGCAGTAATCTAATCTAGATGCTACCAGGACATGCACCATAGTGGCAAGATCTTTTCCATTAGGAAATTATATGTCAAGGGAATTTGCCCTGAAGGAGAAGCACCTTATGAACAAGGAATACTTGGGAGATGTTTCTAAAATGATTTTTCCACACACACAACTGTGGCTATTAATTAATTAATTAAATTCCGGCCCACCCACCCCGCCTCCAATCCTTAGCCGAAACCAGGCTCAAAGCGGCTAACAAATAAAATACATAATAAAAATACAGAGCAGGCATATTTCATATCTGACACATAATTTGGTTAAGGGTAAGGCCTTTGGCACCGCTGAATATTTTTCTACTATTTTGGGATTGACTGCATAATTCTTACTATGGAGCCATTTGGAGTGAATATGGTGGAAAACAAACTATTCCAAGTAAACCTCAATTATCTAGTAAACCTCTTCTCAAAATTCCTCTAGTCAATTTAGGCTTCCCTCCTTGCCCTTTGGACAGAGTACAGTTCAATGATGTAACTGCACCCCCGTGACTCACACGGATTTATATATATTTTAGCCCTCAGATGGCAAAAATTAAGACACACGCATTAAGGTAGTATAGGGTGTAGCAATCTGCAACTCTCAAGTACTGAGCATATTTACAATTTTCTTCTTAAGTTGTACTTGTATTTGGCATGTTCATGGAATTAATATTTTTAATTCCATGAACATGCCAAATAGCAAAATTTTATATGGTGACGAAGTTATAGACAATGCATTTTAAGTTGTTAAACCAGTAAAGTAAGTTTAGGTTTGACAAGAAAGTAAGTATTCCATTTATTTCAATCCCGCCCCCCAAATGGAAGGTATGCGTTTTCTTCCTCCATGGCATCAAAAAACTATTTTTTTTCATCTCTAGTTCAATAGCATTGCCCCTCTCAGCCTCCTTGCATCGAGATGGCTGCACAGAGTAACAGAAAAAAAATTAACTTCTCCAGTTGCATTCAGCTATAATGGTGCTTTCTAAGGACACCTCTCTACCTTTGCTTTCTCTCCATATACCCCTCCCCAACCTACTACCTTATCTTCCTTCCCATAAAGATAGCTGTGCTGCTCCTTACAATTCTCATTTATGTCCCAGGTACTTACCTGAGATAGACAATTGTAGCATCTAGCTCATTGACTGGCAACGGCTCTTTAGTGTCTCAGGCAGAATATCACCCATTGCCTGATTCTTTAACCAGAGAAGCCAGGGATTGAACCTAGGACCTTCTTCATAAGAGTATAAGGCAGGTGTTCTACTACTGGAGCTATGAGTATTTTTATTTTATTTCTCAGAAACCATAATGTTAGGGAATGTGTTGAAACTCCAAGAATGAGGGTGGGCTCTAAAAGAACTATTTTGTTTCAGAGTAAAAAAAAAAGTTTAAAATAAGTTTTATAAGTTGAACAATGAAGAAAGTGTAAAGGAAGAAAGTAGATGCATTTGAAATGTGGTGTTGGAGGAGAGTTTTAGGGCACCATGGATTGCCAATTAAACAAACAAACAAACAAACAAATAAATAAGTGGGCACTAGATCAAATCAAGCCTGAATTCTCCCTAGAAACTAAAATGAATAAACTGAGGCTATCATACTTTGGTCACATTATGAGCAGACAAGAGTCACTGGAAAAGACAATAATGCTAGGAAAAGTTAAAGGCAGCAAGGAAGGAGGAAGACCCAACATGAGATGGATTGACTCACTCAAGAAAGCCACAGCCCTCAGTTTGCAAGACCTGAGCAAGGCTGTTAATGATAGGATGTTTTGGAGGTTAAAAGGGCTTTTCTGCGCAGGTAATAGGGTTGCACTGTACCAAGTGGTTCACAAACTACCCTGTGAGGTAGGTGGGTCTGAGAGAGTATGACTAGCCCAAGGTCACCCTGTTGGCTTCATGTGTATGAGTGGGGAAACAAATCGAGTTCACCAGATTAGCGTCCGCCGCTCATGTGGAGGAGTGGGAAATCAAACCCGGTTCTCCAGATCAGAGTCCATTGCTCCAATAATCAAAGAAGTTAAGGTCCTCCACCTTTAAACTCTGTGATTGTTCATTTGTGTTATTTCTTGATGTTGTGTGATCTGTTTATACAAATTGTAACAAATGTCTAATACCGTATATACTCACGTATAAGCCGACCCGCGAATAAGCCGAGGTGCCTAATTTCACCCCCCAAATGGGGAAAAATTAGGCACCCGCGTATAAGCCGAGAATCGGTCGCCCTCCCGCCCGGCCTCCTGGGCCCTAAAGACCCACCCTAGGGGGGAAGGGGAACAGCCCCTGAACCCCCTACTTACCAGGAGAGGTGGCAATACGCGAGTATATACGGTAATTTTTTTATTTGATTTGTGTAAGATCTAGCTTTCAGGGTGGGTGGTGGGCAGAGGAATGGAACTGCATGCACTCTTGCGAGTCCAGCTTCTGAGGAAAGACTAGACAAGTGTTGAAAGCAAACTTACAGAGATCTCACAGGAAATCTTATAGGCTCTGTACAACTTGAATGAAACCTTTAATGGCATAAGTAATATTACAATTGTTACAGAAAGTACATAAAATATGCAGTCATTAAGATAAAAACATAGGCCAGAAAGTTCCAAAAATAGAAATTACAAACGTTGGGCTTTTTGAACTTTCATCACATCCACTAGAAAGTTGGCAACATCTACAGTAACCTCCGGATTGGAATCATTTAATAAAAATTGACGTTTTGCTTGGGTAGATAGGAGATATTTTGAAAGAAGCCAATTTTTTAACCATTTCCCACGGGGTGTTTCATATAGAGGGCAGACCAACAGAATATGATCAATTGAGTCCAGGGAATGGGTATCACAGGGACAAGTCCTTTCCTGGATTGGTATTTGTTGATACCTTCCATATAACATCCTTGAAGGAAAGGCATTAACCCTAGCGAGAGAGAAGGCTCTGCGAAGGGGTGGGATGTCCAGAGTGTGAAAATAATGGGGAATATTGTTTGTTAAATTCTTGAGACCCAACATTGCAGGGGAACAGACCAAGGGTTGAGTGGGGAGTAACGTCTGACGCTCCATATCCAAGAAACGCTGTTTAACAATTTTAAAAATATGGGCCTCAGTAGTTAAAGCCAGGTCTTCCACAGAGATTCCAGATGATCTTATTTTAGACAGAATTAGACAATCCCAGGAGGTATTATGAAGTTCTTTTAGCAGCAGGGACAACTTGATACAGGCCTCCAAAGCAGAAGACTTCCAAGCTAGAATTAAACTTTAGTTCAAGAAGTTTCATCTACAAGTAGAACTGGATTGTATAAAAAAGTGCTATAAAGATTATATTCTGATTCATACCTTTACACACACACACACACACAAAACACAGTTTATACTATTTTAGATTTTTCTTATAATTGCCTCTTTTTTTGTAAGTCCCTGAGAATACCCTGCAGAGGATACACATTATTAGAGGTTATAATTGCTCAGCAGGCAAAATCTTAATCTTGCAGAGGTGGTAGTTTCACTTGCAAACAGGGAGAGAACTCGGCTATTAATATATAACTTCAGTGCATGATTTTACAAGCATTCTTCTTCAATCTAGCTGTTCTATATTCCTCCCTGTTGAATGCTGTGTTTCCCTCCCCTTCGTTTATTTTTGCTATCCTTTAGAGGATATGATGCTGCCAAGCCAATGAACTATGCACAAGCAATGTCTGAATTATCTGTGGCTTGAATGATAAATCCTTTTGGCACTCAGTTTGCCCTAGGCTTCCGAACCACCTTGCCTCTGCGCTGGCCATCCGAGAGTTTTGTTTTTATACTTGTGTGGATTACTTTGTTCTGTGTTTTTGATGACGCAATTTGAAAGCTCCGTGCAGCTCTGAAGGGCTGTTTTAATCATCAGGATCCAGATGGTGCCTCTGTAGTGTAATAAAACATTCAGATTAAGTCTAGGTTAGACTTACTGCTCCACACCTCCCTAGGAGAGCGCAAGATGCACCAGGACAACACAATCTCTCTCCAAGGCAAAGCATAATACAAAAGGAATTAACACAATTAGAAAGATAGGTACAGTCAATTACAAAGGAATGAAATGAGCACATTCCCCAAACTCTGGGAGTAGTACAGAACGCCAACCTACAGAATATGGAACACAAAAAATGCTAACACATGGAATTCAGCGAGGAACAAAAACATTTTCTGAAACCATGCCCAGCAGCTATACTTGAGACCAGCACTAAGATGCAAATTAATAAAAATTTAGATATTTTCCAAAATAATTAATAAAAACTCCTAAAACATTTGATTTTTTCCTTAAAGAATCTTCGTTTGTAGCCATGTACCCAGTAAAGTTTTACTGCCCAGTCTTTCCTTTCTCCCATACCCATGCTAGCATTCAGCCAAGCAATATTTTCCATTAATCAACTTATCTACATATCTAATTCCCAAGTCTGCCCCCTGCCTGCAGAACTTAAATAATTGGGGGGGGGGGGGTTTAAATCCCCTTGATTAAAAAAAACAGCGTGGTCTGCCCATGCACAGACAAAGAACTCACCACTCAGGTCAGGAGGACGGCGGCAGCCTCACTGGACCTGGGTCGTCATTGGCAGCAGGAAGCTGTGGGGGGGGGGGGGAGAGGAAGACTTTGCAACAGAGGCCCGGAGCCTCGCTAGGCACGGAATCGGAGGCGGCAGCGGCAATTGGGGGGGGGAGGGAGCAGGGGGGTAAAGGAAGCTGTAGCAGGCTCTGCAGCAGACTCAGAGCCTCACTGGGCCCAGAAGGGGGGGCGATTGGGGGGGAAGCCAGGGGGGAGGGAAGCTGCAGTGGGCTCCGTAGCAGAGGCTTGGAGCCTTGCTGGGCCCAGAAGCGGCAATGGGGGAGAAGATGGGATTCCCGTGAGTGTTGCAGGCCCCGACTTGTTATAATGATTGACCTGAAGTTAGGTGTGAGTAGTGAAGTGGCCAAGTTTGCAGATGACACCAAATTATTTAGGGTGGTTAAGACAAAAGATCACAAAGGGCTCCAAAAAGATATTTCCAAATTGGGGGAATGGGCATTAAAATAGCAAATAAGATTAATGGGCAAGTGTAAAGTGATGCATGCTGGGGGGGGGGGGGAAATCCCAACTTCACATATACACTGATGGGATCTGAGCTGTCATTCATGAAGGATGGTGCTATCAGTGGCTACTAGTCATGATGGATAACTACTAGGGTTGCCAGGTCCCTCTTCGCCACTGGCAGGAGATTTTGGGGGCAGAGCCTGAGGAAGGCAGGGTTTGGGGTTCAATGCCATACAGTCCAATTGCCAAAGCGGCCATTTTCTCCAGAGGAACTGATCTCTATTGGATGGAGATCACTTGTAATAGCAGGAGATCTTTAGCTAATATCTGGAGGTTGGCAATCCTAATAACTACTATCTTCAGTACCAGAGGCACTATGCCTCTTTGTATTAGTTGCTGAGGAGCATAAGCGGGAGGATGCTGTTGCAGTCATTCTGCTCGTGGGCTTCCTAGAGGCAGCTGGTTGACCAATATGTGAATAAAATGCTGGACTTGGTGGGCCTTTGGCCTGATTCAGCATGGCTTTCCATATATACAGGTGGGCCTTTGGCCTGAATGAGCGCTAACACATTCCCCGCCCCAACAAACCACCAGGGGCAATAGTTTATTTGTGCTTAACCCAGTGCATAGAAAGTGGACCAAAGGAATTTTTAAAAGGAATTATTTTGCCCCTCCCCACAATAATTCCTTGTCTAATGTTAATTGCTGTATTTGTGTACCTGATGTCCTGGTAGAGCATTCAAAATACCGCCCCCCCCCCTTGCAGACTGAACTGTAACAGTGCAAAATTCTACTATCTCATTTTATTTATTAATTTATTAAAAAGCTCTATATTTTGTCATCATCATCTATCTATCTAATTCCCAAGTCAGCCCCCTGCCTGTGGTTACTTAAATCTGCAGCAAAGGGCAGACAGACCTCCAAAAGGTTTTTCTGCAGACTCAGGGAATCCCCTTGATCTACAGAAAAATCTGAATTTTTTTTAAAACCATAAGGTTCAAATCCCCCCAAAACTAAAGAAAGTATTCTCTGTGCAAGTGCAGAGAATGCACCTACCACTGGGGAGTATATAAATATTATATTATGAAGTATATAAATATTAGTGAATATCTTGAAATCACCCAGGTACAGTAATGGGCTATGTTTTTGTTCAGTTTCTGCATGTGAAAATCTGGACTGACATCTAGGGTCACCTGAACTCCTGCAAATTTTAATTGCTTTGTGGTGATTGGATTGCATATTTGCCAAGCCATTCATTGGAGTTTAGTGGACACAGCTGCATGTTTAATACAAAAGCATGCATGAATACACATGATTGGTTAAGGATTCAGTCTCTCCTCAGCCATTCGTCATCCTACCTGTTATTTGCCTCCCATCTTCAGCTTTATTTATTATTTATTTAATTAAATTATACCCCACCTTTCTCTACAGTGAGGGCCAAAGCAGCTTACTTTATTCTTCTCTCCCCCTTTTATCTGCACAACAACCCTGTGAGGTAAATTAGGCTGACAGTATGTGACTGGCCCCAAATCACCCAGTGAGCTTCCCCAGCAAGATGGGGATTCGACCCTGGGTCTCCCAGGCCCTACTCTGAAGCTCTAACTGCTACACCACACTGGCTTTCATAGGGTGGTTGGTGCTGAACAGTAGCAAGTAGCCAGGCCTAGTTGAGTCATTCAAGTTGGGTGGCATCAAGTCACCCAGAGATTGCTTCAAGGCCTGGAGATCTCCCAGAACTCCAGATGACAGAGATCAGTTCCCCTGGAGAAAATGGCTGCTTGGGAGGGTGGACTCTATGACATTATATTTAACTAAGGCTTCTCCCCTCCCCAAATCCTGCCCTCCTTAGACTCCACCACAGAATCTCCAGGAATTTCCCATCCTAGCAACCCTGGTCAGGCTGGCAACCCTAGTCAGGCCTGGCCCAAAGTACCCTCCCTCAAAGGACAAAATAGGCCTGGACACGGCTCTGCCCCCCCTTTCTTTACTGACCAACTAAGCCTTGGAACCTGTGGTTGCCTAGCAACAGCCACTGAGAGAACTGCTGCTTAAAGCTACAGGTGCTCCTTTTATCATTTTGGGTTTTTTTAAACCTACAATGTGTGTGTGTGTGTGTGTGTGTGTATGTGTGTAAATAAAAAAAGAGTTTATGTTTTTCTACAAACCTGGGGCCCTTTTTCAGGTTTGTAGAAAGTTCTATCTTGCCTGTTCACAGCTCCAGACACCAGATTTAAGTATCCAAAGATTTGGCTGACTTCACTATTAGAATATAAGATTTACTTCTCACAGGCCATTATACTTGCTTCTACCTTTCCCTCCCCCTCCCCAGGTCTCTTAAACTCCATGCATACAGATTGGAAAACACAAAACCACTTTGCTGGTGATCTGCTGAGAAAAGGTTTCAACATGACTGGTATTAACTGCACAGATCTCCGACCTTCTATTTATATCTAGGATAATTGGTGAGTAGAAATATTTGCATTGCTAATTTTACTCTATTAAGAACAGACCCAGGGTCTCTATAATATGGTTTAATGGCTGCCCCCTCCCATCTCTTTCTTCTTATTGAGTGTTTCCTCTCCACAGATTAATAAATTCCCAAACAAAGAGCTCACTGTGTCACTGCTCCATTATTACAGAGCATGGTGTGACAACAGAAAGTTGACATTAGCTACCTTATCCAAGAGAGAAAACAGAAGACTCTTAGCAGGTTACAGTGAATGGTAATAAAAAACAGATTACTTTTTGTTGCCGTTTCCTTATTAAGAATAAATTAAAGGTATCTGCAAACATTTCCTTTGCAGAAAGTATGCAGATCTTCATCAGATACCTCACCTGATCAGAAACAGCTGCCATAGAATATATTTAAACAAAATCTTGAACTAAGCAGGTAAGATAGGGGTTTGTTTCTGTTAATAAGGGACATTACAAGCATTTACATAGTACTTCTTGTGTCAGTGGGTTGTTAGCACACAGCCCTAAACCTGCTCATTTAGAAGGGTGTAACTCTGCTTATCGCACTCTAAGTCTTACTTAATGACTGTCAGACTTTTGGAAATATGTTAGCAATTTAATTGAGACAGATCAGTTATGTTGCTCGTTGCTCCAAATTAAACCAACCAAAATTACTTCAAAAATATCAAGCAACTATGTTAAAAAGTTCCCCCCTCCCCTGGAAAGGGATACTATCAACCCAAGCTCCCCCACCCAAGAATCATTTTCAAACACTGACAGAATGACAAATGAGGCCTAGACAGAAGTACTGCAGAGGGTTGCTGGGCTTACAGTATCTTCTTCTTTGCATTTTCTCATGCTCACTATACTGCACATCCCAAATCAGATAGCTCTGCATCTCTTGCTCCTTACAGTGTTTTACTTGACCATATTATGCCCAGTCCCAGAACTGTTTGAATGTCAATTTACAACCCAGTGCCATGTGCTAATCTTTTTCTTACAAACTACAATCAGGAATAACCCCTAGGAATACAAGTGTGCCAATTCTTTAATATGTTGATTACAAAAATCAGGAATACATGACCTGCTGCAATCTTCTACCCCCCAGGTGGCTTCCCTCTATTAAAAAACTTTGCCTCAAGCAAGGTTTCAAGGAAGAATCCCTGCTTAGCACAAGAAAAATCTCAGCTTAAAGATCACATTTGTGCTAAACATAATGATCCAGGCTGATTTGCTGTCAGCTGTAAATGGGACTACATTGGTCTAGTCAGTGGTATGCTTAATCAGGTGATATGATAAATGAGCATTGTGTGGTGTTAATTAACTAGAAACAACCAGAAAGACTAGGCGTAGAAATTTCTGGAAGATTATGGTGGACAGCAAGGTAGCAATATGGAAATGCTTAGGGACAGAATTACCAACAGGTGTATAGATCTTTCAACCTTCATATTACTAAGTAACAAACACGGGGGGTGGAAGAGTTAGGGTTGCCAACTGACCAGAAAGAAGAAAAACAACTGCCTGGTTTGTTCTTGTACCCTGATGTGTAGAAATCCGGGAACATGAAGCTTTTCAAGGCTAAACATTACATCATCACCTCCTTATGAAAACAGATCAGATCGCAATCGCAGGAGCAGGTTCAAAAGTGGGAAGGAAGGTCCCAAGTTGGAGAACAAACTAGGAGCATGAGCACCATGCCTCCCCCCTTCTTCTTCTTGCCGCCTCACTCACTCGCACGTGCCGGCACCTCATGCCCCCCCTCCTTATCATGCTACTGGTTGTTTCCCAGCAGCAGCAGGCATGGGCCAATGAGGAAGGGTGATACTGTCACCCTCATGTGCTCCCTCCTCTCTTAGGGCTGTGTGAGCTGTCTCAGCAACCGGGTGAGGGGCAACTGGGTCTCACTCACAGAGAATCTTAGTTGTACAGCAGTCAGCCTCGCCTTGGCGCCCCTCCTCTCCCAACACCCAGGGCAGCTGCTCTCCCCTGCCCCTCCCTACCCCAAGATCCAGCCCTGGCTTACAGACCAAATTTAGACTACAGGAAACATTGCTGACTATACATCTTTCCTTAGTTACTTACAAAATGTGCCTGTATGTGGCAATTAAAGAAAGGTGTCTCCTTTTGCTATATTTTTTCTAGTGGCAATTAAAGAAAGGTGTCTCCTTTTGCTATAAATAGATTTCATACACATGCTCCTCCAAAACATTTGGAAGCTGCAGCATAACTGTCGGGCAAGAAGAATTTGAAGGAAAATATATAAAGACTTTGAGAAGATATTGAGAAGAGACCTGTAAGGATGTGGGTGTTGCCCTGGCCTTTAAAACAATATTTCCTGCCATGAAACAATCTTTTGAAGGTTTCAGGTACAGTAAAAGATATTAAACCCACAAATAGTATTGCTGCTCTGAACTGTCAACCTATGACCCATGTCCTGTATTTTGCACTTAAGGATGAAATGTCCTTTTTCCTCAAAGAACTAGAAAAATCTCAAACATTCCACACTAGTATATGCATTTGAGAAACATTATCCTCTAGATTCTGATTCAGGGAGCTAGTGCCAGCTTCTCCATTGCTATGATATATAAAAATATAACCTTCAACATTGAAGAAAGAAAACACAAGGCTTTTATTTCTAAACACAAAAGAACACATCAAAACCCAGAGATACCTTAGCTGCTTACCTGCACTTTCTCTCCTTAACCTAATCACATCTATAAATTGTATTCTGAGAAGAAAGAAAACAACTACTCAAATACAGCAACACATAATGTGTGGCCTATCGTATAGCCAGAAGATGCAGAGAATAGTCAGAGTGAGTGTAAATGTGTGTGTGTTTGAGTTCTGTTAAGCATGCAGTAAATACAGGCCCTCTCCACATGTTATGTACAAGGAGGTGCTGCTATGATCTGCCTTTTAAAGTTGTAATTAATTGGAATTGGCAGGCTGGAGATGAATGCAGAGCTAAGCAAAGCAGTGTGAATTTCAGAGATTTTGTGTGAGCCACTCAGGTGATGACAGCAAAAGGAAAATGATATTGCCAACACAGATGCAATTCAATGGCAAAAGTTATAAGCCGGGGTGCTATGCCCACAAGGCCCCAAATAGCCAAGCTCAGAGAAATTCACTCATATTGCATCAATTATATCTTAACCACACTGAAATAGACTCTTCCCTACTATTCTCCTGCTGGCTGTACTACAGCAAAAGCATTTACTTAGTTAATGCCTGAATACAATTTCAGGTGTCATCAGCTGTTACTCATCATCAGCCCTGCCTATGGGTGTATACGGCTCATTTGTCATGAGGAACTACCCTGTGTTTGGCTTAGAAAAAAGAACAGAGTGTATGTGTGGCCAAAGTGATGCTCACACAACTTACCTCATGAGAACCAAGAGACCTGGGTCGTTTATGCATGGGTACTTTCACTCACGTTTGCCCCCAGGCTGTCTCAGTTGTTCCTTGGAGTTATGCATTCGTTTTCCCTCCATCAGAGATGCCTTCACAAATCCCAGGATTTCCCGTTCCTCTATTAAACCGATTCTTCCATCTCCCCTGAGCTCAACCCAGGTGAAACCCCCATGCATAAGGCAAAGTGCAGAACATGGAAGCTTGGGGGAATGACATTTATCTCACAGACAGCACTACAGCCAATTACAAAGCAGATTATCAAGGGGTGGGCATTAAAATGCTTCCTGCTTCCTCGGAGTTCTTTCTGAGCAGAAGAAAGGATTTTAGAAATGAGGCTTGGGTTCCCCCCTCCATTCCTTTTACAGAGGTCAGTTTTTTAAAATGCTTTTTTATGCAGCAATTGGGTTTCGGGGGGGGGGGCTTTTCTCTCACAGTAGGTACTATAGCCAATTACAAAGCAGCACTTCAAGGGGCGGGGACTCAAATGCTTCCTGATTTAAGCTTGGAGACTGCTGGTGCATAGATTCACAACAGGAAAGTGTGGGCCTAGCAAGCAACAAACCCCAGGTAAAACTCCCATGCATAAACAACAATTCAGCCTGGAACACACTGCTAATTACCATGCAAAAATGGCCACTGTTTTCTTCATTTGTGCTCTAACCATCTTCCAAAGCATTTTATTGTCCCCTAACTCCTTATTAACCAGGGAGCAACACTGGTTTAATGAGATGGCAGAGGCCATTTAGGAGCAACAGAGTCAACTGCCTGGGTCCTCTCCCCATTTCATAAATCAACCAGGATATTAATGGAACCATCATCCATGTTACTTTGCACATCACAACAATAACCACTATAGTGTGGGAGTTAGAATATTAGACAAGACCAGGGAGAGCTGAGTTCAAAACCCTGATTGCCATGAAACTTATTGGGAGAACTTGGGACAATCATTCTCTCAACCTAACCTGCCTCACAGAGTTGTTGTGTGGATAAAATAGGGGAAGGAACAATGTATTGCCCAGTGAACCTTGGAAGGGAAGGATAAAATGTAATAAAATAAGTACTGAAAATTCTGCTGGAGCATTGATTTATTTGTATTTACATAAATGTAACAGGATAGCTTCAATTCCTAATAACCCCAACATGGAATCTGCCCTTTTCACTACAGCTGCACAATGAGCTAAGAATTTAATTAGGTTATTCACCAGAACCCCAAGATGTATTTTCTGGTTAGTGACTGTCAGTTTAGATCCCAGTGTATATTTTCTGTCCCAACAGTCATCACTTTTTCCTTACATGACATTTCATTTGCCATTTCGCTCCATATTCATCCACTTTGGACAGATCTCCTTAGAGCTTTTCACCACCTGCTTTGGTTTTCACCATCCTGAATAATTTGGTGTTATGCAAACTAGGTCACTTCTCTGCTTGCCCTTGACTCCATATCATATACAAATAAATTAACAGATGCTCTGCACCTCCACACCCTGTACTGTATTCTGGCCAGAACTACCTGAGTCTGACATACAATAAGGTGCTGCTTATAATACATTCTAGCAGAACAAATTTCTCTTTCCTCTGCAGCAGACAATTCTCCTTTCTGCATACTCTGCTGAAATTTTCCCTTCTACATACAGTATTTTTCGCTCCATAACACACACTTTTTTCCTCCTCAAAAGTGAGGGGAAATGTCTGTGTGTGTTATGGAGCGAATGTGCGCACAGAGCCGGCTGGGTGCGCTGGAATGACGCGAGCCGGCTCTGTGCACCCTGTTCCAGCGCGCCCAGCCGGCTCTGTGCGCCCCGGGACGCACAGAGCCGGCTGGGTGCGCTGGAACAGCGAGCCGGCTTTCCCTGCCCGCCTCCCAGCTGGGAGGCGGGCGGGGCGCACAGAGCCGGCTCGCGTTGTTCCAGCGCGAGCCTGCTTTCCCCGCCCCGACAGCCAGCTGGGGTGTGTGTGTTATGGTCAGGTGCGTGCTATGGAGCGAAAAATACGGTAACTTAAGAGGCACTGGAACTTTGTCCACAATAGACCCTGGCAACCATAGCTCCAGCTAAGGACATCACTGTGATAAGCTGTATGAAATGCTTGCTGTCTAAAGGACATCATCTCTTTTGCTTATTAATGTACCCTTTTTACAACATGAGACACAATCAAGAAACAAGTTACTTTTGCATGTAAAAAAATAAAGGTCCCCTGTGCAAGCACCAGGTCATTCCTGACCCATGGGGTGACATCACATCCCGACATTTCCCAGGCAGACTTTGTTTACGGGGTGGTTTGCCAGTGCCTTCCCCAGTCATCTTCCCTTTACCCCTAGCAAGCTGGGTACTCATTTTACTGACCTCAGAAGGATGGAAGGCTGAGTCAACCTTGAGCCAGCTACCTGAAACCAACTGCATGTACCCCAATAATAATTGTAAGGATTCCTGAGCTTGTACCCTGAGGATGCAATAATTACACAGTGCTCTTTTAAAACAACAAGGAACGGCTTTTTGCATGAGCGCTTTTTAAATTACTCTGTTTAATTCCATGTCCCTAATTCCTCCTCCTCCCTGGATGGTCTCCCCTGCATTGAAAAGGGAGCATGCAATGAGGAATTCAGGATTTGGCCACTAAAACCTAATTAAGTTTCTTAGTTTTTGCCTAATGAGCACACAATATCAGAGGCCTGTGAAGGAGTTAATGACTCACTTGGCTGTCACAAAATGAGTCATTTCACTGATGCCAGTCCAAGAGACTGAGAGCGGCCCATTTATTTCTGTTCATAAAGAGTCTGTGTCAGTCTAAAAACTAATCTGTTCGTTTCTTGCTGCTCAGAAAATACTAAAACAGTCAGCTGAACTAAAGGGGAGGGACCTGGTTGTTTTACCAGATTACTATTACTACCAAAGTTCTTCTCTTTGGGGCCTCCCTCTGAGCAAGAAATCTGATACTTGTGCCACTACGTAGATATACTCTGGCAGGTTGTTCACTGAATGGGAAGAATAGAATAGTACACAAAGGAATCCTTAGGGTGATGCAGAGCCCCATATAAATCAGCTGATATGGGCCTCCTGGTTATCCCCCCGCCAAGCAAATCTACTAAAGTCTCCTTTACTGAGGATGGGTGTACTAATTTTCAGAAACAACAGACTGGGAATTAGAATACAGATTCTCTGAACTGACCATGCTTTACATGTAACTGGAGCAAGCCTGTGTTCAAACTCAACAGTTCACCACCATCACATATAATTTGGCTGTTTAAAATGGATGTGGATTAATCACTACCTTCCTATCCTCCCCCTTCAATATTACAACAATAAGGCAGGTATACCTCAAAACACTATCAGCATTTATGTTATAGTTCTATTTGCAATATCTGTTTTTAAACTTGATGAGGTTGGGTTTATAGGTGTATTCAATGCCGACCATGGCATCATATTTGCACAGGAGGGGAAATGGTTGCTCAGTGGCTTGGCCAAGGAAGGCATTATTAAACACATAGACCCAGCCTGCACAGGACGCCATCTCGAGCTCGTGGAACAGCTGCACCAATCAAGGGAGCCAGATTGTGATGAAGCATGTCATAGAATCATAGAGTTGAAAGGGGCCATACAGGCCATCTAGTCCAATCCCCTGCTCAAAGCAGGATCAGCGTAGAGCATCCCTGACAAGTGATTGTCCAGCTGCTGCTTGAAAACTTCCAGAGAGGGGGAAGCTCACTACCTCCCTAGGTAGCTGATTCCACTGTTGAACAACTATTACTGTAATCCCCCCCCCCACAATATCCAGCTGGTAACTGTCCGCTCGTAATTTAAACCCATTATTGCGAGTCCTCTGCTGCCAACAGGAACAGCTCCCTGCCCTCCTCTAAGTGATAGCCCTTCAAATACCTAAAGAGAGTAATCATGTCCCCTCTCACCCTCCTCTTCTCTAGTTTAAACATTCCCAAGTCCCTCAGCCTTTTCTCATAGGGCTTGGTCTCCAGGCCCTTGCTTCAGGTCCTCTGAACCTGCTCCATCCTGTCCACATCCTGTTTGAAGTGAGGGACTTCAGCTGTAGCCTGATCAATGCAATGTACAGTGAGACTATGACATCTTGTGATTTGGATGTTATGCCTCTGTTGATACACCCCAAGATTACATTAGCTTTTTTGTTGTTGCTGCTGCAACATCGACTGCATTCCCTCAATCCAGTAAGCTTGTCACTCTATCAAAGAAGGAAAAGAGGTTGGTCTGGCAGAACCTGTTGGAGCCAAATCCATGTTGACTTCCCCGGATTATCAAGTTGTCCTTCAGGTGCTTGCAGACTGATCCCTTTAAAATCTGCTCAAATAATGGCAGTCAGTCTAGCCCTCCTCCCAGGCCAGCGCTGGATGGCTCCAGATTTCCTGGCTCAGCTCACCCATGTACTTCAGGGTCTATTATGCCTTATTAATGCACTCGCCCATCTACTGCTTCTGGTCCTCTAAAACACGGCACCATCCTTATTGGCTCAGTTTGCCTCATGGCTTGAATCTTTCATCTATATATGCAGAGGGTTAGTCATGGACAACCTTATTTAATGTCTTGAAGCAACAGCCTAAATAAAGTTTGAATTTCTGCTGGCATGCATTTAGTAGGTCCCTCTCCTAAGGAACCTTGGGAAATTTAATTCTCTGGCCAGCTCCACTTTCCTTTAAGTATTCACAGAACAATGAAACTCCTAAGGCATTGTACTAAACTCTCATTCACGTGTCTTCTCATGTGTTCTTGAAGGGGTAGAAGAGGCAAAAGTGGCAAATGGGTCTGTGTTCGCCAGGCTATTCCCCTGAAGTCATTGTCCAGATTTTCTCTACCTAAGGGATGCCCATGATAGTATGGATTACAAAAATATAGTTTGCAGGAAAATATAGTAGCCAAAGATATTCTGGGTATCAAGCAAGTTGATTCAGACCACCCATTTCTTGTTAGTAAAACCAGTATACTAACAGGTTAATGAGACCAACAGTGCTGGCACAATACAAACAAGAGATTTCCATTTGAAGTCCTGAGCAACTTTATGGTTATTTTTTTCTGTTATTGCTTCCTGCACTTCCATTTAGTACTGACCACTGCAATCAATAATGTAAGAAGCTGCTGTCTAGATGAAGCCAAACATAAATGTAATGAACAGAAATACACAAAGCCTAAGATAAGTTGGATGAAAGGTGCAGTGAGAAAAGCAAAAGCAAAATTTGCTAACAACCAGGGGCATGGGAAGCAGAGAAATGTGTGAGTATATCTGCTCTACCCCAGAGAACTGGAAGGGCTTCTTCCAGGAACGGAATGGCACGTGAGGCCCTCGGGCAAATACTTATCTGAGCTGGTTCTAAAACATTACCAGATAAGCCTTATTATCTTCTGAGGCTGCCAAGGGAGGGTCCAGGGCCCAGAAGTGGGAATCCAGAGAGGATATCCCATTTCAAGAATATTTATGCACACTATCAATACTTCTCGCGATCACCGAAAGGTCATCTGACAAGTGCTGGTGAGCTTTTAATATTATATGTAGCTCAGTCTTTGATCTAGCAGAACATATTTTTAAAAATACATTTATTGCTTCACAATGTTCGTTTTCAGTGCTGCTGCTTTTTGCTCAGTTCAGCAATAATCTGTAAATATTTATTACACGTCTAGCAAATTTTGTGTTGTCTTATGCTGCAACTGAAGCAGGAACAAACTGCATTAAGCACCAGACGCCTCGCTTACAGATGGAAAGTAGATGAGCTCAATGAGTGAGGGTTCCCCAGGTAAAGAGCAGCATTAGCTTTGGGAGTCAGCCTCATTCACCAGACAAAAATCAGCAGCCTGGTCTATTAAAGGATCAAAATCTCCCCTTACACAAAAGACGTGTGCAACTAGGACACAGCTGTGGAGACACACCAGGCTGTCGCCTGTGGTAAAGGCCACAAAGCCTGTTCTGGCTACCAACCTCTGCCCACTGACACTCAGGCACAAAGAAATTCTCCTTTGATACAAAACTCCTGAGGATAGACACTGCCGCACCCCCTTTCTCCAAGCATTTTATGACCAATTATACAGTTAGAACACTGAATGAAAAAGCCTTCTATCCTGTTCCTTCTTTGCTCTCTTTGGTATAGAAGTTCACAATACATATGTAATTGCTCTAATTTCTTTCCACCTCCTTTAGGGAGAGCGAATATTTTCTCTTTGAAAAGAGTATTAGTAACCCTCTGGCAATTCTATTTATCTCTTCAGCACAGTGATTCTGAAAGTATTAGCTCTCTCTTTTACATACACAGAGACAAGAAAGCCCACTGAACACCTTCAGAGACAATGGAAGTTGTAAGCATACATTTTACTCATAGACACACATATTAACCGAGTCAAGGCCAACACACACACAATAAAACACATTTTTCATCATTATTAAAGTGCAGATACCCTGTAATAATGCAAAGGTTACTACATACATCGTTTATATAGCTGACTACAGGGATGTGCTGATTTATCTGCCAGAGCTAAAAGATTTTGAGTAAATTGCTGGAGCAGCCAAGCTGGAAGGGTTAAATGCTAAGTTTCAAAACAAAATCCATCAGGAAGGAGCACTGCTCCCGTATTCCATTTTCATGCATTCTACCTACCACTTGTTCTCAAAAACATAAGGTGTCAGGTTGTAAAGTTTCTCATAGCTACCCCCTTACTACAAAATTAGTAATCATGTCAACGTTTTTCCAGGAGTAAAACCCCCCAAAAAACAAATAAGCTGAGAACAGCCAGTCTGCCTCTCTGCATGTTTTAACTTCCTTTCTTAGTGTCTGAGCTAAATAATCCCCAGGAGCAGCCAGAAGTCATGCTCCTCTTGATTTATTACCATCCATAGACTTCTCCCTAGAGAGCAGTAGACTTCCTATTAGAGACCACAATATTCTGCTTCCCCACGTTCATCCATATTCTGGTACATGTATCTTTAGTCATACTGCTTTGCCATCTCTTTCCAATGTCAAAAATCTTGCTTGTTTTTGTTACTTGTTTGTTTTTAAATCAAGTTAAAGGCAGGGACACCAAGATGTTTGAGGATTAGGTGGTCACTGGTCACCAGCTGTACTCCCAAGAGAAATGTTAGTGACTTTGACATAGTGAAGGAAACAAAATAATAAATAAAACTATTCACCTTCACAGCAGGTCAAAAATATTCTGAGAAACTGCACAGAATGAAGGACAGTTTTCTAAGCTGAAAGCTCCTCAATTGACTTGAGATTGTTTTTGAATGCCACTGCTGAAATTATGTTTAAAGTATCATAACATCTAGAAATATATCCAAAGAGGAAGTGTTTTCACATCCAAAGAGGAGGTGTTCACATGAACGCAACAGTATGTCACTGGAATCACCTATTCACTAAGCAAGCCCAGTTCACAGAAATGGTTTGTCTTAGTTCTCTGCGGGGTGCCTGCATGCTTCTGTCTACTCACCAGAACAGGCAAGACAGGCATAGCTCTCTGGACCCAGCTATGGCTAACACCTTGAACCACTGACAGAAATACAACACATTCTAGTTTGCTTGCAAATTCCATTCAGGCAAACTGCCCTTGTAGGTTAGAGTAGGTTTCAGTGCGACTAAGAGCTGAAATTGACAGCTTCCCAGATGCGAAAGTTCTAAGCTGAGTGAGCTCGATTCAAAGGTAACCTAATCCCACAGTAGTCAAGACAGAAATATAAGCCTATACCAGCAGGAAAAGGTGCCTTATTCCTAAAAGGGAGGCTGTAGCAGTATCTCCAGATTTTGCTCAAGTTCTGGAAATCACTGTCAGGATCCTTGATGTGATATCTGTCTGGGCATTTTGTATCTTCATTTTGCTGAACAAGATTAATTTGTGCAGGGCTTGTTTTGAATGTTCCTAGACTCACTGTAAGAGAAAGCAGGTAATAACATGATACCCTGGATCACTCTGGGTGAACTGGGTATAACTTTGCATTAGAATATAGATTAGAGTTTAGGTTGGCCATAATATAGTGAACTACCAGGGGGTACTGTATCAAGTGGGCATAATGGTTCTGTCAGAATGCCCCTCTAAAGAGAATAATTAACAGTGAGAAAAAGCATGATATCAAGAAACAGGCATTTCTGACAAATATCCATCATGTCTAATTAACTCACTAAGTGAAGCTTCCTTCTCAAACAGGAATGTACAGAGCCAGTGTACTCTACTGTCATGTCTACTTCACTGAGTCTTCTTCATCCTGAGAGAAAGCTGATTCTAGAGAAACTTTGTCCTCTAAATAAGTCTATAAAGGTTGACAGAAACTAGCTGGCAGAAGGACATGTGGGCAATTAATGGCCTGATCCAACCACGTTCTTGGCATCTGGGCATTGTACAGCATTTTCATCTAAGGCTTATTTCATGTGGGCCAAATGAAATGAATTCAAAGTTACATATTTTGTCAGGCAAATTCTCCTCTTTTCTCATAGAGATTTATTAGGTAAATTTGGTCTAAACTTCTTTCACAGATATCTTATCCAGACAAAGGCTGAAAACTACCAAACCTGACAGGCAGGACTTCAAGTCCATGGGAACCAATAAAAAATGCCCCCCACCATATATGATGCATTTAGGCACTGTTTCATTCTCTTTCATCAACATCTCACTGTATTTTACTAGGAACCAATACAACTTCTTCTTAAGAAGAGATTTTTCAACATACACTTCTGCAAGCTTCTACATTTCAGTGAAAAAGCTGGCGTCCTCTCCATGCATTTGCAATAATTCAGATAATTTCCTCTTGATAAATATAAGCCAAGCTTCTTAGGTAAATCTCTTAAGATCCTCTGAACTTCATAGGTTGAAGAAAGCTAGAACTGCTATTCTCCAAGTTTTTTTCTATTTTTTGCACCCAACAGACACCTCAGAACAAGGGGTTTTTGCTACTTGTGACACAAAAGAAAAGGACTGCTAACAGAAGCAAAGGCTGCATTCTCTTCGCCATTGTCTATCTATAACATTTGTTTCTGCAGTATAAGGTTTAATGGCATTTAAAAACAGAATATCAACCAATATTGGTCTCTACAATAGGGAAGAGTTTTGATTCTCTTTATCACGCTACGTCACCTTCTTTGTCTCTGCTTCCCACACACTGCTAGATTTTTCCTTTAAAAACAACATAGTTAAGCCTACATTATAAACCTAGAATGTGAAACTACACACATAGCAAGGATGTATTTTTCACAACCACATAAAATGAACAACTTCTCACCCACACATTCTTGTAATCATACATATGTATGTGAAAGGCACAAAAACATCATGAAGCAAAGGAACAGTGCACGGAAACATTTGGTCCAAACTTGTAGAGCCAAAACACAGAAACCGAACAAACAGCACACTGCGATGAATCCCATTAGCTAACATACCCTGGATGTGCAGTTTGGCATCAGCTGCATCCAGCAACAATAATACATAGTAAAAATGAAAGCTATAAATCCTACCTAAATTGAGACATTTCCGTTACTGAGTGAATGGCATGAACATTGATTTATTTTTAAATATTCTGTAACATGTTCCTCCTCAGAATCAGGGCAAACAACAGCAAGTTCAAGATACAAGAGAAATCTACTCCAATGCACAACTAAAATTAAAGCAAAAGAAACCATAACCATAAATAAACAAGTTCCAGGGGGTAGCCATGTTGGTCTTCAGTAAAATAGCTAGCTTCAGATCCAGTAGCACCTAAGAGATCTTTGGGCTATGAGCTTTCGCGAGTCAGAGCTCCCTTTGTCAGAGTGAGTATCTGCCAGAGTGGTCTCTGACAAAGATGGTATCTGATGAAGGGAGCGTTGACTCTCGAAAGTTCATACCCCGAAAATCTTGTTGGTCTCTACGGCACTACTGGACTTGAATCTAGTAGAAATATACAAGTGTCCATCCTGGCTATGAGTGCATGTCATAGAAAAACACTTGATGGTAGACAGTAACGATAAGTATCCTTAACAGAAATTAAGAAGTACTTGTACAAATTGAACCTTGGGGACAAAATGCCTTTGGCATTCAAATACATTTTATGTGACAAAAACTGAGAACCAGAGTTCAAAGCAACCACAGGTCAACTAATCTGACCTTCCACTCAAAGGCAGGACCATCAAGTCACCCACATCCATGCATTTATACTCACACAAGCACCAGATCAATTTCTACAACCCACACAACTGCATACTACAAGCAAAGAACAGATCACTAAGAAACAAATCAAATTCTGGTACGACAAGAAAATCTAACTAGCCTAACCATGTGGACATGTCTCATAGCCTTTGAGATGAATCAAAATATGATCACAAGAATCAGAGTGTTGCAACTAGGGTTGTGCATATCAATATACCCAAACTGAAAATAAACCCAAAATTAGCCGTTTCAGTAATTAATTTTACCGAGTGCCAAAACCTGGGGATCTGCCTGAAGCCAAATAGGCGATTCCTGAAAAAGCCAAATAATTATTCTGCTTTTTCGGTTTCGGCTATTCACCTTTGCTCAGATGCATAGCTCTGTGCTTTCTCCAATTCCTCTTTTTTTGACTGGTTTTGTTAGGGCCCAATAGTTGGGGCCCTTTTGAGGTAGGGATCGTGTAATCAGAGCCAACTTGGTCTAACCAACCATCCAACCACACAACCATCCATCCATCACCATTCAGTGGGTTAATTTGAATAAAGCATAAAGGTTGTTTAAAAGACGGGTTCCCATCCTGAGGGATATACCCCTGAGGGATATAAGACCACTTCTACAGCTACTCATTGGCCTTTTGAAGAAGACTCCTCACCCGCGCAGATGAGCAATCTCCTTCACAAGAGCTGCCTTGGTCATGACTTTGGCTGGCTCCGATATCACAACCCCCCGAAAACCTGCTCTGAAATTGAAGGTCACCCTGAGTAGAGGCTTCGTTTCCCCACATCATGATCATCTCTTGAAATCAGATTTTTGATGACAATAAAGAAATGTTCACAGGATGTCATTTGCCACCAAAAGAAATGTTTTCCATGTGCCTTATTTTTCTTGCATTTAAGCCTTTTCCCTCAGTTTGGAAGCTAATTTACATGGACATCATGCTATGTGCCCCAGATATGAACGGAGCTCCCAGACTTTGAGATGCCAGCCTGACAATTGGCTCTTTCTGCCAGTCATCAGCAATGCTGAACTTCTGAACCTGAAAACTGATAGACAGCTTGGCTCGCAGATGCCTGGAGGATGGGGGTGACCCCTTTGCAGGCCCATAAAATTGGACCCCCTGTCCCAAAGTTCATCAAACCCCAGTGTTCGTCTAAAGAGAGTCTCTTGCAGCTACACTGCAAATATGGGGACTCTACCCCCAAAAATGCCCCCACAGGAGCTTTGAAAAAATCCCCATAGACTCTAATGGGCCCAATTTTTTTGGTAAACCCAGAAATAAAGCCGAAATACAAATTTACCAGTATGGGTATTTGTCTTATTCCGGGAGTACAAAAAAATGGGGCCCAATAAACACGAACCCCATATTTACCAGATCCCCCCCCCACATCCCTAGTCCCCAACGTATGATTAGATAGTGTCTGAGTATGGTCAGAACCAAAGAGTAACCTTTTCTAGCCATCACACGAGTTCCACAGTTTGTCATTTAAAACATGCAGTGTACCCAGTCCAATTTCCTTGAAACAACAACTGTGTGTGTAAGATATTTCTGTATGTTTTATTATTCTTGTTTAACAGTTTTGTAAGCCACCCTGGGGCCAACAAAAGAAGGGGTATAAATATTCCCAATAAATAAAAATTTTACAGGAAAGGAAGAGAGAGAAGTAGACAAAGGGAGGGGGGAGAAGTAACACAAACTTGGAGCGAAAATAGGACAGAAAGAGGAGAGTCAAATGATAAAAAGCAAGGGTAAGGGTATTGAAGGGAGCAAAAGCGATGTTACCCTCAGAACTCTCTGCACCCATGGAGTCTATACAACCACAGGTGTAGGAGGACTCCATCTCAGATCAAACTAGGGTATCATAGGAATTAAATGCAATAAAATGCCATCTTATGATGAGCTAGCAGATCACCACTGAAAACTGTGATGCTCCTTCATGGGCTTGCCTTGTGACTTGATGGGATCTCTCCAGACCAAACTGACCAAAACATGTTTGTGGAAAACAATAACCTGACATGCCATTCAGAGAGCATCTCAAACTGTACATGCCTGGCCCAGTAAGCTAATCAACCCCTCAATCAGCAAGATAACTTCATCTCCTGCCTCATTAGCATCCCCCTCAGAGTAACTCAAGAAACAAGAACAAATTACCTCCACCATTGGTGGGAAAATGTGTACATTTTTTTCATATAAGAACCCCTTTTTAGCTGGCTTTTAAGGATCAGTTTTACCACAGGACAGTCCCCTCTGCCACCCAGTTAGGAGGGGCATGCATAAAGAACTTACACCTGTATCCCCTTAGCTTTCTGGGGAACAGCCAGCTAAGGAAGAACATAGTAAAAATATTTGATACCAATATGGGGAGAAAGTAAAAGAAGTAACAGGAGAAACTGTTGAAGGGCAGTCCCTCTCTCCCTTGCCCTGCACAGATAAAGTCCTTACCCCACTGATAGGGAATTTGTGGAAAACGCAGTACTGAGTGAAGCAGCCCCCCCCCCCCGCAGCTGTCTCAACCACACACAAATGCTCACTCTGCTGTTCTCTTGCCTGGGTGGGCTCTACTCTGTCCTTGCTGCTGTGCCCCACAGAAAGCTGCATGTAACTATTCCCTAGTAGTGGCTAATATTCTCATTTGAGAAACCTGAGTTTATCTATAATTAAAAAGGCTTTAAAATGTTTGTCAGCATACAGCATTTGTTTTGAAATCCTGGCAAAAATAAATGTTTGAAACCAAGCTGTGTAAAAGCAAAATAATTACAACCAATCATTTTAACATACATTTTTTAAATGAGTCAAGCCTCTCCCCTTCTTCATCCCTTCTAAAAATGAAGCTCAGACCTAGAAATTGTAAAGTAACGATAAAGGAAATGAATCCTCCGAGTATGTGTATAGTGCAATTTCATCACTAAACATGTTAAACAACACTTTTGAGGATTTCACTTTTTGAAAAGATTACCATTCAAGAGAAAAGTTAATAACACCCTATGCTGCTCTGCATTGAATCCAGCTAAGATTGCAGCCACTTCAATATTAAAAGAGCAAAACTTTTGCTACACTTGACAAAGAGAGCAGTACGAATCTTGCAGTTGCCTACTTCAAGGAACAGGGTATGTAGTTATGTTGCTGCAATCTTTATTTATTGTGGACTGGTATTGATTTTACCCAATTATTAACTTATTAGATTTTAATTATTTTATGTTGTAAAATGCCGTGGAAAAAGTTGTTGGAAAACAGTCTATTATTTTTTTTAGATAAACAATGACAGAAAGCAGGGTCAGTGCTGCTTCTTACATAACAATTGGACAGATTGGCCTGTACATATTCTTGGCAATTATAATGTCTACAGACTTACTTAAAAAAAAAAGTCAAGAATCCAGGCCAGCCAATACACTGGCTGCATGGCTAAAATCCAGTCAAAGTCCAGCTATCCAGATATAGCTGACATTCTTGTTGGTAAATTCCATGTCCTGAACAATCAACCCACTGTAAACTCTCGAGTAGCTATTGGAAGGAGTAGGATTTTTTTACTACACCAATAGCATCTTGCCACTCTCAGAGAATCATCATTCTGGACAGTATTCTATAGTCACGATGCATGATCCTCTTTAATGGGAAGGGCAAAAAAAAGTTACTCTGGTAGGTTTATTATAGGATGACAAGTGGCTGATCCATGTTCAGTCAAAGATAGGAGGTTTTGGAAATCTGCCCCACCTCTCCTCCAGGATTCTATAAAAAGATCAAGGGCTGGAGCATGCTGATTTCCCCCATTCATTTTTCTCCCTTTACCTGACACTCAGCTGCTCCCAAGATCACATCTCTTCTGGTGAATGTTCAGTGCTCGTCTTGCCTCTCCCCACTTTCCCTTAATTTACAAAGTCATTTTGTTTGCACACCTGAAGAAACCCACTGAGAATGCATGCACCACTATATTGTCTGTAGGTTGTCTGATTTTGCAGCTTTTATCGTTTGCACAGAGCCAGTTTACTATTAGACCTAAAGATGATGTTGGAGACAGTTGTGCATCTAGCCTGCTAACTGTTTGAAGAGATACACTTAGACATTGCCAGACCATAGTTCAACTGTTCACACCTGAGCCAAAGGCTTGCATACTCTACCTCATTTCTCCCCCGCTGTCTCTTTCCCGACCATTACACATGAACTAGGCAAGCCATCGTTTGCCAGGAAATCAGAACTGCCAACCAGGAGTCCATCATATTTTCCCATTCTGCTTCCTGGCAACATATGCTTTGTGCAAATTGCAGTTTGCCTGGCTCACAAGTAAAATAAGACTGGTTCAGAAATGGGAAGGGAGGAAATCTCAGGAGGGCAGGGGGAAGTTAACTCACACTATGTTCCTGTTCCTCCTAACGATTGTGGAGGATTGTGAATGTTATGTCTGAACTGAACCTTAGACTCCCTTCGCTTTCAAAGGCTTGAACGCCTTGCATGAACATTCTCAGCTCTATAAGTAAGACAAAATAATAGAGCCATCTACCAACTGGCACCCATTTCAGGAAGTTCTATTTTAAGACTCTTACCTGCTTCTCTATGAGGCTCAAATTTGGGCCATGAGCAGCTGGCTTCTTCTATAGAGGACTTTGTCTGGATCTAGATGGACACATCATGAGTGCCAATTTTTTTGGGGTGAGGGGGGAATTCAGAGGCCCTTAAAAGCATACTCTTGTAAGATTAATACTTTCAGCAGTGGTGTGTAAAAGCAACCCTGGAATGCACTCTATTTTGCAAGTATAAATGTAAAGTAATGATAGCTAATATATCTCTGGAAAAGACAGTCACTTTTCTGAACCTGGTTGAGGATAGTGAAGTGCTTCAAAAATGCTTTTAGGTGTCCAATGGATTCAAATGACTTAAAATATAAAAATCAGCCAAAACACAAAAATGTAAAATTTTAAAAAAATTAAACATTAGACCTATCTTCTATGCAATGTTAATGTGCAATGAGGATGCTAAGCAACTTATATCTCTTTAGTGGCTAAGGTAACAAAAAAGTAAACGTAAGACAAAAAACAGGAACGGTCAACTGAAGCAACCAATATTAGAGCAAAGATAAAAGATATGGCGTTATGTTAAAAAAAAAACCCCAACAAGTTCCAACATGAAGATCTGAAAGATTGGAAATTATTGCAAACAAAGATTTTTTGTCACAAGGAAAATGAAGCAGAATCTTGGGGACCAAGACAGAAACCTCACGGCTTCAGTAGTTTCCCTCCTAGCTTCAGCCCTTACTGAGAGAAGCATCAAGCCCACCCGGTTTAAGAGAACTTAAATAAAATTTTAATCGAGAAATATTATTTTTAATGAACAACGGAAGATTTTAACCTATTTTCACTGACGTTTTGGCATGTTATGATGCCAATAAAGGTATTGTATTGTATTGATAAAAGATATGGTGTTGTGTTAAAAAAAACAAAAAAACCCCAACAACTTCCAACATGAAGATCTGAAAGATTGGGAAACTACTGAAAACAAAGCATTTTTGTGACAAGGAAAATGAAGCATAATCTTGAGGGGGAAATCAAACACCACAAAACAAATACAATCCTACCTGGTTCCCAACACTAATATTCCATTTGAACCGCACACCCCATTACAGAATGGATGCTTTAGCTTCAAAATGCAACACTTATCAGTGTCAAAGCTAAATACTTGGCAACATTGAAAACATGAAGCATGCTTATTTATATTCTCAGAAAAGAAGGGATCATTGCAGGAAATAACTGAAATGCTGACCGTTAGGGCTTTTTTGCGTAGTTGTGTATGAAAGTTGAAGATGTGTATGAAAGCTGAAATCTGAAACTACCAATGGCTCTAGGCCATAAGCTACATAATCATTTCATGATCCATTATTAATTGTATAGCACTCAATGCTCAATAAGTGCTTCACAATAAATAAAAAAATCAACTCATACCTACTGACATACAAACTGATAATACACCCACAAAATTTCTTTAAGTTGACCTGCCATAATTCCAACCAATTGTTGGAATTTAGCAGCCTCCCACAATTCGAATTCCAAACTATCCAGTTAAGAGATGTCCTGACCTGGATGGCCCAGTCTAGCCTGATCTCATCAGATCTCAGAAGCTAAACATGGTCAGTCCTGGTCAGTATTTGGATGGGAGACCACCAAGGAAGTCCAGGGGTGCTACACAGAGGCAGACAATGGCAAACCACTTCTGAATGTGTCTTGTCTTGAAAACCCTATAGGCTCACCGTAAGTCAGCTGTGACTTGACAACACTTTCCACCAAACCAAACCATTTCCCCAAGAAATTCGAAGCGCACATTAGCAGGAATAGTTCCCTCTGGATGAGAGACCACTGGAGACTGGACATCACCACATTTAGTCAAGCAAGTTACCAAAGGCTTGAGTGAATCATTTAAATTACTAAGATGCTAATTTGTGTTATATCCACTGCTTCAAGACCTAGCAGTGTCCTTGTAGGGAATGGAATTGACCTCGGTGGGGTCTTGTGTCCTGCAATACACATCCCAATAAAATAGTCCCAGCAGATCTATGACTAGCTTTTGTTTTTCTGGAAGGGGGACCTGGCAGAATGCCAAGATGTGGCTCCAACCCTACAGACTGCACCATTATTCCTGTGTCACTTCATTTATTTTTATTCATTTATTCATGTTATTTATAGTCCACCTTTTTCACAGGGACTCAAGGTGGATTACATATAGTGAGTCAGTACAATCAACAAAATGGGACATTCAATAACCAGTACATTATGGTATTAGTAATCTGGAACCACCAGAAAGATCTGAAGCAAAGCATAAGCATTAACATGACACATTAAGTGGTACTGAAATTACATAATAGGATCTTACTTACAATAAGCTATACACAGCAGTATAGACCACAAGTCCCAATCACTTATCCAAGTAAATCTGTGAATCAGTTTGTATGGTGCAGCCTTATTACCTGTGCAGAAGGCCCTCTTGAATAGCACAGCTTTGCACAGTTTGCAGAAGGCCAGGAGAATGGGCGAGTTCCTGAACTCCTCGGGCAGGCCGTTCCACAAGACAGGAGCCACAATGGAGAAAGCACATGTACTGGCAGTTGTTGATTTTGCACATTTGCAGTTCGGCACTGGCAGAAGCCCCTGCTGACCCCAGCGGAGTTGTTGTGGCAGTGGCAGCTGCTTCTCCTCTACACAGAGTGAGAGAGCAGGTGGTAGCATTGCTCCTTGCCCTTCCCTCACTCTGGGTAATAAAAGGAAGTATAAGGGAGTAGGTGGCTACAGCTGCCTCTTGCTAAGCTATTGGCACTTACTTGACTGAGTGGGAGGTTGCAAGGAATGCCCCCTAATACCTTAGAGAATTCTAGGGGATGCATTTGGCACACAGGATGCATGCTACACAACATGCATTTCCTGTTACTTCTTCCTTCCCTCTACCATCCCTTAAATTGCAAGGGAGGAGTCACCTTCACAGGATCATAGGGAGGAGTGGGTGTGCAGATGTGACAGCGACACAGAGAAAAAGAAAAGAAACTGCCATTGCAAAATGCATGCCTGAGGTCATGTACTTCTCTTTGGTTGGCCAGTTCTACACACATTAAACACAAGGCTGAATGAAAACAAAGAAGGAAAACAAGCTTCCCTTTTTGCCTACCACCTCCACCTAGCTGGGGATTCCCACAATCACAACCTTCTCCCTGGCTCTGTTTGTGCACCCTCCATGTCCATGCACAGAACACACCTTTTTACTAACACAGGGACCAACTGGGGTATAGCATGGAAATGGCATTCGTTTGTTTTATGAGTGTTTTCCTTTAATATATAATCCACATTGGTTCAGGTATTTCAGTTTTTAAAAAATGTTTGAATTATCTCAAATGTAAGTTAATGAAGTTTTTTTTGTTCGGGGGGAATATGTGTCAAGGGAAAGAGTAACAAGGGATAAAGTAGGCTGGTTAACAAATGAGAGGGAGAATTAAATTAACGAGAACTTGAAAATATGAGATTGTAAGGGTGCCTTTTCTTTATAAAATAGCCTTCAAGAAGAAGAATAGAAACCTTGATTAATAAGAAAGCAAGAAGAATGTATAAATGAATAGGTATGGAAAATGTTAATGCGCACAATATCTCTGCTTTGTAATGCCACAATGAACACAACTGCGGTAGCTCCAAATAGTCAGAGGGAAATTAGGAGGTGGAAGAGGACACAAAAGAGTGGGTTGCACTGGCCCTTAAGGGGACAAAGGAGAACACAGTCTGGCAACTCCCGGCTTATAACTTTGACCTTTCATGCCCTCACCATTGTATCAATATTAAGGGGGAAAGCTTCTAATTAAAATATGGGGATTTAAAAGAATATGCCAAATCAAAATTGACCACTGTTTCCTTTCAAGAATCATAATTAGAGCACTAAGGAAATGCAGGAGAGACCAGTTAAACTAACACATATCAAGGTCAAAAACTGTGGGCCGTACACCTTCAAGTGGGTCAGGTGAACGCAAAGCTGTAACGCTGAATAAGACAATTGACAGGGTTTTTTATTCAACGTGAGCTTGAAGCTGAGAGGAAGTACACCACTGCAGTCCTGAGTCACATTTAGCTACAAGCCTTGCTTTTTTAAGGATGCTTTTCTTATAATTGGTCTATAGTTATGATAGTTAGAGGTCCTCGACAAACAGTTGTGCTCTTAACAAAGGCTTTACTGAACTGCCAAGTGTAGGCCCAGAGAGGTGGAGCTCAGTTTCCTTAGATCCCTTCCCCCTAGGAACACAGTTCCTGTTAACATAGTTCCATTTATCATGATACATCCTCTTTGGTTTACAAGTAACATTTTTTAACAGAAACACAACCAATAAATCCACTAAATCAGGGGTCGGCAAACTCATTAGTCAAAAGAGCCAAATATCAACAGTACAACGATTGAGATTTCTTTTGAGAGCCAAATTTCTTAAACTTAAACTATATAGGTCAGGGGTCGGCAAACGCATTAGTCAAAAGAGCCAAATATCAACAGTACAACGATTGAGATTTCTTTTGAGAGCCAAATTTCTTAAACTTAAACTATATAGGTAGGTACACTGTTTATTAACTTAATAAACTTTAATTAAAGTTTTAAGTCTTAATTAAACTATAGGTACACTGAATAAAACTTGATATCATACTTAATAGTGATCTTATTTATTGATAAAAAATTCTAAGTCCCTGCCATTTCCCCCTCCCCGTCCGGAGTCCTCGTCTGGAGGCCTGGTCTACCGCCATAAAAGCCTATTGGTGGACCTGGCTTTTTCCCCTCCTCGGAGTCCAGGTCTACCACCAAGAAAGCCAGTGGGTAGACATGGCCTCCCAATGGGACTCAGCTGGAGGCCAGGTCTACCAAAGGAAGCCCGCCCCGCCCAACAGCTGATAGGCAGGGGCAGGAACCGCTGAGCCGCCCGCCCAGCAATCGCGCGGCTAGATAGGAGGGGAGGTTTTAGCCTCCCAACCATTGAGGGCAAGGGAAAGGGGGACCCGGCTATTCTCCACGGCGTCGGGGGGGAAGAGACAGTGTGCCCGCTCGCCCGCTCTCTCTCTCTCTCTCAGGCATGCCGGCTCCGCAGCCCGGCTGCCAGCGTGAGCGGGCGCAAGAGCAGGGGCTCCGAACCAAGTTCGGAGAGCCACACTCAACAAGCCAAAGAGCCGCATGCGGCTCTGGAGCCGCAATTTTGAGACCCCTGATATAGGTAGGTACACTGTTTATTAACTTAATAAACTTTAATTAAAGTTTTAAGTCGTAATTAAACTATAGGTACACTGAATAAAACTTGATATCATACTTAATAATGATCTTTTTCATTGATAAAAATTAAATTGTAAGTCCCTGCCATTTCCCCCTCCCCGTCCGGAGTCCTCGTCTGGAGGCCTGGTCTACCGCCATAAAAGCCTATTGGTAGCCCTGGCCTCCGACTGAATCCCATTGGGAGGCCAGGTCTACCCATTGGCTTTCTTGGCAGTAGACCTGGCCTCCGGAGGCCCATAGAAGCCAATTGGTGGACCTGGCCTCTGAAGGGGGACTTTTTCCCCTCCTTGGAGTCCAGGTCTACCGCCAAGAAAGCCAGTGGGTAGACATGGCCTCTGAGGAGGGAAAAAAGTAAGTAAGGTATCCATAAAATTAAATCATGACAATGACTGACAAACACTTAATGTGAACAATGTGAGCAAACTTCTAGATTCACAGACGCAGTAAACACATGAGAACATAAGAAAGGCCGTGCTGGATCAGACCAAGGCCCTTCAGGTCCAGCAGTCTGTTCCCACAGTGGCCAACCAGGTGCCTCCAGGAAGCCCACTAGCAAGACCAGTGCAGCATCATTGTCCTGCCTGCGTTCCATAGCACCTGATATAATAGGCCTGCTCCTCTGATCCTGGAGAGAATAGGCATGCATCATGACTAGTATCCATTTTGATTAGTAGCCATGGATAGCCCTCTCCTCCAAGAACAGGTCCACTCCCCTCTTAAAGCCCTCCAAGTTGGTAGCCATCACCACCTCCCGGGGCAGGGAGTCCCACCATTTAACCACGCGTTGTATGAAGAAATACTTCCTTTTATCAGTTTTGAATCTCCCACCCTCCAGCTTCAGCAGACGACCCCGAGTTGTAGCATTACGTGTGTCCCGGGTCGGGGGCCCACCCCGCGCCCTGGGGCTTTCCCGCCACCCTCCACTTACCAGACAAGCCCCTGCGCTGGCTCCAAAGTGTGCCTCTTCCTGGCTTACAGGGACCCGCAGGCCCAGAAGTCAGTGCCGCAGAAGACAGGGCGCCACGGCCCAGCGCCAAAGGAAGCCTGCCCCGCCCAACAGCTGATAGGCAGGCGGACCCGGGCCAGGAACCGCCCAGTCGCCCGCCCAGCAATCGCGCGGCTAGAGGGGACGGGAAGCTTTAGCCTCCCAACCATTGAGGGCAAGGGAAAGGGGGACCCAGCCATTCTCCACAGCGGGGGGGGGGGGGAAACAGCGCGCCCGCTTGCCTGCTCTCTCGTGCTCGCTCTCTCTCTCAGGCGCACCGGCTCCGCAGCCCGGCTGCCGGCGCGAGCGGGCGCGAGAGCAGAGGCTCCGAACCAAGTTCGGAGAGCCGCACTCAAGGGGCCAAAGAGCCGCATGCAGCTCTCGAGCCGCAGTTTGCTGACCCCTGAACTAAATGAACTGTCTGGTCTAAGTTTTGTTTAGCCACAGAACTGAGTTTAATAAACGGATACTAAAGCAAGGTCTCTTGTGCTGTTACTCAGTTACATAATCTTTAAGGTCTTCTTCATGTATATCCATATCGCGGGTGCCCACTATTAGTCTCTGGACCTGGTTCTTCTTTCTGCTGATCTTTTTCAGTAGCTTCAGTGTCTGGAGGTGTCTCTTCTTCAACGGGCACTTCCTGTTGCTCCTCGAGTGGTTCAGGCATATCATATCTGTTATGACATCATTGTTTTCTATTCCTACGAATCACCTGCCATCCTTGTGTAATGACTTTGTACGATCAGGGTGCCACTTCTACTTTCACCGTTCCCTCTATGCAAAGCTTGTGGTTCATTCTTTCTGGATGGATTCTAACAGGTATGCCAGGAGTTAAGGGCGATAAGTCTTTTGCAGACCTATTATATATAAAAAACATTCTTATAACCTCTGGTTGTGGATCATTTCTTCTCTATTTCAGGCCTTCTCTCCTTCAGCCAGCAGAAGGAGGTCTCCTCTCATAGGAAGTAGAGGTCCTCCGGACCATTAGTGCTTATGCTGGACTTGTCAGGCAACTCTGAGGGAGTATTTCTGTGTGCCAAGAATGCTAGCCAGGGACCAGTATCTGCAATAATTGCCTTCAATAGCAACTTTTGGGTAAATTTCATTGCCGATTTCATGTTATCGTTACTTTGTGGGTAAGCTGGAGATGAAGTGTGGTGGTCAAACTCCTACTTTGTTGCAAATCGTTTAAAAGCTGAGGAGAACTGAGGTCCATTATTGGAAAAGACTATGTGTAGAATGCCATACCTTGCAAAGTGTGCCTTCAGTTTAGCAATAACTGTTTTACATTTAGTGTTTGAGAATGCATCAGCTTCCCCAAAGTTGGATTAATAATCTTCAGTGACTAAGGATACTGCTGCTCCCTAAAGGTAAACAAGTCAACTCCAACCTTTTCCATGGTCTGGTGGGCACCTCATGAGGTAGGAAAGTCTTCTTCTGTTGTCACAAGACTGACACAATATTACATCCTATTATCAAAGATCATAGTTGTGAACTATTGCCAGGCCAATAAACACACTCCCTTGCCCTTCGAAGGCAACTTTCAATGCCCTGGTGAGAAAGAGCCTTGGCTACTTACCGTGAAGGCTTCTTCTGCTCAGAGGGACGAAGGGCATCTTCAGGATGGGTGTTTCCTTTTCCTCTTAGCTCGGGAGGCAGGATTTAATATTTAAATTTTCCCTTGACTACTGAGGGTAAACGCCCCCTAGAGCCAGTTAAAAACTTTCCAAGCCTTATAGAGATAAACTGAGAAAAAACTTGTAATACATAGTTGTTAAGAATAAACTGTGAACAATTTATAGCAAAAAACGTGAGAAAGTAGATAGAGTAGTCGTTAAGAAGACTGTTAATGCGAGGTCTAATTGATAACCCTGGAAAAAACTATGGAAGTGGTACTGCTAAATGAATACCAAATCTAGAGAGGACGTCTGGGAGGGCAAGATGCCCTTCGTCCCTCTGAGCAGAAGAAGCCTTCACGGTAAGTAGCCAAGGCTCTTTCTCGGCTCAGAGGGACAAAGGGCATCTTCAGGATGGGACATACAAGAGCAGTCCCCGCCCAGGGTGGGTTAGACGTCCTGTAATATGCTTTGCAGCACTCGCCTACCGAATGCCGCTTCAGCTGACGAGTATAGGTTTAGCTTGTAGTGTCGTACGAAGGTAGACACTGACGACCATGTGGCGGACCTGCAAATTTCGTCTATGGGAGTCTGTCTGTCAAAGGCGGTGGAAGTGGCTGCACTTCTAACTGAGTGTGCAGTTATGCCCCCTGGTATAGGTAGTTTACTCTCTGCATAAGCTGACTTGATGCATAAAGAGATAGTGCGGCTGATCGATGCTCTAGACATGGGTTTGCCCTTTCTAGGTTGTGATATGTTAATGAATAGGGCATCAGAAGTTCTGATACATTCTGTTCTGGATATATAAATGTGAATGGCCCTTCATACATCTAGAGAGTGCCAAGCCTTTTCCTTTGGTGTCTTTGGGTTGGGACAGAAGGAAGGCAGGACTATGTCCTGTACCCTGTGAAATTGTGTGTTGCATTTGGGCAAAAAGGAGTGATCATGTCTAAGCACCACCTTGTCCTTGTGGAAGGTAATGAGTCCAGGACGAATAGATAATGCTCCTATTTCTGAAACTCTACGAGCCGATGTTATAGCCGTTAGAAAGAGTACTTTCATTCTAAGAGGTTCGAATGGAGGTTTGGTTAGTGCAGTTAGAACTGTGTGTAGGCTCCAAGTAGGGAACCTGTGTCTTACTGGTGGGTTGATAATGCTTAGGCCCCTGAAGAATAATTTGATGTGAGGATGCTTTGATATCTTGTAGCCTGCTACTCTTGGAACAATGGTGGCTATGGAGGCTAACTGTCTCTGTAATGTGGATGTTGCTAACCCCATCCTTTGACCTTCCTGTAAGAACGATAGTATACCAAATGTTCTGGGTTTGAGTGGATTAATGTCTTTTCGTCTGCACCACCTAGTAAAAGCCTTCCAAGATGAACTGTAGATTCTCTGGGTGGAAGGTTTGCGTGCAGCCTGAATGGTGTTGACTATGTCTTCAGTGTAGCCTAATTTGAAGAGTCTTCTCCGTTCAATACCCAAACGGTCATTTTGTACCATCCTGGATTGGGATGGCACTCTGGCCCTTGTATCAGGAGATCCTGTCTGTCTGGGAGTCTCCAAATGTTGTTGTGTGACATTTGTATCAATGTCGGAAACCAGGGTCTTCTGGGCCAGTAGGGGGCTATGAAGATGACATGTGCGTTCAGGGTTCTTATTCTCCTCAGTACTCTTGGTATGAGAGGGAGAGGAGGGAAGGCATAAAGCAGTCCCCTGGGCCATGGGGCTGTTAGCGCATCCGTTTGTTCCGCCCCTTGCTGGGTGAACCTGGAGTAGTACTGAGGTAGTTGGTGGTTCAGATTGGAAGCAAATAGATCTATTTGTGGTGTACCGAATCGCTGTGTGATGTTTTGAAATATGTCTGGGTGAAGGGACCACTCTGCTTCGTTGATGGTCTCCCTGCTGAGCCAATCCGCTTGAATATTTGTGATTCCCTGAATGTGTTCCGCTTGAAGTGATGCTAAGTTGGACTCGGCCCAATTTAGAATTCTCAGAGCTTCCTTGTGAAGGGTCGATGAGTGTGAACCCCCCTGCTTGTTTAAATGCGCCTTTGCGGCCACGTTGTCTGTTCTTATTAGAATGTCCTTTCCTTGAATCAGTGTTGTGAAGCTTTGTAAGGCTCTGAATATCGCTCTGATTTCTAGAGCGTTTATGTGCAACTTTTGTTCCTGGTGAGTCCAATTGCCTTGGGCAATTTGACCCTGAAAAGTTGCTCCCCAGCCAGTTGTGCATGCATCTGTGTAAATTTGCTCCGGAATCGGGTGAATGAATCTGAGTCCTTTCGAAAGATTGTCTTTCTGTGACCACCAAAGGAGGCTGAGTTTGACTCTTTTGGGAATAATAACGCTGAGATCTCGTTTCTTTTGTATGTCCCTCTGAAAGGGTTTGAATAACCACTGCAGGGGTCTCGCGTGTAGGCGGGCCCATTGAACAGTGGGGATGCAAGCTACCATGTGTCCTTGTAGTTTGGCAAGTGACATGAGTTTGGTCGAATAAGAATTGTATGCTTTCTTGGCTAGGGAGGATATGAGGATGATCTTTTCCTCCGTCAGAAAGAGTTTGCTGAGTTGAGTGTCTATGAGTACTCCTAGATGTTGTAATCGATGTGTAGGACTTAGGTTGCTCTTTTTGAAATTGACCGAGAACCCGTGTTTTGTCAATGTGTCTAGTACCAGTCTTGTGTGATGGTGGCTTTGTTGAATTGAATCTGCACATACTAAGATGTTGTCTAAGTAGGGATGTATGCGTATGCCCTCTCTGCGTAAATCTGCTACCAAAGTAACCAGTACTTTGGTGAATACCCTTGGGGCAGATGTTAACCCGAAGGGGAGGGCTCTGAACTGGTAGTGATTGCCCTGGTACAGGAACCTTAGGAAGCGACGATGTTGTGGGTATATGAGAATGTGCATATACGCTTCCGTGAGATCTATGGACGTGAGGAGGTCCATAGGTCTTAAGGCCTCTGAGATCGACTTCAACGTCTCCATTCTGAATCGCCTCAGTGGGATAAATCTGTTCAGAAACTTCAGATCTAGGATGGCTCGCCATCCGCCATCTTTTTTGGGAACGGTGAAGAATACTGAATAGATTCCCAATGAGGTTTCAATGGAGGCACCATCTCGATCGCTTTGATGTCTATGAGGTGACGAATTGCTTCTGCGGTTCTGTGTAATTTGTCCCTGTTTTTGGATGTTGGGGATGTCAATAGTCTGTCTGCAGGAATGCATGAGAATTCTATTTGATATCCCTGTGCTATTATGTTGTGAACCCACTGGTCTACATGAGGGGTTGACCAGTGTGTTAAGAAATGACTGAGCCTGCCCCCCACAGGCTGTATGTCGGCGTCACTGTTTTGATTGTTGGCCTGGTTTGTTCCCCTTATCATTTTGGAAGGAGGAGAATCTTGAATTCCTGTTGAATCTACCTGTCTTCCGAAAGGAATGACGGTTTTGTCGCCATTGATTATTTTGTCCCCACTGGGGTTTGCGTTGGTCAGGCCTAAATTTTTGTAAGGTGTGGTAGGAACGAAAAGTGTTAGAACTGGAAGAGTTCTTAAAATCTTTGTGAAGAGACTTAGGTAAGGCTTGTTTTTTGTCCTTAGTCTCCACTAGAATAGTATTTAGCTTTTCCCCAAACAGGCGTTTTCCCTGATAAGGGTAACCCATTAGGACTGATTTTGACCTGTGCTCTACCTGCCAGGGGCGTAGCCAAAGGGCTCTTCTAGCTGCTGCTGACGTGGCTAGTGCTCTAGCCGCAAAGGTCATGGTGTCCAAGGTAGAGTCGGCCAAAAATGATACAGCCCTTAGTAATCTAGAGACACCTTCACAGGCCTGTCTTTCCTCTTGCGGAATGATCTGGTTTAGTTTCCTGGCCCAGATAACTGCTGCTCTTGAGATCAGAGCAGATGTGATAGAGGCTTTAATAGCCAAGGCAGAGGCTTCATGTGATTTTTTACATGCAAGCTCCGCCTTCCTATCAGCAGGGTCTCTGATTAATGCTTGGCCCTCTTCTGTGACAGTGTCAGATGTGTGAAGTGTAGTTACTGGTGCCTCCACAGGGGGCACTTTGAGCATCTCTGAGGTGGCCTCATCTAAATTGTAAAATTTCTTTGATGTTATTGGGAACTGCTTGGAAGCCATCGGCTTATCCCATTCTGATTTTATGAGAGATATAAAATATTCCGGTACAGGAATGACTTTGTCTGGAATGTCATGCATATGAAAAAATTCTTTCATCCCCTTTTTCTTTTGAGAGAAGGGTCATTGTCGTCTGAAAGGTCAAGTGCTGCTAGAGTTTTTGTGAGCAGTAGGGGGAATTCCTCAGTATTAAACACTCTAGACTGCTTAGGTTGTTCTATTATATCTTCCCCATCGGAACTGAATTCGCCCTCCTCTCTTTCCATTTTCTCATCGCTAGAGGAAATGGAGTCATCTCCTTCCTCCCCTTGCATAATTTGCTGACTTGAAGTGTCTTTAAGTGCAGCCTTGGTGGGCCATCTATTATCCCCAGCATAGGTATTGCTAGAACCAGATTGCTTTGGGCGGGCACCCAAGGACGCATAGTCCTGCAGGGTCTGAGGTTGAGTGGTCAGCAGGGGTATCTGAACAGATGGAGAGGGAGAGGGAGGGGGTTGGGCTGCTCTCAAGCCTTCAGTGAAGGCGTCCTTAATAAGGGCCGTGAGCTCCGCTTTAAGAAAGGCTAGTCCGCCATCTTGAAAGAGTGGTGGGGGAGTCCTACCGGTAGTTGCTGTCTCCGTCGCTGCTTCAAGTCCTTGAACTATAGGCGAGCCGCCAGAGGACGAAGCGGTAGTAGGCAAAGGCGAGCCGCCAGCCTGTTGTTGCTGCTGCGGGGGAGCGGCCAGAGCCGCTGTAATCCCCGTGGCGCTAGCCGTTGCGGGAGCCGGTCCGCTTCCTTTGGGCGCGCCTGCAAGCCGAGCGGCATCAATAAGGCGTTTTGCGCGCTTACCGCCGGTCGAGACGACCCTTTTGCGCTTGCCGCTGCCTCCGCCGCTAGTGCTGACCTTCTTTTTATTTTTGGCCCCTGAGTCAAAGGATTGACTGGTGGAGGGCTGGATTGGATCGGGCATAGCTTTTAGTAGGCTAGGATCCAAATCGGCTGATGCAATAAAGCCATCGTTTTGCCGATCCGCCATTTTGTTTTGGCGGGAAGGGTCTCCCCTGTATAAAATTATTTCTATTTGAGAGATAAGTATAGAAGGGAATAGGAAGAAAAGATAGACAATTTTTTTTTTGATAGAATAGAATAGAAATAAAGAAGAGTAGAAGGATAAGGTTTCTCTTTCCTCGAAGCTAAGAGCTGCGTAAGGCTGCTCTCCCGATAAAGGCAGGAAATAGAACTGGCTCTAGGGGGCGTTTACCCTCAGTAGTCAAGGGAAAATTTAAATATTAAATCCTGCCTCCTGAGCTAAGAGGAAAAGGAAACACCCATCCTGAAGATGCCCTTTGTCCCTCTGAGCCGAGAAGCATGAATTTTTTGCATGACCTCCTTATGTAAGGAATCTGGTACAACTGCTCTCTACCTTCGAAAAATGATTCTGTCCTGTACACTCAGCTCATCTTTGCATTGAAAGTATGCCTCCGCCACTGCTGGTACCTGACATTTGTCTTCAGGCCATTCTTTTAGTATTGTTGCCTTGACAGCTTGCAACTGTATGTCCTTGTCTGTGGCCTCTTAAATTTCCCAAAGTTTCCTTGATGAAATGTGGAGACAGTGTCGCATATTGATGGATCCAATGCCCTGGTCCCCCTCTTCAGACTCACTGCTGTTAGGCATATATGCTCTAGTAAGGGTGTAAATTAGTACAATTTCTCAACCTGGACAATATTTGATCTCCACATCATAGTGTCAAAGTCACATCAACACTCACTGTTATCTCATTTTCTGGAGGCCTCTGCTGCCCTTCCCTACATCAAGACATAGTTCTAGTGTGACATCTACTTCCTTGAGTAGTCTGTCTTGTAGGGAATGATCCCAGGTTCCACAGACTATTCTATCCCTAATAAAGGAATCGGTTAGGTCTCCAAAGTTACATGCTGTTGCTGATGTACTTAAGGCAGTAACGTAAGAATCCATAGTTTCAATTTCAGCTTGCACTCTGGTGAAAAATCTATGCCTATCAATAGTTTCATTTCTCTTAGGCATGCAGTAAGTATCTGAGGCTGTTAAGCAATGCTGAGAGACTAGAATCTTTGCTTATTTTGAGAACATTGCACACTTCTCTGGATCGCTCTCCTAACAGGTAAAATAAAAACTTAACTTTCCTGGCATCATCCTCTGCTTTTACAGTCAAGTCTGTATACAGCTGAAATTCTTCCTTGCAGTGATTTTATTGAGCTAGATTGTTGTCAGTGAAATCCAGAGGTACAGGGGGTTTCAGACTAACTTCTGTGGCAGTAATTTGGGTTCTCCTGCTTCCACCACGTTGTGATAGTGAGCGGGTCTCGACAAACAATTGTGCTCTTAACAAAGGTTTTATCGAACTGCCAAGTGTAGCCCCAGAGAGGTGGAGATCTGTTCCCTTAGAACTCTTCCCACTAGGAACACAGTTCCTATCAACATAGTTCCATTTGTCATGAGGCACACACTTCATGAACTTGTCCATTTTCCTTTCCATTTTTGGCTAGCATACAGATGACCTGTAAATACTAAAGCAACTATATTCTACAAATCAAACAGATAAAGCAAATTTTTTTTGCCATCAAGTTGCAGTAGCCTTACAGCAACCCCGTAGAGTTTTCAAGGCAAGAAATGTCAGAGGTGGCTTGCTATTGCCTCCCTCTGCATAGCGACCCTGGTATTCCTTGGTGGTCTCCCATCCAAATCCTGACCACAGCCAACTCTGCTTAGCTTCCGAGATCTGACAAGACCTGGCTAGTCTGGGCTATCCAGGTCAGGGCAGTTAAAACAATAGTCTGACAAAAAAAGAAGTTTACTATTTTCGCAGGAATGTGATGAACTACACACAGTTGGACTGGCAAAAGACTGCAAATGCCCTCTTAGGATCAAAACCAATGCTCACACAGGTCTGCTCCAAAAAGCCCAAGCATAACACCATTTTACTTTTGGATTTTCTAAGAAATGTATGCCAGGCGTCTGGAAGAGTTGCTCCTTTCCAACCCTTCTGTATTAGCCACCTGTTTTGGAAATAGCTGTGGCTTTTTTTTTCAATTACCTTGCGGTTGATTTGTTGCTTTAAAGGCAGCACCTGCCCCGCTATACTTTTTCACTGCGCTACATGCATATGCAACGTGTTTATGATCGCAAACAGAAGGAGCATGAAGAAGCTTCACCACCTCTAATTAAAACAGGGTGCATCCTACAATTTTATCCATGTAGAACACGGCTCACTTATCTGTTTAAGTGTATTGGCTTAGTTTGCAACTGCCAAGGTACAGGTGTCAGTAGATGACAGCCATAAGCTGCTGAGGTGGGAGTTTTCGGCTAATCCTTTTAGGCAGATGTGATGCAGTAGATCAAAGCCTAGGAGCTCGTGGTCTGGACTTGAATGCACCAGCTGGGACAGTGCTTGGCAGGGAAATGCTCTGCAGTCCTGGCTATTTATAACAGGGGCAACACCATCACTCCCCGCCCCCCAAAAAAACCTATGTCAGTAAGCTTAAAGTACACTTTATGCACTTGCCAAACCAGGCTTACACCACAGGGACAGCAGAGGGAGAACGTAACTGACTCATCACAACACAGTGCCGTACTCACTATGCCACCAAAACCTGGGGAAGGGGGAAAGGGGACGCAAAGGGAAGATGTTTTTAATGATGTTACCCAGCTTGCTGGGGAGGGCAGGATAAAAATGTGAAAATATACATGAAAATAAATGAAGCATCACGGCAATATTCTTTCCCTCTTCTTTTGCCAAATTTGAGAGCTAGCGTGGTGTAGTGGTTAAGAGAAGTGGTCTCTGATCTGGAGAACCGGGTTTGATTCCCCATTCCTCCACATGAGCGGCGGAGGCTTATCTGGTGAACTGGATTTGTTTCTCTGCTCCTACACACGAAGCCAGCTGGGTGACCTTGGGCAAGTTACAGCTGTGTTAGAGCTCTCTCAGCCCCACCTACCTCACACGGTGTCTGTTGTGAGGAGGGGAAGGGAAGATGATTGTAAGCTGGTTTGATTCTCCCTTAAGAGGCAGAGAAAGTTGGCAAATAAAAACCAACTCTTCTTCTTCTGAATAACTGCTTTTTAAAACAGAGTTCCGCAGGCAAATGTTATACAAAGGAGGATGTAGCAGGGATTACGCATAAAGTTTCCTAGGGCCATTCAAGATAACTAAACATCAGCACCAATAAAATTTTAGCACAGCTCCCACCACCACCAATAACAAGAGATGAGACACTGCAAAAACTATATGGATACGAACTTCCCAGCATTGCCCTACTTACGGCTAACACTCAGCACCAAAGGGTTCAGAAACAAAGCTACTAACCCCGTCTTTCAAAAAGCTTCTTAAATACAGTTTAAAGCACAGCAAACTACAGCCACCTGCCTGAAAGCCAATAGGCAGCGCACAGTTTAATCAATATACTCCACTTATGTTCACTCCCATTTTATTCACAGGCACCTTGGTTTTCTAAGTCCATTCTCGGCTAGCTGAACCTTTTCACAGAAGCAAAATTAATAAAGGGCAGTGGCATGTTTTTTTCCCCAATTTATGCTGTTCTGCCCATATTACTTATTGAATTAAATCCAGGAGACTGGTAAGGATTAGTTTTTATCAGATTCTTTCTTGGGCACATCTGATTTGGATACTGGCTGAAATTCAGAATTTCATGCATATCTTCTAATTCTGAATTCAGGGATGTTTGGAAAGGGTAGGAGTGTATTCTGACTACAGTACACATAATTTATTTACATAGATCACTTGAAGCAGCAGGTTATGGTTCCAGTATATAGCTGGATGGGGAAAGGGGAACCGGTTGTGACAGAATGGGGAAAGAGCTAACTGTTCATGCCATAGCGAATGCATTAGGAGTTCAGGGCTTTGCTCAAACCAGCCAGATATATTCTGTGTTTTTCTTGCAACTAAGAACTTCTATATATGTTCCAAGTTATTACACGTTCACAGCAGGTAGCTAAATCTTTAGCTTTTACCCAACAGAGAGGTAAGTTCAAATTCCAGTGACTGTTTCTACTGCCCTATAGAAAAGCTGTAACTTGAGTTACCAAACTCCCTGGGATGCCAGAGAAAGATAAACATATTGCCTACATATTGCCTTTAAAACGCAATCAGTTAGAAGGTTATGGAGTAACTCATGTGAACACATATGCCTTATTTAGGTGTTGCAAGTTATGAGAGTTTATATCAGGGAGATATCTCCTCTCAACCATGAAGCTCATTGCATGACCTTGGACCGGTCACACTTTCAACCTGACCTACATCTTAAAAGATTGTTGCAAGGATAAAATAGGATACCCCATATACTCTGCCATAAATGAAAAAGACTGTTGATGTTGTAAATTTTTCCAGTGGAAAAATTGGGAAAATTGGGGGAGCACTGGGAAAAACCCTTATACTATATAGACAATTAAACCATTTCCCACCATCTGGTTATCTGGTGAGCGTTATTAATTTGGAAGGCGCCACCCGAAATCTACTGGAAATTTGGAATGGTTCAATTTTTAGAATTTGAAATAATGGGATTTTATGTATAATGTATTTTATGGTTTGATATATTATTGTATTTATAATATACTCTGGTTGTGAGCCGCCCTGAGCCAGACCTTGGTCAGGAAAGGACAGAATAGAAATCTAATTAATAATAATGATGACAACGACGATAATGATGATAAGTAGTAGTAGTAGCTCTTTGGAAGACACATGGAATCCAAATGTAGTCAATCAATCAATCAATCAATGATTACAAGTAACAAATTTACTAAAAGGGCAAGACACATATCAAAGAGATGTGGTTCATTTCACACCTTGTATATGTGGAACTGCCTTTGAAAACAATGTAGAAACTTCAATTATTTCCGGACATATTGAAAGTGTTCTTACTTTTAAGGCTCCAACAGGCTTCCACGTTCTCCTATGCCGTCATTCCCACCATTGTTCTCTGTGCAGAGGTGAGGCAGTGTCAAGCAGAAACGAGGCATTTTCAGTGGTGCCACCTTGGCTTTGGAATGCTCTCTCCTTAGCTCACGTAGCACCTACTTTACTGTCTTTTAGGTACCAGGTCAAAGCGTATCTCCTCAATCAAGCTTTTAAATAAAGGACTCCCATCTTTTTAGCTTTGGTTTCTATGGCTTGATTCTAACCTGAGAACTATTTACTGACGCCATTTTAGACTGCTGAACATTGTTTTATGCTGTTTTTACATCCCTGAAGACTCTGGTATTGTTTTATTGGCCTTGAATTATGATTTATTGAACACATGGAGTTGCCTTTGACTGAGCCAGACTATTAGTCTATCAAAGTCATCAGTATTATCTACTTTGACCGGTAGCAGTTCTCCAGGTTCTCAGGCTGATAGCTTTCCCATCACCTACTATTTGATCTTTTTAACTAGAGATGGCAGGGATTGAACCAGGGTTCTGCATGTAAAGCAGAGGCTCTACCACAGAGCCACTACCCCTAAAATTTTAACATGAAGCTGCCTTATACTGAGGCAGACCATTGGTCTTTCAAGGTCAGTAGTGTGTACTCTGTCTTGCAGCAGCTCTCCAGGATCTTTCATATCACCTACTACCTGATCCTTTTACCTACAGATGCCAGAGACTGAATCAGGGACTTTATGTATGAGGCTTCCCATCCAGTGTGTTTTTTTTTTAAAATTTTAAGAGCAGTCAACATTTTCTAAATAAAATTAATAACAATAAAAATAAATCATAACAAACAATGGTATCCATCAGTATATAAAGGTTTTTTGCTATCTCATTCTATACTATTCTATGGTGAAGAAGGGTCCCTCCCCTTCATCCAGATGGAAGTATCAAGCAACAGAGCAGAGAGGCTCTCTGACAGAGAAATAAAATCTTACCCACTCAGCTGACAAGTATTTTGTTCAGGAAAAAGAAGCAACTCCCACATTTGACCCAGCACTGAGTGAAATTTATCTAAGCCACCACTGCCACCCCCATCCTAATCTCTGGCAAAAACTAAAATAGTTGTTATTTATCACACTTACCTTTATACATCAGATTCTGAAGCCTACCCTTTAAAACGAATGACTGAAACTAAGAAAGGGAGGCCTCAAGCAACTGGATGGGAAAATATTCTGCATCTTCTTTTCAGCTTGGCATCTAAATACAAGACTTAGAACTCAACAAAGCCTGCAGCCCTGTATGTTTGGGGAATGTAAAGAAAGAGTCCATTTTGTGATCCCAAATAGGGAAAAATTAGTGAACAGCATAAATAACAGGTGCATCCATCTTCTGGGAGAACATAAATAAATGAAAACAAAATTACACTAGTCCCTTCTAGATCATTTTGAACATACTTTACAATCTTAATCCTGTTTCTCCTTGCTACAAATCCATGAGGTCGGTCACCATTTAATAGCTTGCTTTCACGGAGAACTGCTAAATTGCAGGTCCATATTTCTGTGTGGAGAAAATTATACTGTATACCTTTATAAATAACACAGCACTTTAACCTTGCATAGCCCTTCACAAAGATTAAAAATGACACCTCCCTTTTTCACAGAGCTGCAGTCCCCGTGCAGGGAACACAGAAAGAAAAATCAGACAAGGGCATGGCTAAGCGTTACAATGAAAAGTTGTTTTGGCCAGCCATCTGATGGTGGTGGTAGCCGTGTCTCTGAAGGATAAAAACATGCAAGAACAAGGTGGGCTTTTGAGAATCCGGAGAGGAAAGAAGGAAGGAAGGAAGGAAGGAAGGAAGGAAGGAAGGAAGGAAGGAAGGAAGGAAGGAAGGAAGGAAGGAAGGAAGGAAGGAAGGAAGGAAGGAAGGAAGGAAGGAAGGAAGGAAGGAAGGAAGGAAAGAGAGAAAGAACTTCAGGCAACAAGACAAGTGTCACAAGGTGCAGAAGGCTAAAAACAAAGAGGAAATAAAACACGTGGAAGACACGTGATAGTTGTGGTGGAAGGTGAAACGGACAGTTGAATAGTACCAAGTGCAGCCTTCCTGAGAGACCATGATATTCTCAGCCATTGATCAAATACAGCCATTGATCGAACACAGCTATTTTCAAACCAGAAACTTATGGTTTTATCGTTGCTATTCAAGACTGTGTAACTGCTGCCAATAATTATCAAAAATATCTAAGATAGGGTTGCCAACCTCCAGGTACTAGCTGGAAATCTCTTGCTATTACAACTGATCTCCAGCCGATGGAAATCAGTTCCCCTGGAGAAAATGGCAGCTTTGGCAACTGGACTCTATGGCATTGAAGTCCCTCACCTCCCCAAACCTCGCCCTCTTCAGGCTCCGTCCCAAAAACCTCCCACCGATTGCGAAGCGGGACCTGGCAACCCTAATCTAAGACCACTGACACTTGTCAGTCAGAGGTAAATCAGAAAGAAAAAAAAACACATAATAGCTAGCTGCCATTATATTCTTGTGTCATTTATTTGGTAGAAAATACCAAGTCATCAATCCAGAACTTTCCCATATTACAAATATAGCCTTGTACAGCAACCACCTTATTATAACAGAAAAAACACAGCTATAATGATTCTAGTAATATTGAAAATAAGGCTTGGAAATAATGTGTGCCTGAAAACAGTTCATATAATACCCCTCCCCATCATTTCTCGGGGTTTATCAAATACCCTCTACCAAGATTTTAAAGAAAAAAATTCTATTGGTGAGTTCAGGTGAGACTTCAGTTCGGGACTCCAGGTTCACAGTTCAATCTCCTAGACAGTACTGCCCACTAGCTCTCATACTAGCTAAGTAGATGCTAAGTTCTTCTGTCCTACAAAAAAATAACTAAAAGCAAGAAGTAATGATTCTCCACTGTGACAGCTGATGTCAGGGGTGACTTTGAAGGAGCTAACTCTCTATAACAGGAATCAAAATTGCAAAGAATATTTAAAGGAATACAGAGAAAATCTACAGTGTGAATGTTAAGCCTGTGAGCTTCTCATTATGACAAAAAAGGACATGAGTATACCATCTCTTTGTGCGAGAAATAGTGAGGTAAGATCCACAGAGGCATTAGAAATTATGTCCAGTCAGAAAACTTTCATCGTTTTATAGGCACCAGGGTTGGAGGTCAAAAACTAAGTAACAATTTTCATCATTCTTGATTATCTCAGAGAGATTCTGAAACAGATGGAAGTCGCTCAGCCATTCAGGCTCAATTCAATATTTCATTCTGACAAGGCTCTGACACCTTGAATACACTGGGACTAGGAACAGGTAAATTTATTTTTAGTTAAAAACCCCCTACTATCAGATTTGACAACATGCTGTCAGTCAGCAACAAAGAACAATTTGTTACACACACACACACACACACACACACACACACACACACACACCCTTCTACAAAGCTTCAAGGAATCCTCCTTTAAATTCCAGGGGGGAAATACCGTAATTTTCGCTCCATAAGACGCGCTTTTTCCCTCCTCAAAAGTGAGGGGAAATGTCTGTGAGTCTTATGGAGTGATTGTGTGTGTGTGACCATAACTGGAGCCGAATCGCCAAGAGCAGCAGTTAGCAAACCGCGGCTCCCGAGTGCGGCTCTGCCACAAATCCCCCCCCGCTGCCCAACAAACAGCTGATGGGTGGGGGGGGTTCAAACTGCTCTGCGCATGGATCCCCTGGACGAGCCGCCAGAGGTTTCCTGCCCTGCCCTCCCCCCCATGGATCCCCCGGCCTGCGCGCTGGACACGCCGCCGGGGAGCCCCTGCCCTGCCCTCCCCCCTCGATCCCCCGGCCTGCACCCTGGACGCGCTGCCAGAGAGCCCTGGCCTGCCTTCCCCCCGATCCCCCAGCCTCCGCGCTGGATGCGCCGCCAGAGGTTTCCTGCCATGCCCTCCCCCCCATGGATCCCCTGGCCTGCGCACTGGACGCGCCACCGGGGAGCCCCTGCCCTCCCCCCTCGATCACCCGGCCTGCACCCTGGATGCGACGCCAGAGAGCCCCTGGCCTGCCCTCCCCCCCGATCCACCCGGCCTGCGCGCTGGACGTGCTGCTGGAGGTTTCCTGCCCTGCCCTCCCCCTCATGGATCACCCGGCCTGCGTGCTGGACGTGATTATTATTACCGCCCACAGGAAAGCATTACTCAATGCAATTTTCGCATTGAACATCGCGGAAGCGCCTCTAGTGGCTATCAGGGAGACAGCCACTAGAGGCTGGATTAACCCTGCAATGTAAACATAGCAGTTTCTCTGAAACTGCTATGTTTACAGCTGCAGGGTTAAAACTAGGGGGACCTGGCACCCAGACCACTAGGTGACTTATGGTCAGGTGCGTCTTATGGAGCGAAAAATATGGTAATCAGATATGCTTTCCTCTTAAGAATTAAATATTCTGAATCCTTCCGAAGAAAGCCATTCTTCTTCCATCCCTCAAATACACACTACCCTCTCACTCACTGTGTGGCATTGCAGGTTGTCGTTGTTTTTTAACTGATTCTCACCTGCCCCAAAAATTTATCAACTGTTTCGATGCACATGCTGCTTCTGACCCGTTACACCTCAATCAGAATGGTCTGTATGTCATCCTCCCAAGTCCTAATTCGTGTCACAACAGAACTTTAAACAACAGAGACAGAAGAGATAAGACACTCCTAAATTTATCCATCCAATTAACCTTAATTGTTGTGGAATTTCTGAAGTTCATTCTTTATAAGAGTGAAAACCACAAACTGTTATTTGGAGTTTCTCTCAGACTAGTCACCTGGTTCAGAGCAGCAAGGAAACACTTGGGCACAGTAAATGAAGGCAGCCACACAGTATGGAGCTGTACCACAAGGCTGTGCTGCCTTATCCCCTTGCATCTGTGCTCTGTCAAGACAAATCTGCAAGCAGGCATGCTCAGCGACTTTAGATTGCTAAAGAACTGCAGCTGCTGAGAAGATGAAAAGTTAATTCAAGTAGTGGCTTCTATCAAGCAGCAGCTGAACAAACACTTGTCAGGGATGCTCTAGGCTGATCCTGCATTGAGCAGGGAGTTGGACTAGATGGCATATATGGCTCCTTCCAACTCTATGATTTTAATTTTGGACAGTGTTCGTTACAATATCCAAGGCTAAACTGCTTCATTAGCTACAGACCACAACAGAACCTTTAAACATACACAGGTCTTGTGCTAATTGAGAACTAAACTCTCGTTAGCTGACATGACTACACCTGTTCTGTCTATAGGTCTAGCATCTAGACAATGAACTCATAGACAGACAATGGAAAGTCTTCAGGTCATTTCAACCCAACTTAAACAGAAGTCCACAAGATCTAAGCAGCAATCACACTGAATCCTGTTAAATCAGATGGCTATGCCTACCTGCCTGCCCACTCTCCCTCCATGCGTGCACGTACAAAATCTCTAGCTTGCTAGTTGGTTTGCTGTCTAGACTTATGCAAATTGTACCACAGAGTACTGGAGTGCACAAATTGGTAAAATGCTGCAAAAGCAACTTTATTTTAAATAGGTGAAATATATAATTGACATGGAAAACTGGTTTATTTTGGTGTCTTTATTTGGCACGACCCCTACCCCATAACTCCACTGCTGTATGTGCCCTGAGCATAGTGAACAGATGAGCCCCCCCCCCCCCCAATTCAACAGCTTCTTTGGCTTTTCAGTTCCACATCCCAGACTACTTACATATTCAGAGCACTTGCAATCCAATTACCTGCCCCCAGGAACAAAACTACAAAGGATCTCAGCCCTTGAGATGGTGGTGCATGGAATCAGAGTTTCACAAACACTACTCTCAAATATGGGGAATTATGTTACAGTTTTTAAAGCACTCGTTCCCTGGATTTCACATTGATGGACCCTCTCCTGCTCCTCTTCAGTTTGATCTCCTTAAGCCTGGAAGTTATGTCTTTATCTGCTGTGAAAATATTTTATCAGGGTAATCTGGTTACGAATATTTACACAATTTGCCCCAAATTCTCTCATTACAGCTGTCATTCTCAATTATTCACAGGTAGCGGCACATGCAGTTTCCGTGGAAACCAACAGCTCACAGCTAAGAGATGCACAGACAATTGCAGGCAATGGGCACTCAAGCAAAACTGGTGGACTTTATAATTACGTTGCTGTTTGACCACCTCAAATCTACAGATAACAAAAAAAAGCGGTTTAAGTTTCAACCTCTTATTTGCAAATCTTTGAGAAAATGTCTTAACTATGGCTTTGAGGCAACAGAGTCCCAGTTTCATTTCATTTGCTGGGTACCTCAGAAACATGCAATAAATTTAATGAGGAGGCTGTAACGTTTATGACACATCACATTTTCCACATTTCACTACCGTTTTCTGTATTTACAATTGCAAATAAACTGTCACATAATGCTAACTGTAAAGTCAGTCATAAGTGGTTCACTCCACATTTTGTAAGTTTGACTACAGCTAACTAGTGAAAGCACCTCAACTAATGACTTCAATTACCACAGAAGAAAGAAATTCAGAGTCACCACAAGATTTGCACTTCACCAGCAGCCATCTAAGGACAGATCTATGCTGTCAGCAACATCATGTAGGATAGACGTCGTGGGCTTTTACTGCTGGAGAGGGAAATTACATATTTGACTACTCTGCTAGGACAGAACCCACTGCCAATGGAAGGCTAACATATGAGTAAAAAGGCTTTTAGTCTTCCCCTTGGAGTATTAGATTTCTGGATTCAGTGAGTTTATATTGGGGAGGGGTGCAAGCCCTAATTGCATTTGGATCAGTGTCCAATATGCTTTTTCTAACAGAGATCAGCTCTAAGCTGACCAAAGAAATAAAGAAGAAGGAACGTAAACAGCTTCTTTCACTTCCTTTCATGGTTAGTTCATTGCATCTTCCAGGTGCTTCTAAAAATCTCAATCCTTTCCAGATATGCTAGTGTAACTGTCCCACTTTATGCAAGGTAAGTTGTATTACTTTACAGAAGAAGACCTATCATTCCCTAGGCAGTTATGTGTCCCTTGTCCTGGGACACGACAAAGAGCTGCTTTGATTTGCTGCCGTAACACCCTCATGGTCCCAAGAAATATGAAGCATCTTAAGCAAGAAAGCCTTTAGAAACTGCTACTGCACAAGGACAAAGTACAGAAGTGACCCACAGAGGAGCTCAACTTGTGTAAATGAACAGGTGAATCATAGTAAGTTCAGGCATCAATCATGTTTATTTTGTATACTCAGAACACCTAATTCTGTTTAGATGATGGAAAAACAAAAACTTCCATGAGGCAGAGTGAGACTGGACATAGACAAATCTGAACAATTTGCCTGCCTACCCTATTAGCAAACACTGGGTTATGTGGGCACAGTACACCTAGACTTCAGCAAAAGACCAAGTCAAGCATCTGCAAAACACCTCTTTTTTAGTAGGAGTTTTAGCAGCAAGAATCTGGTGGACACAGTGGGGGAAGGCATGCAAAAAAACACGCTTCATTTCCTATGGGGCAGTGTGAGAATATGCAGGTGCAAATTGATCTAGACAGTTGGCTTGGCTTTGCCATTAACTATCACAGAGTCAGGCAGCAATAGGGAACCCAGGGAGACACCTTACAGCTCTAAGTACAAAGTGTTAAAGATGAATGTTTTACACCAGAGGTCTCCAACAGGTAATTCATGAGCTACTAGTGGCTCGCCAGCAGCTGCAAAATAACTTGTGAATCCCCTATGGAGGCAGAAAATGCTGTCAAGTCACAGCCAACTTAAGGTGATCCTGTAGGGCAGGGGTCCCCAGTGTGGTGCCTGAGGGTACAAAGGTTTCTGCCAACACCTTTTTCAGTGCCCACCAAGTATTTTTTAGAAAGACGGTGGGTCCAGGTAGGGATTTTGCCCAGCTTGGCTGTGCAGATTTTTTTAAATGTTGCTTTGGCAGCAGCTTCCACCTATTCCACAAGGATCTGCACTGTGTTACTGAAGTTAAGCTGTGGCAGTAATTTTGTGGCTGGCTCTGCCTCCTGCAGCAGCCATTTTGTGGCTGCCATTTTGTTGCTACACCCACCATACTGTGTCAGAATTCCAAATGTGCCCACAGGCTCAAAAAGGTTGAGGACACCTGCTGTAGGGTTTTTAAGGCAAGAGATATTCAGAGGTGGTTTGCCATTGCCTGCCTCTGCATAGGGACCCTGGCTTTCCCTGGTGGCCTCCCATCCAAATTCTGACCAAGGTTCACCCTGCTTAGCTTCCAAGATCTGATGAGATTGGGCTAGCCTGGGCCATTCAGATCAGGGTGAATCCCCTGTAAGACCCATGATAAGATTTGCTTTACATCTTTTTGTTTTTTGAAAGCATTTATTTCATAGCATTTTTCTCTGTGCTGCTTAGCTGAAAGCTTCATTTCCTATGTCGTTCCTATTCCACGTTCTCTTTCTAGGACAGAATAAAGCTTGGTAATATGCTTGGGAAGGGTGGGGGTAGTTCAGGGTATTTCTCATTACTCAGAAGTAGCTCTTAGTAAAAAAAAGATTGGCAAACCCTATTTTATGCTGCTAAAGAATGTGGCAAACACCAGATGGGAAGCAGTGGTGGCATTGAACCAAGGAAGCTGTGTGAAAACTGTGTGATCAAGCATACATGAAGTACAGTGTCTCTCACTGAAGGACAGTGTCTCTTTTTTATACACCCACACTTTCTGCCCAGTGGGCAGATAATCATACATGCGGCACTCCTTTCAGAACATTGGATAGCCCCACTCCTCTGCTGGCTTTCTACCATCGTAACTGGTTTGGTCGTTTAAAGGTGTTTTAGGGTTGAATAGGGTGCTTACCCGAATCTGTGTAGATTTCTGCAGCATGAAGGCTAATGTAGTACAGTGCCTTCCTAGCTGTGGAGCTTGTATGTCCCTTTTTCAGGAAGACTACGGAGGTTCTTTCCTGCTTCCCCCCCCCCCAAACACCCCTGCTGAACCCCCAAGGTCAACTCCCCTATTAGAAGACCTGTTTGAAAGCCCCAGGATCAAGCACTGAGATGCAACCTCCAAGGAAATGTTTTGAATGTTGACTGACATGAAGTATTAGAAACATTTTTAAGCTGCAATCAGAATGGATAAAACTCCAGAACGTGGCCATAGTTTTGTTAAGATATTGTACTCATCATCATATGAGTTTCATTTTCACAAGAACGTTGAAGGCCTATTAATTTGACCATCAGGCTCTTGATGGAGAAACATTTTAAAAACATATGGGTAGTGGGCCTTGGCCCACAATACCTTTCAACAAATGAAAGAGTTGGCTTTCAGCATGATGAGAAGTACTAGAAAAATAGCACTCCTCAAAACACAATGAAAGCTCACAGCAATATGCAGACAACCTAATTGCTAAAGGCTAGAAACCACCACACTGAAGATGTTTCCTGTTGCCACTCAGACATACTCTAATGGTTATGTAGCTATTATACCATAGCCCAAAGCAGCCCTGTTTCACATCACCACTTAATACATTCAAATAAAGGGCACCAAAGTTTTGAGCTGAAATTGAGATAACATGGTTATACAGTCTTAGACACAATGTTCAGAAAGCTTCCCACACTCAGGATATACACTGCAAGATGGAACGATCTTTCTCTTTGGAATAGACTGCATGCATCATCAGTCTATTCTTAATTAATGCAACAACAAAAAACAATAAATGCAAACAAATAAGACAGAAAGCAAACCCTATAAAAATTATTTTGCATAAACAGCTGGACTAGAGTACAATGAACTCTGTATGCTGTGATACTGCAAGCAACAGCCAGCAAAGAAAAGAAAAAAAGGTCAAAACCCCAAGATATATTTAAGAAACTGTAGCAAAAATGCCGCTCGACAGTTTAAACCATGGTATAAAATCATGAAGGTTGGAATAAAACATGCCCCCCATTGCCAATCAGCAATGAGTTGTCTATGCTTGGCTTATGCTCCTTGAGGAGAGGAGATATCACTGGGGGAACAAAGATGAAACCCTACAATCAGGAAAAAAAAGTTTTGCTTGGTTTTAAAATACATACAAAATTATCTGTACAGTTGCTCATTACAAATAGAATGGCAACAATTACTGATTGGGAGCAGTAATTTCTACACCTATCCTTATCCACTTTGTACTGAAGGTTAAACTCAAGCCCAGAGGTTCAGGCCCCTGACTTTGTTGTCTTCAATTCAGACACAGCACAGATGAAGCATACAGTTAACTACATAGCATCTCTCTGGAGACCTGTGTCTTTTATACCCATCTGTCATCCATGTCTCTCAGACAAAAAAGTGTGGTACAATAAATGTCCTAAGTTGAAAGCTGAAGAGTTGCAAATACTGTATCAGAGTGGCAAATACCCAGCATGAGGCAGCATGGTGTAGTGGTTAAGAGCAGTGGTTTGGAGCAGTGGAGTCTGATCTGGAGAACCAGGTTTGATTCCCCACTCCTCCATATGAGCGGCAGAGGCTAATCTGGTGAACTGGATTTGTTTCCCCACTTCTCCACATGAAGCCAGCTGGGTGACCTTGGGCTAGTCACAGCTCTCTCAGCCTCACCTACCTCTTAAGGTGCCTGATGTGAGGAAGGGAAGGGAAGGTGATTGTAAGCCGGTTTGATTCTTCCTTAAGTGGTAGAGAAAATCAGCATATAAAAACCAACTCTTCTTCTTCTACCCTCTGCTCCTATCTGTACTATTATTATGCTTGAAGTAACTTTTTTGGGTGGGGGGAAGTGAGTGCTTACAGATTTAGCCTAAGAACCAGAAAAAAAGGTTTTGGATTTATTCTTCAGGTGATCCTGAAACTGTTTTGAGGATTCCTGTGATGCAGTGACCTGCTTTTTAGCATTAGGAATGCATTCAGTATAATCCTCTTCTCAACTTCTGAGCCAGGATTTCAACAGACCCTTTATTTTGAGTCCTAATTACTATGGGCAGAAAAAGTTTGAGAAAATACAAGCAACAGAGCAAGGATTACAAACAAAGTTAGCTTTGTGTGGTCCTTCCTACAACATGATTTTAATACACAAGCATAAAACCACAGAATATGGCGCAGTACAACCACTACTGGAACAAAAGTTATTGCCAAAATATTGATGTTACGCAGTTAATTAGAATGTCTGAATATTTAATTTAGACCGCAGTGGCCACAAAGAAGTTACTTAATTTTAAATACTTCAGAGACATTTCAGAGAAAATTTACCAAGCATTTGCTCAATGAGAGTGGCGATGCGGCCTGGTAAGTCAAGTTCCATCTGGATTCTAGACATGCTCATTTAAAGTCTGTAGCTCTTGTAGATCTAGAGACAGGAGGTTAAATGTATAGGCAGTATTCTGCCTACACTGTTTAGTGAGAAACAAGTTTGTCCCTGCCTCTCATTGTTCCAGCCATTGAAAAAATATCATGGCTGTAACTGATAGGCAAGGGAACCTGTGATATCCTGCGCAATGCATTTGCTCTTTTGGGAATTTTAGCTGGGGACAACCAGTAATATAAGTGTGCCTCCTGCTTAAATTTTTTGCTTTCTTGACTTTAACTGATTTCTAAAAGCAAGTAATTTTAAGGGAAAGAGTTTTGTGCCCTCCAAATTAGTCTAGTCTTTCTAGCTTGGTGCCTGAGGTGAACATCTGAGGACCAATTTACTTTCCCCCCCATCCCTCTTAATCCACATTTCAATTCCCTTGCTATTAATCCCCAACTATACACATTCCACTTCCCTTCTAATGCTACATCCCACCATGATCCTCACCTCCAAACCCAAAATTTCCACTTTCTCTTATAAGTGAAGGTTAATCTGCAGTCTTATCCATACCTGAAAGCCAGTCACATGAGAACAAATGAAGCCCCACTGTAATCAATGATGTACTCCCCAGGTGTGCATAGTATCACAGCCTAAATCTTATTTCAGCTAAGAGGACTTTCCCTCTCTTTAATGAAGGTTAAACTCTACTAAACTCTTCTAAGAGATAGTGTTTGGTTTCCCCCCCTCCTGGTATCCTCTCCTGAGCAAGCAGTCAGGTAGAAAGATGTTTCCTCTGATCTTTCTTCAGCTTTCTAAACTAGCTGCCAGGAGCAGGTCACCATAGTACTACTGCATAACATACCCTTTGAATAAAACCCATGGAGAAGAAAGGACTACATGAGATACACTGTAGTAAGTTATCTCAGCATCTCATATGATTGTGAAAATACCTGTGAAAAGTAATAAACAGGAAAAAATGTTGAATTGAATGCCACAATATCTGATCCCTAGATATCTTTTGATTTGTATTGAACTGATCATTATTTTATCTTGTGAAACATTTTTTTAGTCATTGGACCAAAGATCATTATAAATATACTGCAAATAAATTAACAATTTCTATCTCCCCCCTCAATGGCCATTTAGGGACAAATCACTGGACACAGACTGGGATTGGCACATTTGCAGTACACTCTCTGAATTAACATGAGTAAAGGGAACCACCCAGACTGATGCACTAAGCCCGAAGGATCCAAGACAACCTGGATTTTGTTTTACCACCTGGGCTCCTAAATGCAAATTGTGACGGTAACATCTTTCAGAAAATATCCTATTGATGACAAGCTACTTGTGTAGACACAAGAGTGGGAAGAAGTGGAAAACATTATAGAGAATGGACTTAACAGTATTGCCAAGATGAATTGTAACAATTATCACACCTGTTTTGAAGATCTTCAATTTTTGGTAAATGGATAACTAGTTTGTAGAAGAGCTAGATTTGAATCCACAAGCACCTCAGAGAACAACGAAATTTTCAGGGTATAAGCTTACCATCTGACGAAGGGAGTGCTGACTCTTGAAAGCTTATACCCCGAAAATCTTGTTGGTCTCTTAGGTGTTGTGTGTATAAAGTGCTGTCAAGTTGTGGCTGACTTATGGCAACCCCTTATGGGATTTTCAAGGCTAGAAACTAACAAGGGTGGTTTGCTATTGCCTGCTTCTGTACAGCAATCCTGGTATTCCTTGGTGGTCTCCCATCCAAATACTAACCAGGGCTGACCCTGCTTAGCTGCTAAGATCTGACAAAATGAAACTAGCCTGGGACATCTCAAATCTAGCTCTTCTACTGCAGACCAGCATGACTACCCTCTTGAAACCAGTCTGTAGAATAATTTTTAGTGGACTGATCACATATTTAGCAGTGTAAGACAAACAATTCCTTTCTAACAGTGTTTATTCCTATATTTAGACAGGTCTATGTTTGAGCCACTTGCCAGTTGAGCCCAATTTGCTTACAATGTGACACTTCAGATTTGGATAAGTTTCACAATAAGCTGCTAAAAAAGTGTACAAGCTGAAGAATCACTAGAAGACATTCGGATATTCAAAACTATTGCTCAGCTCAGAAAAAAATAAAATTGACTAGACCTAGATGTAAAATAGCAGTTCAGACCTAATGTAAGCTGTTGATTGCAAGTGTTTTGTTTTCAACCTATGCCATAAAATAAAAGGTTAAGAGATGTATTTCCGTTCTATGCTCCAGTGAACATTAGTGACACAAAAGATAGGAAAGTGAAGAAGATGAGCTGTCAAGCTTTGTGACTGAACTTATGCTCCAGACAAATCTGTTAAATGCTCTCCATGTCTCTTTTTAATTCTTATCTTTGTTTCCGGTACTTCTTCCTCTCCTTATGAAATAGCCAAATTGATTGTACTGGCCACACAAGATGGACAAATGAAAGAGTGTTAATTAGAGATGGGCAAAAGAAATTAAAGCTTAGCTCCAACTACTACTCAAACCACCTCCTGCGTTATTAAGATTACCTTCTTCTCTCATCAACTTCAGCACTCTAGAAATTAGTGAGTTCTCAGCATTATGAGAGAGAACAAATGTAAAAGATATTTGGTCACTCCCATGGACATCAGAAATGGACATAAAATTACATTTTCATGGGTGAATCTAATTAAATCAGTAAAGAACCTAAACAACTAGAACTCATCTAAATCACTACATTTTGATCTGACCATCCGTTATCATAGAAATTCAAGGCAAACAAATAGGATGCAAGTTAGTGTCTTAGGTGTATTTTTTCCCTTAAACAATGACTGACTGCCTCCTGAGCCATAACACTCATGAACCAAAATCCTACACAATCCCTTCAGGCAGCTTTGGAGGAGATATCCAGACCAATTTCAATTTGGATTCAGGCTGGAGTTTGAGGTAGAAACAGCCTCAGCAACCCTGACTGATCATCTTCACCAGGACAGCGATAGATGGAGTGCATCCCTCCTTGTTCTCCTAGTTCTTCTAGGATTTTGGTACCATCATTCACGGTATCCTTCTGGTGAGGCTGGCTGAGTTGTAGGGCACAGCCTGTGGTGGTTCCATTGCCACCTTGCTGGCTCTTTTCAGACTAGGGTTGCCAACTTCCAAGAACTAGTTGGAGATCTCCTGCTATTACAACTGATCTCCAGCCAACAGAGATCAGTTCACCTGGAGAAAATGGCTGCTTTGGCAATTGGACTCTATGGCATTGAAGTCCCTCCCCTCCCCAAACCCTTCTCTCCTCAGGCTCTGCCCCCAAAACCTCCCACTGGTGGCAAAGAGGGACTTGGCAACCCTATTTCAGAAGGTGGTACTTGGGGGACTCCTGCTTGGCCCTGTGGCATTTATGCTTTGGGGGTTCCTACACATCTGATCTTGTCCCCCATGCTATTCAATAGCTACTTACCTTTAAAGCCCTAGATGGTTTGGGACCATGGTAAATGAAGGACTGACTTCTTCCATACTGTCCAGCTCACCAGTTAAGGTGAGAAAGATGGCAAACAGCCACGGGGCCTTCTCTGCAGCATTATACACCTGTATAATGTCTTTTCCTTGGAAGCCTGCCTGTCACCTACATTATCAGCCTTTGGGTAACAGACATTCACCCAAGCTTCTAACAAAGTTTTATCCCATCTGTTGCTTTATTGACTTTTTGTGTTTTCATTTATGTTATGTATGCTTTTAAATTGCTATGATTTATGATCTTCTCTTATGCTGAAATTATTTTATATTGCTGATTTTATTTATTGTTGTTTAAAAATCTAAACATTAGGGTTGATTTTATTGTGGCTGACTGGTTTATCAAATTGTTTTCAATTGTTTATGTTTTTTAAACTGGATGTTATTGTTTTATATTTTGTTGTTAGCTGCCTTAAGCAGATTCTGGAGAATAATGCATATAAATCCTTAAAATAAATAGGTAGGCAATCTTATAAGATTTACTGCAAGACAGAGGATAGCATATGTCTTAAAACCACAGAAATGGGCTTGTGGTGTGATAGTCAAAGTAGGGTCTCTGAGGCCTCCCAAAGCCATGTATCAGGTATGAAAAACCCAAGAGCAGAGAAACAACAGAATGATTTTTTGCTTCTTAAATAAATTGAGGCAAAATTCCATTAATGCAGTGAGTGCATCTGCTAACAACACACTCGGTAACTATATATATATTTTTACCAAGAAAAAACCTATTTTGCTGATTACTTGAAACATACTTCTGCTTCACCTCCTAGCACTCAGCACTGAAAAGACAGCTAGTACAGAATTTCAATGTACAAAGGAAATTATTAAAGGAAATACTTAATTTAACTAGGGGGACGGTGGGGTGACCATAAGCACTGCTTAATGTGATATTTGAATCCTTCAGGGCTTGGGAAAAAGGCTAAAAGGCTATGGGGCAGAAGTTACCAGAGCAACAAAACTGCAAGCCAAATGAATTAAGAAGAATTTAAAAAAAACCTGACCAGACAGACCAACAGGAATTAAAAGGGCTGCGTTTTTGCCACCCACAGCCTGTGAATGGAGAATCTAAAATGGCAACTGGCGCTTAGAGTGCAGTGCATGCCTTCTACCAAGAGCCCTTCCTAAATAATTAACACTTTGAGAGTGCTCAGATGTGTCCTTCTGATTCATCTGCACATTGTAATTTCTACACGAGTCACAACTTAATGAATCATCAGTTGTGACAAGATCAATGAACCAAACCTAACAACAAACTAAAGTTAGTAAATTCATGCCTGGGGCCAGAGTGCTGCTTTAAAAAAGCTTCCATCACTTTTAGTGTCTAATTAGCAAAGACACCACTCCTCCTGCAGCCTTCTCCTCCTGCTTCCTCCTGAGAGGCACAGAGTGAAGGTAAGGGGGGGGGAGAGGGAGATTCAGCTTTACTGTATTTGAATCTTGACACCGGATCCTTTGATCAGTGACAGTGTCTGCAGCGGCATGACAAGCACACGATGGGTACAAACTGCATTATGGGAAGCCGATTCTGTGGTAACCAGAAGAATGCCTTTCATCCAGCATGCACAGTAAAGGCTCAGCAAATCTTATGAGAAAATGCTGCGCCTTCAGATACAGCTGGACTAGTACTCCCCAATAAAGAAGGAATGGGTCAAAGAACAGCTGGATAATAAAACATTTCAGTTAGCAGAATCCTTAGAATATTAAAGGACTCTTCACCCCACCAGTCTAAGGGCATTAGCTGGCATTTGGCAACTGAGGGAGGGCAGAGGCAGTCTTCAAGGACTTGACAAAATACAATGCAGAACCTTTCAAAATGGCTTTAAACGTCTTTAAAGATCATTTCAGGCAAATTAGCTGCTCTCTCGCTATAAACAGAGCAGCTCAGCTCAGCACAGCACCAATTCAGTGGCATACTTCATACAGTAGCTCCAGAATGGGCAACGTGTTACAACTGCTTCAGATGCTTCGGAAGAAAGGTGCACATCACATGATATCCCCACTTCTGCCACCAAAGGCTATCAAATGTGATATAATGTGACAGTGACATAGCATGATACAAGGGAGGGCTGTGCGAGGACTTGCAGAGGAGGGGAATCCCTCCCAGCCATCCCTGCAAACCCCTGCATCCCCTCTCAGCCTCACTGTTCCTTCCTTGCTCAATTGTTTGTCAATTTTCACCCCAATTCTATAATCTACCCTTCCCCATAGCTGATTTCTCTCTCTCTGTCTGTCTTTGCAATGTCTGCACAAGCGCTAACTACTTTGGGGTAGGTTTATAACTCTCATTAGGTAAAGGTAGTCCCCTGTGCAAGCACTGGGTCATTCCTGACCCATGGGGTGACGTCACATCCCGACGTTTACTAGGCAGACTTTGTTTTACGGGGTGGTTTGCCAGTGCCTTCCCCAGTCATCTTCCCTTTAACCCCAAGCAAGTTGGGTACTCATTTTACCGACCTCAGAAGGATGGAAGGCTGAGTCAACCTTAAGCCGGCTACCTGAAACAGACTTCCGTCGGGATCGAACTCAGATCGTGAGCAGAGCTTTTGACTGCAGTACTGCAGCTTACCACTCTGCGCCACAGGGCATTCAATAACTCTCATTACCCTCCCCCAAAACCTTTTATTTCTTTGTGCAGATCTGGAGGTTACCATGGGTTTGCAGAAAGGTACATCCTTGCCTTCAGTGTTCCCCCATTGATTTTTTTTTTTTTGGTCCCTATGGAAGGCACCAATAGATATTAGATATATGATGATGCCACTTCACTTAAGAGCTTCAGTGCACACTAGATGGAGAACTTGGCACATGCATGTTGATTCCTGTTGTGACTACAACATATTGCCAGAGATATAAAGAAACCCATGTTGAGATGCCTGACAAAAAATCCACACAATGTACAGCTTGAAAAGAAAACTAACTCGCTAACTAAAATGGGTTCAGAAGAAAACAAGCAACATGTAAATTGGGTGTGTGTGTGGGGAATAAATCTGGCAGACTTGACTTGGAAAAGAGCAAGCTGATAAAAATTGACAGTCATCAACTGCCACCAGCTCCTGTCAGCATAATGAGAACTTAAGGAGCAAAATCCTAGTCAAGCCTATAGTCAGGACATTGACAGGAAAAGGAGGAATGTATGTGACAACATGACTGGGATGGAAATTAACAATGTAATCTCTTACAGTAGGCCTTTTTTTCAATTTTTCCAATGAAATGTTTTCTCTTTAACACTGAGTAAAATACTTCTTAAGGCAAGGTTTTCATACTCAAAATGTATAGCACTGAAAAAAGTCCTCAAGACTTAAAAAAAATTCAATAGAAAAATTGGGAAATTTCAGGGAGCGCTGGACAAAAGCTCATATACGATAGACAAACACAATATTTAAACAATTTTGGCAACAATTATAATACATTTGTGTTTTCAGTGTTACAAAATTTTAGCTTAATATCCAAACATGCTGGCACTTCTATCTATTGTGACTCTATGGGAGTGTTTCTGTCCAAATAACATACTTTTTTTTTTTTTTTTACTACAGAAGTTTTCTACCTCCAACTTTTATTTTTCCTACCTCTCAGTGGGGCAAAGTTAGCATACAGTGTAGCGATATGAAACATCTTTTCAAGTAGTGGGTATACCTGCAATTTTTTCTTACAGAAAATAGAGATACTTATTCTCTTAACATTCCATAAATATGCCAAATAGTACAATTTTAGAAGATAAGTTACAAAATGATGCATTTATGTCAGTCATCCAGTAAAAACAGTTTAGGTTTGTTAGGCAAGTAAGTATTGCATATATTTAGATCCCCCCAAAATGGGGGAAACCTGTCGTCATCACCCCCCCTGGCTTCAACATTTCTGAAAATTTTACTTTTTTAGAACTGGCTGTGTTCAGACATTCTGGGCTTTTCCGATCAGAGCTCCAGTGATGCAAATGCCCCTCCTTCTGTCACCTTCAATCCTGGCTGGGGCTTTTTATCCTCCCAGCAGCCCAGCATCATGACACCAGCATGTTCCCCAGGCCACAACGTCATTTCTAATTGTCAGCGATCCACTTTTGATGAATCTGATAAGTTGGGTTTATGCTCCAGGGTGACTGTGGCATGCTGCGGGTCAGAGTAACATTTCAGCATACTTAATTTATTGTTTTCCCTAAAAAAATATTGCAAAAGAAGTATTTTTTGCTATTGGAACATAAAATTAACATGGAGTAGTTTTAAATTTTTGATTACTAAATGTCAGTCAAAGTAAGCATGTTAAACCAGTCCAGCGTTCAGTTCTGCGCCGCCGCCTCGTGGACTTCGGAGGTGGCGGCAGTGCAGACCCAGCCAGCAGGTAAGTGAAGGGGAGAGGGAGGGAGAGAGGAGAGGCTGGAATTTTTCAGATTTGGGTTAACCCCCAAAATTTTGAATACCCCAAAAAAGCCAATATTGTATTTTGGATTTTTTTTTTAAATTTCCAAGACTACTAACCCAAGGCCAAAAAATACTGGGGGGGGGGGATGGTGCACAGCCCTAGCTGTTAATGATAGGACATTTTGGAGATCATTAGTTCATAGGGTCACAATAAGTTGGAAACAACTTGACAGCATTTAATACACACACACACACACACACATTTCTTAGCTACATAAATTTGGAGGGCAGTAACAGATTTTCAAAGTCATGAGGTTGAAAACTATAGCCCTAAAGGGGAAGGGGAGAAATTTTTGGAAATCTCACTGTTGAGGGATATTCCCAACTAGACAGGCTCTCCCTGCTTCTCTCTTTTACTTTGATAAATATGAGCTGTGGTTGCAAAGGCCAAATAACTCCATTGCAGAAAAGAAAAAAATATATCTTGAAGTATACACATCACCAATGGCTACAAGTAAAAGCATACAATTGAACTGCAAAAGAAGACCACAAGCATTTGAGCATGAGAAAATCAAAAAGGTATGAACATAATCCTCTTTCCTTAGGTCTAAAACTTATCTTTTGATATTGAGGAGTCCCCACAAAGTCTCTAGCATGTCTTGAGCAGGTATGCTCTCTAAAAAGAATGTCTCTTCAAAGGAGAGCTGCTTCTACCTACCAGCCCTCAAAACCACTCCCACAGTAAATTCATGAGGGACAGAAGAGACTTGAACCATTCAGTCACTTTGAGGCTGGGGTGTATGTGAGTATGTGTGTGACGAAGTCGATTCTGTCTCTTGGGTTGCCCTCACTATCATATGAATAGCTCTGTTGCCCCAAACTTTGCAGTTTGGAATTGGGAAGGCATTGAGAAGAGGGGTGGGTGGGAAAGAACTAAGCTCTTTCATTTGAGCAGACTACATGTTAAAGCAGTAGAGCTTAACCTCTGAGCAGTCAGAGAATGTAAGCTCAGGGAAGTTCTTACACCGATACTTGGGTGATATCTCATTTCATTACAGTCTGAATTATAATTTCTGCTTGCCCCACAAATCCAGATTGCAAACCATGGTAGTTCCTAGTGGATAATCCCAATTTGCAGGGTAAACACAAAACGTAATTTTCCAGTCTGGATGCAACAGCATGCTCCTGCTTTCCATGAAAGAGGAAAGAACAGTGGGGAATGAGAGAAGTGAGGAGAGGAGAAAGTGTGCAAGCTTGAGAACTCCCGAGCTCATTTGTAGGATCTGAATCAACAAGCCTGCAAGTCTGATATGTTGCAAAGGTTGGAACCACACACAAGAATTATGGGAATAACATAATAAGGACGCTGATCTAACCAGGTGATGGCTGTAAAGACCACATAGATATTTTGGCTTTGTAGAAAATATAAGGATCTATCCCCAAGAAGGAGGGAATTCTACCAGAACAGAAGGCTCCTGGGATAGAAGCTGCCATTTATTAGGTGTGTTGTGTTCTTTACAGTGTCTGCATGTAACTCTGTTGAATTGCTAACTGTACTGAAATGCTGATACAGAGAGGCAGCACAGCCCAAAATCAGCTACTAGTAAGCATGAGCAATGTTACCACTTGATATCAAAACTGGGGCTTCTCCACTGAGCTTGGTAAGCAAGAACTTGGAGAGATTTCAGTCCAGCTGGGCCAATGTGATAAAGGGATTGAAGCCACAGAGGGAAGGATTAGCATGCTGGAAGAATGCAGCGCAGTTTTTCTATGGCACAAACTAACCCAGCTCATCAAGGAGCTGGAAGATTTGGGGAGGGGGGGAGATCATAAACTGTCACATGATAGCTGGTTTCCTTGACGCAGAGATCTTATTCCCTGGGACAAAGGAGGATTAAATACCTACTCTGGACTCTAACGCAAAAAAGAAACTGAGCTGGCAAAAAGATTCTGTAAGAGCCACTAAGCAGTCACTCACCCAAATATATCATAAGACTGAGTTTCAGCAGGGAACTATCAATTCTTTGCAATCACTCTAGAAATGAGTTGAGACTCATTAAGAGGTTTCACACTCCCTCCCTCGGTTCAACACAGACTTGGGGTTTTTATCTCACTGTATTAACTATCCTAGCAAAACCAGAGGACCCCCCCACACACACACACACACCAGTTACAGGTAGCTTTTTATAACTAGTGAATGATCTCTGTATTTTTAAAAATTAAATTCGAATTAAATACCAGTCAGCATTTCATGGCTCCACTGTGTCTTTTTTTCACATCTCCTACATAAAATGGCAGCATAATGAAGATCCACACATTGCATCTAAAGAAGTTGGCTGTGGTTCATGAAAGTGTGTGCCTGAATAAAACGTTGTTAGACTTTAATACATCACAAGATTCCTGTTTATTTTTGTTATAGGTAATAAATTCAGAAAGAAGCATTATCAGTTTTAAAGCTTTTTGTGTAGAGGCATAGGTGCAATGTTAAAAATGCAAGTTAAGTTCTCATTTTAACTTTGATTATACAAAATTCCTAGGTAACAAAATTAGTGCCCCCTCCGTGTCAATTCATACAAACACTATCTCTATTAATGTGAAATTCTGATTATCCCATTGAAGATGCAATCATATAATCAAGTAAATGAGACCATGTTTTTATTCTTTGCATCTTTCTCTCAGATCATTAAGTAAACTATCTGTACAGAATTGTTAGTATCTGGATTTCCAGGGGAAATTCCAGCATTTTTAGTTTTTTGCACTGAATGCTAGAAAGATATTCAAGATTAGGGGTTTTTTTTGAGGGGGGGAGGGGACTGCAAGATCCCTATTTTATTTAAATGAAAACCCTCCAAGAACAGCTGTTACTGCACTAGGTATTCCCAGTGATGTATTAAGAGTTGGAAATGTTATAAAAAATACTGTTCACACTTTCTATGTATTCCCACCAATGTATTAAGAGTTTGAAACTGTTATAAAAAATACTGTTCGCACTTTGTTTGGCCCCTTTAGCTGTGAAGACGTCTTCCAACCATTTTTTAGCCGTGGCATCCAAAAACCCTTTTAAAGCAATGCTTTTTACAACATTTCCAAACTCTTGATACATCGCTGGGAATACCTAGTGCGGTAACAGCCAACATTTTCTCACTAAATTTGGGAAGTATTGATCTATGCCAATATCAGGCCCTATTATGCTGATTTACCTTGACTTGACATAACCTTCAAAATGCTAATTAAGATGGGAGATAATGAACAAGGCATTCTGAAGTATGAACAGCATTTTGCTATAAACAAAACTGGAAAACCATACATATTTTTCACTGCCAGGTTGTGCTTTTCCCTTTGTGGGTAAGGTTTGCATGTAGAACTATTGAGTCACTTCATTTATTTAGCAACTAATGATAGGATACATCATATTTCAGAATGTCATGCAGGGACTCTTGATGCCCTAGATTACTTGGTTTTAAACTGTGTATCCTGTGTAAACCTGTCCAAATGAACTTGTCTACTGAGGGCCAAACTAGACATTATGTTTTCTTGTGAGGTGAAACTGGGCTGAAATAGCCCAGACAATGAGTCATTTACATAATTTTGGGACTGCATTTCAGAGTTATGTAAATAACTCCCTGCTGGGGCATTTTGGCTTCTGTAAACAGGGAGGGGGAGTGAGGACCCCACCCCATACCACAGTTCTAAGCTGAAAATTGTTCTCTCTAATCTTTAAAATGAGGTTTCCCTACAGCTGCTGTGTGGCTGCAGGGAAAGTAAGTTGAGAGGGAGAAACCTGGACAAAAGTTGCCAAAAAAGTAATGTCTATTTTGTCCCTGAGGGACCCCAGCACGTCACAGAGGATTCTGGGGTAAAGTGCAGGACGTGAAATAGTGTCATGCAGAGCATTTGTCAAGCCTCTCTGGACTTCTTGCTGATCCATGTGAACTAAGACTGCTCTAGAACTTTGGCGGTGGTAAGGTTTCTTCTGGGAACGCACGTCAACTATTACAGATCCTCCTTCTTGCTTGCTTCTGAAGATACCACTCCTCTGAATGAATGAATACATAAAGTATTTATGAGCTGCCTGAGGGTACTTTAAAAACCAATGTCCTAGATAAAATTCAGAAACTCTGTGAATGATGTCTTCCAAAGCCCTGTGCCTGCAATGATCTTCCCAATTTCTTCTTCCTAGCACATCCTGCTTCAGTAGTTGCCTCTCCACTCCTATTTTTGCCCTTTCTTCACCTCAGATACAACGTCTTGCCACCCTCCCCTTGCCAGCTCCCTTTTCCTACAATTAATTCTAAGCCCTTGGCAATGGAAGAGATAACTAACAAGCGATATGAGCCCATTAAACTACTTGGTCTGTCAGAATCTATCCAGCGAGAGAGAAGAAACTGGCTTCAAATAAGAGCATTCTCTCCCCTGCTTTCTTCACCTCAGAAAAAAAAAATGGGTAAATGGAATCCATAAACATTTTAAACCCTCCCTCTTTGACAGCATGAATTTGTATAATATCACTAGGCATTTTTTCTTAGCACAGAATTGAAAAGGGGGGAAAGAAAGAGACATTTCACAAATTGCTACTAGTTCTGTGCTGTAACTACACAATCACATCTTCTAAAAACACTATATTTTCACCAAAAAACCAAAATACAAATTTAGGGTCAGACACATGCAGTGGGGTTCATTGTATTGAAACCAGTAGGTACCATACTCACTTGTGGTAAACATCTGTAACAAACAAGATGCAGCCAATCAATAACAATAGTGCAATTTTATTTTGGCTTAAAGGAGAAAAGGAAAGAAGGAAATGCCTGAGTGAAACTCCCTCGCCCGTTAGTATTAGAGGTGAGTATGAATGAGGGGTTCCCTTTTTGATTCCAGCCTGGCTTCTGAATGGCAGTGATAGCAACTGTTCTCTTGACCTGCTGTTAAGTTCCATACTACTTTTGTTGCCCCCGTTTCTAAATGGAAAGAAATATGAACTTCAAAATATTCCAGAAAACCAAAGTTAGCTCTAAATATATTTGAAAGTGTGCCCCTAATGCCACTTTGATTTTTACATCCCATCTTTCTTCCATCAAGGAACTCAAGGCATTTTATCCTTTGCGTACTTCCCTTTTCAATAACAAGCTAATGTATTTTGAGAGTTGCATTATGTGGGCTGTGTGGTTCCTCCATTTTCCCTTCTGTCTCTAAGAGATCCAGTGGTGCTTTAAGGTTGGGAAGGAAACAGAACCCCACTTATCACCCCTCTTGTGAAGCTATATGATAGTACTTTAAAGGCTTAAAGGAAGTGGTGCTGGGAAACATGCTGCCCTCCACATACACAGCCATTTAGAAAGAATCCCCTGTAGTTAACATGTTGATTGATATTAATTACCAACTTTCAATGACAGAACTGCAAAGCCGTACATGAGTCCTGGCAAAGTGCAGTCTCTGTGCAGCCCTCCTAGTGGAGATGTGGAATCGGTCTTGATTCTAACATCAGTTTTCTATTACCACTCTCACTCAAAGTTAACATAATTTTTATTGGTTTGGAGAGAGATCAGAGTGAGCAGTAACAAGTGGGGCTCTTTTGGAATACAAAAAAACTGCTATGTAAGGATTTCGTATTTCTAAACAAACTATTTGTAGGGCTGATCCACACTCTCAGTAGGCAACATTCCTGGCCTTTGATATGCCTGGTTTTGCAGGAATCTTCCTGGTCCCTTGCTCATATTTTCCAACTTCACTTGACAGTAGAGTGGGCCCCTATCATGACTCTAGGGTGCTTCAGATGGCAGATTCTAGGGAGCAGTAGATGTGTAGCATTATCTAAAATACCGTAAAATAAATTGTTTTAATTTTGAGCCATTTATAAATGTCACATGTTCCTGATGCCATCCTGAAAGCAAGTCAAATGTGATAAATTTCAGGCCCAAAATTTGCTGCAAATTTAGAAGAGCTGATACGATACAAAGAAATGCTCTTCAAGAAAAATTATGTAATGACTTGGAGGCCAATTTTTTATCTGATTCAAGATTTTTGCAATAGGGGCTTCACCGATTATTAATTTTTTAAGATGCCCTTTTAAACTTTTCAGAGGTAGCATTGCTTGCCTCATAAACCTTACGGAATGAACCTACCTAATAACACTAGTGCATGGCCATCCTCTTGAAGGAACTGGTCACTGCGGATACATTATATGGTCATGTGCCATTAGTCAATCATTAGACAGAGATAAGACATGAAAATGATGGCATTTAGAGCTGATCACTTCTTCAGATCTGATGAAAGAAAAGACTGACAATCATAAACCTGCTTTGGCTGAGTATATTACCCCATGTGCACCTAGAGACACTTTTATTATTATTAAATAAAACAATGTAGCAAAATAATGCTATATTCCTTTGTCAATTTGAAATAAATATAGGAATTCAAGACCATAGACCTGAATATCACAAGCGCTCTATAAAATCTTAAGGTTGAATGCCTGGAATACAAATCTTGGTCTCTTTCTGGAAGTATGTGTACTAGTAACTGGGAAGCCAGAACACCTAAGGACTATTTTATTACTTTTATGCTGCAAAATAACACTTAAAGGAACCAATGCAGATATGAACAGAGAGATTTTCTCAGAATAATTGTAAGCTGTGTTTACTGGATTTCTAGTCTGACCCTATGATGTAGATAAAATAACAATTTTTCTGATCTAAGGAGTAGAAAGAGGTCGCTTTCTTTTAGAAATGCAGCATTTGTCTCCAATTTAAAACAGCCCATAATGTTCATTTACCAGCTTTTGCTTACAGAAACCTATTCAAATATAACCTCTCTTCCCTTAATTACCCTGATTTTATAAGCAAGACTCCTTTCTTGGCAGGAACATATAAAAGAGAATGAGTCAAACATAAGCCAGATTCCCTTGGTTCTTGCTGATCCTTTCATAACTAACTAAGCGTAAATAAGGATTAAGCACAGCTAACTTTGTTTACTGTTGAAATTGTGAAACCGGTGTTAGATGAGCATTTACAAGGACATATTGTCTCAGGCCTTGGGAGATCCAGCTCTCTGCAAAAATCATTTGTAACTGTCAAATGTTTATCATTTACTGTGTTTCAAACTGGGTAACTCCAGGAACTGGGATGAAGCCAGCAGATGGTGACAGAAATTAAACTCATGATATGGTTCAGTAAACAGTGAGCCAAGGAAAGGCAGAGGTGCTCTCCTTTTACCCATCCACAACTGGTGCTCTTGCTATGTTCCAAGGCTAAACATGTTAACACACACTGTCCCTCTCTGCAGAACCCCACCAAAGTCAACTAGCACAGCTTAGCTAGAAATCTAGGCCACATCAAGACCAGCTCCAAACCCATGTTGTTTCACAAATCAACAAAGGGGGCTAGCATTCACAAATACATTTGAGCAAAACACTGGGGGAGCCACTGCTCTGCGGATACAGAACAGGGCAGCCAAGGCTCAAGGCAGCTATGCAAATATGTTAACAGATGGGGGGGGGGGGAAGCATCAATATTTAACACGGAGATGTCTTTTTAAAGTTTGTACTGGTTTTGCACTGCTGTTCACGATAAAGTACAATTCCCAGAATGAAAATCTTTGTCCATCACTGCTAATATATTTACTAGAAATCAAGAGCATAAAGTAAACATGTAATTCCAAAGCCCTGGAGACGGGACGGACATTTCATTGACCCAAAGCAGATAGCTTCTTTCTCTCTCTCTCTCTCTCTCTCTTTTTTTTTTTTTGCCAGGGCTGCTACTGGACCTCATCCTAGGAGGAGACAGACACAGAGACAATATAGATTAAACAAAACATCAGTGAGCACCAATCTGGCCCCTGCCATGGCCAACAGAGTTGCTGTGTTTTGCTAAAAAGGACGTGGTAAATCATAACGTTTGGTGCAGTGCAAAAAATGCTGCAATACCCTATCTTAAGTTCCATATTATCTTCCTATTTAAAAAGCCTAATGCAAGCTGTATTCCCCAGTCTTACAAATCAATCAAGTATTTATTAATTTGTTACACAGAATGCCCACTAACTGCCCCTGAAAATCTCCTTGTGAATGGTGTGTCAGTTTATTGATTCTGGTCCCTTCCTGTTCATTCTGTTCGAATCCTTCTTCTGCTAGGCATGCACAAGCATTTCTGTGCTGCTGCAGGTCGTAATTGAAAAAGACAGAAATGCTCAATATGACTCATACATTATTCAGCTTATCAGCTGCCCAAGAGAAAAAGAGAAGGAGAGGTGTTTGCACGTCTACTTCTCCCCCTATCAACAAAGGAAATAATTTTCATTTACACTAAGTATATGCAGCTCTGTTCACCAACAGGATGTGGAGTGAGAGAGACGGAAGCAGAGAATGAAGGATGGTGCAGGGAAGCAACTGCTATAGAGCATTTGCTTGCGTTTGGATTCTTGGCTCTTAATGATATACCAAACAGAATGTGTTAGCAAACAGAAAGGATAACACAATGCATAGCAGAAATCTAAATCAAGCCCCCAGATTAGCCTGCTGGAGGCGTGTCATAGAAGCCAACTAAACAGAAATTGGTTAGTTGTGAACTTCTAAGTTGTATGAGGAGTGTGGAGAGTTGCCAGCTTGTTGTAGTCATTAAAGGGTAGGACTAGGATCTGGGAGAGCCAGGTTCAAATCCATACTATGCCATAAAGCTCTCTGGGTGACTCTGATGCAGCCCCATCCAAGGGGCACGGATCCTGGCTTGGAGATGACAACTGGGGGAGAGGGGGCTGGTCTAGCATGGGATGGTGGAATCAAGGAAACCAGAAGTGTGGGGGTCAGCCCATAGGCCAGGTCTGGCCAGATACCCAGAGCTTCTGATGAGGCTGGCTATGTCAGCCGCCTGGGTGGCCAAGACATCCCGTTAAGGTTAAGCCAGAACAGCCGGGGAAGGCCGAGGAGGCAGGGCCTGACCCCAGGGGTGAGTCCAACTGTATGGGCAGGCCTTAAGGCTGTACTGTGCTAGAGATGGGAGGCGGACGGAGGCAAGAGAGTAGAGGCTTGGAAAGTGTGTGTGAAGGGAGTGGCATCTAACTCCTTACCATGGTGGCACCAAGGGTCTGTTGTGATAGTGGAGATAAAGAAGAACTTATTGCCTACTCAAGCGTCCCCTGTATTCCTTGGCAGGTGGGATGAGGATTGAAGTGCACCAACCCCCTAGTTCATTGCAGGTGCCAGCGCTACAAGAACCACGGCTCAGTGCCTGCAGTCACAACCAGGACCACAGTGACTTTTGGCCAATCTCTATCTCTCTTGGCCTACCCAACCTCACAGGGCTGTTGTAGAGGGTAAAATGAAAGAGAGGAGATGGATGAATGTTGCCTGACACTGGTCCCTTGGAGAACGGCATGAGAAAAACATATGAAATAAAAAATGCATAAAATTTTGACAGTTTAAATCTATGAGACAGGGCAAGTCATCTTGAACAAAAATATTACCATAACCACATTATTTTGACAATCCGCTCTGGAGCCATAAGAGAAGAACCAGCATCGAGATTATTTTTGCATCCTTGCCAAGGCTTCCAAAATCAGAATTATTATTTTTTAAACCTGAAATAAGACATATGGGATGCTACTTTTCTCATACTAACCTTCTATTACTAACTCCACAGTTGGTAAAATGGCTTGACCATTCCATTTCTTAAACTTTACTATTCTTGGTTAAGTTGCTTAATTTGTAAGATGAAGCAAACTCTACAGGTACACTGCAGACCATGCCTTCTGCATTTCTTTCAACCAAACCATGCACCACTCCCAGACATACTCCTCTGGGCAGAAATAATATGGAGTAATCTAAGTCCAACCTTAACAGAACAACTCAACAAAATGTTTTGCTAACTTGTCTTCAAGAACAAGGGCAACCACTTGCGTGAAGAAACAGATGTGCTTCTAAAGTGTGAAAGCGCACACAACATTCTGCCATGCTTACGTAAGTAAGTTGGTGAAAAACTGCCAAGATTTGCACGGAAATAAAACTTTGGCTATGAAACTTGCCCGCTGTTCTTTGCTGCACATGCACAAACACTCCTGGTTCTAAAGCTGAAAGCCTTTAAGATACAGGCAAGTCATCCAATTCTCTAGAATATTTCAAAAGAGACCTACTTGGCAAATGACAAAAAAGTAACAGAGCAGCAGTTAAGTACAAGACTGCAAATTATTTTGACCCATCTATCTATTAGAGCCCAGCCACAGAGAGGCTTATATTATGACTGCTGTAAATGAATGGGGATATACTCATTTTTCCTGCCCAATCATCAACATATATGTTTCAGCTGAGGGACAATTTGGAAGGAAGTAGAGAAAAGAAGTTTAATGTTTTACTCAATTGAACTAATGTAACCTAAGCCTTCTCATTGGAATACCCCACAAGCAGATAATTTATATAAACCGAGAAACCTGTTAAAACATTTTCCATTTATACCACTGGTGCAAACTGAAATTGCATATCCTGGTATCTCCAGACCGCATAAAAGTCACCAGACAAGCAGTATCAAATGAATGGATGGGATGGGACCTGCAAAAAGATATCAGAAGAGGGAGAAGAGGGGCAAGGCACGGAGAGCCCCCCCCCCATTTTTTTTTAATCCTCAGGCTCCCATGCTTACTTCACTAGAGCCAGCTAAGGAGATTCTCATGTGGAAACTGCCTTATGCACATGCATTGTTGCTGAATAAGAAACCACAGGCCTCAACTGGATGCCCATCCCAATGTGCCTGTAGTCTATCAACACTACATTGTTTTCAGTGGAAGGTGGTAGACAGGGACATGCATCGTAGTCTGCATTCCATAGAAAGCCTGCAGCGTCTGCAGTTTGGTGCACATCTGATTTATTCCACAGTTGTTCGAACTGTGAGGGGGGATTCTCACATGCAACTCAAAGGATCCCTTTGGGTGAGAATTAGATTTGGAGAACAGCAACAAATGTGCACAGACCTTTAGACTGCAGGAAAACCTCTTGCTTCCCCTTAGGCCTAATGTCCAATTCAATGGGGAGGGGGACTGATGGCTCATACCTGCCCAATGCTCTCTGTTGCAAGTGTTTGTTTGCAGCAGGACAGAAGAATGCATGTGCTTTTCTTGAACCCCAGCAGATAAGGAGATAGGGGTGAAGAGAACTTCTAAAATAAAAAGGCGGGTTTTACCGCCATACCTTATCTGTAAGCCCCTATCCCTCTACACCCCACTCTGTTCTTCCCCCATTTTGGCACCCACAGGTAGTCTGACTACTTTTCAGACATACATTTAGACTGGTTCATACCACACATTCTGGCAATATTTTCAATTTGAAATACAAGCCAATATGTTGTTGCAATGGGAGCGGTGGCTTCAGACTAGGGAGGCTCAGATTCAAATCCCCATAGAAACTCTCTGGGTGACCATGGAACAGTCAATCCCCTCTTAGTATAACCAACTGCACAGGTCTGCTGTGAGGATGAAATTACAGTGGAAGGGAAAGAGAAGCAGTTCCTTGAAAGAAAGGTGGGATTAAAAAATCATTATTTTTTTCTTTATTCATTTATTTCATATATGTGACTTGCCCAAGGTCATCCAGCATGCCTCCATGGCAGAACGGGGATTCAAACCTGATTTTCCCAGATCACAGTCCAACACTCTAACCACTACACCAAACCGGCCCTAACAGAACACCACATTATTCCAATCTGGGTCTTTCTGTAAACACCCCCTCCAAACACACACATTATCTGCAGCTGCTGCTCCATGTAAAGAATATGGTCTACAGGAATACTTTGCCTCATCTTTCCAGGCACTTAAATTCATGCTCATAATAATTACAATATTATACTAAACCTGTTGTGAAGTGAAATTAAACAACAACAACATACGGTGATCAAAATATTAACTTTTAAATGTAGCAGTCAAACACCTAACCACCTACCTTCTAACACTGTCAGTTTGGCACTGGTGTTTATCTCCCCAACACTATTGGTAGCTGTGCACTCATAGATCGCTTCATCCCGATTGATGCGCAGTGGCTGAATACGCAGTACAGATCCAGACCCATCATCAAATTCAATCACCTTTTCCAAAGAGAAAAAAACAGTTTTGTTATGCTTGCTGAACTGTTACGTAGTCCAGATAACATTCCCAGTGACTTAATTACTGGGACAGGGACATGGGCTTGAAAACTCTCTCATCCAGCCTCTCCCCATCAGGATTAAGGGTTGCCTCAATCACAGTTAATGCTATTGAGATCTGGTTTGTGAAGCTCAAACTCTGGTTTACAACAAATTAATTAGCATTAACTGTGGTTAAAGTGGTTGTTGATGTAAAGCTTTAACCAAAGTTGAAGTATTCTCACTGGAGCAGGAAGCCTTGGAGCAGGGACTACGTGATCCCAGAAACACTGGTTGGGTGAGGGGAAGCATTACATCTGCACTTGCCCAAAGAAAATTCCTGAAATGTGCCTACAAATATACATGAAACAACTATTTTAACTGTTTCATATCTGTCTTAAACTTGAGTGCCTGTTGTTAGGGGATAGACTTATCATTTAATTGGCTTCAGAGCAAGAAAACATGCCAGCTCTTGGCTTAATAATTCAGTACGATTTAGTGAAAATGTTGCAATAAAGATTCTAGGACACTGTCCTTCAGTGTTACTACTCTGAAGATGCCTGCCACAGTTGCTGGCGAAACGTGAGGAAAGAAAATTCCAAGACCACGGTTACACAGCCCGGATAACCTACAAGAACCAATGAACTCTGACCGTGAAAGCCTTCGACAATATTATTTACTTGCCTCAAATCGCTGGGAGCTAACTTTTTTCCCTTTCTTCATCCACGTGATACGTGGCTTTGGCTCTCCTGTTGCTTGACATACAAAGGAGGCCACACCTCCAGAAATCCCAATCTGATCCTCAGGAGCCTTCATGAAGCTTGGCTTGCCTACAAAAAGAAAAAAAGGAATAAAATAAAGAAATAAATTGGTTAGTAAAATGCAGAAGGGGCAAGGGATCTAAACAAAGTTAATGGATATTACAATCATCTCAGGCTAAAGCATCAACTCTAGTCATAGCCTCAGTTCAATATCATGGGCAAACACAGTTTTATCAGTAATGACCACTAAACAAGGTTAAAGGTTGGGCTTGCCTGCTTGCTCTATCCTGTCCCTGCCTCCATCATACAGGAGCTAAGATTGAAGATGGAAGTCTGAAACTAGCTCTAATCCGTTGTAACATCAAAATGCAGTTGCCACAACTAACTAGGGATTGTTTCTTTTCCAGTAACTCAACTTTCTAGCTACATATATAAGAATCCTGGTTACTGATTAAAAACAACAACAACAACCACCAAAAACCAATTTGTTATTGTGCCTGCATTTGGATAATAAAATACACATAATACCCCCCCAACAAAACACCAACAAACTCTTGATGTTACTCCTTACTAATAATATACTAGTTAGAAATAATGGATTAGTGCTGCCTTTTTAGTAAAGAGTTAGCATCAGTGACATCTTTGCTGCTAAATCATCAGCTTTCTTTGTCACCGGAACAGAAGAAATGCCTCACCCTGTTAAAAGAAGAGATAAAATCCCTCTACATGGGATACTGTGTTGAAAACAACAAGATCCCACTGCCAACTGAGCCTAAAATTCAATTAAAAATAATAATAATTAATATAGAGGGAACACATTCCAAGTTCCCATGGAATGGTAGGCAATCTTGGCTGCACTATTTGCCAGAAGACTATCACTGCATTCAGTAGTAAATTGGTATTGTTTTATTGTTTTATGGCACCCACAAACAGAAAAGAACTGTTGAAAATCACTTAAAAAGGAGGAACAGTGAGGTGAAATTGGCTTGCTTACACCCCTGAAAGCTTACAGAATCCTGAAGGAAGAGAGCTGGACATGGGGTCAAGGGAAACTTCCAGATTGTTTAATCGCCTCGTACAATTCCTCAGTTTGTTTGAAATCCAATTAGAGATGAGGACACTGGACAATCAGAGGGGCTAAAACAATCAAATTGCTAACTCTTTGACAGTTCCTTTATTGGAGGGGGAGGGAAAATAATGCAAAGGAAAATAAGACCTCTTTTATATCACTCTGTGCACTACAGTGCCTCGGAGCAAAGAAGAGAACTTGCCAAACAAGTGCAATTAGTTCATTCAAAGACACCATCTTATTCTATGCCCAGTTTGGAAAGGTACTTATGTACACAGTTCTATGAAATGCTTAAAGCCTTAAATATCTCTGGAATGAAAAAAGACCTAAATGTAGGCCTAGCAGAGGAAAGAACAGGATAAGCTTTAAGAAAATATTTTTGAGATTGCAGGAAGATGACCCCTCACTTCATATATCCACAGTATTACAGATGTGGCATTAAAGTCAATCAACTGTCATGACTGATGAACTCTGCATTGTGCAGCGGGTTGGACTAGATGACCCTGGTGGACCCTTTCAACTCTATGATTCTATGATTTCATGTATTTGCTTATCTAGATTCCCACTGTCTTCTGTGTGTAAAGTGCCGTCAAGTCACAGCCGACTTATGGCGACCCCTTTTGGGGTTTTCATGGCAAGAGACTAAAGAGGTGGTTTGCCAGTGCCTACCTCTGCACAGCAACCCTGCACAGCAACCCTGGTAATCCTTGGTGGTCTCCCATCCAAATACTAACCAGGGCTGACCCTGCTCAGCTTCTGAGATCTGACGAGATCAGGCTAGCCTGGGCCATCCCGGTCAGGGCACTGTCTTCTACTTAGTGGTATTTACATACATCTGTATGTCTTTAACTGTTGTCTTCCTCAAGAAAAATGTTGATTTGAGATTCAGAAAGGCGATGGTAATTGCACTCTGATTGACCCTTTTTGCAATGCAGCCCATTCAGCTGATTTGTGTTGCATTTCATTGGATTTATTCTTTTTATATTATTTACTTTGTGATGCTAATTAGTCTAAATTTATTAAGTGACAGGCAGCAAAGTCCAAAACTCTTATTCTGGAACACAATGCAATTATGCATCACCCTATATACTTTTCCCCACCAGTGTATATGGAGCACTTACTGATTTTTTTCCAGCTCATACAAAAGTAGAACACTTTTACAAAAGCATTCACAGAGAAATGCTGTTTATGTTCTAATGCACACTCAATTTACAGTGGAAGACAGGTAAGAAATACGAAGGCACAGAACAGAAACATTTGGAAAACAATAACATGCTTTTTCAGTTTTTCTAACTGTAAAAAATTGTACTTTTTGCAGCACAAAATTCCTAAAGAAAGGGCTCCCCCACCCTTGTGAGTGGGTGAAATGCTTTTAAAAACATTTTAGTTATTCAGAATGTATTGGTAACATTAGAAAATTATTATTTCTGAGTATCCTAGAGACATATGCAACAGAAATTCATGCATACATTTATGGCTTAAACATGACTAATTCTGACCACAATTAATATCCTATAGCCCTCACCTGGATGGCCCAGGCTAGCCTGATCTTGTCAGATCTCAGAAGCTAAACAGGGTTGGTCTGTGCTTGGGATGGGAGACCACCAAGGAAGTCCAGGCTCATTTTGCAGAAGAAGGCAATGGCAAACTACCTCTGAATGTCTCTTGCTGTGAAAACCCTACCAGGTTGCCATAAGTCGGCTGCGACTTGACAAGACTTTACACACACACACACACACAGTTTGTATCATGATAATACAGTATTGAAAAGCACAGTGTTTTCAATGCTGTTTAACTTAATATACTCTGCTAGCCCTGTTATGACTATCTATCTAATACTGTTTTCTGCATAGGTAAACAGAGGCTTGGATCCACTAGGGATTTCAACAGATAGAGAAGGGTTTCCCATCAGTGGAGCAGGGCAGTCCTGCCTTCACCCTCCTACTGTAGCCCAAAATATCGTCCAAAATGCTACTTTTGGTGGAAAGGGCAGGAAAAGACATGGGGGGTATTTGGAGGTCTGCAGTGTGAGGGGGAACGGGTGAAAATCACCATCCCTTCTGGCCACAGAAATCCAACATATCCACAGAAATCCAAGCCAGACTATCTTTTCTTTACTATAAAATTTGAGTTTTCAATTTTCAGTTGCCCCTACATCTCAAATGGCAAAAAGAAAGATAATTCTGCAGTCCTCTTTCTTTTAATATTGGGTATCCTCTCAGTTTTGACTGTAGAAAACTAAAGCATTTATATTTTTAGTTCCATAAACGTTCCAAATAGTACAATTTTATAAGTTATAAATCATTAATTTTATATGCTTACAGTCATAACATGCCCTGACCTGGAGAGCCCCAAGCTAGCCTGATCTCATCAGCAACTAAGCAGGGTTGGCCCTGGTTAGTATTTGGATGGGCAACCTCCAAGGAATACCAGGGTTGTGATGGGGAGGTAGGCAATGGCAAACCACCTCCTAACGTCTCTTGCCTTGAAAACGCTTCAAAATTTCCAGATTTCTAATTGAGGCCCAGCATTCCTCAGATTGTTCAGCAACGCACAGGGGTTGCTTAGCCAACAAGATTACCATAGACAGTTTGGAAGCCACTGTGACATAGTCTGTATAAGGTCAGATGTTAAATACCTATTCAGATTAATTATAAAGGATTGTTAAATGTTGAAATCATTATCATCAGATGTCAAATGAACAATTAACTATTAGGGGACTATTTAGTAAATATACAGAGAGGACCTGAAGAATATTCAACACCAAAATTCACAAGGCAGATTCATTTCAGCTCTTCGAAATACTGTCAGGAGACATGTACCACTTGTATCTGAAAATACCAAATGCCAAGGACATATTATCTGGAAAAAAATGTAAAAATTTTAACTGGTTAAACCAACAGAGGTGGAAGCAATAGATTTGAGTTTATTTTTCCTTTAGTTTGTTAACTATGTCACCCAAAATTCAAACTCAATTATGTAACCAGTTAAAATGTCAGGAAAAAAAGGAAGACGTCTGGTACAAACAAAGTTTGGCATCCCTAGCAGGCAAACAAATGAAGAAGAAGAAGAGTTGGTTTTTACATGCCGACTTTCTCCACCACTTAAGGAGGAATCAAACCGGCTTACAATCACCTTCCCTTCCCCTCATCAGACACCCTGCGAGGTAGGTGGGGCTGACAGAGCTCTAAGAGCTGTGACTAGCCCAAGGTCACCCAGCTGTCTTCATATGCAGGAGTGGGGAAACCAACCTGGTTCACCATATTAGCATCTGCCCCTCGTGTGGAGGAGTGGGGAATCAAATTCGCTTTTCCAGATTACAGTCCACCCCTCCAAACCACCGCTCTTAACCACTATACCACACTGGCTCCGTATGACTCCCAATGCCCAAGTGCAGTGTCTCCACTAGGGTACAAACAAGGAAACGAGAGAAAACCAGGTGGAAGAAACATTTTGCTTCCATCAAATTAGCTACAAATAATGCCCAGAAGGCAAGAGGTAATGGGAAAAGGGGAACGTGTCAGATATTGGAGCTAGACAGAGAACTGCAACTAAACTTGACACATGATGCATGTTCGACTGGAGAAGAGAAATTGTATAGTTTAACCACAGCAATCTAGCCAAAGCTTGGGTGATGGCAGCGAAATACTAATTCCCACTTCATCAGTACTAGTACAGAAGCCCCAGGTATGAAAGCAACAACTACCTAACATGCAAAACTAACATCCAGCACTTCCATTTGCCCCTTAAAACTACCTAACGAAATTAGGCAATATATCCATGGGTTCAGGTTGTGTTTAACCCTTATATTGCTGAAAAGGAAGAGTGAGTGGGAAGAAGCAGGGTATTAGGGTGCCGTGCTATTGCATGCTTCTGGAACTTAACTCACACAAAACTACCTAACATGCAAACTACCTAACATGCAAAACTAACATCCAGCACTTCCATTTGCCCCTTAAAACTAATGATCCCCATTTATAAAACAAACACAATTTATAAAGCTTAATCTGGTTTACGAACAGGATCATTCTACTTAAAAAATGGCTTTCTGGCTAAACAAAGACCACATTAAAGGAAGGGTTACAAAATATTTTTAGAAAACATTTGAGCTTACAACAGCTTTACTGGTCAAAGTAAAGGTTCATCCATTCCACTATCTTATTTGTGTGAGTTAAGTTCCAGAAGCATGCAATAGCACGGCACCCTAATACCCTGCTTCTTCCCACTCACTCTTCCTTTTCAGCAATATAAGGGTTAAACACAACCTGAACCCATGGATATATTGCCTAATTTCGTTATATATATGACTAAACTCAGGGCTGCTGAGGAAACAATAGCTGTGGATTTACAGCCCATTACTGAGCCTTGTGGAGGCCGGGGACAGCGTAGCTGAGGAGCCTCCAAAGAGGTTCCACAGCTGCTGCAAGGCTTAAAAAAGCCTTTTTTGAAAGAAAAAATAGAAAATGGGGAAAACAGCCCCGTAGAGAAAAGCAAGGCTGTGTCGGCAAAATCCTGGCACAGCACCACTGAGGCGTGAGGGGGCGTTTCCAGCCTGAAAGAGGTCAGGAAGCTGCCTACTGGCAGCTCTGCCCCCAGGAATGCCCCCCCGGGGCAACAGCGCACAGATTTGCACCATCAGGACGCTGGCAGGAGGCCCAGGGCTGTGCTGCCGTAGTAGTCCAAGGAGGCTGGAGCAAGCACGCCAATGCTGGCATCAATGCCAGTCTTGGCAGTGCAAGTGGCATAGCTGCTGGCGCAAGTAGCATGGATGCAGTGCAGCCACTTGCGCGCCTCCTGAGGACTTTCAGGCCAGGACCTCAGGAATGGGCTGTTAGTAAGCCAAATGAAAACTCTGTAGCATAAATGTTCTGGTATACAAATAATGTTGCTTATCTTGACAATTTCAGTCCAACTCGCAGAATTACACATGGTGGCACTAATTCAAATGATGACATGACATGACCCATCCTCTCCTGCATTCATATGGAATACAAGTGTTTATTACAAGTCCTTAACAATTGTATCCTTGTAGGAGTATTTTGTTTTTGGTAGGAGTATTAATGTTCACTGGACATGTTTATCATAGTGGTAGATAAACAATAAACTAAATGCTCTTTATTTTAAAACTGTTGCAATTAATTTGTAGTTTTAAAGCCTGAAAGGTCTTATAGTAGTTTTTGTAATCTCTAATAATTTGATTCTTGTAGACTGTTGAAATTTGTATTGGTATCAGAGCAGCAGCAGTTGGTTTACATCCTATGCAATCTTTTAGTTGTAGCTGTGAAGAAACTGTATGTACAGAAAAAGTGGAATGAGTATTAAAGGATGCCCACTATTTAGACATTTTGCATACTTTAGAAGCCTGGCCTTTTAAACTTGTATCTGATCAGCTTGGAACAACTATACAAATCTTCCCAAAATTTGGATTTATTAAAATTAAAAAAATTCCAAACTAGATGCTTTCCTTTCTGAGTTCAGAGTAATTAAGTCGTTATTATTAAGATAACACAAGGGCTCGGAAGTGGCTGTTTTCCAGAGGATCTAATGTCATGCTTTCTCTCAATAATGAAGGTGTGTACCATGAGCCATTTTTGAGTCACTATGGCACAAATAGTATGCATTCTTTCAATATGTGAATTATGTCAGTTTCTTTACCATCTGCTCATTCTGACTGGTTTAATAAATGTATTTTTTTTAAAATTTATTAGCCGCCTTGCTACCTTACAGGAACTCAAGGCGGCATATCATGTAAATAAAAATAAAATACATAAAATATATAAAAAACCACTAGTTAAAATCAACAATTTAAAACTGCTGGTAAGCAGAAGAACTAATAAAATGTTGTCATTAATAAAACTGTCTTCAGTTAAAGAGGAAGAGTGAAGGAGCCAGGCGCACATCCCTGGGGAGGCTGTTCCATAACCATGGGGCTGCCACTGAAAAGGTGCATCCACTAGATGAGCTTTTGTTGGTCAATGGGATAATCAAGAGTGCCTCTCCCTGTGATCTCAGTTCCTGAGCAGAAATGTATGAGAGATGGTGGTCCTTCAGATACTCCAGCCCTAAGCCACATAGGGCTTTAAAGGTCAAGACCCACACCTTGAATTGGGCTCAGGAGCAGGTTGGAAGCCAGTGTAAGTGCTGTACGACTGGGGTCATGTGATCCCAGTAACTGGCCCCAACCAGCAGTGTAGCTGCAGCCTCTGAACACTCTTCAACAGTAGCCTCAAGTAGAGTGCATTGCAATAGTCCAGTCTCAATGTAAGGCATGGATCACCGTGGCCAGATCAGACTGAGCTAGGAATAGGTGCAGCTGGTGCCCTAGCCAAAGCTAGGCAAAAGCACTCCGAACCGCAGCAGCCACCTGATTTCCTAAGGTGACTGCTGTGTCAAGCAGCACTCCAAAGCTGTGAACCTGGCTTTTCAAGGGGAGTATAATCCCATCCAAGACAGGAGAGATCTCAAGTCCCAGGTCTGCCTTTCTACTAACTCAGAGTACCTCTGTGTTGTCAAGATTAAATTCCAGCTCGTTCACCTTTATTCAGCCCATTACTAACTCCAAGCTCCAGTTCAGAACATCAACAGCTTCCTGTGAACTAGGTGGAAAAGACAGGTAGAGCTGGGTATCATTCATATATTGGTGACAGTGTGGACCAAACTTCCTGATGACCTCTCCCAGTGGATTCATGTAGATATTAAATAGCGTGAACTTTGCGGAACCCCACAGGACAACGGCCATGGGGCAGAGCAGGAATCCCCCAACATCAGCTTGGTGGCAATATGAAAGCCTTCTATAGACTGAGACTATTAAAGTAAGCACACATTGTTTCTATGAGTGACAAGACTATTAAATATGCTGAATAATTGTAATTGCAATAAAATCCAAGGTCCACGGGTGGGTGCATTTAATTTTTAATTGACAATTGGCTATATGTCTGGTGCTTATTGTATTTTCATTTACCGGTATACATTTTGAGTATTTTGGGTTAGAATGGGTTCAATCTATGCTTTCTATAAATGGAATGAATTCACAGAAACATTATTTAATCATCTCCTTTCCCCAGCAGCCCCTTGTGCACTCCAAAAAGCCACTGCTGGGCTTCAGGGGACCCTCCAGAATGATAGGTCAGAGGGGCAACAACAAGAAAGAGAACTCCGCAAAAGTTGACCTCATGCACTCTTGTGCAGGTGGAGTTCCAACAGATCAATGAAAACAATAGTAGAGAAAAAGGTTAATTCTATGCTAGGCATTATTAGAGAAGGAACTGAAAACAAAATTGCTAGTATTGAAATGCTTCTGAATAGGATATGTATGTATTGTGATTTCATTTGGAAAAAGGGTTGCCATACTTCAAAAACAACATTGCAGTAAGGTGTGCCACAAAGGGCAACAAAAATGGTTGAGGAGTTGGAACAGCATGGTGAAAGGACAGACTTTGGAGTTTGGTGCTTTTTAGTTTAAGGAAAAAGACACTTGAAGGGGGACGTTATAGAGGTCTATCAAATTATGCAATGGGGCACAGAAAGGGGGAGGGAGAGGGAGAGGGAGAGGGAGAGGGAGAGGGAGAGGAGAGAGAGAGAGAGAGAGAGAGAGAGAGAGAGAGAGAGAGAGAGAGAGAGAGAGAGAGAGAGAGAGAATATCTTCTCCCTTTCCCATAATACTAGAACTCACAGGCACCCAAAGTTGACGGGCAGTCGATTCAGGACAGAACAAAGGAAGCACTTCACTCAATGAGTAATTAATTTGTTAAATTCTCTGCCACAGGATGTAACATGTTTTAAAATGCAATTAGACAGATTCATAGGGGAAAGGTCCATCAATGAACTCTACTCAGAGGCCTGCCAGGAGCTTCAGGTTGGCCGCTGCATGAAACAGGATCCTGGACTAAATGGTCAGATCCAGCACTGCTGCTCTTATGTTCCTCCCTCCTCTCCTGTCCCATACTACTACCATATTTTGTTGGATCTAGCGATTCACAGACCTAAGCCTGCAGATATTTCCCTTGTTCCTCTACCCCCTGTAGTCCTTTACAACATTAGGAAATTTGATTCCAAGGTTGTGGGACCCATGGACTCTTTAATACCCATGCAGTTTTTGGAGGGAGGGAGGGGTCAAAATCACCCTCCTACATTCAACAGTTCTGTTACCAGAAGAGCTATTTCATGTCCTCTCCTTTTCAAATGCAGCCCCTCCAACCAAGTTTACATGGGTTATACATACCTGGGAATCAACCTTCCTATGGTCAGAAAGGATTGCCAGGGGAAGCGAACAAAAGAAACATTCATATCCACCACTGCCTTCTGATGACAGATTGCTGGATCCAACACACTGTTCTGAAGGATCCCCTGGTCCCTAACTGTAGGTATTTGGAGTGTGTGTGCAGGTGGCAACTGGGAGAGGTACTAAAAATTACATCCTCCATTACCAGACAGACTGGATACAACCCAAAGTATTCAATGTTTCACACAAGTTAAATCTACAAGGAGAGTAAACTGCATGTTATGTCCGGCTTTTTTAAAAGGTTTGGCTATGGCGGGAGGAAGAATTGAGCACCCAACCAGAGGATGAATAACCTCCCAAAACAGACTCTGGAAACAATAGATTCAGGTTGAACAACAGATTAACTTCATTTCAGGGAAGAGTATTTGCATTGAAATGTGAATCAAATCTTTTTTAAGAACTGAGAAAGGAATTCCTATATAAATTGTGTATCGAATTTTTTTTCCTGGCTGGAGATTTATCACTACTATTTTAAACACGTTTCCCAGGCTTTGTACAGTTTGTTGTATTTGTAAATTTAGTATATGTAAAACACTGAACACACCCACCTAATTATTCCACTACAATTATAGTGAAGAGCTCGATTATAACAGCACTACTTTACGTGCTCGTCGCGTCTGTTCATCCCATTTCTTCGGAATACCCCCTCCACGTGGTCTGCCTGCCTATACATATTATCTGACAACTCCTCATCTTTGTAGAGCTTTTTGCTTGGCTAGATTGAATGCTAACTCTTCTATGGTAATGCAGGTCAGAATTCTGAATATACCATACTCAGACAGGATCTGCCCTTGCTCTTCTGGCTCTATTGACTCATTAGCTCATGCCCTTTTGGAATGCCGCTTTTACGAGGAACTTCGATTGCACTATATTTCCCCCCTTTTAACATACAAATCCAATGCCTCTGTAACTGACATAATGCCTTTTTTACTAAGCGATAGGGACCCCAAGTCTACATTGTCAGTGGCAAGATTTGTTTCAGTCCTTATATCCCTCCAACACTAGATATATGCTGCTCAAGATCAATTGATCAAGGAGCTTCTAAGGGAAAAAAGTAAAAGTAAAGGACAATTATAGTGATGCTGGCCTTTAAGCTCTTAAAGTCTACACACACCCAGCAACTAGTACAAGCTATTCTGGTATTGCAACACAATCTGAATGTCGTTGTATTTCAATACATTTGTCCATAGTAATCCAGTCTACAGTCAACTGTACGCAAACCCCCCATTTTTATCCTGTATGATGCCTTTAGTTCCCTGAGTACACATTTCTATAAAATGCAATGCAGCTTGAATTTAGAGAACTAATGAATTCTTTATGTGCCAAATCCTTAACCATATTCAGGCAAATCTTTATTATTTTATAACTTTAAACTTGTTCTGCTTATGCTTAAATAAACATTTTTTTTCACTAAATAAACAGTGGATCTAGGAGGGAGTGGTGACATTTACCTGTTCACAGTAGCTGCTGCTGGAGTAGGCAATATGCTAAACTAAGGTGCTCAGTACAACAGGCAGAGGCTCTACCTTGTCATGGGGTATGGAATAAAATGCTGATTACACAGAATATATAATGTTACAGGGTACGGTTAATACCTCAGGCCAAAAACCTTCTGCAATCTGACTCATCCAAAATGATGCTCTTGCTAAATCCTGTCCTTTCTTCCTCCTCAGCAGTGCTGCCAATCCAACTAATTGACTGAACCAGAGGGCCACCTTCATGAACGCCAGGCTTTCTACAATACTGAAACCTCCCCGGGCATTATTTTGAAATGAAGATTTGATTCTTAATTATATATGTACTGTAACTATTAAATATAACAACAACTTCAGGACGGTTGAATAATATATCCTTGGGTTTCTGTGGTTAAAAAGTCACTGAGATATACTGCCAGAATTAATTTAATTTAATTTATGCCTCTGTTTACAATTTGACCAATTGGTTAGGATGGAAAGCACAGAGGAGTTTTTTAAGTACAATGGAACACAAGAACAAGCTAGAACAATGTGGGGAAGGAACATTATTTGGGGCTGCTGAACAAGAAGCAGAATAAGAGAAGCTTTCTTTTTGACAGAAACATTACAGAACTGAGCTCAAGTTTAGAATGTGCACTAGTATCTAGGAACTACTTAAAAAAGCAAACCAGTGTTAGTCTGCGTTTTAAATATTTCTATTTCACCTTTTAAAACAATTCACACTCATTTGATAAATACATAATCTCATGGTTTTTTTTCTGTTGAAAAAAAGTAGTTGACTGACATGTGCAGTACACACTATCACCCAAGAAAATTCTTTCCACATCAATGAGTGGCACAATAATACATAGAATAGCTGCACCTGCCTCATAACCATAGTTCCTAACAAGAAAGACGACCTAATTAATTCTCTAAGATAAGGAAATCAAATTGAGCAACCAAAAATTAAATTATGGCAGTCAATCAGACATAGTAGATGTATAAGACTGCCCAAAGCTAAAAAATTCAGCCATGGGATTATTGCTCGTCTTCTCCATGCCATTCCCCCTTTGTAGCCAAGCTGCTCACTTCCCCTTTTGGCTGTTGACCCTGAACTCAGGAATGCTACTGAACTCCCCTTCTGAGTAATGTTTAAAAGGGGTTTAAGAACATCCTCAGGTTTGCACACAGAATTTGCTCAGGCACTTTGCTTAGGAGAGGAGGGAGCATGCTGCACCTTAACTCCAGGTAGCATTACTGGGCTCAGAATACCTCATTCTCCAATCTGAAGACAAGGGATATCATCTTTTGGCAACTGTAGGGAGATTTAATTTATGTTTAGTTTATACATGGGAATTACAATTTCGCAACAATGAGATAATGATACTATGCCAGTAGAAGAGTCCTAGGGAGTATGCGTGTATTACAAAATGGAATTACATAAAAGTGAGATCAGATGGCCAACTGCAGTATGCATTATTCTTGCACTATAGTCCATCAATAGTAAAGTGAATTCTGAAGAAATTCTATCCCTTTGTATGTAATGGGAGGATCATAGCATGAAGGTTCTACCCACTAGCTCAGGGATCTCTAGGTGCCAATACTGGCAATGCAATCCTATGTAGAGTTACTCCACTTTAAACACACTGATTTCAACATGTTTATGCCAGAGGAACTCTGAGAAAGATTGCATGGATTGGAGGGAGAGGTACCGAGCACCACAAACAGGAGAAGAAGAGCAGGAGGAGGCCACCAAAAACCAGAGGCCAATGCTCCTTCCATGGACCCCAATACCCCACCTGGCAACCAACCCGCCAAATAGCTGACTGGCGGGAAGGCTTTCTTGGACTAGCAGGCTGACTGGTGGCCAAGATCGCCTGAAGCCTGAACAGCAGCCCAGGTGCATTATGTATGGTTTACTACATGGAGGTCTGAGCCTGCAGGCAGTGGGGATCAGAAGGCGGGGGTTCCAGGTCAGCACGTAGATCGGGCCCCTCCCCACCACCCTTGAAGTCAGGGGCTGCCGGGGAGGGAGATGTACATGCTGGCTTGCCTTATTATTGCAGTAATCACAATGTCTCCTGCAGACTCTGATGTATAGCACACTTGCTGCTGGTGCTTAGCGGGCAATTGCCTGCCAATCTACCCAGCTGCTCCAGAGCCCCAAAATTTGAGTGTTAAATCGGCCACGACAATGCAGTGCTTCCAGAAGTAAAACCAAAAAGTGCCGTCCTCATGTGTACACGCCTGCGCACGCACACAGCCACCGCAGCCCCACTCCCTAATACCTCCCGCCGATTGGGAGGGGAGACCTGGCAACCTTACCAGTGCTAGACATTCTGGAGCATAGCTCCTGTTTCTCTCTCCCCACCCCCTGTTTCTTACCCTGTTTTGATCAGGCTGCAGGAGCAGGTGTTTCTCTCTATGGAAGTAAAGAACACCTATAATTGGCTTCTATAAGGTTTATAAGGTTTATATCTCCAGTACCTGGCACTAAATGCTATAGTACACATGGCCTGGCCCGACCAAGTGACATTTATGTCATATCCAGCCCTGCTAACAATTGAGTCTGACACCCCTGTCCTAAGGGCTTTACATAGAGGTTGAAGAGCATGGGGGATAGAATTGTGACCTGAGGAACTCTGCAGGTTAGGTCTCACATTGATGATAACTGGTTTCCAATAGCAACCCTTTGAGTCCAATCCATGAGGAATGACCTGAACCAGTTCAGCAAGCATCCAGGCACCTCAACAGGATGGCATGGTCTACTGCATCAAAGCCTCCAGATATAGGTTGTTAGTAGGTTGTCATTAACAAGTGGTCTAGTTGCTGTTAGTCAATAAAGAGCCCTTCCTCTGCAATCTATTGCCCTGCACCAGTGTGACTCAGTTTAAAAAAAATATCTACTGGACAACTCATAATCAGTGAACTGTCTGTGGATAAATCTTAGAAGGAACCTTTATCTCCTTCTATTTACTTTTTCTTTCTCTTGAGGCTGTTTCACTTCCTAATTTGCAATGTTCTTCAAAATGTCAAAATTGCACAACAATGTGCAAAAACTCTAGAACATAACACAGCCAGGGAAAGAGACAGTTAATTTCCTCCCGCCTGAAAAGTGACAGAGCTGAATGCTCTCGTTTGAAATAAGAAACCTGAAAATTAATTTTGCTAGCATGTTTGCTACATTAAACACCATATTATTTTGCACAAAAGGATTGCAATGTTTTAATCCCTTTTTGCAAGCATCTGGCCTTGACTCAGTAAGTTCGAAGGCCTTGCCAGTCTAATGCCATCCAGTCTGGTTTTAAGAATTTAAAGTAGGCTCTGGCTTGTTTTACAGATAAACACAGGGTGCAGATAAATACTATCACTTAGCCTCCCAACCCAGCAAACTCCACTGGAAACAATCTAATTAAGATACCTGTTAGGGTAATAATCCCCAACGTGGTGCCCTCCAAAGTTTTTCATAGCACCCACTTCCTTCTTCCCAAATGGAAGAGACAGTTCTGGCGTTTCCTCTGCCTCATTGCTGCAAGAGAAACTACAGAGCAGCCTAGAAGGCATCACCTTTATATCTTCAGGCATCACCTTTATGTCATATGTCTTTCAGAAACAGCTGCTTCCATCATAGGTGAATGCTTGATTGGAACCACACAATGTTTTGTGATTAGTGCCAGAAGCCATTTTGTACTTACTCCACCACCACCACCAGACCTGTCTGTAACCATAACAAGTTTGGGGACCCCTGTGTTGAGTGACAAACAGCTTTCTTGGGATACTCAAAACGCAGATGAAAGTACATTCCACTTCAATGTTCTGTGTTCTGTGAACTGGATCCTGGTCTCATCTACCTGGTGAAGAAGCATCCTGACTAATGATAATGAGAGAACACTGGCATTCCCATTGTGTGTGTAAAGTGCCGTCAAGTCGCAGCCGACTTATGGTGACCCCTTATGGGGTTTTCAAGGCAAGAGACTAACAGAGGTGGTTTGCCAGTGCCTTCCTCTGTATAGCAACCCTAGACCTCCTTGGTGGTCTTCCATCCAAATACTAACCAGGGCTGACCCTGCTTAGCTTCTGAGATCTGACGAGATCAGGCTAGCCTGGGCCATCCAGGTCAGGGCGGCATTCCCATTACACAAGCAAATTTTGCTTATCTGTATAAACTGCTTTCACATGTACAGAGTTTAGAATAAAGCATCTGCAGATAAACACATTATCGTTTACGTGTTACCAAGATGACAAATTTTAGTACCCAGCAAACAACCCAAGAATAATCTCTAATTACATAAAATAAATCCAGTTGTGTCTCGAATATGCCCAGCAATAAGATTTTCAGCTATGTTATCAATGTAATAATTCCTACTTAATATTGTCGAAGGCTTTCACAGTCAGAGTTCATTGGTTCTTGTAGGTTATCTGGGCTGTGTGACCGTGGTCTTGGACCGTGGTCTTGGTCTTGACCGTGGAGAGACACTGTCCTTCAGTGTTACTCCTCTGATGATGCCTGCCATAGCTGCTGGTGAAACGTCAGGAAAGAAAATACCAACACCACAGTCACACAGCCCAGATATTTGTAGTTTATCTGGCTATCGCAGCAATAATAAAATCAATCACAGCCCAGATAACCTACAAGAACCAATTCCTACTTAGATTTCAAAGAAAACCGTGGAAGAAGAAAGCTCACTTCATGCTTGTGGAGTCACAAAATACCAACCCTTTCCTCAGACTTTAACATTTACACATTTAAAGTCATTTTGTCTGTTCTGACTTTCAATTTAATATGGGTCACACAAAGTACCCCCAATCCCTGCAGCACCTTTGCAATTTAATTAGCAGCATCTTTTTTAGAAAGCCCCCCAATCTGGACTTTAATCACATCCCTTTGTTAAAGCTCCTGAAAAAGCTAATTACCTTTATTGTTTTAAACATACATGCACTGAGCATTTCCAATTTGTACTTTTTCTGCACACACTCTCTCCCAATGAGTTTTGAGAACCCTGGAGAATGAGGGCTCATCTCTATATTTTATTAGATTACCCCGAAGAAGCTGCTTCCTAACCTTCTTAATCAAATAAGACTCTTAGTGAAAGAAAACAATTCTAGATTCAAGATATTATGGTTTGTCCTTAACATATTTCTCAACATTGTCCTCAAAGCATAAATTTCATAATACATTCTTATCTTCCCATTTAAAAAAATCAATTGTTATTATTATTATTTTATTAAATTTCTACCCCGTCCTCCCCAGCAGAAGCCGGGCTCAGAGCGGCTCACACAATGTAACATATAATAAAACAAAATAAAAGCATTTTAAAGCAACAATTAAAACCAGCCGTATAAAATCAATGAATGAAGGATAACATGTGTCCTATGGCCAGCAGGGCCTACAGGAGAACGAAGCCCCATAAGATGCCATAAGGGGTGAGCAGGGTAAGGTAGGGAGGCCAGCATTTATAGAAAGATACTATCACTGGCCTCAATCATCAGCCTGGAAGAATAGCTCTGTCTTGCAGGCCCTGTGGAACTCCTTAGGGTCCCCGGAAGAAGCCTTGCCATGACGTTCTCTATCAGCTGGAGCTTCCAGGTCAGTCTCAAGGGCAGCCCTATGTAGAGTGAGTTGCAGTATTCTAGCCTGGAGGTGACCGTTGCATGGATCACCATAGCTGTCGGGGCGGGAGAGGTAAGGCACCAACTGCCGGACCTGACAGAGGTAGTAAAAAGCCGACAGGGCCATGGCTGTGACCTGTGCCTCCATTGACAAGGAGGCATCAAGGGTCACACCCAGGTTCTTGACTGTGGGCAGAGGTGTCAACTGCATGCCGTCAAGAGCCAGGAGTCGGCACCCCAACCCAGAGCCGCTCCGGCTGAGCCACAGGATCACCATCTTCGATGGATTCAGTTTCAGCTGACTGCTTCAGCCAATTAGTCATGGCATCCAAGCACTGGCCAGTGAGTCCAGAGAGGAGACTGGATGACCATCCATCAAAAGATAAAGCTGGGTGTAATCAGCATACTGATGACAGCCCAGCCCAAAACTCCAGACAAGCTGGGCAAGAGGGCACATACAGATTAACATCATAGGGGACAGGTTTGCCCCTTGTGGAACCCCACATACCAAAGGGTTCCGCTGTGATACCTCTTCCCCAAGTGCCACTCTCTGTCCCCGACCTAAGAACAGACATGCTGGATCAGACCAAGACTCATCAAGTCCAGCAGTCTGTTCACACAGTGGCCAATTAGGAGCCCCTAAGAAGCCCACAAGCAAGACGACTGCAGTAGCATTAACAACCTGTGTTCCAAAGCACCTAATATAATAGACATGCTCCTCTGATCCTGGAGAGAATAGGTGTGCATCATGACTAGGATTAATTTTGACTAGTAGCCATGCATAGTCCTATCCTCCATGAACATGTCCACTCCCCTCTTAAAGCCTTCCAAGCTGGCAGCCATCACCACATTCTGGGGCAGGGATTTCCACAATTGAACTATGTGTTGAGTGAAGAAATTCTCCCTTTTGTCTGTTTTGAATCTCTCACCCTCCAGCTTCAGCAGATGACCCCGTGTTCTAGTATTATGAGAGAGGGAGAAAAGCTTCTCCCTGTCTACTCTGCACACTGTGCATAATTTTATAAACCTCTATCATGTCTCCCCTTATTCACCTTCTTTCTAAGCTAAACAGCCCTAAAGGCATTTTAACCACTCCTCATAGGGCAGTTGCTCTTTCCCCCTGATCATTTTGGTTGCTCTTTTCTGCACCTTCTTAAGCTCTGCAATATCCTTTTTTAGGCGTGGTGACCAGAACTGTACACAGTATTCCAAGTGTGGTCACACTATAGATTTGTATAAGGGCAGTATGATAGCAGCAGTTTTATTCTCTATTCCTCGTCTAATTATGGCCAGCATGGAATTTGCCTTTTTCACAGCAGCCACACACTGGGTTGACATCTTCATCGAGCTATCCACTACCACCCTAAGATCCCTTTCTTGGTCTGTCTCTGCCAGCACAGATCCCATCAGTGTATATGTGAAGTTGGGATTTTTTGCCCCAATATGCATGACTTTACACTTGCTCATATTGAATCTCCTTTGTCATTGTAACGCCCATTTCTCCAGTTTGGGGAGATCCTTTTGGAACTCTTCACAGTCCATTTTTGTTTTAACCACCCTAAATAATTTGGTGCCATCTGCAATTTTGGCCACCTCGCTGTTCACTCCCAGCTCCAGATCATTGATGAACAGGTTGAAAAGCACCGGTTCCAACACAGATCCCTGAGGGACCCACTGCTCACATCCCTCCATTGTGAGAACTAATCATTTATTCTACTCTCTGCTTCCTAGTTTTTAGCCAGCTCTCAATCCATAACTTGTCCTCTTATCCCATGACTATGAAGTTTGCTTAACAGTCTGTGGCGGGAGACTTTGTGTATTTGGATTTCCAAAAGGCTTTTGACAATGTCCACAGGCTCATTCCTGTCCACATGTTTATTGACACTTTCAAAAAACTCTAACAGGTTAGTGAGACAGGACCTACCTTTGCAAAAGCCATGTTGGTTTTTGCTCACCAGGGCTTACCCTTCTATATGCTTGACAATTTTATCTTTAATAATGCTTTCCATCAATTTACCTGTAATAGACATTAAGGTAACTGGACTGTAATTTCCTGGGTCCCCCTGGAACCTTTTGTATAAATGGATGTTACACTGGCCATTCTCCAGTCCTCTAGTACAGAGGCTGATCTTGGCGACACACACATAGAGGCATGATTCCCTTTTGACTTGGGTTAATCAGAGTTTCCAATGGAGAATCAGCCCACAACTTTATATAGGGGCAGCAGATGAATTTCTGTGGCCAGGATCTGTCTGGAAATAAGCAGCAATCAGAGCTGTACATCACTGACTGTGGGGAAAAAGCAGCCCTCCAAAATTGGAATGTCATGGTCTACTGATACTCTCTTCCCTTTGAAAATGGAAATATTTGGAAATAAGACTCATGGAAAAGTACTCAGGGGTTCATTATACTTAATTACATCAGTGTGTAAGCTGATAAACAGTAATGTGAATAAAGACTTGTGTTATGTGGGAAAATGTTATTTTTGTTGCTGTTGCATTACACAAAATCTCAGGACCATCCAATGAAACCGCAAACAAAAGGCAATTCTGTATATGTACACGTTGCACACTGCCAACCAGCAGCAGTTACAGATTATAAAAGACTGCAGAAGATTACAGAGTTAGAGTGAATCTTAGAAGAGAACAAGAGTGATGCTCAGCTCGCTAATATTGAATATGTGATAGTCCAATGTACATTATTAATGCACATACCCACAAAGAGAAGATTAGGCAATTTTGGAACAATTTGAGAAATGGGCTAACAGAACAACAAATCTTACATAAATATAATACCTTGTCCTTGCTGGGAAAATGTTAAAAAGCATCTGTTAAGAGATGCTGACAATAAAACCCAGACATGACCCACCTTCACAAGACGACATGGAAAAAGAAGATAAAATCCAGTCTCAAAACCAGATGCGCATAAGGGTAATTAAAAGGGCAAAACTGATATTGAGGTGAACTTGTTATCACAAGAATTCTTGCTGCAGATAAGGTATCTGTGAGACACAGTGGTGTAGTGGTTAGAGTGTTGGATTAGGTTCTGGGAGCCCTAGGTTCAAATCCCCACTCTGTCATGAAAGCCTGCTGGGTGACCTTCAGCCAGTCACATATGCTCAGCCTAACCTACTTCACAGGGTTGTTGAGAAGATAAAATGGAATAGAGGAGAACGATGTAAGAGCTTTGGGAGCTCACTGGGATATAAATGAAGTAAATAAATAAGAACACTTCTAAAGTCTGTGTATGCCAGTTAGAATAAAGAGGCAGAACTGCAAGTACAAAGGGGAGGGGAAGGGAGGGGAGGGGAAGGGAAGTGGCATTTCTTTCTTTCCCCCTCCCTCTCGCTGCTCAACAGCCGACAGTCGGCGAGAGGAGATCCAAAGGGCGCCGCAGCACCACTGTAAGCCGTGGCGCCAGGAACACCCTCTGGGAGGGCCGCCCTGCGCCCCGCCTCTGCAGCAGGGCCCCGGAGCTCCCGAGGGCCGCAAAAAATGTCCTCGGGGGCCGCATAGGTTCCCCACCCCTGTTCTACGGGATGTCAGCCAGGGCATATTTAAGACCCCTTGCACAATAAAGAAGTAACTATGCCAGAGTCAGCCCTGACCTGGATAGCCCAGGCTAGCCTGATCTCGTCAGATCTCAGAAGCTCAGGGTCAATCCTGGCAAGTATTTGGATGGGAGATCTCCAATGAATACTGAGAATATGATGTGGAAGCAGGCAATGGCAAACCATCTCTGAACGTCTCTTGCCCCGAAAACCCCACCAGGGGTTGCCATAAGTCAGATGTGACTAGATGGCAAAAAAATAATGCAAGAGTCAACCACATTGCACCAACTTTATCACCATATGCATAGTGCTTGATCATGGAAAAAAACTGGCAGTTTTTTCCAGAGCCACAAAAAAACAACTTCGTGTTCAGATTTTTTTTTGGGGGGGGGGGTCTATGTTGTTTGATTATGAGGCACGTAGCCTCCCAAAATGTAATGCCTAAATGTACATTTCTGTAGCAAGTTTATTTTTTGTCCCCACATGCATCACGGTGTATATCACCCAACATAACCGTGCTGAGTACAAATCAGAAATCAAACCATCATCTGGGACCCATGATCAGGGCACCATTGTTTATTAATAACTTAATGTTTTAATTATACATATGTTATTTATAGTGTTAGCTGCCCTGAGCCCGGCTTTAGTCAGGAAGAGTGGGATAAAAATATAACAACAACAACAATAGGGACTGGTGGCAAGGTGTCCTTTGCAGGCTTTGGCAGGGTGGCCTCTGGTACTGGTAATACATTGTCAGCAGGTGGCTCTGCCATGCCAGGCCCTCCCTGATCGCTCCGGCCCTGCTCAGTCACTGACCCTGGCTTATCAGGCGCTTCCCCTAAGGACTCTGAATCAGACTGGTTGGAGCTGGTTGCAGAGGGGTCGTGACAGACTGAGACCTTAATTAACATTAAGGGTGTGCACTTCAAAAATTCTATTTTAATTTTGGATCCGGATTTCCAGTCCATTATCCCAAGTTTTTTTCAGTGCCCTTACCAGTTCAGGAATCTGTTCTGGGTCTCCCCTCCCCACCTCAGGTATTAGAATTTCCAGGTACCAGAACAGCAGTTTGGAAGCATCTTGTTCTTGTAAATTTTAACAGGCTGTTGTTTTCTAAGAGAGTAGACCTAGCCTCTGGGGGGTAGGTCTACTCTCAAAGAAAATAATAGCCCTTTAAATTTTAAAGGGACAAGACACTGCCAAACAGCTGAGCTGACTAACAACAGTATGTTAGACCCCTCCCCCAAGTCCCAGTGAAGCTTAAAAAGAAAGGAAGGACCAAACTGACCACAGATTTATCTGGCTGGCATTGGTCCTTCCTCCCAGTTACAGTCCAGCAGAGCCTACACTGGGAACCATAAAACAGTAAGCAGCTGGTGGGTGGGCTTCTGGACTCCCACAAGACTTGGTTACCTTGTGGGAATCTCCTATGGATCGTAGGCCAGGTCTACCCATAGGAAATAATGGCCCTTTAGAACAGAAAAGGATCAGACACTGCCAAACAGCTGTGTGCCTGGTCACCTTCTTCTTTCTCCTGCCTGTCTCCTGGCCTTCCCAAAACCTGGAACACTCCCAAAATTATAGGAGAAAAATTCTCATTTTCTCAGATTTTTGGGAGTGTTTGGGGTCATTCTGGATATCCCCAAGACAACCAGAAACTGTGGATTTTCAGGTATATTTTCACTTGGGTATACCTGTGTCCCGAGACGGGCCCTTCCAGGAGCCGTCCGGGCCATGCTCTGGCCCCACCCGAGTTCCCCGCGGGGATTCCCCCCCCCCCGCCGGGGCGACGGAGAGAGGCTGCAGGGGTGCCCACCCCTCAGGGGGCAGGCCCTGCGAAGGCACCTCACCTATTTCCTCCTCCCCAGGCTCCCGCCGAGGCAGCAAGGCGGCGAACTCTCCAGGGAGCAGCGAGGCCGGCCGCCAAGCCCCAGCGACGGACGCAGCCAGAGTGACGCGCACCGCCGAGCCCCACCCCACGCAACAGCTGGGCTTCGCCAGGGCGCGGGTGGGGTGGGGAAGAGCTTGCCGGCCGGCGGCTCAGCCGCCTCTCACGGGGACAGGCCAAGGCCCTTATTTGGGACTTCCGGGGGCAGGCTGGGGGGAGGTCAGGGGCGGGACCTCTCTGGCCTGGAGAGGATATAAGGCCAGAGAGGAGCCACGGCCGAGGAGGATTGCAGCAGGAGGTGTGAGAAGTTGAGCTGACTCTCGACACCCTGGCTGCGTCCGAGGGGGAGGAGAGCTCTGATTCCCCCTCGGACTGGTCTGAGGCCGAGGAGGCTCCTCTGACCCTCCCCTTCTCCAAGGCAGAGACCCCGGAAGTTGCAGGGGATGAGGCGCGGCGCGACAACCTGGATGCACACTACTAATTAACATCTCTTTTTGGTCTGAATTTGTCAAAAATGTATACATGAATGATCAATTACAGCCCCAAACCAACAAATTTCTAAACCACCCTCAATAGCCCATTTAACTGACTCTTTAACTGATGTGTTAACCAAACCACCGGCCAAGAACTGTGCAACCCAGAGGCTTCTGTTAGCCTCTTTGTTAGATATCAAAGATATCAGACAGTTCCATGACTAAATCTGTAATATTTTATACTCTTAGGACTGAAATGCACAGAGTACTTAATGCCATAGCCTTATCCATATAATCCCTCTCCCCCTTGTAAACTTTTTAAAACATCCAACTTGAGGAACAGTTTTGTGTAACCTGAAAAGTTAGCATTCCACATTATGAATATATATGTATATAGATCTTATATACTAAACACCTACGGATGTCTGGGATTGGTTACAATTTACATTATTAGACCCTGGCTTTTAGCTTTGCTGTTACGAAAACTGGTTCATTTATTGGCCTAAAGTAAGTGTTTTAAACTGAGGAAGAGTGCCTGATCTGGTCTTGAAAAGGATAACCTACACTATACTTTTTCTTTGAGCTAAAGCAGATGTTAGCTTGCCTCTGCTGGATCATGCTGACACCTGCTAAACTATAAACTCTTGCAGCATGGAACTGAACTTTGTATCTTTAGCAAGGATAAATGCTAGGGCAAAATTTAGTTTAGCTACCTTGCATTTCTTCCCTATGCATTCATTATTTTATTAATGAATGGTATGAATTGTTTGAAGCCCTTCTAATTACATTGCTCAGGATCCTACTCTTTTACACGATCTGCGCTTTAAATCTCTACTTGCCACACTACCAAGGGTCTAGACAGTAATTAGAAGCTACACAGTTGAATCTCCTCTAAGTTCTTGGGGCAAAAAAAAAAAAAAAGAAAAAAAAAACAGGCTTCTGAAACTGGTGATAGCATATAGCTGAATGGGTTACCAGTTCTACAAACTCTGTTGCAAGCTGGCAGTTCTGTTAGAACTAGAAATTCTATGTGGCTTCTGAAAAGCAGTAGGAACCTGATAAAGACAGCTTTAGTACACCAATAGCACCAAGCTATGCTATCTTAATTTGCCCTGGGACCAGTGTTTTGCTAGTTTATCTCAGAAAGGTCCCAAAGCAGAAATATATTTTGTCATCCTGTTAGAAGGATATAAGAGCCCTGTGGTGCAGAGTGCAATTCTGCAGTCGAAGCTCTGCTCATGACCCGAGTTCGATCTCGACAGAAGTCAGTTTCAGGTAACCAGCTCAAGGTTGACTCAGCTTTCCATCCTTCCGAGGTTGGTAAAACGAGTACCCAGCTTGCTGGGGGTAAAATGTAGACAACTGGGGAAGGTAATGGCAAACCACCCAATGAGCATAGTCTACCTAGTAAACATCATAATGTGATGCCACCACGTGGGTCAGTAATGACCTGGTGCTTGCACAGGGAACTACCTTTACCTTTTAGAAGGATATACTCTTAATGGACTAGCAAGCAATTCAGCTGGCCTTTCAAGCATATGTTTGTCTTTAAATGACTGGAAGAAAAACACAAAGCTAAAGATGAAACTGTGAAAACAAATTTCACTGCTAGCCAAGGAACTGCCTCCTTGACTTCCATTACATACAAATGAAAGTGATGGTCTCCTAAGTGATTTGTGATGTTCCAGCATTTGCCCACTGAACCATACACATTCCTAGACCTTGATTTACCTCAGACCTTTGCCAGCTGAGCATTCTCACAGTATTTATGGATGATGTGGAAGACAAACTCCATGTCTTGGAGGTTACAAGAAAAGACATCAGCATTAATCCCATACCACTTCAAACTCTTGCAGTGTTTTTGTTTGTTGCTGGGTTGTGCATTTGATTTGGAGACCATCGCATTTCCAGATATCAGCAAACAAAGAAGTACTAGCCTGTTCTTTACTATAAGCAGGCAGCCTTTCTAAAGTTATGGGGTTTTAAAAGCTATTTGTATTGGCACACAATAGCCCCGAATCATTTCAGGAGACACTAAAATTCCCACTGCGTAAACTGCCCCAATCTAATACATTCTGAATTCAATAGCATCACATCAGCAGAGCCTAGGATTTATCTTGCAGACTCCTGCGATCATTATTAACAACATTACCAGCCACTTTTGTTTTGCTAATTTGGTGCTTCACCTATGAATAAGCCAACTTCATGGAGTAAATTACATACACAATATAAGTGCTGCTCTTATTATATTAACAGGCACCTATGTATGTAATTCATCCAGTGTGGTTTCTGAGTATATCCACATTGCACTTAACTCCATTAGGCAATGGCGGGCTGGCACTCAGCCAAGCACACTTAACAGACTCCTTTGAGGAGTCAGGTGAATTGAATTCACCAAGATAGATGGGACAAAAACAACACTGACAAAAAAAAAGAATACAGTGACTCTTAATTGCCAAATAAAGCAACATATGTTTATAGAAAATGTAATGGGGGTATACCCTTTACAATTACAAACTCAGTAAGGGCACCATAGGTGCTAGAATCTAGGAATTATCATCTGGCTCATTCATGAAACTCTATGGGTGACCTTGTATTCCTATGTTATACCCTTCACCTTCTTGAGTCCTGCAGCAGTTTTATTTCATGAATGTTGAGTACTTACGACTCACTAGCCATGGACATGCATTTTTTTTATCTCATAGAAAAAAGCTACCATGCCAAGCAACAATTTGTAGCTGCTTCTAGACATTCAATTCTGCACATGTTATTTGAAGATAAGCACCACTTTGTCAAATATGGTTGAATTCTAAAGAAGTATGCATGGGATTGGAAACTTAGCCTTTAGTAAACGATCGTGCTTAGTCTCCTTGAACAAAAACAGAGCAAGACAAAAAAAAAGTCTACCTCTTGACTCTAAGCAGATCCAGTTCTGCAGTGTATGTGGACTACAGGACTATATGTTTTGAGTTATATTTCAAAATTGTGTTGCTGCTCTATTTAATTGCAAACCAACATGTTTTGTTACAGCAATCATTTAGAATGCTTGCTTGTTCAGGAAATACATTAATTTCAATATAAGACAAATGTTTCTCTTTTTCCCCCTGGCAATTTAAATAATGATTTATATCACAATGACTTAAATCAATCCACAGAAACCAAGAACAAGCAAACAAACAAACAGAAAGGCTGAGGAGAAATATGAATACTTTTGTGACTGAAAGTAAGGTACCAGTAAGTTCTTCTGTTCTGACAGGGAAATCTTAACTCTTAGGAGAGGGGTGGGGGAGGGGAAAACATTTTCATTTCCTCGGCCTGCATACATTCTGCTCCAGACGTCACTGTGACATTAGGGTAGGTGTACTCTGTTTGTTTGCTTGGTAATTAGATTCCCCTTGCAGACTGTTAAAAAACCCAGCCTCACTATCCCTTGGACAAAATTTAAAAGGACAGCACCCCAGAGAATCTGCAGCCTTGCTCCCACCTCCCATGCAAGACGGTGTGCTTTGACGTCAAGAGAATAAGCCTGAAGGTGAGGCAAATGAGGAGTTGGGGGGGGGGGAAGCATCAGGCCTTTAAAAAGGGTCATTATCTCCAGGAAGCTGCAGCAAATAGTAATAGCCACATTTTCTTTTCCGAAATCTACTTCCTCCCTCATCTGATTAACCTTAAACACAAGTCCCAAGACATACTGTCATTTAACTTCTCAGCTAGCATTACTCCAAGTGAAGGCATTGTCCACTTTTCTAGCAGTGAAGTAATAAAGTAGCTGGTGAATTAGCTTTAAATAGCCTTTAACCCTTTGAATCTCCTTGAGGAAATGAAAAGGAAATTGATTTGTTACCAACTCACAATCTCCTTTGGGTATCAAAGACCCATATTAAGGGCCGAGATCCTTATGTAAGATATCAGCTCCCTAAGGACTTGACATATTAAGAGTCCACAGAAATTATGTAGCCTATGCATCACAAGGGCAGTGATACAACTGCTTGGGCTGCTTAAAGATTCCCTGAGAAAATCTAAAAGAGATTGGATAGACCAGTGGTCAATTCTCAGACTTTTGTTATGTTTTGGATAATACCTGCACTCCTGATAGAGGCAGGAGTTGAAAAATACTTGACAGGCACCAGGAAAGGTGTTGGCAGACACCATGGCGACCACATTGCAGATTCCTGGCCTACACATTCATGGTTGGGTTCCATGTGCAGCAGCCTAGTTGGACACATTTAGAAAACATAACTGCTTTCACTACAAACTGCTGAACTGTTTGCACTACACTGTTAGAACTGTCTAAGATGCCTTTTGCTTTCTTATATTGCATTATGAAATCTGCCTCAATTCCTTGCCTTTGTCTACTGTTGTATCCAACCAAAAATCGATGTAGTTAATTGAAAGACTGTATTCCTCTCTCCTATACTTCCTAAATATTGTGCCATATGTGTACTTGTGTATATACAGACTTAGAATTCCAAATCAGGGTCACAGAGGTGCTCAAAGAATGATGTTTACACATGTAACCCCCTCCCTAATTGATACTGCTCTTCCATCAGGCTTAAGTATCTTAACAAAATTATTTCCAGAGATACAGGTTCCACAGGGATCATGTCTCAGTGGAACCTGAAAGTATGGACAGTAAGGTTCTTGAGGCCAAACAAAACTGTCACCTATCAAAAATAAACCGTCCTAACAGTACTTGCTCAAAAAATCCTACCACTAGGCAATGCAACACCTGCAACTTCTATCAGTAAATCCTCCTGTGAGGTGCCTCCTCCCACTGTTCTGTCACTTATCCCTCCACCACAACTGCCCCTACCACTAGAGGGGAAGGCTTGCTGAACTAACATCATCCTCTTCTCTGCCAACCTCTGCTCCCCAGCACTCTGAACTGGATCAGCTACAACATCCCAGGCCTGTTTCTGGGTCCTCTTTAAATATCCAGTGGGATACATACCATGCCCTCTTGGCCAATTCCACCCCACCTAAGTGAGGAAAGCTCTCACTGGCCTGGGCTGGTTCCTCCTGCCCCCATTCATCTAGCATTATGCCAGATGCCTTTCCCCACTACTCGTTTGAAGGGCTACCTCTTGCTTCAGATGCTACCACTGCCCTCACTATATGCCTGCTAGGTGGCTTCTTTTCTCTGGAGCCAGCCCTGCAGCCTACCTGCTGCCCCTTCCTGCAAGGGCATGCCCTAGCTGGGGCAGGTGGCATGAGGCCAGCTCCCCTCCTGACCAAGTGAAGACAGGCCGCCACCATCCCAATGAAGCACTGCTTGGCTGGAAGCACAAGAGTGATGTCCTGATTGTCTGTTAATGTCATAGAGCAGGGGACCCCAACATGGTGCCCACCAACACCTTTCATGGTGCCCGCCAGGTGTTACAGGAAAGTAGGCAGGGCCAGGTGGAGCTTTTGCTAAGCAAGGCTTCTGATTGGCCACTGGAGATTTGATTGCCTGTGCAAATATTTTAAAATGTTGCTTTGGCAGCAGCCGCCATCATGACACAAGGATCTTTAGGGATACCAGCCTCCAGGTGGGACCTGAAGATCTCCTGGAATTACAGCTCATCTTCAGACTATAGAGATCATTTGACCGGGATAAAATGGATGCTTTGGAGGGAGGATTCTATGGCACTGTACCCCATTGAGGTCCCTGCCCTCCCCAGGCCCCACCCCCAGATCTCCAGGTGTCTCCCAACCTGGAGCTGGCAATCCTTCACCTCCCGCCCCCCCCAGTGGCCAGAAGGACCTGGCAACCCTAATCTTCACTGTGTGACTGACGGTGAGCCGTGGCAGCCATTCTGTGACTGTGCCCACCACATCATTTCAGAATTTCAAAGGTGCCCATAGGCTTTCAAAGGCCAGGGACCCCTGTCATAGAGGCTGTCTGCCAATGTCACTGCTGCTGAGCCCTGTCTTCCTGCTGGTAAGGTCCTGCTCCCTGGCACCTCTGCATTCCATTAAAATAATTTCCTGGTACCATAAATTCCAGAGCCCCTTTGGGTTCTGTTTAGGGAGAAAAGTGGGTTTAAAAAAAATAAAATAAAAGCATAGTAAGGAGCAGAATGACATCCTTAATACCACAGCAGGTTTAGACAACCTTTGCTGAAGAACCTAACATCAGTAAATTTAGAAATAGCAGCTGCTGTTGCAATAACCGTTGCAGAGCAAAGCTCAGGATCCTCTGCCTTTCAGCCAATCCTGCACCTGGACTACAGCTTGGATCCACTGGTAATTTTCCCTGATGGAAGTGATCTTTGTCACGTTATTTTGACTTTGTTTCCTCCTCCCAATGCAGCATACAATGCCCCATGAAATGCTTCTTCTGGGGGACAGCAACACCCAGGAAAAGCAGGAGGGAAATCCATTGGTAAATCGTGCGATGGATCCAAACCTCTGCCTCCCCAGCAACAAAATATTTCCATGTCTTTACCCACTATGTGAGAGTTCTCTGACTTGAGGTCACTTGTCCGTACAGTTACTGGCCCGGAGATGGTGGTAATATAGTCTAATAGCAGGGACTGGCATATCATGAGTGTACCTGAGAGAATCGATTCCAAACATCTACTGTTAGGAACTATTTCCACAGTGATGATAACCATGGTTACGTCTAAATGTGACACCTGAAGAGCCTTTAGAGTAAACATTAATAAAGCTTACAATCCAGGCACAGGCTGAAGAATTAATGGTTCAGGGAAACCATAAACCCTGAAGAGGTAATCAGGAATAAGTCTACACCATCTCCTCAAGAGCTAGCCTCTCTCAACTAAGTACCAACAGAACAGAGAAAGATGGATGCGTGAATGGACAGTGCCTGGTTGGTTCTGCGCTAGCAGATGTTTGCTTGCCCTCCCTCCTGGCTTTCCTGTCAGTAGAACACCCCAAATCCAGAAATGCAGTTTGGTAATTTTAGACTCTGGATTTCTATGTCCCCCTTTTAGAAGATGGTAATGTGTTATCACTTCACTTCCAAGGCAAAGAATGAACATTCAACAAGGCTCGTCTCATTGCATCCCGCTGTCTCCATGGATAAGCAGACATCCTACACATATTTATTCAGAAACAAGTCCCACTGTGTTCATTAGGATTTACTCCAAATTGAGTATGTGTACAGGATTACAATCAACCAAAAAACACCAGACTTCAAAGACAAAAAGGATACAGGAGATGAGAAACTAGACAGAAACAAAACACAGATAGCCAGCAAGGCATCCCCAGGTGTTAGCTACAACCTGCAAGCCTGGGCAAATCTGATCCAGAGTGCCGCCTTCAACACTTAAGGGTCAGTATTTATTTAATTTCTGGAATTTTGACCCACCTTTTTTTCCTAACAAGGGTTTATTCTTCGCTGTCACAAAATCAATGCTGCTATATTTTTTGTACAATTACACTGACACAGGTGTAATCTAATATAAACTGTTATGGACTGCTCTTATACTGGATAAGTACATATACTTATTTGCCAAAGATAGCAATGAACAAGCAGGGATTTAGAGGAAAATATTTTTGTCATAATTGTTGCAATAGTCACACGATAGCCTGGTTATTCAACACTGACTGCAGCAAAGACAGATTTGTAAAAACAAGGGAAAACGTTGCCAATCCATGAGAGGAAAGCCTGCATATAATAAATGTATAAACAACACAAATTAGGAACAGATCAATTAAATCCACCCACTGCTTACGCTAGACAGAATGAGTTTGTACCACTATCTCTGCAAATGTTGAGCATACCTATTAACAAACAGGCAACAGAGCGTCAATATGTTCTCAAACAAAACCTGTGATAAACTAGATTAAATGAATGGGATATTTATGGAAGTTTGGAACTGGGGAAAGAACAATGGGGCAGTCAGATTATAGAGCTACTATAATGACTAAGAGTCTAAATTGTAAAGCAGGAAGTACCTGCTTCAAATCTGCCCCTGCCATGGCCCAGAACTATGCAGGTCTACTTGGGAAGTCCCACTGGATATAACGAACTTTCTCTTGCCGGCCACAGCTGCTGGCGAAACGTCAGGAAAGAAAATACCAAGACCACGGTTACACAGCCCGGATAACCTACGAGAACCAACTTTCTCTTAGATTTAAATGGAGGTAAATCCTATTAAAATATACATAAGATCAGGCTGTAAGTGGCTTTAGATAAGCCTCTCAGACCCAGCCTCCCTCTTCTCTCCTATGCAGGAATAAAAACTGACCTATCATATACATTTACCATAAGGATTACTGAAAAGTGCTTTGAACAAGTTACACAAGTGTTACACAAGTAGCAAGAATTATTGAAGGGGAGCTCTGCTATATAGCAGAATTTGAGTACCCAGATGAAAGGAAAGAGTCCTTAAGAACAGGACATTACGGTGGTATGTTGCACCCTTTTCCCACTGCAGTTCCATGAGAAGATTTTTCCACTATTTATTTTTTGTGCAAGAAACTGAACGCCTCCTTATCATACAGCATAATTCGGATTCAACCTGAGCCATATGATCCATATGCCAAAACAACAACAACAACAACCCCTTATTCCCTTCTGTAACCCACAGCCTTCCAGAAGAACAAAAATATTCAACTTTGGCCAGGCACTTCTTTGTGCTTTGTTTGCTCTCTCCAGAAATGGCAAACCGAACTCATGCTCACCTTAAATCAGCAACAGTTAACACCAACAGTGGCAGCTGCACTGTACTGAACCTCCAAAGGTGGCTCCAGGTGAGCCTCTGCCTGCACCATCTCACCAGCCATCTGCTGGCCTCTCCATAAGGACTCTGTCACTGCAGTTTAGGACTAGGGCCAACCCACACAAGACAATGGGAGCTGAGCCTTTGAGATCTCCACTATTTTTCATTATTAAAAAACAAGCTTGCAGGGCCCTGTTTCAGATTGGAACCATCTGGGCAAATGGGTACTTAGAAGTTATTCAGCCCTAACAGCCTGCACTTGGGGCCCCTGGACGTCTAGTCCAGGCCTGGCAATGCCTCTGCCCAAACCTTACCCCATAGATATTCTATTAATAGCAGCCACCATGCTAGGGCTGGGAACAATGGCTTCATTTCATCTGACTGTCACAACTGGGCTCTTTGTGCTAAGTTGGATGCTAGACACAGGACTAATGAAAGCATGGGAGAAAATTCAGTGGGATCAGCAGGATCAGGGAAATAACTTCATTTCCCACTCCTGTCTCTTCCGGTATGGAGCAGGAGGAAAGTAACATCCTGAGTCGGAAACAATGGATATTCTTAAGAATGACAGAAGCTTTTATAGGAAGCACCTCCACACATTCTTGTAGCCAATTGCTCTCTGCCTAATATTAATAAAAACTGACTTCTTTCAGTTCCTCTTTGCATATCACCTAAGCAGTTCTGAAATCATGCTACAAACACTTTCGGGTGTCACACATCTATATCATTTGATCACAGATTACAAATCAACATCATCATACAGTCTCTGCTCATGACGTACTCAGGACTCTTAAAGGGAGTACCCAATATTTATGCAGCTCACTCTGTATTAACTATTCTGCAGATGATCCAGCAGTATTGTTTAACCACATGCCATCATCCTTGGTTTCTCCCAGTGTCTACTTTTACCATCTTCATTGCCAGGGATTTCTGTACTATGCTATCATCTCCATAGGGCTGGTTGCTAACTACATCCTGACAGACTGTAGATAGTTAAGAATCTTCATAAGGATTAGGTAGACTTCTGCTAGTATTTTTAGAAGTATTTTAAGTCACAGGTCAACAAGGCTAAGTCACTTTGTCAGTGCACTCAGTAGGTATGCCAACCGCAGTTTGGGTGGAAACAAAGAAACTGCTGCAGAGCTACATACAAAAGGATTTTGCCGGCGGTAGCTGCTCAATAGCTATGCCCTCTCTTCTCAGGAAGAAATAGCTTTGACCTGAGAGAGTCATAGAATGCTTTAAAGGCAGGAACAGTCGAGCAATGAAAACACAGCAAAAAGCAAATGTTAAGTTCCAGTTCTCCGACATGGCAAATTGAGTAACCTGCCACGCAGTTACAGGATCAGCTCTTCTTTCTGCCTCTTAGTTGGTTGCAAACTTAACATCAGCTCATTAGATCATGAGAAAAATAAGTATGGTTACCTCTGCTGATAAATTACACGTAAGTACCTTCAGAACCTTTACATTTAACATTAGAAAATATTATATGGAAAAGAGGAATAAAATGTTAACTTCTCCTTTAGAATCACACTAACTACTTCTGAGAATCCAATCCACAATTACTAACATCATTCTCATTATCGGAAGACCCTTTTCCTAAAAATCCTGAGGAAGTATTCAACGTTATGTTCTGTAGACCCTGTTCTTTCAGTGTTTTTAAAAATTGCACAGTATTGATGTACTTGAAAAGTCCCCAATTCCATATCCATCAGAATTCAAGGACTAAGTTTAATGACCTACTACCAACACTCATGGTACCAAAGAAGAACAGGACAGAGCAGCAGCTTTCTGGCTTCGGATATCTCATATACTGTGCATGTTACAGCTCAGCATGCAGAAGGTCCCAGGTTCAATCCCTGGCATCTCCAGTTAAAGGGACTAGGCAAATAGGTGATGTGAAAGACCTCTGCCTGAGACCCTGGAGAGACGCTACCAGTCTGAGTAGACAATACTGACTTAGATGGACCAAGGGTCTGATTCAGTATAAGGCAGCTTCATGTGTTCATCAGGTTAATGCAGGTATACCCGGGGGGGGGGGGTTAACTTCCACAAGGAAGCAGAAATGGAACAGAGGACAAGTCCTCTTATGGATTGAGAGCTGGATGAAAAATAGGAAGCAGAGAGTAGGAATCAATGGTCAGTTCTCACAAAAGCAGGATGTGAGCAGTGGGGTGCCTCAGGGATCTGTGTTGGGACCGGTGCTTTTCAACCTGTTCATCAATGACCTGGAGTTGGGGTTAAACAGCGAAGTAGCCAAGTTTGCAGATGAGACCAAATTATTTAGGGTGGTTAAAACAAAATCGGACTGTGAAGAGCTCCAGAAGGATCTCTGCATACTGGAAGAATGGGCATTAAAATGGCAAATGAGATTCAATGTGAGTAAGTGTAAAGTGATGCATATTGGGACAAAAAATCCCAACTTCACATATACACTGATGGGATCTGTGCTGGCAGCAACAGACCAAGAAAGGGATCTTGGGGTGGTAGTGGATAGCTCAATGAAGATGTCAACCCAGTGTGCGGCTGCTGTAAAAAAGGCAAATTCCATACTGGCTATAATTAGATGAGGAATAGAGAATAAAACTGCTGATATCATACTGCTCTTGTACAAATCTATGGTGAGACCACACTTGGAATACTGTGTACAGTTCTGGTCACCACACCTAAAAAAGGATATTACAGAGCTTGAGAAGGTGCAGAAAAGAGCAACCAAAATGATTAGGGGACTAGAGCAACTGTCCTATGGGGAGCGGTTAAGATGCTTAGGGCTGTTTAGCTTGGAAAGAAGGCGGCTAAGGGGAGACATGATAGAGGTCTATAAAATTATGCATGGTTTGGAGAGAGTGGACAGGGAGATGTTTTTCTCCCTCTCCCATAATACTAGAACACGGGGTCATCTGCTAAAGCTGGAGGGTGAGAGATTCAAAACAGATAAAAGGAAGTATTTTTTCACACAACGCATAGTTACATTGTGGAACTCCCTGCCCCAGGATGTGGTGATGGCTGCCAGCTTGGAGGGCTTTAAGAGGGGAGTGGACATATTCATGGAGGAAAGGGGTATTCATGGTTAGAATGGATACTAGTCATAATGCATACCTATTCTCTGTAGTATCAGAGGAGCATGGCTATTATTTTGGGTGCGGTGGAACATAGGCAGGATGGTGCTGCTGCACTCGTCTTGTTAGTGGCTTCCTAGAGGCACCTGGTTGGCCACTGTGTGAACAGACTGCTGGACTTGATGGGCCTTGGTCTGATCCAGCAGGGCCTTTCTTATGTTCTTGACATCTACTCTCACACAAATCGTCTTTACCGCTTGGGTACAAAAGAGTTCCCTTTGCATTTACACCAAGCCATGTGACAGCTACTTCCCCAAGTAGCAAAAACTTCGCAAAATGCAAAGAATGCATCAATGATGCTTTCCCCAATTCCATAATGTTTGGATAATAAAGTTACAAGCTGCTTTGGGATGTGCAAGGGCTCTGAGAATGGGAGGGCAAAGGTCAGTGGTGGGCTTCAAGCACAAATCCAGCAATGCACCTTGCTACTAACATCTGTCAGAAACAGAAAGCTGTTTTCTGTCATCTGGCTTTTGGGTTGTTTTATTTTTACAGCTGCTTTATCAGCTTTTACTAGTTTTGATGATGAGTTTGATTTAATGTACCTTTGGAAGCTGAGATTTTATTGTAGCATGCTTTTTATGCAGGAAGCCACCCAAAACATTGTGGATGAGGCAGAGTATACATTTTTAACTTAATAAGCAAAGGAACAGCAGTAAAAAAAAGCAAACCACACCAAGTCAAAGTGCTGTACATATTAGTCAGTGCTGTTAAGAAGTTCAGATTTATAGTTATATTACAGAGGTGTAGACTGTATAAATCTGTAAACTATGCAGGATTTTAAAAATTCCAAGAGAAGCTATTCTACCAGAAGAGAGCAAAATTAATCTTTATCACAGAAAGCCACATGTTAGCAGCCTGATAGTTACAATAAGGTGTCAAACAAAAGGAGCTAATTTAATACCTTACTCAGATTCTAACTTTTAAAGCATTTACCTTTCACTTCAAAACAGAATTAATTTAACCCATTTATAGTTTGGAGTGTGGATATACTCCAATATTATGATTCTTGCTCTTTAAATCATGACTATATATTCAGCATACAAAACACTTGCAATATCAATTCATGTGTTACTATATACTGGATATGCACCAAAATGCCCAGTTTATCAAAACACAATGACTGCAACCAGATGTTGGTGACAAATCTCAATTTGTTGGTAAACGGTTGAAGACAGCAACGGTTTCCATCTTAGCTGGCCTCCCTCCCTCCCCTTTTACCTATTTACTTATATTTTACCACCTTTTATTCCCCTCCCTATCCCTTATTGAGGGGACCCTGTTGTTCCTCCCTTCCCTTATTCTTTCCCCTCTTTGATTGGTTCCCTGTTATTGTTATACGGTTTAAGGGCACCATTGGAATTTTAATAGATATTGAGGGTTTTTAATTGTAAATTATGTTTCTAATTGTTGTTGGAATTTATTGTGAGCCGCCCTGAGCCTGACTTGTTTTGGAAAGGGCGGGATAGAAGTCCAAAGAATAAACAAACAAAAGTCCTCACCCTTCTGTGCTCATTTCCCTCCTTTCTTTTCATATGATGTTGGAATTGCAAACCATGAAGTCTTCACTAAACTGCGATTTGCTGTGACACTGAAATTGGGAGCTTTCACCAGGATTCCAAATCTGGATCAAACCAAAATATTGACGAAGGCTTTCACTGTCAGATTTCATCGGTTCTTGTAGGTTATCTGGGATGTGACAGTGGTCTTGGTATTTTCTTTCCTGACCTTTTGCCAGCAGCTGTGGCAGGCATCTTCAGAGGAGTAACACTGAAGGACACTGAAGTGTCTCTCAGTGTCAAGTGCCTGCCACAGCTGCTGGCGAAACGTCAGGAAAGAAAATACCAAGACCACGTTCACACAGCCCGGATAACCTACAAGAACCGATGGACTGGATCAAACCATTTGGATGAAATGCAATCCTCATCTCTGGCAATAGAGACTCTCATATCTGGGCACTACTAGTCAATCTCAGATCCTACACAGGCAGGAACATATGGGTGGTGGAGGCACCTTGGACCCAAAATCTTTTTTAAGGATCAAAACCAGCACCATGAAGTGAGTTTGAAAGCAAATTGGAAGCCAGTGAGGTGCTTTATCACCTCATTGGAATTAATGATAGCCAAAATCTGTTCAACAGTGCTGTGGCTCAGTGGAAGAGCATATGCTTTGTATCTTGACAGTCCCAGGTTCAATCCCCAACATCTCCAGTTAAAAGGACTAGGCAGTAGGTGATGTGAAAGACCTCTACCTGAGATCCTGGAGAGCCACTGTCATCTGAGTAGACAATACTGACCTTGATGGACCAATGGTCTGATTTAGTATAAGGCAGCTTCATCTGTTCCCACTTCTCAGTTTTATTTAATGGTTTGTGTAAAGTTTTAGCTATGTACCTTTAAGGCCTTGAATAGAGCAGCAAACTACACAGAGTGTATATATCTCCAGGGAAATCTAGGTTTTTTTGTGATATATTAATCCAAACCAAAGATAGTAACATTTCCATATGCCATGTAGCATGAGCCATTGCATCTTGATTTTTGTCCTTGGGTATTAACAACCAAGGGACTGATAGGTAAATATCAAAAGGGAAATGGTAGTGTGCTTTCAGTTTTAACCTTCACCTGGCATCTATTCCATGGCCACAGGTGCCAAGTTTCCAGACAAACAGAAAGCCTGTTTGATACAAACAGAAGATGTTAGCAGTCCAAGCAAATGAGCCTGAGGATCAGTTTAAGTAAAATCGCACCACCATTAGTCAAAGGCTATATAATCCAAAGAATACCTTCAGGCATGCACAAAAGCATCTGTGCATGACTACTACTTCTCCCACCCCAAAGCAGCTTCTCCTGCAAGATCAGAGATGATGACACTGACATTTCTCCAAGTGCAGGGGGGCTGCTTCCAGGAGGAGGGCAGACAGCAAAGGCCCTCCTGCGCTCATGGAGCTCATTGCATGGCCTGTTGCTAGAGATCAGTCAGTCATTTCTCCCCTGGAAGCATCACAGACAAAAACTGAATAAGAAGGGGTAACATTCAACAAGAAAAGAAACACAAGTAAAGAGAAACTCCAGTTTCAGCTACAGAAGATGAACTGTTTTGTCCTGCCTTCTATTACGTGATATTAGTCAAGGACTTCTGTGAAGGGGAAATGTATGACTCTTCTCTTACAATAATCTTCTTTTCGTTTACCTACTCAATACGTTCTCCATTACCCTCACAAGTTTATGAGGCAGACTTGTCAGGTAAGGGTTGCCACACGTGTACAAAGCACAAGAGAACATAACCAAAAAACAAAACAGATTGCAACTGCCAGAAAATCTGTAAGGATAAGTGTACAGTTTGCAGAATCTCAGACTGACTAAACAATGCCAAAATGTACACCTGCCAAACCATCAGAAGTATGGGCTGGTAAGGTTCCTCTGGAAGAAGACAGGTAAGAACTATGGTGGGAATAGCCAAACAGAAATACAATCCAATTTAAAATAGACAGCAAGCATATCATATAGTGAGGTATTAATTATACTCTGTATGTGTGTGTGTGTGTTTGTATAAATCACTCATAATGTGTGTGTGTGTGTGTGTGTGTGTGTGTGTGTGTGTATCACTCATAATAGAAGGGAGAGAGATTGTTTAGTAATCATGGAAGATGCTGTAGGCTGACTTTTCTTATGAGCATTGTAACAATGCAACATGCTCTGGGAAATGACAGAGAATCTCTGAAGAGAGCACCCCAAACCATATGAAAGGTTTGCCCGTCTGAATCAGATAATTTTTGTTTCTTGTCTCGTTTAAATCACTTCTTATGAGAATACAGTTTCTGGTACCACTGCCTTGTTTCACCTTACCTGTGCTACTGCCACAGGAAGGGACTGACTGCCAACTAATACAGCATAAGGCAGGACTGGCTTTCCACAACAGGCTGAGAATGCTATTTTGGCACAATACTTTGCTTTGAAGTTTCTTGTCTCTGATGAGGGGAGCTTTGCCTCTCAAAAGCTCATAACCCCCAAAATCTTGTTAGTCTCTAAGGTACTACGGACTCGAATCTGGAAGTTTCCTGTAAGTCGGGGCTTGGCTTTTGGCTTGTGGAAAGAACACTGTACTAGCCTAATGATACATGCATACATATGTATGCGTGTCTTAATCTCCAGTTTGGGGCATTTAATCTGATCTTTTTTTCTAATTGCTGAATCACTACAACAGAACTGTCAAAGGAAATGCTACTGGCATTGAATACTCCTCTGTGAAAATAAGGTTCCAAAGTTGCTGTGGGAGAATTAAGATTCTCGACACCACTCTTACCTAGTGTATAAAACCAGAAAACACTTTCTTGCAAGTGCCATTACTGCATAGGAGCTATGTGGAATCAAAATGCCAGAGAACATTTCAGCCTATGTGCAGATGTGGCAGCAGCTTCCTTTCTCAGGAAGAAGCCGTGTCACTCAGCAAAGAAAATGAAGGAACAACTCTCTACTATCCCTGGCTTTTAAAACACCTTTCAGCTTTCTACATATGAGCAAGTTTGTTTGTTTTTTTAATTTATGGAAGAAAGTGGAGTTTTTGAACCTAAAAATTAAGAAACGTTTAAAATTCATTTCAGACCATATTTTTCTTCTGAATTTGTATTGGGCTCCTGTTTAAAGAAAAACAAACCTGACAAATGTCTGTTTCTGCTTTTCACAAGATTAAAATGTAGAATCACTAGATTTATTTGTTATATATAATTTGTAAAGCTGTTTTTAAACCGTTGCTGTCTTTATCCACATTTGCAGCTTTCTGTTCCATAATTTTTAAAAAAAATTTTTAAGTGTGGGCGGGGAACCCTACACTTGCCTAACAAGCTTGCTTCAACCAGGACTCCAGAATAACTGGCTCTCTGTTGTCTTCCAGGTATGACTCAGCATGCTAGTTTGGGCCTATAAAGTCCCCAACTGCTTGGGCATTGCACACTGCAGAGATGAACTGAGATCATCGATTTGCCAAGTTCAAACAGAAAGCACACACCGAGCATCACTCACATTGGCTGTCCACTATTGTGTTACAGAATTTGCACAAACTCATGAAGAAGGAGGAGGAGGAGGAGGAGGGTTGGTTGGTTTTTATATGCCAACTTTCTCTACCTTTTAAGGAGAATCAAACTGGCTTACAATCTCCTTCCCTTCCTCTCCCTACAACAGACGCATTGTGTGGTAGGTGAGGCTGAGATAGTTCAAAGAGAACTGTCACTAGCCCAAGGCCCTCCAGCAGGATGCATGTGGAGGTGTGGGGAAACAAACCAGGTTCACCAGATTAGAGTCCGCCGCTCATGTGGAGGAGTGGGGAATCAACCACTCAAACCACTACACCACGCTACAAATAATAAACTACAGAAAATCCAAATATTGTAAGGGAACAGAAAGGTCAGTTTTGCTGAAATGAAAATTTCACACAGAACCTACCGTAGATAGAGGAGGGGATGTCAGGGCAGGCAGGGAGACTAAGCATAGTAGGATGAGTGGAAGAGATGCTAAGTGGTAAGGAAGCTGAGGGGTAGGGTGGCTAAAGAAGGGAACTGAGTTATCAGTGGACAGAGGAAAGAGTAGGGGAAAAATACTGATGTCAACTAAAGAGGTGCAGGAAATGCATAGCAGTCTGCATATTTTCTCCTGCATATTCTCCTGTATAGCAGTCTGCATACTGGTGGCTGGGAGGAAACAAGAGAAGAAAGCTGGGGAATCAAGTCCAGAGCAGGGATCTGTCCAGAGCAGGGATGGCTGAAGGTTATAATAAGCAGTAGACAAATAAGTGGGTTCTCGATCAAATCAAGCCTGAACTATCCCTAGAAGCCAAAATGACCAAACTGAGACATTAAAGCTGATTTCAATGTCTTAACTGTTCTCCACCTTGAGGGCCCTAATTGGGTAGAAAGGCAGGATAAAAAATATTTTAAATAAACACCACCAACATAAATTGGTTAGTCTTTAAACTTGGACAAGACTGTTGTTTTTATTCAAGGTGTCAGAAGGCTCTTCTGTTTTGGCCAGGGAGATTCCAGGTAAGTCATTAAGCCATTTCAGATTCCAACAGTGAATAAGTGACTAAATAAAAAACAGAAAAGTTTTCCCCCCCAAGGCTTGACCATTTTGAAGAACAGGCAAGATTAAGCCACCTACTTGAATTTTATTCATATTAACGAATGTTGTGTGGCCTTACATTAGCATCCTTGTAAGTTTACAGATACCAGTTCATTAAAAAAAAAAAAAAAAACCTCGGGTGAAGGCTAATCTTCATCTTTGTGCCTACACAGGGATTGGATTGATGCTGGGACACAGCTGCCACTCCATGCTGATCTCACTAATATCCCAAAGCAGAGCCCCCACTTTAGCAATGATAAACCGTGTAAAGACCACACCCCCTAGGCTCAGGGGAAATTGGATCTTTAGCAAGATAACGCTATCAGCTAATCTGATTAGCCCCTGAGACTGCAGATAAATATAACAAAGAACAGCCGGACACCAGCTGTAAACCCAATCCAGTCAAGTAAATCAGGCAGCTGCCCTGAGAAGCTCAGCATCTGGGATCTGTCACATGCAATGCTTTTAGGGAAATGACAGACTCTCGGTTCTCACTTTAGATATGGGGAAATGTGTTAATCTGTTTACCTTAAATGGATTTACCTCAGTCTGAGTTAGAAGGGATTGATGTTGGAAAGCACTGCCAAGGCAGTGTTCCTGAGCAGACAGAGAAGTGCTATGTGCCTAAGGTCAGAGGATCTGTGCCCAAGAAAGCGTGACACCAGGTCAAAGAGGAAACAAACTCTGTCTAGCACAATTTAATTCAACAGTGAATCAAACCATCCAGTGTGAGGTCAAGCTTGTGTTGCCCAAACGATAGTCTGGTTCCTACATCTACAGCTATGCCTATTGAACTAGCTGATGGTTTCTCATGCTCCCATCATGCATTACTGACATTATTCCTATTCTATGACATTATTCTATTGCAATTATGCTATGAAGTTGGAACCCTTAAGGACTTGCAGGAGGAATCTCATTTCCACCCTCCATATACACTATTTCTGCTTTCCTATTCCTGAAAGTCCCCTTAGCCTCTCCCCTTTTTCCTGCTTCGTTCTCTCCTTTCCTCCCAACAGCCAACCTACACTTATTTGCCCCTCTATCTTCAGCTTTCCTTCTCTCCCCCCAGCAGCCTCTACCTAGGAAAACTATGGCTCAGTTGTGTGGTGCCAGCCACTGAGATAGGCCCACTTGAATGGTAGGTAACCCTCAAGGACTTGTGGAGGGGGGGTCACGTTCCCCTGAATCTCCCTTTTCACCCTATTCCCTCCTCCTGGCAACCCCATAGCCCCTTACCTTTCCCTGCCTTATTCTCTCCTTCTCATTCATTCATGAACCTACTTTTTATCTGCCTACCATCTTCAGATATTTTATTTATTTTCCTCATTTATGCCCACATTTGTCCACAGCAGCTTACATCATTTTCTCTTTTGTCCTCACCACAACCCTGTGAGATAGGTTAGGCTGAAAGTATGTCACTGGCCAAATGTCACTTAGGGCGAAAACGCATGGTCGCTTTAACCTCCTTTATTCCCTGTTTCAGCCAGGATTCAGCCAGGATAGAACACATGCGTTTTGCCGAACGTGCGTTCGATCCTGGCTGAATCCTGGCTGAAACAGGGAATAAAGGAGGCTAAAGCGACCATGCGTTTTCGCCCTTAGTGAGCTTCCACGGCAGACAGATTTGAACCTGGGTTTCCCAGATCCTGCTCTGAAGCTCTAACCGCTACACCACATTGGCTTTCAGGGGGTGGCAGCCATTGAACAGTAGAAAGCCAAGCCAAGTCAGGTGGTACCAAATTGCCAGGTGGTTGCTGCGAGCCCTGACCCTGTTAAGTCCTCCCTCAAAGGCCAAAATAGCCCTGGAAAGGGCTCTGCCCCCTCCCCTTGTCTTTTACTGACAGAAATCAAGCCTGGAATGCTGTGGTTGCCTAGCAGTGGCCTACCGAGGGCTTCCATTTTTCAAAGTTACAGGCATTCCTTTTATCATTTTGAGTTCTTGTAATCCTCAATATTTTTTTAGGTTTCCGAAATAACCCACAAATCAAGACACCTGAGCCTCAGAGGAGAAAAACAGCCCAGGGAGGGAGGATAATTTTAAGAAGAAAAATTACCAGGTAAGAATGGGCTAAGCAGCCGTCTCCATTCACCCTTCTTATGCCACAATTCATGCCCTACTCAGGCTGATTTTTGCTTTTGAAAAAGAAAAAAAAAAGCTTCCTCATGCAACAAGTACTTTGAGCACGAGAAAAGAGTTTTCTTTTAACTGTACCCCACAAGCTCCTACTCTGCCATCTCTATTTGAAAAGAAAAAGTAGTGAATTACATCAGAAGCAGTGCTGAGGAAAAGATACTGCAACATTTTGTTTGAATTCACCAAAGGCAATAAATCTAAGTGACAGGCATCCTGTCAGTTTACATCTTTAAAAAACAAGAACAGAACCCCCCACCCCCCAACATGTTCACCCAGGTCTGGTTTTGCCCCTCCTCCCTCTACTTTTTTTCTAGTTGTTTGCTTTATAGCAGACACATTTATAGGCCTTGCCTGGGGGAGGGGAACAGCACAATGGAATAGAGTGGTGGTAAGATGGACAAATCACATAAAGGAGTTCAACAAAAACTGCATTGCAGAAGACACATAAAAGATGCAACATATTTACTTTATGTTGAATCAATAAACTAGTCAATTTTGCAAGTCACCAGAACAGAAGGGGCCACCCTCTAAGACTCTAACCATCAATGCTGTCACCTGCAGATATTTTAATAATGTGCAAACTAATGAAACATGCCTGGGAAATCAACTACCCTTGGTATTCAGAAGTACAGGCATGTACTTTTCTTGGAAACATACCTTCTTTCCTGACAACTGAGCCATATTACTAGAGTAAACTTGAATTCTCAAACTGTCTATTTTCCAGTAAATGCTAAATCTTACCAACCTTTATTTAGCCATTTCTCACACTATTAACAATTCCTTTGCTGCAGCCACTGCACTTATGATCATTTTGTAATTTCATTTTAAAAACACAACTGCTTTGTCTACATCGATCCAGACTATTAAAAAAAAAAAACTTTGGATTAACACTTATCTTTGAAAAAGAAATGCTTTCCTTTTTCCTATTCAGATTATATATACTACAAAAGACAGCTTACAGGAATAATGTTGAATTAGGATGATATTTGCTATACCACAGTGGCACAGAGTACAAATCGTGGAAGTATGTTTCTTCTGCCTCCATTTAAATGTCACTATTGAGCTCTTGCTCAAGTTTATCACCCTACTCTGGACCCAGTGGCAGACTGGCCAGGGTGTCAGCTTGCCCGATGGCAAGAGGGCCCTGTGGGCCCCTGATGAAGTGCCACCCCCTTAAACATTAGGCAATGTGTTAAAAATGTTAATGACCTTTTAGTAGCTTGAAAATATAACAGAAGTTCCAATACTATTACTGTATGCAACTAAAATTTTAATTGTACCTTTTTTCCACTTAAATATTTTTTGAAAATTTTATTTATTTCTTATAAAAGTTAAATGATAGCCTTACAGTTGTGGGTGGGCCCCCTTTGTCTCCCAGCAATATTTTTAGACTCAGGCCGCCACTATCTGGACCACACAGGATGGTGCAACTACAGAAAGCAGCTCTGTTTTTCTAAGCAAAAAAGCACAACTTAAATATAATTTTGTATGATGGAGGCTTTATTTACAATTGCATTCACAAACAAAGCTTTGTTTAAAGTTACAGCTCTCTCTGAACCATGATCATCGTGTACTGGTTGGTTCAGGTGAGTAAGGATGTTACGAAGCAGTTGAAGCACAGAGAGAGTTGTCAGGGAAGCACTCAACTAGGCTCCTTGAGTCAAGAGGGCTTGGGTGGCTTCAACCCACGAGAGATCATGCTCAGAGAAAGAGCCTTGGCTACTTACCGTGAAGGCTTCTTCTGCTCAGAGGGACGAAGGGCATCTTCAAGATGGGACAAAGGGCCATCTTCAAGATGGGTGTTTCCTTTTCCTCTTAGCTCGGGAGGCAGGATTAAATATTTAATTTTTTCTTGACTTCCGAGGGTAAACGCCCCCTATAGCCAGGTAAATACTTTCCAAGCCTTATAAGATTAGTAGATAAATGCTTACAGAAAAGTTAAACAACATTCTATTGACCCCAGAATCTCTCTGGTGTGTTACTAACAGTAATTAAAAAACATCTATCTTAATGAACTATCAGTTTGTGTAGCTGAATGTGGAACTGTATTGAACTGTTAGAAAACTGAAAACTCAAACATGAGATGGACGTCTGGGAGGGCAAGATGCCCGTCCCTCTGAGCAGAAGAAGCCTTCACGGTAAGTAGCCAAGGCTCTTTCTCGGCTCAGAGGGACAAAGGGCATCTTCAAGATGGGACATACCAGAGCAGTCCCCGCCCAGGGAGGGTTAGACGTCCTCTAATACACTTTGCAGGACTCGTCTGGCGAAAGCTGCTTCAGCGGACGAGTAAATGTTCAATTTGTAGTGTCTTACGAATGTAGACACGGACGACCATGTGGCCGCCTTGCAGATTTCATCTATGGACGCCTGTCTGTCGAAAGCCGTCGAGGTGGCCATGCTTCTAACGGAATGAGCAGTTATGCCCCCAGGTATAGGCAGTTTACTTTCCGTGTAAGCCGTTTTAATGCATTGTGAGATAGTGCGGCTGATAGAAGCTCTGAACATTGGTTTACCCTTTTTTGGTTGTGAAATGTTTATAAATAGTGACTCTGAAGATCTAATGGATTCTGTTCTGGATATGTAGACACGTAATGCTCTATGTAGGTCTAATGAATGCCACGACTTCTCTATAGGTGTCTCTGGATCGGGACAAAAAGATGGAAGAACTATGTCCTGCCCTCTATGAAATTTGGTGTTACATTTGGGTATAAAGGAATGGTCATGTCTCAAAACCACCTTGTCCTTGTGGAAAATTATAAGACCCGGACGAGTTGACAGTGCTCCTAACTCCGAGACTCTGCGAGCTGATGTTATGGCTGTGAGAAAGAGAACTTTCATTCTCAACCATTTTAAGCTCACCTGTGTCAGAGGCTCAAAGGGTGGCTTTGTGAGTGCTGTTAGCACGGTATGCAGGCTCCATGTGGGAAATCTATGTTTAACCGGTGGAGAGATTTGAGATATTCCTTTAAGGAATGATGCTATGTGAGGATGCTTTGTAACCCTGTAGCCTGCTACTCGTGGTACAATAGTGGCTATTGCTGCCAGCTGTCTTTTTAGCGTGGAGATAGTCAAACCCATTTTGTGACCCTCCTGAAGAAATGAAAGGATACCTATTGTGTGAGGTTTGATCGGATTGAATTTCTTGCGCCTACACCATCTAGCGAATGCTTTCCAAGTTGAATTATAGATCCTCTGTGTTGAGGGTCTCCGTGCCGCCAGAATGGTGTTAATAATGTCTTCAGTGTAACCTAGCTTGGACAATCTCCTGCGTTCAATTCCCAAACGGTCATTTTGTACCATCCTGGATCGGGATGGCAAACTGGACCCTGAATGAGAAGGTCTTGTCTTACTGGTAATCTCCAGGTCCTGTTGTTCGAGAGCTGTATCAGTGTAGGGAACCATGGCCGCCTGGGCCAATGTGGCGCTATTAGGAGTACATGCGCCTTCAGTGACTGCATTCTTCTCAGTACTCTCGGAATGAGTGGTAATGGCGGGAATGCATATAACAGGCCCTTGGGCCAGGGTGCCGTCAGTGCATCCGTCTGCTCGGCTCCTACCTGTGTGTACCTGGAGTAGTATCTCGGAATCTGGTGGTTTGCTTTGGTGGCAAACAGATCCACTAATGGTGTCTCAAACCTTAGTGTGATGCTGCGGAAAACATCTGGGTGAAGTGCCCATTCCGCCTCGTGTATTGTCTCCCTGCTGAGCCAATCTGCTTGTGTATTTGTGATTCCCTGTATGTGCTCCGCAGAGAGAGACATTAGATTGACCTCTGCCCACTGTAGAATCGATAGTGCTTCCTTGTGTAGCGTTGAGGATCTGGATCCCCCGTTTGTTTAAATGTGCCTTTGCGGCCACATTGTCTGTTCTGATTAAGATGTCTTTTCCCTTGACCAGATGTTTGAAACTCTGTAGAGCTTTGAATATTGCTCTGATTTCTAGAGCATTTATGTGTAATTTTTGTTCCTGGGGGGACCAGGTGCCCTGCGCTATGTGTTTGTGAAAGGTCGCCCCCCATCCCGTCGTGCAAGCATCTGTGTATAGTTGCTCTGGAACGGGGAATATGAATCTGAGGCCCTTTGACAGGTTGTGTTGGTTTGACCACCATATCAGGCTGTTTTTGGCCACTCTGGAAAGAAGGACATTTTTGTCTCTTTTTTTTTGTATGTCTCCTTGGTACGGTCTGAGTAGCCACTGTAGAGGCCTCACATGTAGGCGCGCCCACTGAACAGTTGGTATGCATGCTACCATGTGTCCCTGTAATTTGGCGAGGGACATTAGCTTGCACGACCGGGAAGAGTATGCCTTCCTTGCTAGTGTGGAGATGAGTAGGATTTTTTCTTTTGTGAGAAAGAGTTTGTTTTGGTTCTTGTAGGTTATCCGGGCTGTGTAACCGTGGTCTTGGAATTTTCTTTCCTGACGTTTCGCCAGCAACTGTGGCAGGCATCTTCAGAGTAGTAACACTGAAGGACAGTGTCTCTCAGTGTCAAGGGTGTAGGAAGAGTAATATATAGTCAGAAAGGGGTTGGGTTTGAGCTGAGTATTGTCCTGCAAAAGTATTGTCCTGTAAGTATCAAGATAATGTGCTAATGAGGGTATGGTATGTTAATATGGAACCATTGTATCCTGAAGTGATCTGTTAATGTGTGTAATCCAAAACTAATCTGTATGGCTATTGTTGAATGTTGTCTTTGTCTGGAGGTTTTTCAGGGCAGGAAGCCAAGCCTTATTCATTCTTAAACTCTCCTCTTTTCTGCTAAAGTTGTGCTGATGTTTATGAATTTCAATGGCTTCTCTGTGCAATCTGACAAAATAGTTGGTAGAATTGTCCAGTCTTTCAGTGTCTTGGAATAAGACCCTGTGTCCTGTTTGTGTCAGTCCATGTTCAGCCACTGCTGATTTCTCAGGTTGGCCAAGTCTGCAGTATCTTTCATGTTCTTTTATCCTTGTTTGTATGCTGCGTTTTGTGGTCCCGATGTAAACTTCTCCACAGCTGCAAGGTATACGATATACTCCTGCAGAGGTGAGGGGGTCTCTTTTGTCTTTTGTTGATCGTAGCATTTGCAACAAAAGACAAAAGAGACCCCCTCACCTCTGCAGGAGTATATCGTATAAGGATATATCCTTATCCCTTTTTTGCGCAAGCTTGCCACCACGGTGATTAGAACTTTGGTAAATACTCTCGGTGCTGATGTTAGTCCGAAAGTGAGGGCTCTGAACTGGTAGTGTATGTCCCGGTATAAGAACCTCAGAAAGCGTCGATGATGCGGGTGCATGAGAATATGTAAATATGCTTCTGTTAGATCTATGGAGGTTAGGAAGTCCATAGGTCGTAGTGCCTCCGCGACTGACTTTAGTGTCTCCATTCTGAATCGCCTCAAGGGGATAAATCTGTTCAGGAACTTTAAGTCTAGGATGGCTCTCCATCCTCCATCTCTCTTGGGAACTGTAAAGAACACTGAATAGACTCCCAATGAGCGTTCCAATAGAGGCACTATCTCTATCGCATTGATGTCTAACAAGTGTTGGATTGCTGTTGAGGTTCTGAGCAGCTTGTCCTTGTTTTTGGATGCTGGCGAGATCATTAATCTGTTTGGAGGTATGCAGGAAAACTCTATTTTGTAACCGTGTGTTATTGTGTCCATCACCCACTGGTCCGGCTGGGAGGAAGACCATTGTGGGTGAAACAGTGTTAGCCTTCCTCCCACAGGCAGGGTGTTGGCGTCACTGTTTTGGTTGTCTGTTGGGTTTATTCCCTTTGTCTCCTTGGAAGGTTGGGAATTTTGACCCTCTGCTGAATCTTCCCCCTCTCCGAAAGGAACCACGGCTCTGAGTCCATTGGTTCCGACGGTGATCTGGTCTATATCTTTGCAATGTATGATAGGATCGAAAGGTGGATGTATTGGAAGAACCTTTGTTATCTTTGTTCAAGTACTTAGGCAAGGCTTTTTTCTTGTCTTTGGTTTCCACTAATATGGAGTCCAGTTTACCACCAAATAGGCGTTTCCCTTGATAGGGATAACCCATTAACACTGATTTACAGCGGTGCTCTACCTGCCAAGGGCGGAGCCAAAGTGCTCTCCTAGCCGCTGTTGTGGTACCTAAGGCTCTAGCTGCAAATGTCATTGTGTCTAATGTAGAATCGGCCAGAAAGGATACCGCCCTTAAGAGACGAGAGACCCCTTCACATGCCTGTTTTTCCTCTTGGGGAATGAGTTGTGTTAATTTTCTGGCCCAGATAATTGCTGCTCTGGAAACCAGTGCTGAGGTCACTGAGGCTTTGATTGCCAAGGCGGAGGCCTCGTGAGATTTCTTGCAGGCCAGCTCTGCCTTTCTGTCAGCCTGATCTCTGATCAAGGCCTGCCCCTCTTCTGTAACAATGTCTGATGTGTGTAGTGCAGTGACTGGTGATTCCACCAGAGGGACTTTGAGTATTTCTGAGGCGGTTTGATCTAGATTATAAAACTTCTTTGAGTGTATAGGCCATTGCTTGGAGGCCATGGGCTTCTCCCATTCTGATTTCATAAGGGACAAAAAATACTCAGGCACTGGAACTACTTTGTCTGGTGTCTCATGCATATGAAAAAACTCTCTTGACCCTTTTTTGGTTTGAGAGTCTGGTGTTTCAGAATTATCTGAGAGATCAAGAGCAGCCAAGGTTTTTGTAAGTAATAGAAAAATTCCTCTGCATTAAAAACTCTGGATTGTTTAGGCTGCTCCACAATATCTTCCCCATCGGAGCTGAACTTCCCTTCTTCTCTCTCATATTTGTCCCCTGTAGAAGACATAGAATCATCCCCCTCCTCTCCCTGTGCAGTCTGTTGCCCAGAACTGTCCTTTAGTGCCGCCTTGGTTGGCCATCTACCGTCCCCAAAGGTATTGGGCTCATTATTAATAGTTGCCCAGTTGACCTGGTCTCCCATGTGGGAATAAGTTTGGGACTGTTGTAATCCTTGCATTTGCTGGGAGTACAAAGGAGGCGGGGGGGGAGGCTGAACAGCTCTTAAAACCGCTGCAAAGGAGTCCTTTATAATTGAGGAGAGCTCTGCCCTCAAAAGAGCTAGCTCGCCATCCTGCAAGGGGGGGGAGAAGGTCCTACCGGTAGCCGGTGTCTCCGTTGAGGCTTCAGGTCCGTGAAAAAGGGGCGAGACGCCCACGGACGAAGCTCCATGAGGCAAATGCGAGCCGCTAGCCTCTTGTGTTTGTTTTTGTATAAGTTGCGCAGGAGGAGCGGACGCCGCCGCTGTAATCCCTGTGTCAGACTCTGGGGTAGTACGGGCTAATGGCGAGCTGCCAGCCTCCTTAGTGCGCCCCAGGAGAATTTTGCCGGAGGGAGCGACCGATGCCGCTGTGTTCCCCGGGCCGTTTGCCGTCGCGAGCATTTGTCCACCTTGCGACGGCGCGGCTGAAGAGCGCGCGGAGGCGATGAGGCATTTTACACGCTTGTTGCTGGCCGAGACGGCCCTCTTTCGCTTGCCTCCGCTGCTGGAACTCCCTTTTCTTTTAGGTTTAGCCCCCAAGTCAGCAAGTTGACTGGTGGAGGGCATATTAGCCTCGGATGGTTGTGGTAAAGCCGTTAAGAGGCTTGGATCCAAATCTGTTGAGGCGATAAAGTTATCGTCCTGCCGGTCCACCATTTTGTTTTGGCAGGAAGGATCCTAATAACTAAGAATTGATCCCTCCTATTCCCTCACGAAAGGATAGGAGAGAGAATAATAAGAGACAGAACAGTAGAAGAAATAGAGTTTGTTAGGTAAGAAAGTTATTAGTAAAGCTTGAAATTTCTAATCCTAATAGCTGAGAGCTGCAAAGGGCTGCTCTCCCGATCAAGGCAGGAAATAGAACTGGCTATAGGGGGCGTTTACCCTCAGAAGTCAAGAAAAAATTAAATATTTAATCCTGCCTCCCGAGCTAAGAGGAAAAGGAAACACCCATCTTGAAGATGCCCTTTGTCCCATCTTGAAGATGCCCTTTGTCCCTCTGAGCCGAGAAGAGAATGTTCTGAGTAACTGAAGCCATCTGGAGTAAATCAGTTGCCTTTGGGGACTAAAGGCTTGTGTTCCACATGGGTTCAAAATGGAAGTAAGAACTCGTTTCTATGCTAGAAGCACCCCATACAACAAATACACGATTCTGTATCGTGGATCTGTTAATATTCCAACTGGCTACTCAACTTTGATGTTCTCTTTTCTAAGAATTATACACTGTTGTTTTAGCTATAGATCTAGAAATCTGATCATTTATTACATATTTTTGCTTCACTGGACAGGCAGTCATTTAACCTAATTAATAACACATGCAGGATAAATTGCCCTAGCAATACTAAAGCTTTTGTTTTTAACTTAATAAAAGATTTAAATATTCAGGCTATTACTGGACATTACTTTGTACCAGGATTAGCTTCGAGCCTACAGTTACAGAAATTCTGTAGAGGGTTTATCCCAGCTAGCACACTGTGTATTTAAGACTTCTTCCAAATTCTACAACTGGAAAGAAAAAAAAGAGGATGCCACTAAAAAGGTTTAAGAGCAGGAAATTGTCTTCCTCATATACTCATTTAGCCTACAGTGTCAGTTTGAATAGGAAAAGATCTTACACAATGCCCAAGGGGAATAAGGAAAATTGCTCTTGGTAGGAACCAGGCTTGTAGAGGCTTATTCTGGGCAGCTGTGTGGGACAAGATTCAACTGCAAAGGACCTGAGAGAATGTTGCAAAGAAAGATGTATAAAAATTTTAAAAATTAATTTCAGAAGAAACTTAAGAGGGGTAACAGGAACTGTGAAATCAACAGGAAGAGAATGGGTGAAGGAACAAACAGGCAATGAAGCCAGTGTGCGTCAAATACTGATTTGAATTAGCCATATAAATCTTTGATTACTCTAGTAATTATTATTAGAAAAAGAGTTGATTTTTATACCCCACTTTTTTCTTTTCCCCACAACAGGCACCTTGTGAGGTAGGTGGGGCTGAGAGAGTTCAGACAGAACTGTTACTGGTCCAAGGCTACCCAGCAGGTTTCATGTGGAGGAGTGGGGAATCAAACCCAGTTCTCCAGATTAGAGTCTGCTGCTCTTAACCACTACTCCACGCTGGCTAAATGGTCTTCCCAAGACCATTGGTGGTGGTGGAAAGTCGCAGCCGACTTATGGCAAACCTGTAGACCATTAGTGGGTTAAAATAGACAGAACAGCCTAAAGAACTAGACAGAACAGCCTAAAGATCTAGTACTCAAAAGTTTAACAGCAACAAACAGTACCTAGAGATGGGAGATTGAGAAGGGATTTGTCACAAGTTTATCACTTATTTAAAAATATATTACATTCAAAGAATGCATGTACTATTAAAAGCAACACTTTGATTATCCCAATATCCTTGAGCCTGTGGATGTCTGGACCTCTAGGAATGTTGAAAAGGCTCAATTTTCCCGCTGTATGGTCAATTTTCCCACTGTATGGTCTTTTCCCATTTATGTAACAGGGCAAAACAGCATCCAGTCAACTGAAGTCCATGAATCAAGCCGGTGTCTAAAGATCTAACTGCTCAAACATGTCTTCACATGGAAAAAGAATAAGAGTCCCTCAACAAAACTTCCAAGAAGTACCATATTTCTACATTTGGCAAGAACTCATCGGATGGATGGATTTTATTTTTATTTTCCCTTGCAGGTGTCTACATACCGTATATACCCATGTATAAGCCGACCCGCGTATAAGCCGAGGTGCCTAATTTCTCCCCAAAAATGGGGAAAAATTAGGCACCCGCGTATAAGCCGAGGGTCGGCTTATAACCCCTCCCCCCCCCGCAGGCTTACCTGACAGGGCTCCCGGCGAAGGCGGCGGCGGCGGCCCCCCCGCAGGAGGCTTCCAGGGCGGGGGGAGCCAGGCGTGCACGGCGGCGGCCAGCGCGGCCTTGCAGCGGCCGCAGCCAGTTTCCCCTGGCCCTTCCAGGGCGGGGGGAGCCAGGTGCGCCCGGCAGCGGCGGCCGCACGGCCTTCTAGAGGCCGCCTCCCCTGGCCCTTCCAGGGCGGGGGGGAGCCAGGCGCGCCCGGCGGCGGCCGCACGGCCTTGCAGCGGCCGCAGCCGGCTTCCCCTGGCCCTTCCAGGGCGGGGGGAGCCAGGCGCGCCCAGCGGCGGCGGCGGCATGGCCTTCTAGAGGCCGCAGCCGGCTTCCCCTGGCCCTTCCAGGGCGGGGGGAGCCAGGCGCGCCCGGCGGCGGTGGCCGCGCGGCCTTGCAGCGGCTGCAGGAGGCCCTCACAGGGCGCTCCTGGCCGGGAGAAGTTGCATGGGCCAGGCAACGGTGGCGGCGGCGATGGCGGCGGCGGTAAGTTGCCCCCTCCCTCCTCCCTGCTCCCCCCTCCCCTCCCCTACCGTATTGACCCGCATATAAGCCGAGGCCGGCTTTTTCAGCCCTTTTTTTGGGCTGAAAAACTCGGCTTATATGCGAGTATATACGGTATACAAGTGATTTTATGTCTGCATGGATATTCTTTGGGGACCGAGAAAACATCTGTGGCATTAGATGTAAAAGATCGATATATTTAAACAGATGTTTTTGTAGGGCTGCCCTTGAGGCTGACACGGAAGCTCCAGCTGGTACAAAATGCCATGGCAAGACTTCTTACAGAGACCTTGCCGCGGGCTCACATTACGCCAGTGCTTCACCAGCTGCACTGTCTCCAGCTGAAGTATCGGGTCAGATTCAAGGTGCTGATTATTACCTTTAAGGCCTTACACGGCCTGGGACTTTCATATCTGCAGGACCGCCTCTCCTGGTATGTTCCCTAGAGGACTCTTCGTTCAGCTAATACCAACCTTTTGGTGGTCCCCAGCCCAAGGAGTGTCCAGCTGGCCTCGACCAGGGCCAGGGCTTTCTCTGCCCTGGCCCCTGCCTGGTAGAATAGCCTCTCTAGTGAGACCAGGGCCCTGTAGGACCGTAAAGAGTTCTGCAGGGCCTGTAAAACAGAGCTATTCCGCCAGGTCTATGGTTGAGGCCAGCTACAGATTCCTTATATATAAATACTGGCCTCCCTAGCCTCCACTGCTGTTATATTTTTTCCCCTATATTCAACTTGGGACCTTATTCCATCTGCTCACCTGGGTGTAGTTTTATGCTTTACACCATTAGACATTTTAAGAAATTTGCTTTACATGACTGTTTTTAGGGCCCTTTTAAATGACATTTTAATAGTTTTTATCAATTTAATGGGATGTGACACTCCTTGTAAGCCGCTCTGAGCCCGGCCTTGGCTGGGGAGGGCGGGGTAGTAAATTGAAATAATAAATAAATAAATAAAGGGAAGTACTTTGAATGGGAATGTTCTGATTAAACCTCACTATTGAACTGAGATCAAAGTGAAATACTGAGGATTTTTATGTACTATATAGAGGTCATACTAATACACACAGAATTTTCATTACAGTGTTTGATGTGGGGCAGCTTATAGAAATATTTTGAGGATTTCATTAAAATGTAGTCCAATGAAAGTCTGTCTTCATTACATATCATTAAATAAGCTCTGACTGTCCTAATCTTTTTTTAAAAGATTAGTTCCCTTCAAAGTCAGCACTTTAAAGTAGCATATATCAGACAAAAAATAAAGTTCTCCACACAAAACCCACAGACTGTATTGTTAAAGACTAGTGTCTTGTAGTCCTGACCTGGATGGCCTAGGCTAGCCTGACATTGTCAGATCTCAGATGCTAAGCAGGGTTGATCCTGCTAAGTATTTGGGTGAGAGATATCTAAGGAATACCAGGATCATGTTGGGGAGGCAGGCAATAGGGTCGCCATAAGTCAGATGTGACTTGCCAGCAAAAAAAGGGTCTTGTACCAAAATGCGATTAAAAAAAAAATCTATACCTAAGTATAGAAGATTGGAGGAAGGGAAAGGAAGATGAAACAGTTAGCTTCGGTGTCATCTGTTCTAAAACAAACTGCAACTCCTGTTGCAGGACTAGCTTGGAGCTACATTGGGAAATTTAACAGCCTACATGCCATCCTGAAATGTATAAAGCAGAATAGGCAAACGCCGTGTGTGACAAACACACTGCAAAACTATTATGTATTTATTACAACATTTATATCCCATCTTCTCTCATGGTTCAAAGTGTTTTATAATATATAATATATATAATATATAATTTTTTTGGTATATAATTTTGGTATTGGTATATATTGGTATATAATTTTGGTATATAATTTTTGGTATATAATATATATATATATTTTACAATGCTACCTGTGCCCATACTTTAACAAACCATTGTAGCCAAGTGAGAACCCACCTTGCTCTCTGAAACTGTTTATTTTGCTGTATAGCAAGAATTTAGAATGTTGTTTAGGCTTTTTTGGATTGCTCTCCTTCCAGCCCTCACCCTCGTACTGCTCTAGCGTGTAGGCCCGCTGCAGCGGCAGCAGCTCAGCTGCTGGGAAGCTGTGGAAGCTGTACTTCTCAAACTGCGCACCGGCCAGGGCGGCCAGCATCAGCGGCAGCATCAGCCTGCGGCTTCGCTGCTCCATGCCCGTCCCGCCGCCGCCTGCTGTTGTTGCTGCTCCGGAGCCCCTCGGAGGCCCACCGGGAGGCTCCGGGAAGCAGGGGGGAAAGGAAGGCGGGAGGCAGGCCCGGGCGGATCCCGCAGGGTCTTAGTGTGGCCAGCAGGCAAGGGGAGGGACCAAATGGCCAAAACACACAGGAGGGTTTGCCTTGGATTTGCAACTCTCTAGATGTGCTGGGGCGACGGCACACGTGCCCACAGAGAGGGCTCTACGTGCCGCCTGTGGCACGCGTGCCATAGGTTCGCCACCACTGAGCTAGTCCCTAGAGAGACTACTCTGCACATCCAACAGATGCATGTAACAAATCCGTAACATGACCCATTAGCTGCAAAAAGAATCACATTTTCCCATCAACACACAACTGAACCATCTTTAGGAAAGATGCCTGGAGCCCACACACCAAATTAATTACACAAGCAACCCATTCCTAAGGAGGGGCGGTGTTACAAAAGAGGCCAGGAGTAGCGCTGCCACGCCTCCTCCTTAGAGGCTTCCCGTCTGCTGAAAAAAAATTTAACTTCTGGGGGGCGGGGTAATTAAAAATAGGAAAATGTAACCCCATTGAAGACTATGGGGACAACACCAAAAAAGGTGTCGTAACTACGCCACTGCGGGAAGGGACATTCCCAGGGCAAAAGAGGTTAGGAAGCTGCCTAAAGGCAGCTCTGCCCCCAGGAACACCCTGGGAACTCCTCCAAGGATGCTGGTGCGGGGACTTGTGCCATTGGAGTGCTGCCCAGAGGCAGTGCCTGTGCCCAAGCCCTGAGATGGGGCATGACGTCCTTGCGCCGGAGTGGATGCCACTCACGAGGATGTAAGTGCCCTTAACATGGATTAAATGGGCACTTACGCTGGCACAGGGTCATGCCGGCTACTAGGGAGCTTCACCCCCCCTTCAGGATTGCAGCCATAAATTCTAAGAAAGGCCTGTCACTTATTAGTGGAGGCATACACATATTATGTCTTCCCATCAGTTCTGAAACCCTCAGATCAGAATAAGAGTGCTGACAAAGACCAGTGGAGTACTTGAACCAGGTCTCACTGCACCGATGTCAGGCTGTTATCTCAGTTTAGATGTTTCCTTTCGTTTCTCTGCTGAACCGTCCAGACTTCAAGGACGGCTTCACATACCGAAGCCTGGGAACGCCACTCCTGGGAAATAATGCTCTGTTTATGCTTTGTAATCTCCCGCCGTTTCTCTGCCTTATATTTCCAAGTAACGGGCAAGACAACTCATAGCTGTCATCTTATCCTCAATGCACTGTATTGCCTATTTGACCAGTAAAGCCATCTGCTTGGAATCTGATTGTCTCTGTGGTGATTTCTGGTTCGATGGGTCAAGAGCTCACAACCACCAAATAATATATTCCAGAAGCATGAACAGATTGCTCTCTTCCCTCTCACACCAGAGATGAACCCGGAACTTGTACAGATGTACGCTGTTTTAAGCAACTCTGTACAAACATTCCTTTGTTGGTCACATATTCTTCTAACGTTCAGGAAAATCAGCTACTTATGCCAGGCACAGTCTGTCACTGCTGTGCCTCCTGAGAATTTAATTCGACTGGAAAAACAAGTTTTGCCCACATTATAAAAACTTTATTAATCATGTCAACCTCGAGTCACAACTGCAGCATTTGTTTTGCAAAAGAAGCCTTGTTAGTATTGCTCTCTTTAAAGCCATCTGTCAGATTTTACTCACTGAAGCTACTTCTACGGAAAATATCAGGACCATGTCAGAACAGCATGAGTTTTAGCAAAGAGCCAACTCTACAAGTTTGTTTTGCTCATATAATTTTAAATACAGAATGCTTTTTTTGCTTTTAAAATCCCTTGCCATGAAAGGTACATGGAAACAACACTGAAGCCAGTATTTTATAGACAGTGCTAATTTTTATGTTAGTTTACAAAGAATCAGTGATCAGCTTTATAAGCTCACTACTCTCTACAACAAAGTTGGGTTCTGAAAAGAATTCTACCCAAAGGGTTATGTATATAACTATTTCCCTAAAACCATGGCTCTTATGTGGTTCTGCATAAGTCAGGTCTAGCTTTGTACATAACCCGAGACAAATCCATTATATGCTGTCACTCAGCCCTACAGGCTGTTCAAATTATTGTTGAGTTTTGAATATAAACATTTAACCTTGCTGAAGCCTCACAGCCTCACCACTAGGGGGCACAAAAGGGAGAGAAAAAATATGAAATGGATCAAAGCTGCATGGCCCCTCTAGTACAATTTTTCACGTGGTTGTAAGTTGCACCTGTAAGTAGAAGACTGATTTTATGTCTATAACAGAATCACTCTTCTGACATGATTCCTAGGACTAAAGATGTTTGAGTATTTTCTGTAACTCTCAAAGCTAGACACTAATATTTTTCTGAAACATACACAGAAGCTATCTAAGCAATGAGCGTCACAAAATGTTTTAGTAGCGTTAATAGTCTAACAATACAGCCTCTGGTCTTCTGAAAAGTCTGTTATCATACCTACATACAATTGCTATTAATGGGTGCAGCCACATGCTGCAGCATTACAGAAATAATGGCTATGACTAAGTGAATGCCCCAATAGTGGTACATCATGTTGACAGACGGCTGAAATGGACAAGCGTTTTATAAACATCAAGAAGAAGAAAAAATCTGACTGTAAATTTATACCTGAAGCAACTGCCCCACACACTGGATACCTGTTAGAAAGAGAAGCTCCTTCTCACCCAGATTGATCTAGTGATGACCCAATTTCCTAAAAAAATTCATTCAAAAATTTAAATTGGCTCACTTACATTGGCCATTTCCTCTCGATCATAAATTGCACTGGTAATGACAGGTGATTATACTGTTCACAATGTAAAATTAGCTTCTTTTTAAAGCAGTTCTGCATCTGCTCAGTTGGTAGCGTTTAGCACAGGAGCTAGGCAGGTAACCTTGATGCCTTCAAACTCTGATTTGCTGCGATATTTTAACGTAGAGACCAGAACAAACTGGAGTTTGGTTTCCTCAGTTTGTGCTGAAGAACCAAGCTACAATATGTCCAGATGCCTGTATGTGGACATCATGAAATCAGACCTGGAGATTGACTGAAGGCTTTCGCAACCAAGAATCCTTCAATTGTGCTCCATGCTTTGGGAGCAGGGAGTAGAGATGGTGTGCTTGATGGTAATAAGCAAGTTCCATGTCAGGCCTCAGCAAGTTGATGCATTCCAGGCAATAACTTTCCTCCAGCTGAAGCAGGGAGTTAAAGGTTTATTTCAGAAGAACAGCGATTTCAGCAGGTCAAAGACTTAAGGCTAGCATACAGGTATGGGGAATACAGAGACATATATAGGGTGGATACAATGGGGTTGATTGGATTATTGGAAACAAAGGCACAATACCGAAGCAAACTACCAGTAACGACTTGAGCAAAAAGTATTCAGAGTAAAATGCGTGCGTTAAGTGGCTGATCTTCCCGGGCTCCCAGTATTGTTTTGCAGGATCTGGTATCAGATCAGCCATTACCGGAGCGGGTCTCCATTGAGCTGCAGATCTTGGGCAGGAGACCAGGTGCAAACAGAGAGGGACGGAGTGCAAAAGGACCCCATTTTGTCCGTGGAGGAAACCATCTTGTTTCTCTCCGGGGCCAGCGGAGAGCCTATCTGACATTCCACCAGGAAAGAAAGCTTGCTGGACACATCTAACACAACTACTAGCAAGAACTACAGCCTGTGGTCTACTATAATATAAAACCCCAAAAATGTATCAATATTTCAATCTTCATCTGAACCTAGAGACAAGACCAAGAAATAAATAAGTCTACAGTTAATTGGTTCACAACCTTCATAGCAACTGTTCCTCAAATCAGGCATTAATCCCTATATCTATTGTACTTTCTTGTCCCTTTTATATAAGGTACCAATTGTTCCCTTCTTCTGTTTATTAAAATATTTTATGGTGCCTTATCCTGTGCTTTGTTCTGTTTACAATTAAGGCTAAAGACATACAACTCAACTCCCCCACAACACTAAGCAAAATTAAAACCTTCTGGAAGGAGGTTGGGCCTTTGAATATCCAAGAAATTAAAGGATTGCTTAAGAAGACAGGGTGATGAAAGAGAGCCTGAAGAAGTCTTTGTGTTGGTTTTCATTGTAGAAAATGTTGTTCACATACCCATGCTGGAGCTGCTACTTTCAGGAACGATATCTGAAGAGTTGAGTCAAGTTGTGTTGATAAGAGATGAGGTTGGACTTTTGGACTTCCAAAAAGGTTACCTGTCAGGGTACTTCATCAAAGACTCCTGAATAAGCTTAGCAGTCATGGGATAAGAGGACAAGTCCTCTTACGGATTAAAAATTGGTTATTAAATGGCAAATTAATTTAATTTGTTCATAAATGATTTGGAATTGGGGGAGCAGCATGGTGGCCAGGATTGCTGATGATACCAAATTATTCAGGATGCTGAAAACCAAGGTGTATTGTGAAGAACTACAGGAGGATCTCTCTAAGTTGGGAGAATGAACAATAACATGGCAAATGAAGTTCATTGTAGGCGAGTATAAGGTAATGTATACTGGAACAAAAAAAACCTACTTTAAATATATGCTGATAGGGTCTGAAAATGTAGTGACTAAAAGGAAGAGGGAACTTGAGGTTGTAGTGGATGGCTTGATGAAAATGTCAGCTCAGTGAAAAAGCCAAACTCCACTGAGGGAATTATTACTATGAAGCCTCTTTTGGAGTACTGTATGCAATTCTGGTTGTTGTATCTCAAAAAGAATACTGCAGAACTGGATAAAGTACACAAGAGGACAACCAAAATTAAGGAGTTGCAGCACCTTTCCTATTAAGAAAGGCTAAAGAGACTAGGTCATTTCAGTTTAGAAAAAAAGTGATCACTAAGGGGACATATGACAGAGGTTAATAAAATTGTCCATGGGTTAGAAAGTGGAAAGAGCGAATTTCTTCTCCATATCACATAATACTACCCCTTCGGGCCTCTTAATGAAGTTGATGGGCAATTGATTTAGGACAAACAAAAGGAAACAGATCTTTACTCAATGAGTAATTAAATTGTGCAATTCATTGCCACTGGATGTAGTGATGGCCATAAACATGGATAATGTTAAAAGGAGGTTAGACAGAGGACAGGCCTATCAGCGGTTACTAGCCCTGGTGACTAAAGGGAACTTCCATATTCAGAGGCAGCAAACCTCTGAATAGCAGTGCCAAGAGACAACATCAGCAGAAGGCCTTGACCTCTATGCCTTGATTGTTCTCCCTCCATGGTAACTGGTTGACTGCTGTGTGAGACAGGTTGCTAAAGTAGATGGATCACTGGTCCCATCCAGCACTTCTCATAGCCTTAAAATTCTTCAACCAAATGCTAACCAAAAAGAGAAAAAAAGGCCTTATAACCTCTGTGAAAACTTAGAAGCAACATTACCAGAGGAGCTAAAGAAGGCAAAGACTTCCAGAAGGCATGGGCCAGAGAGAAGGCTCTTTCTTGGTGTCTCTAGTAGGAAGAGGAGTTCCTGCACTCCTTTTAGGCACTTTTTCCCCCTGCGGTGGACTGTGCTCAGACAGATGCATCCTTTCCACTCCACTCCTTTTGATTTCTTTGACAGAGCCTGACAGCATCTCAGATGAGACTAATATTGCAAGTTATCTCCCTGTCCCACAGTATCTGACATTATCTTCATTTCATCAACTATTATGCAATGGTGTTGAGAGAAACAGTGAAGCTGCAAAGGGTCAGAACTTAATATGAATTGCTAGATCCAACTAAGGATCTATCTAGTTCATCATTCTGTTCCCAATGGAAGTCAGCTAGAGAATTCCGATAAGGCTCCACTGTTCGTTCGTTCGTTCTCTTTCTTTCTTTCTGTCTGTCTGTCTGTCTGTCTGTCTGTCTGTCTGTCTTTGGGGACATAAGTGCTAAGTGCAATGACTTCCAACTTTTTCCTCTGTCCTAAGAGATATTTCATAAGCTAATATTTATTTTATTACATTTCTATCTTGTTTTTCAAGCAAAAGTTGCCCCCCAAAGCTGCTCAAAGTGATTTTTCACAAGAATCAAGGGTGTTAACAAGTTTGTTTACACACATTTCTCTGCTGAAGGTGACAATAGAAGGGGGTTCTCACATTTGCAAATGTGATAATTTAAATGACACATTAAACAAATTAAATCAAACTTGCAAGCTAATATAACACTATTAATTATGTGTGATGAGTGAGAAGCTTAGGGTCTTGGGAAGTTTAACCAATTATTTTCAGGAGGTGTGAATCATCTGTTCGTGAGGGCCAGCCCCTGATGTTTTAGGAGCATCACCTTACAACTCTTTCTACTTTTAGCTTTGTTTATTGCTTTCTTCAGTAACAGTTTTTACTTGTTCCTTGATGTCTTAATTTCCTGCAATAATACATCTGCCATGAATAATTAAGCAATGCATTTACTGTTTGCTGAAAGCCGAACAAATGCTATAAATCAGATCTGGGACCCACTGCCAAACATGGAGACACAGTCAGTGAACTGCTTCTATTCAGGCTTCTTACTGCAGACTGGAAATGAGAATCAGCAGGCTGTTTCTCAGTGTGCATCAATAGCACTTGGCAAACCATTTCCCAATCCTGGCATTTCTAGCTACCTTCTTAATTCTTCAGGGTCCAAGAGCAGATTCTAGAGTCTTTCCCTTAAGGTAGACAGCACATCTACCATTTCCCCAAGTTACCTTCTGCAGTTTACCATTTCATCTTTGCTAGGATGTGAATCAAGTTTTCCTAATCAGGAAGTGAGATAATGGAGACAAAAGGAGATAATTCATTTGCCTCAGAGCAAGAGTTACTCTCATCATCAGCTTGAAAGCAGACATTGATCTAGATACTTGCTTGGCTGTCATGGCACTGGCCAAGTCATCTTAGATTTCATTGGGTTTTTTCAATTTTTAGGCATTTTAGGGAATAGGAAATCACCTCCACTTATCAAGTTCTCTCTAATGCAGGGGTTGTCTTGTTGATTAATGCTCTGTCATACATCAGCAAGGTTCATGAGAGATTTCCTATATTTTTGTAGATAAATACCTTCTACAGAAAATAAAGAGCCAAATACACCAGCTATATAACTTTCCTAAAACCTTCCTGCTTTCCTGCATATCAAGGGACAGCAACAATAAAACAACTTTCCATTACCCGAACAGCATCACCTTTTAATTGGAAAGAGGTTTGCAGTGCAATCACTTTACAGAAAACTAAACTACCCTGAACACTGGTGTCTCAGGCTTGGCAGAGCAAGCACATTAGAAAGCTAATCAAGTTCAGGTACTCAGCCAGCCAGGTCTAGCAAAATGTCAGAGTGGCCATTACAATTCTACATGTCTTAATTTGAGCATCTCACCAATTCGCTGGAAGATGCAAGCGCTCAGAATATTTATAGAAGGTCAAAATGCAGAACTGTTTGTCATTCTAACAAAATAAGCCACGTCACATTGCAGTTCTGAGCTCTGTTGACAAAGGTTTGAACATATTTTAAAATCTTTACTCTTAGCATCTGTGCTCTCTGTCTATGGAGCTGTTGTGCGCAACAGTAATATTACCATATTCTATTATTCATAACAGGCTGCTACATTTCATTCTTATTCCTATAAAAATATATTGGTGATTTAAATCCATAAGACAACAGGAGAGCATCCTGACCACAGCGGTCAAATCTTCCTACCTAAATCCTTGGGGGGGGGGGAGTTTTCCATTTGCCTCTTAAGTGCAATTTCTCAATTCTGTACCACTGCAGGAAATGGTCTTTTGGTTTCTATTAAGTAATTCAGGCCGAGAGACAGTTGCATCATTTTGGCTTCTTATTGCAACATTTGACAAAACTGACAAGTTTAGCGCTACTCTAATGACAAAGAAACTCATAGTATTACTACAATTTCATACCAATGTGACACCAGCAATTTCCTTCTGGTTACAGCTATCAATAAAACCTATGCTAGCCTTTTGCACCTGAAATGAGTCAAAATGTCCCTACTGTAGACCAGTGCTCATTCTGTTTCATTAAAGAACTCAGAGCTTGAGAACAAAGAACTCAGAGACAAGACAATGAAACCCTCTGGAATCTGCTGCCCAAAGCATCTCTGTTGGGGAAACAGCTATAAATCAAAATAATTTCTGTCTTCCTGGCACATGAATTATAAGAGAGTCATTAAATCTTCATTCACCCGCATTTTTCTGTGGCCACAGGAACAAAAAGAAAGTGTTCCATGGCACAGAGTAGAAGTCTGCCATATGTTGAAAGGAGAACTTGTTACGTTCTCGATAAAGAAGAATGCACCGTAAGTGGATCCACAGGTTGTTTTGAAGAAATGTGAGTTATCTTAGTTGAATTACATCCTTCCTATGGAAGATCATACTGACAATGAAATGACACTAGGATGCAGTAACAATCTAGAGCCACTAGACAGAATTATATGGAGGAAGGTTCTACTGAAATTAAGAGGACTTCAAGAAAATAATGGATTAACATTATTACAATGATGTAACTAGAGAGAAAGTTACTGTGATCTAACAGCAAGAGTGAGAAATAGCATCTGCAGTGTCATTAACTCTATAGGCTAACCGTGCTAAAGAAACAAGAACTTATCTAAAACCTAGCAGTATTACCTGCAGCTTCCCCATCTCTGTTTCCTCTTGATAATCCCTTCCTTTAATAGTTGTTCAGTGCACAACCTGGAACATTACTGATACCAAGTCAGCATTAAATAGCCATGTCAGTAACCAGCAATGTGGCTATAAAGCACACAATTCAATGTACAGCAGCAAACCAATCCTATACATTGGCAATCCTCGCCTAATGGATAGATCAGTGTAATTCTACAAGAAGTCAAGCAACCACTTCCTTATAATTGCCATGTTAGCCATATTCCAGTGCAGCAGAGCTTCCCTTCAATTTAGCAAGAAAATTCAGCATACAATATACGGCACCTGTATATACTATACTTTCCAGGAAGTCATACCCTCTGCAATCAAAATCAATTTTCATAAGAACATGTTCATTTGCTCCTCAGCAGGGGGGCTGTTTTCCAAGGCAAATGTAACCTTCTTAAGCCTGGTCTATACATGAAGTAGGATGAGACGGTAGAATGGGAAGTATCACTTCAGACAGCTCAGGCAGATGGCAACTAAAATAACTAGCACAGCAGGAAGAAAGGTTCCATCCAACCTGTCCCATACTATGATAGTTTTCCAATCGCAGGAAGTTTGAGTTTTGTTTTGTTGTTTGCTTTGTTTAAAATGAACGGGAGCATTAAAAAAATGTAATCCCTCAACTATACCCAGAAGCATTACTGTGCATACAACCCCAGAAGTCTGCCATTTTGTTCAGCTGCATGGAGGCTGCAGCTCTGGTCCCATGGCTGCTAGTCGTTACAGCATCCATTAAACATTAATGGTGGCATGACATATTCCAGAAGGAATTTATGGAAATTAAGACATCTCAGTTAGCTAACAAGTCAACTCAATGCAGTCACTCTTACTGCTTTGGAACTTCTTAAGAAAAGCATCCACAGTATGGGGATAGTTGCGCAAATATTTCCCGGTCCATATAAAAAATTTGGAGGCATCTGGATCTGATCACTGTGGGAAACAGTATCTTGGACTAGATGGATGGTTTCATCAAGCAATGCTTCCTACAGCATATTACATAAAAAGAAGCCCTGCAAGGAACAGAACACTAGAAGAGCACAAGCATACTTGGACAATCAGATTTGGAGATGATACAATTTCTTGAGTCAAGAACATGCAAGTCCACTCTTTGCTAATAGAACAAAACTGGTACAGCTGTGTAAACCTGCTTGATGGTAGGCCGACTCTAAGTTGGCTAATGAAAGATTTAGAATGTGGCAGCAGCAGCTGCAGCTATAAATCATTAATCCCTTTTGCTATTCCTCCAACACAGCCACTGGTGACTGCTGAGCTTTTGCCAGAAACTCAGTGTCTATTGTAGAGAAGGCCAACAGCTAATGAATGGCTTGTAGGTGTTAAATGTCTACAGCCAGTGCAGATTGTATTTTCATTGTCACAAATGACCGACCTTACACCCAAGCCAATAAGCTATGACTGCAAAAGTTTCACAGCATGCAAAATTCCCCCAAATGCTTAAATTATTGCCTCTTTGATAATCACTGCTGTCCAAGTGCACAGGCTGCTGGAAGCAAATTACAAAAATGCTTGAGAGTCTGTAAGGCTTTCTGGACTCAGTAAAGTCCTAAGCAGCCTAAAGGACCAAATGGCTAAGAGATCACCTCATGTTCCTCAATAAAGGGTGGGAAATGGATGACCACCAACATCAGCTCCTAGCATTTTTATCCCTGTTGCTGTAGTGGAGCCATGTATGATCCGTCCCAGTGCAGCTGACAAAATCCATCCCATTTGCCAGCTATCACAATCAGCCACACACTTTCCACATGATATGTATATTATCTAAACATGCTATCAATAGATAAGGGGCTTTTGTCCAAGATTCTGAGTGATTCTTGGACTCAAAAGGGTGAACTTATTATTTTCTCCCATCTGTATTTTCCTCAGGTAAAAATCAATATTCTGGCTTTTGCATTATGGAGCCTTCCTTCTTCTGAACTGCATTTTTTCAAAAGATGCCCAAGTTCTTTTTGATACTCAGACCAAGTGACAATTGTTAAGGTGTTTTTACTCCATTTCTTTAAAATGCTATTTTAACTGCACATCTGAAATACTGCTTGACAGCTAAAACAATTTCCATGTTTTGAGAACTTACTTATACTGCCAAGCGAGCTGAGTGTTTGCTTGATTTTTTTCTTTTTCTTTTTTAGAACATACAATTTTGATGTACTTTAGAGCTGAGAGTCCAAGGGGATTTCAGAGCAAACCCTATAGCTTTATGCAGAACATTCTGAGCTGGAAAAGGATGGAAATACCATCTAAAGCCCAAAATTACTAATATACTACCCACTTGTACTCCAAAAGGATTGCTTTAATGAAATTTACACTGCTACTCTGAAAAATGAGGAATATAGAAAAAGCATAGATCTGTCTATCAAGCCTACCTATAATAAAAGCTAGAAAGACTGTTAAGAGACATAAATGCCATTTGAACAAACCACAGACACTTTACTGCAGCTTTATAAAACATGAGCATCAATACACACGGCTGTATGAAGCTGCTAATACATTACATTAGCAGCTTAAATGACTGCAACATAAAAATAAACAACAAATTCAACCATACATGTCAGCTGGTCTCCAGTGGTGCAGATTCTATTCTTATCCTCCCTTGCACATATATGTAGCTATGCTACAAGAACTGACATGCTGGAACTGACATTATGGTGGACAGAACATACTTACCAATCCCCCCCCCAAAAAAAACAACACAACCCAAAAATGAACACAACCAAAAAATTTGGGGAAATTAACTATCAAATGAAAAAACTGAGATTATTGTTTCTTTTACTAATACGGCACATGCCATTAAAACATTCATATCAGTTACAAAATTAAAACTGGAGAGTACACAGTAACTAAAACTATAGGATATACTGTTCATAAACTCAACTAAGCATCCTGTTATACTCAGATATTCTCTACAGGTATCAATTGTTTAAAGAAAACAGTGTTAAGAATCAGGCAATTTGAGAATATAAACTAATACAGTGCAATAACACAGCTATAGGAGATATTATCACTTGTGTATCTAAGGAAGATAAGGATTGAAAATTAAAAGTTGTGGACTGAAGACATTGTTTATGACAACCAAAAACAAAACCAAAGATGCATTGTATTAACAACACAGTCCTCCTAAGGATACAGAATCAGCCCTACACCAGTATAACTCAGAGTTAAGGATACACGAGGAACTGTCATGTTGATGAAAACCAAGGAGACCCCTGGTAACCTTGCTGACCACCCATCAGGCCTGAAAGTGCTGATGCTTAATACTAGGTCGGTTCAAAATAAAACATCCCTCAATCAGGATTTAATACTGGATGAGGAATTTGATCTGGTATGCATCACAGAGACTTGGGTGGGTGCAGAGGGTAGAATGGCCCTCCAAACTGTGCTTTCCCCCACAATAGCTTACTGATACAGGATCAGCCGAGGCTTGGTGGGAGGGGAGAAGGAGTGGCTTTGGTCTATCAAGACTTTCTGTTACTCAACAGGTGTTTTGGTAGCCAGATCCACAGTTTTTTGTAGGTACCTGATGCTGGGAACCCCAGTCAGAATAGGGATTCTGTTGGCTTTCCCCAAGGGGAAGGGGGCGCTGTGGGAACCACAAGAGCAAGTGGGGTTGAGTCTGCTTGATGTTTGTTGCTACTGCTGAACATTTCTCATTACTAGTAGAAAAGAGCAAGAGTCCAGTAGCACCTTAAAGACTAATGAAATTTCTGGGAGGGTATGAGCTTTCATGAGCCACAGCTCACTTCTTCAGTTGTAGTTCACGAAAGCTCATACCCTGCCAGAAACTTCATCAGTCTTTAAGGTGCTACTGGACTCTTGCTCTTCTCTACTGCTATTGACAGACTAACACAGCTACCCATCGTGACCTATTTCTCATTATTATGATTGTGTCTTGCTCAGCTCTTTTCAGGTGGCCCTCCAACAGGGGTAGAGGCCACACTCACAGTGTCTTGCCAGCTGCCTGCTGAGAGGCAGCCAGGCACAACAACAAAGTATTGCAATGATAAGTAGTATGCTTTGATGTTCTAGAGGGGTGGCTGTTAGTTCATTGTAACAAAATAAAACAAAATAGCAGTCCAGTGACATGAGCTTTTTGTAGGAGTCGCTTCTTGAGATGCATATTGGAAGGAAATAGTTTTGCACATGCTGTTCCATGCAGTGTAACCTTGAGGCTAGATTATTATAATGCAGTAATCATGGGGCTGCCCTTGAAAACTGTTTGGAATTTCCATTTGTACAGAATGTGTTCACTAGACTACTGACCGACTTATGCCAGTATGATCATATTACACCTGTGCTTTGGCAGTTTTCACTGGTTACCTCTTTGGATGAGCATGACAACACTGTTTTTCTTTTCAGGTGCCACAAGATTATCCTTTTATCCCGTGACTATGAAGTTTGCTTAGCAGTCTTTGGTGGAGGACTTTGTCAAAAGCTTTTTGGAAATCCAAATACACAATATCCACAGGCTCATTCCTGTCCACATGCTTATTGACGCTATCAAAAAACTGTAATAGGTTAGTGAGACAGGACCTACCCTTACAGAAGCCATGTTGGGTTTTGCCCAGCAGACCTTGCCCTTCTATATGCTTGACAATTCTATCTTTAATAATGCTTTCCACTAATTTACCCGGAACAGACGTTAAGCTAACTGCCTGTAATCTCCTGGGTCCCCCCCGGAACCTTTTTTATAAATGGGTGTTACATTGGTCATTCTCCAGTCCTCTGGTACAGAGGCTGATCGAAGGGACATATTACATATATTTGTTAGAAGTTCAGCAATTTCCCATCTGAGTTCTTGAAGAACTCTAGGGTGAATACCGTCTGGTCCCTGTGACTTGTTAGTTTGCAGTTTATCTAGACATTCTAGGACTTCCTGCCTTGTTACCACTATTTGCCTCAGTTCCTCATTTTCCCCTCTCCAAAATCTCTGTTCAGGAGAAGGAATCTGCCCTGTATCTTCAACAGTGAAGACAGATGAGAAGAATTCATTTAATTTTTCAGCAATTGCTTTATCCTCCCTTAGAGTTCCTTTACTCCCATTGTCATCCAATGGTCCAACCGCTTCCCTAGCTGGTTTCCTACTCCTAATATACTTAAAGAATTTCTTATTATTTGTTTTGATGTGTTTAGCAATAAGCCCCTCAAAATCTTTTTTTGCATCTCTATTTATCTGCTTGCATTTCCTTTGTGCAAGTTTGTGTTTGCTTCTGTTAGCCTCGTTTGGGCAAACCTTCCAGTCTCTGAAGGAAGACTTTTTTTCTCTAATTGCTTCCTTCACCTTACCCGTTAGCCATGGTGGTGACCTCTTGGACTTATTACTACCTTTCCTGACCTGCGGTATACAAGCTAGCTAAGCCTCTAGTAATGTGGATTTGAGTAACCCCCAAGCCTTTTCAAGAGATTTAACCCTCTTAACTGTTCCTTTCAACTTCCTCTTTACCAGTTATCTCATTTTAGAGAAGTTCCCTCTTTTAAAGTCAAAGGTAATTGTATGAGATTTCCCAGTCACTTTCCCACTTACATCTAAATTAAATTTGATGCCATTGTGATCACTATTGCCAACTGGGTCAACTACATCCACATCCCACACTAAGTCACCGGCAGCACCACAGAGTATTAAATCCAGGATCGCTTCCCCTCTGGTTGGGTCTATGACCAACTGTTCAAGGGCACAGTCATTTAGGATGTCTAAAAATTTTATCTCTTTGGCTTGTCTGGAGCATACACTTATACAATCAATATGAGGGAAGTTGAAGTCTCCCATTATTACTACTTTGTTACCTTTACATGCTTCCCTAATTTCATTCTCCATCTCAAGATCACCCTGAGCCATTTGGTCAGGGGGCCGGTAGAACGTCCCCAGTACTAAATCTCCTTTGGGGCCTGGAATCGTCACCCATAAGGATTCTGTGGACGAGTCTGCCCTTTTTATAGTCTCTAGCTTATTAGACACTATGCCTTCCTTGATATACATAGCAACACCCCCTCCAATACGCCCTTCCCTGTCATTTCTATACAGTTTGTAACCAGGGATGACTGTATCCCACTGGTTCTCTCCCCTCCACCAGGTTTCTGTAATATGCACATGCTCCTCACAAATAGCAACCCCTCATTTTTCAGCAATAAAGTGATTAGAACTACTATTATCAGCATGGATCATGTATCTTTGTTTCACTTGCGCTACTCTTTGTCCATTGTGGATGCAGTCTCCTGCTACGGACTGTATGTTCCTCGACCACTAGGCGCATTTCCACACATGCAAGACTAATGCCTTTCAAGGAGCTGAGGAGCACCTACCACAAAAGGAACACTCCCCACAGTGGAGGATCACCTGCACAATGAACAATGAGGAGGGCAAGGGGAAACAAAGGTATTCATTCAAGCCATTATTATATATTAGTAGTAGAGTTTAACTTGCCCCCTGCTTTTATGCCATTTGCAGGAGGAATTCAAACTATGAAAAACAATTTTATTATCTAACATGGAAGGTTATTTGTGTAAAATCTCAATATTTGCTCTTAACACAGATTACACTTATACCAAATTTGCTGAAAAGCCTTGGACTGAACTTTCCCAAGGGAGTTCAAAAGGAGACATTTATTTTTCCATCTGCAAAGAGCCGTAAATTGAGCTCAGCTTCAGCAAAATGAATGTTCTACTATTGTAACTCATTCATGTTTATTATGCAATCAGTAGCTACTCCAGGAAGAAGCATCGGCCCCTTACAGTAAATCAGAGCCACCTGGTCAAAGGAAATAAGAAAACAGCAATAATTGATACATCCTACAACAAAGGATATGGTCAGACTGCATGCCTCTTAACTCTGAGGAATCCCACTATATACCTCTTGCCAGCTTAAAATTTTGCTTCCTTAGAACAACACTGTGTTTTTCTTTAGCAGAGTTTAAAATCAGATTTCTTAATCATTATACCGTGCATTCAGATAACTTTTAACCACCAGGAGCCTATGGCCCCACTCCTCACTTCCTCTGATTTCGAACAGGTACAAAAGCATGGTAACCCTGGGCTCACCATGTGGCCAAATTCTACAGAGCATTGCCTCTACACACAGGTACAGGTGCCACATGCTTACTTTTTAAACTACTACTTCACACTTCTCTGCTTGTTCAGTCTTGACTGGCTCTCGTTTCCATCTGTGCTCTGCAATGTAATGATTCTGCCTCTTGGGATGCTCAGCCTGCTGGTCTTACCTTACCAAACTCCCTCTCCCCATCCTTCTGTTTTGTGTGTGTCGTGTGCATGTATGTACACATGTCAACTGAATATAATACTCTATGCATCTGATAAAGTGGGCTCTAGCTCATGAACATTTATGCCATAACAACACCGTTATTCTTTTCAGGTGCCACAAGATTGTTGTTTTTGCTTCGTGGTTTGTATGTCTGAATACCTTCTTGCAGTTCCTGTGTTAATACCCATAATTTTAATTTTCAATAGCAATTTCCTACATGGGGTTGTATTGTATCTATTTATACAAAGTGCTTTTATATAAAATACTTTATAGAAATACAGACACACTAAGTTCCTTCTCGCTAAAATAATGTCACATCTGGTAACTGGAGTCCCCATTCATAAATATAGAAAAGAAGCATTGAAGTAAAATGTTTTCAAAAGAGATCCAAAATCCTGAAACAAACCACCATAAGAAACAATCATACATGATTTTTTTTGCCGTCATGTCACAGTTGACTTATGGCGACCCCGTAGGGTTTTCAAGGCAAGAGATGTTCAGAGGTGGCTTGCCATTGCCTGTCTCCGCATCACGACCCTGGAATTCCTTGGAGGTCTCCCATTCAAATACTTGCCAGGGTCAAGGGTGAAAGTGTATGACTGGCCCAGGTCCCCTGGCAAGTTTCCATGACAGAGTGGAAATTTGAACCTGGGTTTCCCAGATTCTCGTCTGACACTTTAACCACTATACCACACTGGCTCTCCATACATGACTTAGCTGCTACTAAAAGCTGAACTGCAGGAGTACTTTTCTGAAAAGCAGCTCAAATCATCACAAAGTCTCCTACCCGGAGGTGCGGCTAAGGCACTGAGCAAATTATGTAGGAGTCAGTTACACACCTCCAGCTCATGGTTATATCTTCTAGCTCCCTGCCTTCCCTCCTGCAGCTAGCTCCCTCTGTTCTTTGTCAAAGGGCTTCTGGCTCTTGTGCGAGAAGAGTCAGAGCCAGCCAAGCATGCAATCTGACTGAATAACTGGTAACATCTGATTTCTATTATCAATTGTATTACAAAATTATTGTTTCTTTGATTGGAAAGAGAAAGAGAGGCATGAAAATTACAGCTTTTTATCCAGGTAACAATATCTGGAAGATCGGATTCTGGAGATCATGATTTGTCAGATTCTGTACAAAAACTGAAGGTTCAAAAGATTGTTTGTTTGTTTGTTTGTTTCTGGTCTGAAACAGCAAATTTAAAAAGAGTGCCCCCTGCCCATATTGATAAGTCCAAGAATGTTCTGAGCAGATATTAACTGCAACATGCAGGATTTTCAAACAGGAAATTATAGATCATATGTAAACACGATGCACAGACACATCAACAATTAACACATGACACAAGCTATCCAGAAAGACAGACAGTATTTTCACAATGTAAATAGCAATAAATTGCAAGTGATTTGTTACTATACAAGACATTAATTCATTCTTGCAATTGCCTAATAAATTAGTCTAGATGTCTTGAGATTCCAACGAATACAATGCTGAGTTGCTTCCACACCATTTACAAACTAGATCACATGTCTGGAGCATCCACTTGATGCCATGCTGTAATCATGCTCCAATCATCCTTTCCTCGTCCTTACTGTTTTTTGGGATGAGGGCAGTCCAAGTGTGTTACTACACCATTTTACAAGGTCCTGCACACATCAACGCCATTTTCTTTCAGCCAGCCCTTTGTGGCACCATTTTCCCCACTATGCCACCAGAGGGCTAGTTTTAGGGGGGGAGAGTTGTAGTACAATTTCCTGCTATAGCAATTACTGATTTTGAAAAGGCCCTCTAACAGTCCCCTCCAGTGGTGTGACATGGAAAAATGCAAGGGAAATGGCAGCTGACAAAAGTACGCAGAAAACTCCTGTGTGGAAGCTCCATTGCCAATGTGAACGCCTCTGTATTTGCAGCAGCTATGAACACAAACTGGAGAACCTTCACCATGTGGAAGCAACTCTGGAGAATAAACTGAATACCTGGGAGTAACACCTGGAGTGCAAGTACCCATAGTCTTCATCAGCTTTCACCTTGTGTTGGTCAAACGGATACAAATCCACCACCACCCTTTAGAAAGCCTAGTTACTCATATGGAATAATTGTGGTGTAGTACTTAGAGTGCTGGACGAGGATCGGGGGACACTCAGGATTGAACCCCCACTCTGCCATAGAAGTTTGCTAGGTGACCTAGGGCCAGTCATACTAACTCAGCCTAACCTACTTCACGGAATTGTTGTGAGGATAAAGTGGAGGAGATGAGAACGATGTAAGCCCCTATGGGTTCCCATTGGGGAGAAAGGTGAGGTACATATTCCCACATTCCCACTCTTGGTCTGTGTTCACACATACGTGTTGCATGTTTGTCTGCATGTAAAAGTGTCTTTCCTCTTTGTGCCAACACCCCAAGATATAAACCCCAGCCTCTCAGTAACCAGTGTCTTGGGAAACCCTGGTAAGGCTGAGCAGTTACAAAGAACAGAGCTTCCAATTACCTTAGTTCCCCCTGTGAGTGCATCCTTAGCATGTAAGAGCAGCCTCAGCACACGGGTGAGATTCCAGGCACAGTCTGCTTTCTTAAATATGAAAGTAGCTTCATTACAAAATATTAAACTAGAGCACATACCGGTATATGGAAAATAGCCATCATAGTAACAGATACAGATCTAAGGAAAGAAAAGGGGAAAGCATATATCTAACTTAGTTACCACCTCTGTTAGTCTCCTGCCATGAAAACCCCAAAAGGGGTCGCCATAAGTCGGCTGCGACTTGACAGCACTTTACACACACACACAACTTAGTTGCATCCTGCTAGTTACCTTCAGATAGAGCAAGCATTTCAGGGAAGGGTTCCACGTGTTTGCACAGAGCTCCCTTCTCCTCTCACCCCACTCCACTCCACTTTGCCCACAAACAAAGGAAGGGTTCACCTTTTAACCCTTCTGCCTGCTGAGGTAAAAAACTTCTCTCTCCCAATCCCAAGTCAGATATCTTGCTCATATGGCTCCCCTGTGCCATGCCAATGGACCGCCTCAGCAGGTAGCTGTAAGTTTTATAATCCTCATCCATCAGGTCCTCTTTGGCAGGTATGCCAAATGGTGGGTTTTCAGGATGAACCAAGTTCCTGTTTCTCCTGACTTCCCCCACTTGGGAAAATAAACCGTTTTGCCATGGTTTCAGGAACTGCAATCATAACACAAATGAAGTACACAAATAAAATATGGAAAATGTAGAATTTCCTTTCATATCCTGATGCTGTCAGCAGCAAATCTCAATCTCCCTAGGATTCAGTGGTTTGTTAAACTGATGCAACCTCTCTCCTTCCTGTCCTTGGTGGGTATAAATGGTAAACAACAACTTGTCTCCAATACTAGCAATTCACATGTTTGGTTCAGCATTATCCTCCCTTGCATTACAACTTGGGTTTAGCTATCTTAACAATTCTTATTGGCTAAAAAAGGCAGTCTCACCAGCGCACTCAAAATCTAAGATTTCCACCCAATAAATTTGGCTCACTAGCTAATCAGAAGGAGGAGAGGGGACTGGAAGGTGTGAGACTGATGTTGTTATTGTAATTTGAATGCAGCCAGCATGTCTTCCTTCTTCTTTGCTTGGAGGAGATAACATGACCGAAACACCTTAAAAGTCATCTTGAGGGGGAAAAAGGGACTAATACTGCAACTCGAGTAAATGTTTGAACCTCGGCTGGATTTATACTGCCTTGAGCAGGTCTCTGGAGAGGCAGAATATAAAAGTTCTAAATAAATAATAATAAAAATATTGCCCGTCAGTGGTGAACTAAAGTCTTGAACTCTTTCAGGCGTTACTTTTTGCATTTAATGAGTGTCTCGCTTTCTGCTGCTTTTAAAATGATAAGCAAATTTCTCATTCTCTTTTTTAATAAATATGTTTTTGAATATAAAACTGTGCCTATGGGTGTGCTGGACACTTAAGACAAATCATCTGGTGACAGAAGAAAGTTTTAGGAAAGGAGAGAATTTTAGCCCAGGGGTGCAAGAAAAAGTACTCTGCATGCTCCTAGAAATGGCAGGTATTCCTTCCCTTTCTCTACTCCATCACACACCAGATAGTATGACTTCCTAAATCAGGGCAGTCTTTGGTGTAATGCAGCACTACAAGACTTTATACCATAAGAGAAGATAATTTAAATAATTTCTAGGCTCATCATATTTATACCTGTTTTGTAAAAGCTGTACATAGTCTGAGGAAAGCGACAGACAGCAGTAACTACTGTCCATGTTGCCATCACCAAAACAGTAGAAATTAGCAACCAAAAAAAAAAGTTTATAAAGCATTAAACACAATACAACTGCATTTGCTCGCTTTCACCCTTTGTTAGTGAGTGACTCGCTCTCTTCTTCCCCGCCCTGTTGCCTGAATTTAGCTTGTTATGGACCCATATTTTGCTTATGTTACTCTGTGAAGGGCTATGCCCCTACATATACATAGTAACAATAGAAGGAATGAGTAAACTGCTATCAATCAAGGTTCATGAATCTTCGTGCTCAGGGTCTAATTAAAACTTCGACAGCTGAAAACATGCAACAGAACTCAAAACATCATTAGTATGTTTTCCTGTAAGGGAACAGGGTAGCCATTTAAGATGAGCCATTAGTCTTGCCCGGTAAGGCTGTTGACATGAAAGGATTTTAATACTGTGACATCTGTCCCAGAGAGGCCAAGTTTTCTCTCAACAAATCTGTGTGCCATGCTATTAAAGCAGTTTCTCTTCAAACAGCTTGAACGCAGGCTCCTTCTAAACTTCCTCTATCTCTCTTCAGTAGGCAAATGTGCCAAATCCTCGTACACAGCCACTTGTATGCAGCTTAATGTAAGGATCTCTGGACTGCTGCACCTAACCAATCCTGGCAGTAAAAGATAAGTAGAATGTGGAATCTCAGTTTCCGTCAAAGTCAACTAGCTGGTGGCAGGACGGAGGAGAGGTTGCTGTGGCCAGAAGTTCCCATATGTTCCCAACCTCTCTGCAACTTCCATAGTCAACCGAGAATTTGGGTGGCCACAATGCTAAATCTTTTTAGAGGAGGAGAGCGCTGCTGGCTCTGATTCCTGCAGGATTCTCCCTGTCTATGGAAATTGATACCCGCCTTCCAAATACTTTGTGTCCCCATGGAGGGAGGGCTGCCTCACAGTTTGATAACCAATGAACTCAGTACCAATAAAGAAGAAAGCTGGAGTTGCCATAAAAAAGGAAAGGGAAAAGGATTCCGAAGACAAATACCTTATTATGTACCAGCATGCTACCACCAAAATGTATGCAGACAAAATATTTCTCTAAAGGGACAGCCTCCAATTATGTTGAAGAGATATTCAGAGTACATTGTTTACAGGAATTCATTGTTCATTACAAGAAGGAGAAACTAAGAAAGCAACTACATTGGTGGTACTCCTGTGGAGAGTCTACAATAGGGCCTAGAGATCAAGGCCTTCCCCACATGTTGCTTTCTAGTACCGGCATTCAGAAGTTTTCTGGCTCTGAACATGGAGGTTTCCTTCAGTCACCATGCCTAGTAGCTACTGATGGACCCATCTCCTCCACAAATATGTCTAATCTCCTTTTAAAGCCATCTGTTTTGTGGCCATCACTACAACCTCTGGCACTGAATTCCCATTTTAATCACTTGTTGAGTAAAGAAGCACTTCCTTTTGTCTGCCTTGAACCTACTCAATCAGTTTTACATGTTGTAATCCACCTTGAGTCTCAGCAAGAAAGGAGGACTATAAAGTAAACATATAAATAGATGCACATCTGCCCTCCTCAGTAGTCTACAAATGGCAGCAATTTCGACACAAGATCTCTCAAACCTCGTGTGTGATAAAGACAAATATGAGCAATTATGCTCTCACAAGAAACTGTGATTCTAAAAGCAAGATAGATCCTTTTGTTATAGAGAGAAAGAGGCCTGCTGTTTCTATGTGCTTGCTTTTTTCACTTCCCTGATGTCCAGGTTAATGCCATGAGCTCATAGTGTGGGAGGAGGCTATACAGATGTTCCCACAGTCAAAATGTTTCTACACCACAGTGGCTATGTACCTGGTACAGCACAGAAAAGTTTGGAAGAGACACTATTCTTAGAAGCAATGCTATAATATATAAATATTACATGGCAATGTAAAGGATGGAATCTGCTAAGGCAGCCTACTCATAGATACCGCTTCACAAATTGGATTGCAAAGACTCCAATCCACCTTCTGTATTTGCACCGAGGTTTCTTTACAATTTACAGTAATTGCTTCAGATCTTTACATGGAAGAAGATTAAGACATTGGACCATAGATCATTGTTGATAGCCACACTTTACTACTTGCAATTCAGAAACACTGCTAAGAGGGTTCCATCTTAAAACAGTTGCCCAGCACTGATTACTTCTGGGAGTTCTTGGATGCAGTGATCTCATGAGCTGAACGCTGGAAAAGCACAAGAACTAGAGAGACAGGAATGAAAAAATGGATGCGTGTCTGTTGTGGGGAGAGGAAGGGGAGGCGATTGTAAGCCGCTTTGAGACTCCCTACATGTAGAGAAAAGCAGGGTATAAAAACCAACTGTTCTTCTTCCCAAATGCCAAGAAGTCAAGTGCAGGTAACTGAGCACATCCTATGTTAGTTCATACCTCCATTAACATAAGCTCCTCTTTTGTTCCTCCATCAGGCAAGGTCATTTGTGATGTGGCTTTTTTCTTTAAAGAACTGAAAGTCTGTCTGAGATAATCTGAAACTCACTGGGCATGGAAAAAAACAGCTCTGGTGGGTCACCCAGACCTGCCCCCTGCTAATGGAAGCCAGGGCCAAAACTTCAAATACAAAGCCTAATAAGAGGATGAGTGAGAAGGAGAGAGAAATGGACAACAATCCTGATAGCCTCAGCTGAAAGAATTGATTTTAATTTCCTGGTTTCCAGAAAAAGATTTGCAGTGTTTTGGGTTTTTTGTAAGAAATATATTCCAGAAGCCTCGAAAGCGTATCTTTTCCTTGACAATTGAAATGAACATTAAATGAAATCTGCAAAGCCATTCTCTCCTGCACAGTCAAGAGCTGACAGAAGGGGAAGCAGAGAGGGTGCATAAAAGACAAACACGAAGAAGCTGAGAGACAAAGTGCAGAACAATCGTCCTGAATAGGTTCCAAAATGCTGTAATGGAATTAGGGTCACCTTGACAGAAATGGACAGATCAGAGGAAATTTAATATTTTTCCCCACTGTATTCTGCAGTCTTAGGCATGAGCCAACACAAGACTTGCCCACCGTTTTCACTAGCAATGTTTATGTCATCTAAGCAGAAATAGGTTTGGCTTATCCGAGTGCTTTTTGCAGTAGCTCCTCTGTAATCTGGAATACTAGTGTCACATGATGATGATTTTCACAACTACCGGCGTGTCAGAACCTTGTAAATTTAGCCCCAGAGAGTCTACAGAATTTATCCCCTCTGCCAACACCACTAAATGGCACTCCAACAATCTGTTTTATCTCACCCTGTGATGTTTCACCATATGCACAGCTGCCTAATCATCAAGAAAGCTTGAGCAGCAGCACTAAAATCTGCGGCAATGACAAAACAGATTTTGAGAGTGGGAGACCCACAAGGGCCCGTTTCCCAGAAGTCTGCCCTCAAATACACATGCAGAACAGCTGATCCATGTACCACCCTGCTGCTTTATCAATTAGGCTCCATGTCCACACACAATTCTCTCACAAAACTCAGGGACCCAGGTCAATTACAGCTCAATTCCACACTATCACTTTGTAGCACAGAAACCCAAAACACTCAGCAGATATTAATTGGGCTTCATACCTCAATAGTACTTTTTGGTAACTTCAGAGAAGCAGAAGGAGGGCTTCTGTGTCAATCAATCAAACTTTATTAAAAACAGTCCTAGACCAGCACAGCTCTTCACAATTTACCATTAAAACCCTTAATGTCACGCTCTACCCACAGGTTAATACAAATTGTAAAAAAGTTGTTTGGACTCTTTGCAAACTATATAAACTACCCATTAAAATTATTGACACACCAATGTTCTCAGCAGCGTCTGACGGATTCTACAGGCCACTGCACAAACCTAGCTGTTCCTTCTGTAACCTGTGGATTTTCGTCTATAAGCAACATTTTAGTATGCTCCTGACCTGAATGACTGGAATGCCGACTAAGCCGGGGGAGATAAACTTAGAACGAACCTCTTGATGTAATGGACAGCTTCTATGTCAAATGTGTGTGTGTGCGCGAGAGTGACGGTTATGTATATACAGATGGTGTTTTCTCATCAACGATGCAAAGGCTGTCTCAAAATTTGAAAAATAAATAAATAAAAGGAACAGGAGTCCCTCTCTAGATCCCACTTTCAGAGTAACTGTTTTGTATTGTTATTCACCAACACGTTGCCTCTGCCAAAAACAGACAGCTACAACTGTATGGTTTTTCTGTGGATTTGTCTTTTCTGTAAAACACACAATTTCCATCTCTACGTAGCATCAGCACTTAGCTGGACATTTGATTGCGCTGATTCCTGCCTGTCACACAGACAGCAAGGAAAAATGAAATTGCCAACATTCAGCAGTGCTGCCAATTGCAGCTGATGCACTTCCATTCTGTCCCCTAATGCAGTGATTCAGACCAATTTGCTCTGAACAGTATCGCCTTGTTATCAAGAGCACCACTGAGGATGGATAAGGGAAAAATTGGAATTCAGAGTTGCACTTCAAGGCCAAATCGACCACCACATGCAAGCAGCCTCTAAGTTAGCCTGTGTGGTCTGGAAGGTGAACGGGTCCACCCAGTCTGCAGCGCTGCAAAAATCTGCCCCTCCAACCAGGAAACAATAATTTGACAACTGTGCACAAGAACAAAAACTGGTGCAGCCAACCACAAAATGGCTGCCATGGGGGCAGGGAACAATCACAAAATACCGGGAGATTCCAAGCCAAGTGTACTCCTATGATGCTGTTTCTGAGTGGATATTCCCTACATATACAAAGATGCTGTCTCCTGAGCTCTTCTGAAGCATCTTCAATGTAGTTGAGGAAAGTGAGGATTGGCTATTTGCTTTGCAGGAGAGATACTTTGAAGACGGAGGACACACTGGCGGGCACCATGGCACTTGCTGGTGCCACTCTGGAGATCATAGGTGGATATGGCCCAAGCTCAAGCAAATCCAGAAGAAGATAACGTTAGAAGATAATCCTGATGTTCCTGGAATAGGGAGTCCAGCTTTTGTAATATTGATACCTGACTATTATGCATACCAAGAGGAGCTTTCCTTGTCCCAAAGCTGCAGCTGGTACAGAACACCACAGCTCAGCTAACAGGAACAGAAAGCAAAAGTGTATTCAACTGATTGTGCGGCAAGTGCACTGGCTGCCAGTCAGTTTCTGAACCCAGTTCTGATTCTAAAGGGCCTTTGTGGCCTGAGATGACTGGATCTCAACAGTGCTTTTCCCCAATAATCCTTAAGAATATGTGGAAAGATTGTGCTCCAAAAGCCTTCAAATAGGAAAGTAAGATCAGTGGCAGGTCTTTACAGTTGTTGCCCTGAGGGTCAAAAATGAGCTCCCCTCCCATAAATGTACTACTCTTGCTCTGTGATTTTAGTATGTGTCTTGCAGTAGGTTTCACTACTGTTGGCAGCACGTGACCACTGACTGGAAGTCTTCCATCTCCTGGGAATCAGGTAATCCTGGACAGTTAATACCATCCCTAATGTAGTATTTGGGGAGGGGCCGTGGGTCAGTGGTAGAGCATCTGCTTGGCATGCAGAAGGTCCCAGGTTCAATCCCCGGCATCTCCAGTTAAAGGGACTAGGCAAGTAGGTGATATGAAAGACCCCTGCCTGAGACCCTGGAGAGCCGCTGCCGGTCTGAGTAGACAATACTGACTTTGATGGACTAAGGGTCTGATTCAGTATAAGGCAGCTTCATGTATTCATGTATTCGTTGGATTGAGACTAGAGAGAAATCTCTCAGCCATTAAGTTCACTGGATAGCTTTGGACCAGTCACTCTCAACCTAGCATATTGCACAATGTTCTTCTAAGGAGAAAATGGAAGAAGGGATAATTATATATGTCACCCTGAGTGCCTTGGGAGAAAAATAGGATAAATGTACAGCTCTAAGCACTGAACAGAGCTAATGCCAACCTGCCTGCCACGCCCCATCTACTGCTACTCCAACTACTTGCCAGCCTCACTCTGATTGGGCAAACACTGCTGCTCTGTCCACTGCCTTTTCCTTTGTGAAAAGGGGGCAGATTTTGTTGGATAGGGCGAGTTTTCGCAAACAACATCCCGTCATTTCAACTCAGCCCTATTTTATAAACACAGCAAGAAAATACTATGGCTCAGGCAGAGGTAGTCCTAATTGATAGGTGCTGCCTTGACAAGAAATTCAACCCACCAGTGCAGTTTTACTTACATAATTTTGGATTCTGAATTATCTTATGACCACTTCTCTGAACACATTAGCGCAACGTAAAGCACTCTTTCAAAGGAAAAAACAGATGTTACGGATTAACTAGAAAAGCAGTAGAAAATGAAACAAAACAGGAAAATGTCTTATGGAAATCATCACAGCACTACATCTAGAATACTACCTGCTCATACCACCAAAAAGGACATCTGTTCATTTCTTCTCCTTCTATCAAACCTGATCAGGCTCTGATGTATGTGAGTAGATAAATACCTTGCATATGTATATATACATAAAAGCCTTCACAATTCTGGGTGCCAGGTCACATTGCAACCTGAAGTTTGCTCCTTACACCTAGGGTTCTGGTGGATCTGCTCTTTAAACTCTGTTATAGAGTTTAAAAGAAGTAGGAGGGAAAGGGAGAGCCAGCCCTTACAAGGAACGCCCTGCAAAACTTCTAGAATTACGCTAATTTGTTGCTAGGATACAAGCTCTGTTGAAAATGGAGTTAATTTCTATTGACTCTCCTAGCTTGCTTAGCAGCAGCAGCACCACCATCACCCCAAATACGAACAACTTCTACTCTCTCCTGCAGCTGGGACAGATGAGGGCAGAAAGGTACCAGCTGGATATTAGGAAAAAATGGTTTACAGTAGGAGTTGTTCAACAGTGGAATCAGCTACCTAGGGAGGTGGTGAGCTCCTCCTCACTGGCAGTCTTTAAGCAGAGGCTAGACAAGCACTTGTGAGGGATGCTTTAGGCTGATCCTGCATTAAGCAGGGGGTTGAAATAGATGGCCTATATGGCCCCTTCCAACTCTTTGATTCTATGAAGGCAGGCAAAGGGCTGAGATATGGTGGTGGGGCAAAGGTAAGGGACTCCTCCCCCAAGGGTGGGAAGCGGGACAGAGAAACCTGATCTGGGGAAGAAACAGCAAGTCTTTGTTTTCAAGCCAACTTTCAGGCGTGTTGGAATTATTCAGAGCACAAATCACAGAGCATATTGTGAGTAGTTCTATATTCAGGCTTGGTGTACTAATTATACACACATGGTTATGATCCAGATTTACTGAATAACTGAAATGGGGCTCCTGTTTTAAATATATTCACCACCACCACCCAGAAGGACTCCATGCTTGAGTTGAAAAGACGATAATCCCTGGGTATTTTTCTTCCCTTAATTCTGTCCTAGTTACACAACAGTAAAGTGATAACAGTTGGGCTTCCCTACAATATTAGGTTAAACTAAAGAGGCTTGGGTCTGCAAAATGTTATGCTGCAATACATATCTTTTAGTTGCCAGACGGTTCTTGCTTTTGTTGGCGCTAACTTAACAGGGTTATCCCACAGGATCCCATTAGTTTAGGTCCACAGTTTGTTGAGAAAGTTTTCAAAGGTTTTTCCTGGATTGTGCCTTCTCAGGAAAACATCCTCACATGCATAAAAACATTTTGCACCCCACCTGAAAGGCGCTGATGAAGAAGCAACCCTGCTTTTTACTCTTTAAGGGATTCCAGAACCTTAGGTCAACTGTAGTAAGGGCCCTGCTCTTCACAACTAATGATGGTCTTATCTCTTAGAGTGGAGTCTTACTGGCTCCATTTAGGGTTGCCAACTGGTGTGGAGAAAAAAGTCCTGTCCCTTGAATAGAGGCTTAATGTATGGGAAAAGACTGTTGAAGCTTTTTGTAATATCACCTGATAAATAACATCCCATTAATTCTCCATTAAAGGGACAGAATATTTTTTATCCAGGCCAATCGTCAACCCCATTCATAACTCTGAGGCAACATTAAACTTGCATAATATGAAAGAGGAAAAAAGTTGTATTTGATATGGATCATCCTAAATTTTGAGGCAGGCTTCCAGGTCCAAAAAAAATTTGTCAAGGCCTGTACATAAACATACATCTACAAAGACAGATGCAGAAAGAAGAAAGAGCACTTTCCATGTAAATAGGGACTAAAATTATTAGGAAAATTAAGCTAATAAATAAGAAACATAATGGATTTATATAAAATCCTAGGTAAAACATGGCAGATGTATTTAACATTCCAGCCAATATTACAGGGTGCAAAAAACAAACAAACCAAAATGTAAAAAATTAGACCAAATCAAGGATCTCAGACATGATAAGAAATGAAGCACTGCCCTCCCTCTTATCCAAGAAGACTTGAAATTTAGTAATAGGAAAACAATGGAAAAACACACACAATGAAAACAATATCCTATCATCATTTTGTGATTTGCTTGCCGGTATCAAACATGCTGACAACAAGCAAATACCATGCAACTTATAGTGCTTCCCACCCCACTGTTTCAACTGCACATCCTTTAGGTCAGTGAGATTAACATTTGTTGAAGAAAGTCTGCTGAAATTTTCTTAGCCATAAAACATTCCATTCAAGTTCTACTTACTATCGGCCGCCGTTAGTGACATCAAACAGCAGAGAATCACCGCTGACACAATAAATACTGAGATGCTGAAAGTAGGCACCATATTCCAAAGAAGAGCAAGTCACCTTTACTCCAAGGCAAGTAGTCAATACATCCAGAGATTTAATCCTGCAAACCAAATGGAAAAAAAGTTAAATGCAACAGATCTCAAGCAAATCCAAATATATCTGAAAAAAGAACCTACTCCAATAGGCAGGTGCCATAAGACTATATATATCATGTAGGCTAATCAAAATGAGAGAAAAGGAAATGGACTTCAACACTACATTTGTTCGGACTCGTAGGATATGCTCAGCTTCTTTTTTGGGTATTGCGAGTGCCAAAGTATTTCTATTGCCTGAGAATACCAAAACTCAGAAGAGCTTTTATTTTGGCAAGAATGAATTCCCTTCCTTTGGCGGTTTTGAAGGGCAGATATAAAGAAGTTCCATACTCAAATAGAACATGTAGATGCTCACATGATAAAGTTGAAACTATTGAACATATGATCATGGACTGTCCTATATTTAATGAGCTCCTGTTTCACAAGCTTTCCCCCTACTCCCTCTGGTTCAATATCCCAAAAAGGTAGTTTAGGTAATTTGCAAATTTATTTAAATTTAGAAAATCAATTAAAAGCCAGGTGTTATGAATCAATTAAAGGTTTCAGTGCTAATAGCCTAATAAATCACCCATCTTGGTTAAAAGAAGCCAGTACCTTAAATGACTTTCTTACCCTACCTGCTCTCAGAGATTAGTAAGGGTCTAGAAATCAAAAGGAGGATTCCCCTTTTCTCAGTTATGGTTACTGTGTATAAGCTAAGGTTGTCCCCACACAGTATCTGTATCCCCCTAAATTGCAAGTTTTAAATGATTATATGTTTAAGTAATTGTAATTTTGTTTTGAAACTGGATACATGAAAAGACTTCCCTGTTTATGTAGCTCAGGTCAGAAGTAAATGCCTTCCTCATGCATGCAATACAGTATTGAAGACAGCATCCAACAAGATGCCAAATGAAGCTTCCCCACTGCACAACTACCATTTTAAACATTTTTCTGCTACCTTTCCACTCAACTTAAGGTCCCCAAGGCAATGAACAATCAAAACCATAAAAATGAGTGAGAGAGAGAAAGAGAGGGGGCATATAGTTAGCCAACACAGTATAGTGGTTAGTGTGTCAGGCCACTCTCCCACAGAAGCTTTGCTAGGTGACCGAAGAGAAGTTTTTTATACCCTGCTTTAAGGAGTCTTACAATCTCCTTCCCTTCCCCTTCCCACAACAGACACCCTGTGAGGTAAGTGGGGCTGACAAGAGTTCTGAGAGAACTGTGACTGGCCCAAGGTCACTCAGCAGGCTTCATGTGGAGGAGTGGGGAAAACAACATGGTTCTCCAGGTTAGAGTCCCCCACTCTTAACTACTACACCACGCTGGCTCTCTGGGTGATTTTAGGCCAGTCATACACTCTCACAGCCTAACCTAACTTACACGGTTGCTGTGAGCAGCCACCTGGTTTTCTAAGGTGACTGCTGTGTCAAGCAGCAATGCCAACCTGCAAACCTGGTTTTTCATGGAGAATGTAACCCCATCCAAGACAGGAGAGATATCCCTGGTCTGCGTTTCTAATAACCCAGAATACTTCTGTCTTGTCAGGATTAGGTTTCAGCTTGTTCACCGTCATCCAGTCATTTACTTCATATGTTAACAGTACAGTAAAAAATGTCACATAATCTTGTACGTACCCAGCAATCTCTCTGTTCTATCATGTTTTTATTTTCCCTTCTTACCAAGGAGATCAAGATGATTCTCCCTTCTTCCAGATGATTCTCCCTTCTTCCACTTTATGTTCGCAGCCACCCTGTGAGGTAGGCTAGGCTGTGAGACAGTGATGGACCTAAAGTCTCCCCAGGAAATTTCATGGCTAGGAGACAATTTTCGGCACATATCTCATCGGTCCTAGTTTTACTCGCTCACCACCCTGGTTCTCAGTCTACCGTCACAAATATATTTAAGGAGGCTCTCCTGCTTAGTTATTTTTTGTTTTCTTGGTTATCATGTTTGTTTGTGTTAAGGGCAGAGAACTACTGTTTTACTTTTTAAGCAGCAAACTGATTGTTATTTGTGCTATTTGAAATATTGGCTATATGAAATAGCCAATAAATCAAAATAAAAACAACAGCAAATGCTGCCAATCGTATGAGCCATAGTATCGCAAAATATCTTCCTGCTTCAACCTTTGCATCCAATCTCACTTCTCTGGGCAACATTTCATTCATGAACAGGGAAGAAAGGAGTAGGAAGAACAGTGCCAGTGTTTTAACGGCTTTCCTGGAATTGATTTTCCGTTTAATGTTTCAGCAACCCTATAAAGCTTCAGTTTGGTTTTGGAAATGAGGTAAGGACTCTTGGCCATTCGGCTCTTAGCCCATGTCTTCAAATAACCGGCCAATGAGTCCAGCAACTACTTCTTGGTTAGAACCTGCTTGTTAGCTTATTATCAGTATGTAAAAGGAGCAAGCAATTTCTATACCACTTCATTTGAAATTCCTGTATTTCATTGCTAAAATGGAAGATTCGGTCTAAAATGGAAATATATTCAATTACTCTTCTGCAAACTCAGCAACAAATAATTTAAATAACAATGGAAGTAAAAGAAGAGATGTGCAGGAAGAGTTGAGAAATTAAGGTATGAAGGAGGTTGTGCTGTGTTGAGAAGCCTCCTCACAGAACAGCAGCAATCCCTCTTCAGGATCTCCAACAGGAAGACTGAAATCTCTCCTTAAGTGCCTAAGAAGTGGGTCACCATCTTTAAGTAGCAGAAAGAAGAGCTAGTTGAGAAGTAGAACAGAGAACTGGGAGGGGGGAGGGAGGCAAGGGACTTACACAAAGGAAAAACATAAACTTATTAAACATCAATTGGAAAGCCAAAATGAGGACAAGGTACATTAGATTGCTGGTGGATCTGGCTGCTTCTGACTGAAACAAAAAACCATCAATTTTCCACTGAGAAATGAGTTCGGAAACCTATTTTAGGAACTCTACTGAGGAAGAAGGCAACTCCTGTCTAATGTTGCGTGGAAGAATGCCATTTTGCGTAGCTAAACCTATACACAGATTCACTCTTTGGGGAGGGGGAGTCTTAACCTTCCTTAGAGCTTTTAGGGCAAGAAGTCAGCATTTTCAGGGCTGCATATCAATCACTAGAAGAACCAAAACTTAAGCAAAGTCTATCAGTAAGTGTAATGCTGTGGAAAAGACACAAACCCAACTCTTATCGGCTACTAGGAAAGACAGACTTCATTCATTAAGGATCCTTAGGAAGATGTCAACTACATACATGAAAGAAAGAAAGCAAATCTTTCAGGAGCACCGCACATAATTAATGGTAATTAAAAATCTGACCATGTAAGGAAGGTACACAAGGTGGACTACGCGATCCATTATAAAACACATGACTATGCTGAACAATGTCATAATACTATTCAGATGTCCCCCTGTAGCACACATGTCAGTGTGTACACTACATGCAAAGAAGAAAAGGATAATGCAGCAATTTAATTAAAGAGTCTGAGACAACACAATACACATGCATTAGTTGTTAGACAAGTCCTTGGGACCTCACTGTAAAGAGCTTGATTTTGATTGGCAGTACTAGAGGTAGGAGACAGAAAAGGAGTTATAATTAGGGGGGGAATGAACTAAAGAATTACTTGAGGGTAATGAAAGTTTTATTTCCACATAGATCTGCTTTGTAGATTCACTCCACATTCAAGTAGAAGATGGTCACAGGTTCAGCATCTCAAACCAGTCCATAGTTGCTGCTGCTATCAATACAGTAGAGAGTGCACACCCATTTGACTACGCTACTAGCATATTTCCCTCTGGGTTCCAGAACTCAAACTCTCTAAAGGTAGTGAGCCTAGTGTCTGTCCTAACAGGTGTGTTCGCTTCTGCAGATGCAGTGTCATCCATTTGGTTTCTCTGAGCTTGAACGCTCAGTTCAAGAGAACAGTACCCCAAAACTGATAAAGAACAGTGGGGCCTAATCCTTGTGACACCATCTGCTGCAATAATTATAGGGCTTCTTCTTTGGATCCTTCACCACCTAAATGTCCTGTGAAGACTATGAAATCTTGAAGAATTGCCTGCAGAGGCAATCCAACCCATACTTATATACAGTGAAGTTGTTGGTGTTCCCTTGTGGCAAATATCAGTGGTCAGTGTATGTTGACCTAGCTTGGGCTGGATGTACTTGGAATTCATTTTTAAATATCACTCAAAACCTTATTAGCCAAACCAACAAAAGACAATGTTGGGTGTGTAAAAGACCACAGACAGGTCGCTGAAGGGCTGCCCATTATTAGCTAGCCAGCCCTCCTATTCAAATGGGTCAAGACCCCTACAGGAGGGTATCCTCACATGCAAAACAAGGCACCCACCAATTCTCATCTGTTCACCATCAATAGGTGGAAAATGTTCCCAAGAGGGGATTCTCCCTTCTGTTTTAACACCACATCCCATTACTCACTAAAAAGACTTGGTTGATACATGCAGAAGAATGAGATGGTAGCAAAGTGGAACAACGGACTTGGCCACTTCAGACTGCAAGTGGATTTTAGTTTTTAATGTTCCTTTGCATTAAAAAAAACCCTCCATACTATTAGAATACTAGCACATCACATTCAAAAGGTTCTATACCACCACCCTGCCCTTTTTGCTTGATGTGCTGGTTTTCTATTTGTAGGGAGTTTTAACATAGGATATTGTTCCAAACTGATCCTCTACTTGATGTTTGAAGTTGTACAGTCCATTTTATTAGCTCAGGTCTCTGCCATGTCATCCCCCTGCACATGTGAACTAGGCCTAAATGTTGATGCCAGCCTCAGACCTGACGCAATGTTAATGGAGAACAGAAACGCTGGAATGAATACTAAATATATCACAATTCTTAGCAGACGTATCCACCTTGCACTTGCCTGGTGGGCAATAACACCTTTAGAAACACCTTTCTACTCTTCCTAAGCAACTCCCCCAACTAAATCTGCTCTGCTTGATAGCTTAGGCCAAAGGCAGCAATTGTTGTGTTTTTGTTTTTGTTTTAGATTCACAAAAAGCACGAGAGGCTATTTGGAGAAGATCTTGGGGGAAAGAAAAACTATATGTGATGCTGAGGTCTTCTTCAAAGGCTGTATTTGTTCCTGCAGAGACTGTCTTTCGAAAGGTGTTATTGCCCAGCAGGCAAGACTTTTTACTGGCACAAGCCTTTGAGAGAAGTCTTGTTAAACAATTACAGTTCTATTGGGTTAGAAAGTATGCTTCCCTTGGGTACCTGAGCCCTACCTTATCATCAGCACGGAACACTTAATACCAACAGAAGCAAAGAATGCCCTCTAATCCAAAGCCCACTTTTAAATGGATTGATAAGGAAACCGAGGTCTGCATATCCCTCCCTTAGTTGAAATGCATACCATATTTAGCAGAATAAGCCTAGCAGTTCAATTCTCATCAGGGACTACTGATTGAGGAATACAAAACCACACCTCTAGCAGAGCTCTGCAACGAGACAATCCGTTAAAATGTCACAAAGCCACCTCTCTCACCTTGATCTTGGCATGATATATGATTCATTCACATATAAGCAATGAATGATGCCTCTTAATACTGTTTTATTGGATTAAATTCCCTTTTTTTCTGTCTCAGCACTATACCTTTTCTTTCTGATTTGGATGCACTCACAAAACATTAGGAGGCTGAAGTTGGTTCCTTATTCCCAGTTCGTTCCCTATTCCCAGTTCCTTATTCACATTTCCTAGTTCCTGAATGGTTTTGAGGACATTTCAAAAGCTCTGCACCCCAAGATATGGATTGGACCACCACATATCATACACCCCCACATTCAGGGGACTGTGCCCTTCCAGATGGCGCATGCTGGGTACTGGTCCAAAGTCCGGTTCTTGTGCCAGCGGCTCCCAAGTGGGGTGACCCAGGACACATGCCCATACAGACCCTGCACCCCAAAATAATCTTTGGACCACCCCAAATGATACATCACCACACTCCAGAGACTGTCCCCTCCAAGAAGACATACAGCGGTGCCCGGTCCAAACACCGGTTCTGGTGCCATTGGCTTCTTTTTGGGTCCACCCCCCCCCAGAAACCTGTATTGCAAAGAGGTTTTGAAAAAGGAACTGGAGCTCTGCACCCCAAAATATGGATTGGACCACCACATATCATACACCCCCACATTCAGGGGACCGTGCCCTTCGAGATGGCGCATGCTGGGTCCTGGTCCAAAGTTCGGTTCTTGTGCCAGTGGCTCCCAAGTGGGGTGCCCCCAGGAAAGAAGCCCATACAGACCCTGCACCCCAAAATAATCTTTGGACCACCCCAAATGACACATCCCCACACTCCAGAGACTGTCCCCTCCAAGAAGACATATAGCGGTGCCCGGTCCAAACACCGGTTCTGGTGCCATTGGCTTCTTTTTGGGTCCACCCCCCCCCCAGAAACCTGTATTGCAAAGAGGTTTTGAATAAGGAACTGGAGCTCTGCACCTCAAAATATGGATTGGACCACCACATATCATACACCCCCACATTCAGGGGACCGTGCCCTTCGAGATGGCGCATGCTGGGTCCTGGTCCAAAGTTCGGTTCTTGTGCCAGTGGCTCCCAAGTGGGGTGCCCCCAGGACAGATGCCCATACAGACCCTGCACCCCAAAATAATCTTTGGACCACCCCAAATGACACATCCCCACACTCCAGAGACTGTCCCCTCCAAGAAGACATATAGCGGTGCCCGGTCCAAACACCGGTTCTGCTGCCATTGGCTTCTTTTTGGGTCCCCCCCCCCAGAAACCTGTATTGCAAAGAGGTTTTGAATAAGGAACTGGAGCTCTGCACCCCAAAATATGGATTGGACCACCACATATCATACACCCCCACATTCAGGGGACCGTGCCCTTCGAGATGGCGCATGCTGGGTCCTAGTCCAAAGTTCGGTTCTTGTGCCAGTGGCTCCCAAGTGGGGTGCCCCCAGGACAGATGCCCATACAGACCCTGCACCCCAAAATAATCTTTGGACCACCCCAAATGACACATCCCCACACTCCAGAGACTGTCCCCTCCAAGAAGACATATAGCGGTGCCCGGTCCAAACACCGGTTCTGCTGCCATTGGCTTCTTTTTGGGTCCCCCCCCAGAAACCTGTATTGCAAAGAGGTTTTGAATAAGGAACTGGAGCTCTGCACCCCAAAATATGGATTGGACCACCACATATCATACACCCCCACATTCAGGGGACCGTGCCCTTCGAGAGGGCGCATGCTGGGTCCTAGTCCAAAGTTCGGTTCTTGTGCCAGTGGCTCCCAAGTGGGGTGCCCCCAGGACAGATGCCCATACAGACCCTGCACCCCAAAATAATCTTTGGACCACCCCAAATGACACATCCCCACACTCCAGAGACTGTCCCCTCCAAGAACACATACAGCGGTGCCCGGTCCAAACACCGGTTCTGGTGCCATTGGCTTCTTTTCGGGTCTCCCCCCCATAAACCTGTATTTCAAAGAGGTTTTGAATAAGGAACTGTAGCCCTGCACCCCAAAATATGAATTGGACCACATTAAACCACTGAGGGAACTACATTTGAGGATAGGAAAGCTGAGAGACAGAACTTTTCACTCTAGACCACTGGTTCCCAACCAGGGGTCCGTGGACCCCAGGGGTCCGCGAGAACTAAATTAAGGTCCGCGAAACAAAGTTCTAAACCCATAATAAATTAATATTTTCAATTAAAAGTTCTCTATCATAAAAATATATATTCAAATATCATTCTAAGTTTAATGTTTAACTAACAGTTATGATTAAAGTTTATTTTCAAATTCTCAGAATTTTTATTTTGAACCTTGGGGTCCCTGCACCGAACAAAAAAGTCCTAGTGGTCCCTGGTCAAAAAAAGGTTGGGAACCACTGCTCTAGACATTGCGACTGTTCTAACACAACCTTCACTGGCAACTAAACATTGCCAGGGACAATGAACTTTTATATTACCTTTGAACATTTAGTTAGAAAGGACAGGTGATAGAAACAGAGACGCAGAATACCCAGATTATTCGGAAAAAGTACTGTTACGTATTAGCTATACATTTCCAGATGAGTGAAATGGTTTTGGGTGGAGTTTTCCCAGGAAGAAGGAATGATTCCAAGATCCCTGAATAGAATAGTAATTACTTAGGTAACTGCTGTCAGTTACTAAGTCACCTGCAAGTGGACCTTTAACACATATGCTAAGGGGGCTGATAACTTCTCATTTGTCCTGGAGCCACCACACTTAAGAGCAGCTGGCAGAAGAATCGGCCTTTGTCTCAGGACCCAGCACGTACCCCCTTGAAGTTCACAGTACTCTGAATGTATGATATGAGGTGTATGATATGTGGTGCTCAAAACTTAATTTTGGGGTGCAGAAGGCTCACAAATGTCCAAAACATTTCTTCACAATACAAGATTTTCAGGGGCCATCCACAAATAGAAACAGGTGGTACCAGAACCAGTGTGTGGACCGAGCACCACTGTATGTCCACTGTATGGCACAAGAATCGGGCTTTGGACCAGGACCCAGCATGCGCCTTTTCAAAGGGCACAGTCCCCTGAATGTGGGGGTGTATGATATGTGGTGATCCAATCCATATTTTGGGGTGCAGAGCTCCAGTTCCTTATTCAAAACCTCTTTGCAATACAGGTTTCTGGGGGGGGGGACCCAAAAAGAAGCCAATGGCACCAGAACCGATGTTTGGACCGGGCACCGCTGTATGTCTTCTTGGAGGGGACAGTCTCTGGAGTGTGGTGATGTGTCATTTGGGGTGGTCCAAAGATTATTTTGGGGTGCAGGGTCTGTATGGGCATCTGTCCTGGGGGCACCCCACTTGGGAGCCGCTGGCACAAGAACCGAACTTTGGACCAGGACCCAGCATGCGCCATCTCGAAGGGCACGGTCCCCTGAATGTGGGGGTGTATGATATGTGGTGGTCCAATCCATATTTTGGGGTGCAGAGCTCCAGTTCCTTATTCAAAACCTCTTAGCAATACAGGTTTCTGGGGGGGACCCAAAAAGAAGCCAATGGCCCCAGAACCGGTGTTTGGACCGGGCATCGCTGTATGTCTTCTTGGAGGGGACAGTCTCTGAAGTGTGGGGATGTGTCATTTGGGGTTGTCCAAATATTATTTTGGGGTGCAGGGTCTGTATGGGCTTCTTTCCTGGGGGCACCCCACTTGGGAGCCGCTGGCACAAGAACCGAACTTTGGACCAGGACCCAGCATGCGCCATCTCGAAGGGCACGGTCCCCTGAATGTGGGGGTGTATGATATGTGGTGGTCCAATCCATATTTTTGGGTGCAGAGCTCCAGTTCCTTATTCAAAACCTCTTAGCAATACAGGTTTCTGGGGGGGGGGACCCAAAAAGAAGCCAATGGCACCAGAACCGTTGTTTGGACCGGGCACCGCTGTATGTCTTCTTGGAAGGGACAGTCTCTGGAGTGTGGGGATGTGTCATTTGGGGTGGTCCAAAGATTATTTTGGGGTGCAGCTGAGCCCCAGTGTCTGCATGTGCCTTGGTCCTGGGGGCACCTCACTTGGGAGCTGCTGGCACAAGAACCGGACTTTGGACCAGGACCCAGCATGCGCCTTCTCAAAGGGCACGGTCCCCTGAATGTGAGGGTGTATGATATGTGGTGGTCCAATCCATATTTTGGGGTGTAGAGCTCCAGTTCCTTATTCAAAACCTCTTAGCAATACAGGTTTCTGGGGGGGGGACCCAAAAAGAAGCCAATGGCACCAGAACCGTTGTTTGGACCGGGCACCGCTGTATGTCTTCTTGGAGGGGACAGTCTCTGGAGTGTGCTGATGTGTCATTTGGGGTGTTCCAAAGATTATTTTGGGGTGCAGGGTCTGTATGGGCATCTCTCCTGGGGGCACCCCACTTTTGGAGCTGCTGGCACAAGAACCGAACTTTGGACCAGGACCCAGGATGCGCCATCTCGAAGGGCACGGTCCCCTGAATGTGGGGGTGTATGATATGTGGTGCAGATATGTGGTCCATATTTTGGGGTGCAGAGCTTTTGAAATGTCCTCAAAGTGATTCAGGAACTAGCAAATGTGAATAAGGAACTGGGAATAGGGAACGAACTGGGAATAAGGAACCAACTTCAGCTTCCTCAAAACATTGCGGTGATGAGGACTACAGCAGCATATTACTAGGCAGGGAGTGAAAAAAGGACTGTTTGTATTCTTAGCCCGGAACTGACTGTGAAAGGACAAATTCTGTGCTGGTCTGTTGATATGCCTGATGAGGGGAATGCCTTTCATATCTTGTGAAACAACTGAAGAATTCATGGCTAATAACAATATTTAGGTTATGTATTCTATGGCTCAGTTCAAACACCACATAATTAACGATGGTTTGTTGTGATGTCAAGTTGACAGCTAGCATATAGATCAGCTGGAAAACCAGAATCTGGAAACAAAAGCAGGGATCCTGTTGCAGGGGGGGGGGGATCTCATTTTCCCCTCCCCCACTATTTCCTCTTTCTCTTCTCTGAAGGAAACCCACATGCATTTTAATGGCTTGCATTTTAATACCTCTTTTTAAAATTGTAAGCCACTTTGAGCAGGACTCTGGAGAGGAAGCATAGTAATATTCCAAACAAAACAAGTAAGTACCTTTTCCCCTTTTCCTGCTTCTTTCTCTTCTTCCTACACACCAGCAAACCTACCTTTATCTGCTCTTCTGAATTCAGCTTTCCCTCCTTCCCTACCCCTGGCAGCCTCTACCTGATAAAACTATGGCCCAGGTGAGTGGTGCCAGCAGCTAGGCTGGGTCCAGTTGCGTGATGATAGCTGTTAGAAGTTTTAACCCCCAACATTTGTTCATTTTTTAAAATTTCATAATTGTGGCCATTGATCCAATTCCAGATTCCAGCACTGTAAAAAGTGTTGAACAGATAGAAAATGTTCTTTTACAAGCTCAAACCACAGATTAGATTCAAGGAGAAGGAGAAGAAGAGTTGGTTTTTACATGCCTACTTTCTCTGCCACTTAAGGAAGAATCAAACTGGCTTACAATCCCCTTCCTCTCCTCACAACAGACACCCTGTGAGGTAGGTGGGGCTAAGAGAGCTCTAAGAGAACTGTGACTAGCCCAAGGCCACCCACGTGTAGGACTGGGGAAACCAACCCGGTTCTCCAGATTAGAGTGCACCTCTCCTAATCTCCGCTCTTAACCACTACGCCACGCTGGCTCTCTATTATTAGTTCAAACCATCAGCTCACATGGTGTCTATATTGAGCTTATATAAAATCTAAGTACTTTAAAGTATTCAATTAATTAGAAGAAAGGCCTCAAGAGACCACACAAACCAATAGGATTTACAAATTCAGAACGCTAAAAAAATCATCTAGGCATTTATTTATTTTTATTTACAGTATTTTTAGTCTGCCTTTCTCACTGAGACTCAAGGAGGGTTACACAGTATAAGTTAATACAACCAACAGGATGGGATATCCAATGTGCAATGGAATAGGATTAGTATTGCGGGAATTTGAAACCAAGTAGGAATCTGAAACAAAGGATAAGTAATAACATGACATGTCAAACAATGCAAAAATTACATCGTTCATACATACAACAAAATACTGTACTTAATATACACAGTAGTTTAGTCCACAATCCCTTTTACTTTATTAAAGCATCTTCCAGAATCATTCTGTTAAAATATCACATTATTACTTTTGTACAAATCCCTTTCTGAATAATTCAGTTCTGTGTAGTTTGTGAAATGCCAGGAGAGGGGGGTTGTTCCTGACCTTATCAAGCAAGCTATTCCATAAAGTGAGGGTCACAACAGAGGATGCACTTGTACAGGCAATAATAGTTGATCTTGACAATTTGCATGTGGCATCTGCAGATATTATAATGTTTATACACCACCTTTCAACCAAACATTCTCATCGTGGATTGTTTAGCAAATGTGTGTGATAGGAAACGTGCAGAATAACCCATTTAAGAGCAAACCGTTTTGGTAAATCTATTTAGGAAGTGAGCTCTCAGGTTTACACACCCAGTCTCAATAGCTCCCTATACACAGCAGACTAGCAGATAAGAAGCAGTTAGCTAGCAACAGCAATCACCAACAATTACTGCTTAGACCAAAAAGAATCTTCTCCCCAAAGAACCATGTGCAAAGTTCACTGAGTCAAAGGGCTCTTGTGCAGTTTTCAAGCCTGCATAAATACCAGTATTCCAGGTTATAATGTTGGAAAGTGGTCTTTACAGCATTTGCCAAAACTGACCCTGAAAGCGCTGTCTCAGACATCTTGGGATGCTACATGTTGGAGTAGATGCTGTCAAATCAGTTTTGTAGCAGTTGCCACAACTAGTCAATTCACTAGAGGTGCTTTCTCATGGTACGCATCTTGCTCATTATAGGAACATGCAGGCAAAAAATATACTTAACCATCTTTGTACCCTCAAGGCAGTCAACCATTAAAAATATAATACAAATCAATTTTAAAAACAGCACATATGTACAAAACCAACAATTAAAGATTTGGATTGCAATATTTGTTGGAAGATTAAATCAGCTGTATCACAAATGTAACTCTTTGTTTAAAAAACTGAGCGATGCATTTCTCAGTATTAAAAATAAGTTAACTTATAGTTAACTTATAGCTCCTTTCATCCAGCGTTGAGTGATGAAATTAAGTTCCCTTCTTTCTACATGATATTTCTAAATGAACATCCTCAGCATGTTAGGACTGTTCAATTGCTTAAGCATTTTACATGCGAGCAGATGGGCCTCCTCACTTTCAGTGATGAGAGTGGAGAAACTTTACTACAGACTTGAAGATTGAGGTTTGTCAAGATTGATATTTTTGTTGCTTTTACTCAAATTATATCAATTTTATTGAATGCCCACCAAATAAAATAATGGAAGGCATATTTTCTTCTCTCTGGTTGTATACAAAGTAATAAAAAGAAAGCACAATTTGGAGTGATTTCTCTTTAGCATTGAAAGAAAGACTAAATGGAAAAAGGAGTGGTTGAAGAAGAAAAGGGAAGGGCCAAATGGAAGGAGTGTGGGTGAGGGAAAAGGGAACCATACCAAAAGGGAAAGCGCCCCCAGTTATACTCCTTTTCCCAGGGCCCACACAACCCCAATACCACTTCAGTATTCAGATTTGGGTTTTTTTTTGAATTCTGAAATTTTGCAGGCCCTTTATTCTCTATGGGAAATCTTTCCAGAGGGCTGGAGTGGCTATTTTCCAAGCAAATGGCACCAAATTTGCAGGGAACCTAGTTCTGCCTGTCTACTAAAGAAAGTCCTGCAAATTTCAAGTTGTTTGGATCAAGGGGTTCAATTCTACAGGCCCCTGAACAAGGTGCCCCCAACCTCCTACTTGTCTCCATTGTTCCTTATGGGGAAAAAGAAGCTAATAGCCAAACGCACAAGACCAAGCAATCACTGGCCAAAAGCCTCCCAATACAAACAGAACTAACAAGCCCAACAAAACCAATGTCCAGCCAGAGAATCCAAGCTAAACCAACCTGGCAAGCCAATACTAGGACCTGGCAACAAGAAACTAACATAGACACGCTATAAAATTGAAGAAAAATAGTCCTGGAAGCCTTAAGATGCTGGCCCCAAATATTTCCACAATTTTTGAGACCCCTTTACCGGTATCCCAAAAAATCCCCAATACCACCCAGACACACAAATATATATGAAAAATAGCAACAAGGTATTTTTCAGATGTATATTCAGACCAAAAATATCCTAACACATATCCTAATAATAGCTCAGCAAATCTACCCGAAGAAATAATATAATCAAGATTGCTTTGATGGTATTTTCCCAAAGCCTACATTCATTGTCTCTTACTACTATACAAAAATTCACTCCTTTGGACATGCTCCCTGGCTTTCTCTAGCAGTTAGCTGAATGAAAAGGTTTCCCTTATCTCTAGACCTCAGCTCCTTGGACAGCAGATGAGTTAAATGATGACCAACGTTATACAGGCCAAGTAAGCAAGTTGCCTCCCCATCATATAGGCTTCTGGTGATTCCTATAATCATTTTCTATCCCTATTTCCTCTGAGTACACATTGTAAAATTACCATATGGGCATGTACACCGCAGTGTCTGCCCTATGTGAATGCTGAATGCTTGAATATATCATCAAAGACAGGCAAGACTGCTGCATAGTTATTTTCCATAATGCCAGAGAACCACCGAGAAACTTTAACTTCACCTATTTAAAGCTGGAAAATGGAAAGTAGGGACAATAAAAAACTGTACTCTGAACTTCATTCCTTCGGATTCCTCATAGACTAGAGACAAGCAAGCAGCAAGTCTGATGAAATTCTGGAAAGATTACCTATGGCTCTTAAATGACAAAGGTCCTTTGTCACCATCTCCACCTTTCCACATTTCTTTATTGTTTGGAGGTTTAAATACATGTTAAGAGCTCAACTCTCCGTGAGGCCTACCGCAGGAATTCCCAAGTTTCACCTGTGGCACGCTGCAAGACTGGTACCCACAAAAACCATAAATCTAGCAGTTCGGCAGCAGGACTAGAGTGAGGATATAACAAAATATGTAACTTCTTTTCAGCAAAAAATATTCTTACACCAATGCATGTTCATGCAATCAAAATGAACTGTCCTTTTCATAATGTTCAATTTCCCTCAGTTCCCCCCCCCCTTTATCTTTGAGCCGTGATGATCAGGAGAAACTATCTGCAGAATTCAGGACAGGAACATACCTTCCCCCCCCCAAAAAAAAAATCAAACTCCAGCTATCACACAGTACAAGCATGTTTTTCTTGTATCTCAATTATGCCTCACAACTTTTATATATTTTCTTCACCAAGGGAACTATCCTCCGTTAACAGACTGATTCAAGATAAACCTGGATTGTGTGAGAAGATCCACCACAATGAGTTATGTACCTCACAAAAGGAAGTGGCCTTTTATAATGAAGATTTTGCTGACAGTAAATGGAAAGACCTTTTTAAAAAGTGTCTTCCATCTGCTATCTGCAGGGATGTCATTGCTTAGCTACTGAAGTTACTCACCTTCTCTTTCCACACTACAGTCTTTAAGTGACCTTGTGTGATACCTAAAAGGGATATAGAATGTGCAGCCTCTTGGGAAGACTTTCAGTAAATTTTTCACTGTATTTGCTGAAGGAATAAAGTTACTGCTAGTTGATTTTTCAATTCATTCAGGCATTAATGCGCTGAAATGTACACTTGGAGTCATTATGATCCGATTCAACACGCACACGCGCATTTTTACGGTACTTAGAAGGAAAGCTATATTCATTCTGTCGGTTGCCAAAACTTACATTCCTGAAGGCAAAAGCTTTATAGAGAGGAAAAAAACAAAATAAATTTAATGGTGTGAAAGGAACCACGCAAATCTTAAAGTATTAGCTTGCTTTTCAAGGCAAAGCAAAAATTAAGGAAGCACTCATCATACTGCAACTACATCTCTTCCAGAAGCAAAAGGTGACAGCAGTATCAACAAAAGTCTGTGCGACAACTAACCATCAAGACAGCTGGTTTCTAATATCCAAGTCTATCAAAGTTGCTTTACAGCTCCCAGCATACCACCTTCAGAGATGGATGAACATGCTGGTATTTTTGCTATTTATTTTCCTCATAGGCATGGGACATCACTACTGTCTGGAACAAGATGTACAGAGATTGGGAGAGAAGTGGGGCAGCCACCAAGAAGGTCCAGGCAGTGTCTGATCAAACTGTGGCAACAGAGGGGACAACAAGGAGAGTCTGTGGGAAGAAGCAGAGCTGCACATGCAGGGAGAAAAGGCCTTTGATGTATATCTGGGGTCAAGAAGGGCTTCAAAGGTAATAATCAGTACCTTTAATTGGATCTGGAAACAAATAGGCTGCCAGCGCGGGGACCTCAAAATGGATGTTGTATGTTCCCACTGCCCCCACAAGACATAAACAAGTTGCCACCTGTTTGCACTGGCTGGAATTCCAAAGTTGCCTTCAAGGGCAGCACCACTTTGAGTGTTCTACAATAATCAAGTCTCGGGGTTACTGTAGCTTGAATTACCATGGCCCAAGCCAGTGCCTGCAGAAAAGGAACAAGCTTCCAAGCCACCTGCAATGGAAAAAAATGAATTTTTCACCACCATGTTGACCTGCTCTGCCTAATAGGACTCCTAGGCTCTTTGAGAGGAAGTTGTGCTCCATCAAACACTACATGAGTATTCACTTGTAGAGAGGCAGTTTCACTCCCTGAGCTACTCCCAGTGGACACCAGCTTCAAGTTCAGTGTTTATGTAAATGGAACTGGTGACTGAAGCACCATTTTGGGGACTGGGAGGATGATAAAGATAGATTCCTGACAAATCCAATTTGGTGCACCATCTGTCATTTAGAACAGGGCAATACACCATTTAGAACAGGAGTGGTACGTAGAGCTAAGAAAGAAACAGGCTTGATAGGCCTGATGTAGTATGAACAGGCACTGAAGAATTCCTACATTTTATGTCTCATAGCTGCAGATAAATCAGCATACAGCTATGACAGTGAAAAGCAACACCAAAACTCATTCTTGTGCCTTCCATGTGGATGAGAGGCAAGGACTATGCTAGCTCAAATGATCCCTAGCAGAATGGCCTGAAGGAGAATGATGATGGGAAAGCTTCTCCTACTGATGAGCTCTTTATTAAAACCTTCCCATTTTAGTCTTTGTGGTTTTAATGATGCACATTCACCAAAAGCTGGAGGATGCATGTTTTATGATCAGAAGAATTAAAAGATGAAAATATTAAAACCACAAACATTTTCTTACTTTTTAATTGTGTTCTGTTAACTGCAACCAATACAATTATTATGCCTCTAAACACAATCCATCAGCACAATCCATTCCTTTGTTTGCAGCCTCTAGCATTTAGGCATCGTAGCTAAATGGGCATTTTTGGCAATAAGTATTTCTGTGCCATAATCCAGTCTTGAAAATAACCACCTGCCTGGGGCAACTAAAAAATGCCTCCAAGCAAGACAGGCCTATGTGCATTGAGTTGCCCTATAAGTCTGGAAGCAGCATATGCCTTTGCTCATCTTTTACTGGAAAGGAAAAAAGCACATATGTGCTTCCAAAACAAAGATCCTCCATTTTTTGAGGCTGAAAACCAGGCTGCCTTGTCTTTCTTAGTGTCAGACAAGAGACTTCCTCCACAATTTATATTACATGGCTGCATATGGAAGGGTGTGTCTAGACTGACCCACTCAGAGTTTCTCTCTAGCAGAGGAAAGGTGATGGAAAGAAAAGCAGGACAGGATCTAATTTGCTCTGTTCACCCAAAAGCTTGAATGCAATAGGGCTAGATCCCAATTGTCTCTGCCAAGGAAAGAGAGACAGGTAGCTAGTCCAGCCAGCACAACTACTATTCCCTGGGCCTCCCTGGTAAAGAAAAAGAGAATCGGAATGTTCTAAGTTTTTATGATGCTAAGGTGCCTGCAGGCTAAGGTCCTTTAACCATCCCAGACTGCTGACACAACCTTAAGGACAATTACACCCTTCTTATAAGGCTTAGAAGGATATAGCTCAGCTCATGATTGCACTGTTGAAGTCTTCAATCCAAAACTGGAAGGGAGAATGGAAACAACCATCGCTAGTGCTAAACTGTGATGAAACACCACAATACTAGTAGCAAGTGGCCCTCCTGGCTCCTCCAGGATAGCTCATATTCTCAATTAATCTTTACTGACCATCTTTAACTAACCAATCAATTGATCTACTGTAGTGGTGACATACACCTGGGAGGGGAACATGCAGATGACACGATAAACAGTTTAATGGCCCAGAATGTACAAGAAAAGTAGACAGTAGTATACATCTTCCTCTAAACAAGTAAGCCCAGAGGTATACAGAATATGGGCTAATGCAAAAGGAGGAACGTTTTCTCTGCACCATAGGTTTTCCCACTTTGGAAGATAAACTCTGTCAGTGTATTATATTTCAGAGTGAAAAGTTAGAAGATTGACAGTTTACGACAAAAGAAATCAAAGTCCAGCTGAACTCCCAGAAGACCCTTTTTCAGAGACGTCTTTGCCTTCTCCTGTTCAATAATGTATTCTTCCATGCATAAGGGAGAGAAGTAAACAGCAGCAATTGCAAGAGCTGTTAGGGGCTGCTTCACAGGTTACAATTTCAAACAAGCACGTCACAGACTTGTGCTATGAAGCTGCTGAAATGCTAACTTTTGAAGCATAACCTCTTTTTTCATAATTTCATGTTTACTTCAGAAACATGTTACTTCCCAGAGTTATGATAAGTGAAGCAACCTTTACAGTCACTTTGAGATTGCAGAAAGTCCCAGTCAGCTGTTGTGTTCTCATGCACAAAGATGACTACAACGTAAGCCTAAGGAGTATGAAAAGATTGTTTTGGACTTGGTTTAAACTACAGTTGCCATATTGAAGTTCCACAAATCCAGGTTACCTAAAGTGAATTTAGATAAGTTGCATTTTGATAATATGCTAACTAAAATGAAGCACTTTAACCTTTATGTTATCTACCAGTTGCTTTGGGTTTCCTCTTGACAACTACACAAAAATAAGATGGGGAAGGCTAAAAGAAAACCATCTAGTTACCTGACCCTTTGCTCATGCCAGGATTTGTTTTGAGACCCAGCGTGCTGTAGTGGTTGGAAGCGGTGGACACAAATCTGGAGAACAGGGTTTGATTCTCCACTCCTCCACATGAGCGGTGGTCTCTAATCTGGTGAACCAGGTTGGTGTCCCCACTCCTACATATGAAGCTTGCTGGGTGACCTTGGGTTAGTCACAGTTCTCTTCAAGCTCTCTCAGCCTCACCTACCTCACAAGTTGTCTGTGGTAGGGAGAGGAAAGGAAGGAGATTGTAAGCTGGTTTGATTTTCCTTAAAAAGGTAGAGAAAATCAGCATATAAAAACCAACTCTTCTTCTTCAAGCTCTCTTCTGCGACAATATCAAAGCTTGTCGGGAAAGAGAAAGACAGAGCAAGGCCCTGTGCCCTCTGGTTCTGTTCCTACAGCAGGACATGATTCATCATCTGGTCAATTAACATGCAGAAGGTCTTACATAGGAAGTTTTTGTTTGATTTTCTCCCAGGTCTTGAACTGTTAACAGTTAAATACTAACCCCCCCCCCCAAAAAAAACCCACACCTTTAACTTAAATAATTTTATTAGTGGAAATTAAAAATCTTCAGTATTCTGAAGTCACATTTGGATTGCTATTCTGTGCACAGCTACAGCCTGTTGGTTTCAATTGAGATTTCATGGATTTACATTAAACTTACTATCAATGAAGCATGAAGGTTAAAGACTGTTAGGGTTAACATCTAACCCTAATTTATTCTTGCTGCTGCAGGCCCTCAACTAAAGAGAGCTCAAAAGATCTGGTTGCAATATGGAAAGCAAAGCATAGCTCCTTGTTAGGTCTGACAACATCCTGGAGGGGAAAAAAATCCCTGACCCTTTAATAAGAGGCACAATGGGGTATTATCTACTGATGTTATTTATATATGCACCCTCTTGCCAAGATTGACAAGAGGTTTGGTGTTGGGTGCCATCCATATGCTGATGATACTCAACTCTTCTTCCTGCTGGATAAAAAGCCGGTGGCAGGGCTCTCGGCACTATCCGAGTGCCTGGATGCGGTAGTCCAATGGTTAAGGGGAAACTGGCTGAAGTTGAATCCATCCAAGACAGGGGTTATATGGCTGGGAAAGGCTGAGATGCTAGCTAGAGGGTCAACTCCTGAGTCTTGATGGTGTCCAGCTGACAGCTGTAGACTCAGTAAAGAGCCTCGGAGTGCGGCTGGATAAACAAGTGTCCATAGTAGCAAGGTAGGCAGTTTTTCACCAACCCCCGGCCCACGAGCTGGCCCCTTATTTGTCTGGGTCAGATCTTGCCACACTAATCCATGCAATGGTTATCACCAGATTAGACTACTGTAATTTGCTCTATATAGGGCTACCCTTGAAAACGCTTCAAAGACTGCAGGTGGTCTAGAATGCAGCTGCCAAGTTGCTGATGGGAACATCATGGCCAGCTCCTATTACTCCAATTTCAGCTGCACTGGCTACTAATTAGTCTCCAGATCCAATTCAAGGGGTTGGTGTTAACCTTTAAAGCCCTTAATGGTCTGGGACCCTTGTACCTATGGAACCACCTCTCCCGTTACAACCCCCATGCTCCCTTCTGCCATCCTCTAGGGGCCTCTTGCAGGTGCAGGATGGATCAGTTAGCTGTCAACAGGGAAAGGGCCTTCTCAGTTGTGGCCTCTAAGCTGTGGAAACCAGTGCCCTGCCAGATTTGTTTAGTTTCTGCAAGGCATACACAGCCAAATTGTTTAGGTTGATCTTTGGAATGTAATCCTCAAGTTTGGGGTGGTTTGCTAGTGGGATGGTGCTAGCCACATATTTTAATGGTTTAATATTTTATTAATATTTTATATTTGTTATCTGTTTTATGTTGTTTTTAACTCATTTATACAGTTTTAATGTTGTAAGTCACCACGAGACCCTTTGAGTAAGCAGCAACTAAAAAAAAATCTGCACTAGAGATTCTTAAAGTACTTAAAATTCAACATTTAGATAACTGGAAAGCAATCACATCCTCATCACATAAGTCAGAACAGTCAATGCCTTTGTGCATTAAAATTTGTTGCACAGAAATACTATCTTTGCCTGAAAACCCTCATTTTAAATTTGTCTTAAATCACTTTGCTGAAACAGTACCTTTATGCTTTAGTTGACTACAGGTCTGTTTTAAGAGGTTTCTCTGACAACTGGAGCAACTAAGGTTACATTCCCATTTACTCTAACAACAACAAATTGCAAGGCAGTAGGTTACCAAACATCCACACAACAGCTAATATGCAGTAATGATTCACCTTCAAAAGGCCCATGAGTAAAGGCCCAACAAACTTCTGATAGTTTATTTGTGCAATTTTCTGTTTCCCCTGTTAACAGTCCAGGCTGTATGGGTCAGGACAGGTCAAAATTCAGCTATAGCACACAGTATGAAATATTTATTAAACTATTACCTTCAAACATTTCCAGTTAACACTAATGCAACAAGATTCTTGCCTCTAGGGACTCTGAAAATGTATGGCATGAATCACCAATTTATAAAGTGCTTTTTAGCAGAATTTAAGTACCAAATGAGGGCATCAGAAATGGTAATTTTTTTCATACTGAAGAAAACATTAACAAAAAAACTCATCTGCAATCAATAACTCATTTGATACAGTTTGTCATTTTTCTGGACAGATGCACTTTAGCTACAGAAAGGACAGCAAACCACGTGTTTAGGCTTGGGTTCTATTTATTAGGAGTCTGGGTTTATTCATGCAGTTTTGAATTGTGAACTGCTGAATAATTTTTCTAAAAAAATGTAAAACCATTTTAGGTTAAACTATTGGCCTGAGAGGATAAAAAAATAGACTTAAATCTAGATATTTTGAGAAAGATTGTGTCACTTGAGAGCAACCATTGCAACTAATTTGTACCCAAACTGGTTGAGAATATGCATGTTCCAGAGACAAATTAAGTCTTGAACACAGTTATTACTGTCAGACCATCTTCAACGGAAGCAAAGTTAACACATAAGTATTAAGTACACTTTCTGCTAAATACCATTAGACATTAGGTCTTTTCAAAACACAGCTATAAATAGCGGCCCACAGAAAGCTGGGCCAGATGAGATTTTGAGTGGCCAACTTTAACTCAAACTGCAAATACTCTACTGGGAAAGCTAGTGATGTCTGCATGCCAAATTAGCCAGGCTGGGGGGTTGGGAGGGGTTCATTTATTTATTTTTACCAAAAAAAGGTGTTTTTGGAACTTTGAGGCAACTAATTGGTCTCACAATTCACCTAACACTGAAGGAAACTGCTTTTTCTCCCTGCAACTAATTCTACCCAGCATGAAACAGGTAGCTCTGCTAATTGATTTCACGGAATCTTCTCTTCAGTAAGTAAAGCAGCAGAGCACTGAGGAAGGAGAAGAAGAGAATTACCGAATGAATCCGTGGTATCTCATTGCTAAATGACTGCTGACAGCTGGGCAGTCCCGTTCGTTGCTCACAACATTCTGCCAGAAGGCCCAACAGAATTTTATAGCAGGGACAACTGGGACATTTTTAATGGCATTACTTTATTGCTTCCCCCCCAGGAACTCTTAATAAATGAAATAGGTACTGCATACCATTACTTCTCTCCATATCCAAATGACTCTGTAGACAGATACAGGACACGGATTTGATGTTATTATGAGCTGAAGCAATCATTAATGTGTAAAATACACTGCAGCCATACTTACATGACCTGCAGGATTGGATAGGCTTTCCATTTACAAGACGCTGATTTAAGATTCACTGGCACCTCCATTTGCCATGATATATTTTGGGGGAAAATACATGTATTTGATCCTTGTTACATATCATATAGAGCAAGGTAGAAAACAAAAAGCATGGAGCCATTCTGCAGATAAGTAAGCTCCTTGAGGATAGGTTTTAAAAATGCAGCCTGAACAGTATCAGACACACTCCTATAAGAGAGAGGTGAGGTCTCTTCGGGAAACCAGAGGGCACTCCATCCCCAAATTTACCAGTCCTTCAGGAGCATTTATCTGCCTAACACATTGGTTCCATTCTGTGTGAGAAAAGAGGTCAGGAAATGCAGGAGAGGGTGAAACCCCTTATCTTTACCAAATCACACATGCACACTTCTCACTGCAGACCTGTGAAACCAAAACAGCAAAGGGGAGGCATACCAATACTAGCCCTGACTGGGCAAGAGACTCCGGAGCTCTCAGGACATTGCAAGGGCCCTTCCACAGCCACACTCCTCATCTGCCAGTTTTATGGGAATACTGAGTGAGCATAACTCCATATCTCTAGATTTCTTTGGACACAATGCCAGGCCTCCCTGGGATTTCCTTGCCTGCCAGCGGAATTTGTGCAAAGAAAGGATTTAAAAAAAGAAAGTCTTCCCCTTGTCTCTGCCCTGGGAAGTACTCGTTTTTGTTGGTTATATCGAAAAGTGAACCTTTGAACCTTGCTGTGAATCTAGTCCCCGCCAGTGAAATCAGGCCACAGAAGAGTATCAAGAGGTAACACCCAGGATTCACTTCATTACAATTTATTTCTATATTTTATCCCAAAGAAAAACTCCTTTTGGTAGTTGACTGATGGAGGCTTGTAGGGATTTGCCAAATATGAATACTGCTATTCTGTACATCAGTTATTTTAAATGTAAAACTAGCATGGGCTAAAGGCTGAGCCTTCTAGATGCCTGCTGTCCTTTATTCCTCAACACAGAAGGAATAAATCATATTCAGTTCTGCGCCTTCCAGTTTCACTTAAACCTGAGCCTTCTTGTTGTCCACCAAGTCAACTTTGTGGCAAAATTGGGTAACTATTTCAAGACTACTCTTAATTGATTGCTTCATGTTCCCGATTCCTGAACTCCCATCACTGGTTAATGTACCCATTAAAGTTGTGCTTTTTTTACACTGGAAACTTCAAAAAGATTCCGGAGATTACTCCTGCGACTACAAGGGACTGTGCCATCACTCTACCTGAAACAGTTTCTTCCAATCATAAGGAAAGCATTTATATAAATCATGTCTGAATTATCTCATCTGACAAAGAACACGTGAAGCTGCCTTCTACTGAATCATACTCTTGATCCATCAAAGTCAGTATTGTTTACTCAGACCAGTAGTGGCTCTCCAGGGTCTAAGGTAGAGGTCTTTCACATCACCTACTTGCCTAGTGGAGATGTTGGGGTTTGAACCTGGGACCTTCTGCATGCCAAACAGATGCTCTATCACTGAGTTGCAGGTTTCCACAGATATCATTGCAGACAGCCACTACCAATCTGAGTCAGAACTTTCCTTCCTAAGAATATCTGAGTCAAATCTATATATTCTGCATACCTCTAAGTACTGCAATTTGACTTCTGCTAAAGTATGAGTATGTTGAAATGCTATTCCATATTACCTTTTTGTGCCCAAATTTCCTTTCTGTATACCTAAATAAATCTTACTTTTGGTAAACAGTCCTTGCATTGTCTTAGGTTGCTCTAATTCTTCTCATTAGAGCTCATTGGCTGGTCTCATCTGTGTTATTCATCCTGAGGAAGTTCTGAATATGGAGTCATTCAGTGACAGTAATTTTTTATAGAGTCTGGTCCCATTTTATATTTCATTCACAAAGCTACCTTTATTAAATAAATGCTTTGTATATCTGGATGTTCCTCAAATCAACATCAGTCACAGGCCAACTCTTCAGAGGGAAGGTGTTTCACATTTCTTGGCACAAACTTTGGATTACTAATCCGCAATATGAATTTAAACAGTGTACAATACTGCAAATAGCCCCCCCCCCCGGAGTTTCACATACAATCCCATATTTCCTAGAATATAAAATAGGATGAGCAGGGGACAACAAACCATCAAAACATTAATGTACATACCACTCTGCTCAATATATATGCTTCAACTATAGCCAACTGCCTCTAAACTGATCCATTATTAGCTGGTCAATGAAAATAAATGTATAATGTTTCTTCACAGACAAATCTATTACAACTTTGTAAGAAAGAGTAATTAATCAAAGCTGTATCATAAATAGCTTTAAGATGTGCCAGTACACACCAATTAATTATTTAAAAAGGCATTAGCTAAAGCTGTTCACCCATCATTTACAAAGTTAGGAGTTGGATGACATACCATTCATTCAGCTAATGCAGCACAGCTCACCCCTATTCATCAATCCAAACCAACAGAAAGATTACTCCTTTTCAATCCCCCAACCACATTACTGCACTGCAGCCAACCCCCCACACTATTCACAGAGATCATGCCAGGTGTCCATCCATGACAAAGGAAGCATGGCAGCTTAGCAGCTAAAGTAAGAGGGCAGATCACCAAACCACCCACCATTCATGAAATTACAAAAGACACTTCCTCTACATTTTGAAAAACAAAACAAATTCAAGAGCCCAAAGTCCAAAAACCTGATCCATTTTAGTGTTACACTAGGATGGGAATACCCAGGTTTAAATCTCCACTCCTTTGAGGAAGCAATCATTATTTCTCAAAGGGTTGTGATGATAAAATCTGCCTCAAAGGGTTGTGATGATAAAATGGAGGAAAGGAAAGCATTTGAGAAGGAAAGTATTTAAGCAAACGCAAGCCTAGATTTTTCCCCAGGCATTCCATGGGGGGGGGGGTCATCTTACATTTTCACATACAATTTGCAGTTATGTCCAGTAATAGTTACTTTGTGTGTGTAACGTTTTCACGGGGGTCAGCTAACATTCAGGGTTGTCTTCCTTTCGAGTAAATACAGAATGTACCTTGCTCTGAGCTCCTTGGAGGAATGACAGGATATCAGTAGATAAAGCTACTACATTCAATAAAACTACTTTCAAAACTGTTTTCCTTTAAATGAGCAATGGCAATTTATACCTTTAGGGGAATACTGGGAGAAATTTCTCAGAGATCACAACAGAAGAGACCCTGCCAACCCAATAGCTTTAAAAATCTAGGTTTCAACTGCCTTGGTAAATCTCTCCAAGAAACATTATTCCTGAAAGCACATAAAGCAATAGTTCTATAGCACAGCAACACCAGTGAGTCATAATTTTCCTTCCAAATATGACCTAAGCTTTACTCTAATTGTATAAATTGAAGGATGATTCTCTGTTGTGTGAATGCTAAATGGCCCGTTGATGTAACCAGAACAGATTTCCTTCATTCAGAATGGTCACTTAAGCCAATAAACACAAAGTGGGTATGATTTAAAATAAAAACATTAAAAACATAGAATGCTTTCCCTTGGGTGGGAGGAGGGCAGCAAAGCAGACTAAGCAGTAAGTCAAAAACAACTACAGGTTTTTTGCATTTGGCTTTAAAGTAATAATAAACCAGGCACATCTGTCATGTAATACTATAAAACTGCAGCAGTTTGCAGCTCACATTTTAAGATCTTAGAAATGCATATTTACAAATACAAATGGTAAGAGAATTCATTGCATCTATTTTATCATCAGGCATCAATATAAAATCTGCATCCTGGATCCTGAAGCATTTCTATAAGCACCAGAAACACACTATAGAAATGCTGCAGCATTGAGACTCCAAGCTGAGACACATTTCAGTGTGACTTTCAGCCACAGTCTTATAAAAATACTTTCAACTATATGAATACAAAATTGTTTGTGTATGGGAGGTGGGAAATGCAAGAGAATTCATCCCAACCACCAAGAGTCCAGATGTTTTATTCTTGTTACCTAGTGGCCAAAAAGAATAATTTGTTGGGCAAAGTAAATGAGTCTCCTGGAATAAGAATCCTTTCCCTCTAAGATGAAAGCAAGCTGAGAATTACTCTCCTTACATTTCTGGTTGGGTGCCCATTCTCAATAATAATATTAAGCATTAATGTTGTGCAACCAACAGCAGGGGTGGAGGAGGGAGCAGATGTAGGAAAGCAATATATTTACAAATACTTGTTAGCATACCATTTGGGGAGTGGCCTGCTCTGACACAACTGTTCGGAGGAGGAGGAGGAGGAGGAGGAAGAAGAAGAAGAAGAAGAAGAGTTGGCTTTTATATGCCGACTTTCTCTACCACTTAAGGCAGAATCAAACCGGCTTACAATCACCTTTCCTTCCCCTCCCCACAACAGACACCCTGTGAGGTAGGTGAGGCTGAGAGAGCATGACTTGCCCAAGGTCACCCAGCTGGCTTCATGTGGATGAGTGGGGAAACCAACCTGGTTCACCAGATTAGCCTCCACCGCTCATGTGTAGGAGTGGGGAATCAAACCCGGTTCTCCAGATCAGACTCCACCACTCCAAACCACTGTTCTTAACCACTACACCACACTGGCTCTCGCCAGCAAGGAAGGATTGCTGTTAGCAGAATCATCTGGCCCTACACAGCAACATTGATCTCCCAACTGTTAAAACATCCCCTCTTCCTCCGTAACCCTGAGCGTACAGCCAAAATGGATGAGGTGGTCAACTAATCTCTATCACCTTGTCATTTACATACTTCTAACTAAATATGGCTTTTAACAATGCAATGGCAATTGCTCCTCCAGCACCAGAGCAGGATCCTTTCATGGAACAAGATGATAAACTGTACCCTTGCACTAGGCAGGAAGACCCTATTTGTGTATTGATGATATTTGTATACCCTACCTTTTTCCAGACATGGTCACGACCCAAGGCAGGTAACAACAATAAATACGACACAAAAAAGAGTCATCTATTCAAATAAGTGAAACACAACTTTAACACAGACAATGAAAGAACACATTACATCAGGCTTTGAAATTGCAGCTGCTTTATTTACTACACTTCCATAATGGCAGCACTAAGTCCTTTGATTAAGCATCATTATTTCCCCATTACCACACAACAAAATGTGTTATCTCAAATACAAACATATGGTAACATTTATCAAAAGATAGTCACTGTCTAAGTACATTATTCTGGGCCATCCTAGCATAGGGCAGACTAAAGCAAAACTTTAACAGAACTTGCAGGATAGCAAATATGATGCTGGTAATCCAAATGTGACCACATCATGTATTTACAGAAGGATTGTTCTCTGGCACTAACTCAAGGCATCCCAGTATTACGGGCTGTGTGACAGTTTGCCCACATTCTAACTTTCTAGCCTTCAAGGCTACAGAAGGGGGAAAACCCACACACCAGGAAATGAATCAAGAGTATTTTCCAACCTCACAGCAAGATATGCCTCTAAGAGAATATTTACTATGATAATATTTTTCAACCTTCAGTTTTCTTTTAGGTAAATAACTGCTGGTCAGATTTCACACTGACCATCCCAATGCTGAAATAATGGGGCATCATGGAATGTGTTCTAGGCTCAGCTTCGCAATTACTTCATTAAATTCTATCCATTGCATCACAAAGTTGTTCTTAAACACTTTCCTCCATCCACCCCACCATCCTTTCTGAAACAGAACAGCTCTTGAGTACAAAGAGCATTATGTTGTTCTTTCCTAGACATACCTGGAACTACAGAAGAAAACTCTGGCCTCTTTCTCTGGCCAGAAGGACAAGGGCCACAAGAAGAGGAGGTTGAGGGGGAACATGATTGCTCTCTTCAAGTATTTGAAGGACTGTCACTTAGAGAAGGTCAGGAAGCTGTTCCTGTTGCCAGCAGAGGATAGGACTCACAATAATGGGTTTGAATTGCAGGCAGAAAGTTGCCGTTTGGATATTAGGAAAAATATTTTTACAGTAAGGGTTGTTTGACAGTGGAATCAGCTTCCTAGGGAGGTGGTGAGCTCCCCCTCACTGGCAGTCTTTAAGCAGAGGCTGGACAAACACTTGTCAGGGATGCTCTAAGCTGATTCTGCATTGAGCAGGGGGTTGGACTAGGTGGCCTGTATGGCCCCTTCCAACTCTATGATTCTATCAGATCTATCCAACTAGTGAGAGAAGATCAATCTTGGGCAACAAGATAAATTTGTAACTGTCAAACTAATAACATTTGTTGTATGCCTTGTCTTCTTCATTTGTAAACCTGTAGGGGTAGGGGCATCTTTACTGACAGAGGTCACTTTGGGATACAATTTCTGAAAAGAAGGATATAAATAACCAGACAGACACAGAAAAGACCACCAATTTGAAAGAATGTTCCTGATGTCTCTCATAGCATCAAAAAGAGGGATAAAATTAGCACCACAGTAATCTGTTAATGGGCTGGATGAAGTCAGGGGCTATCCAGACTGTGAAAGAAAGGACATGCACTGGCACTTGCCTGGGGTGGGCAGCAATGGTTCCTTCCCAAGCAAGCAAGCCCCTCTGACTCTCAGCTGCACTGGCCACCTTTAAATCGACTAAAGGAACGATGGCATCCATCCAGTTCTACTCCCACTCTTCCTGTACAAAAGCTATATTGTACTTATCCTATCAAAAAAGTAGGAAGGGGAAGTGACAAACAGTCTTCCACTTTCAGGTGACGTCAGGAACAAGGAAGCTCACAGAAAATGCCAGCGCAAACATGGACTGCTCTGTTGTTGTCATCATCAAATCACAATGCTCCTCTTCTTTGGCTCCCTCTCTACGTATCAAAAAAGGAATCTGGGAGAATCAGATGTCAACTAAAACTGCTAGGCACTGTCACTCCTGCCCTAGGGACAGGAGCAGTTTCTTGCTATAGAAAGAATTAGTGGGTTGGGGGATGGTTAATAGGAGGAAAAGCTTTTCACTTTTTTTGTCTAATCTGCTTTTAGGTCTTCAAACAGATGAAATGTTTTTCTTCAAGGCTAAAAAAATCCAAGCTATATCACAGCCTGAAGCAGAATGCTTTAAATAAGAGTGTTAAGTGATTTTCAGAACATTAAAGGTGACATAGAAAAATATATTTTAATCACTGAAAAAAAATCTACCTCAAAAATTGCTGAGGCTTACAAAATTGTGGCTTAATATAATGATAATCTCTATAAATCCTAATACCAGCATCAGAATCATTAGCACCTTCAGTGTAGTTCCTTTAAAAAAAAAATCTAAATTGCCAAGGTAATAACAAGAAATTTTCATTTCTGAGGCATTTTTAAATCCCCAAAATCGAAAGAGCTCAGCACAAGAGAAATCTGCCTTCCTTGCATCTTTTGAGGGATACAGAATTTGGAGCACAGGCCAAATAGGAAAGTCAGCAAAATACATTTGGAGATTAAAACAAAAAAAATGATCACATGACTGTAACAGATGATCTGCAATATTAACAGGTTAATACTTTCTGAATATTATCTGTTACAACTACCTCATCACCAGGCTACAGAACCGTGGTCTGGACAGCATTCATCTTCAATTGTATACCAAGACATGAGCTAAATTCTCTGTGGACTGAGTATTTCACCTGTTAATGGGAACACACTGAAAAAAGCTAAAATGAGACATGGCAGATGGAGCCATATATTCTGCCCATCTCCTGAGAGCAAATTTGTAATGCAAAACACTGAATTCAAGATGTGACCCATGGATACAAGGAAGCAATCAGAACCAAAATGATTAAACAAGGCCCAGGTCTCAATATGGCATACAGAATGCTAAACAGAAACAAGAATGCCCTAGAGGGGAACAAATCATACACAGAACTGCTGGCCAGAAAGGATTTCATTTTCAAGATTACCGTTCTCTTTCAAAGATCACATGCTTCAAACAAATTACTACAGAAAATATATCCACATCTAATAATTAATGGAGTTGGAAAGTCTTCAGATTAAATAAATTCTTAGGATCACATTACCTGTTTATTTGCAACAGAACAATCCAAATGACCCTAGAGGGAGTACTCCAAGGACCATTACGGTTTCCAGGTTTCTGGATCAGGTCCTGATTATCTGTATCATCTGATCTAAATCTAGTCTTGATGAAGTTTTATTCTGAATTTGGAACAAAGTTACTGGTTATTTCCATTTCCAACTTTTAAAAATGACCAGATTCATAACAGCACAGTATCCCAAGCCTGGGAGCTTACCTACTGTACCTGGCCAGTTCAATCAGTTCTATTCCATCTCTTCAGGCCACAGCTATTTCTGGAAAGACATTTTCCCTGACATACATTCAGAAAGCTGATCTTTGACAGCCACTCTCCTTTTCCATATCAATGCTGATCAGGCTCCACAGACCTTCCTCTCTAGCGCTTCATCTGCTAATGGAAACCTCTATTGCAGCCATTCGAGCTCTGACAACTGCTTTTCCCAGCAACACCCACCCTATTTCAGCTGGCCTTTCTCAAATAGCCATCCAAAAAACTATAATTTAGACTTCCAACAGCTCCTTGGGGAAACATAAAAACAACCCATCACAAAGCTGGTTTTGTTCTGCTCCCACTCAGCAGAAAGTCAGCCCACTGACTGCTGGAATTAGCCAGCTATTTATTCTCAAATCTCACAACTGTCCACAAAATAGATGATGTCACAATGCATGGCTACAGCAGACAGGATCTGGAAGCAAGAGAAAAATGGCCAAAGGTCCACTAAACCTAAGTTTGCTTATTGTTCATATGCTGCTCTGGCATGTAGCCTCTGCGTTACAGGAGAGCCTCTCCTTTTCCATTCAGTCTCCAACTCCCAGCATGGAAAATATTCTTTTAAAACTATAATGTGCGTCTACTGAACTTTTATAAGCTTCACTCAGCCTCTACAAAATCTGCATGCCTGCTCGAACAGGTGTCTTTTATAAGAGAAAAGGAGATGTCAAGGTTGGAGAAACGTACAGAGACTATTTAATGTGTCTCTGTTTCAATGAGTTAATTTTAGATTTTAAACAAAGAGTAGCACACAATTATTTTAAAAATAATAATTTACTACTCAACAGTGGCATTCTCCTCTGAAATAGTATACTGGATGACTTATGCTGTCTGATTACATATAGTGTGATCTGTCCTTGAGTTTCAGCAAAAAAGACAGGCTATAAATAAAACAAATAAATAAATAAAGGTATGACAATACATTTCCCTTCACCCAACTGATTTCATCCTTTTCATTCAGCATATATAAAAAGTTTTCTCTCAGGTTTCAAATGGAACACCAATTGTCCTGTCTCCTTTGTTTAACAAAAGAATCTCTGGCATGAATAGTATCTCACCTGATTTAGAGAGGGGCAATATTAGATGCTGCTCCTGAGCTGAGGGAACAGATAGGGTTACCAACTCCTGCGAGCTTTTGTGGTAGAGCCTGGGGAAGGAGGAACATTGCAAATTCCATCAATTTTCATCTTGTTTAGACTGTCAACAAAATTCTCTCAAACAGGCTTACCAGATTTGAACGGAACGTGTTAGTTAGTGGCGGGTGGGCGAAGCAGGTTTGGAAGTACATAATAAAAATAAAATAAAAAACTTGCTGCCCAGTATCAAGTAACCACTGACAAACTAAGGAAATGAAAATACTACTTTTTAAAAGCTAAAGAACTATCTCCTTCCTCCCTTACATAGACAATTCACACTTGAAAGATTCATAATGGAATTCACAACAAACCTTAGCTTTTCCCCCCTTTGTAATCTTTCCCATAAGAAGAATCCCCAGTATGATCTTGCCTTCACATATCTGAAGAATAGGGCTGTGGTTCATGACAGCTCATATTGAAATAAACATTGTTAGTCTTTAAAGCAGCACTGGACATGTTTTATTTTGCTATGACAGACCAACACGGCTAGCCCTTTGCAAACAAGGCTTCATCGCTTTCCTCCCTGACATTAAATTTGGTACTAAAATTCTGTTATAAACACAGGAATTTTTTTTTTAAAAATGGAAACATGAAACATTTTAAGACATGGAGAGCAGAAGAGGTCCGGCCAGTATGAATGGGCTCAACATAAAAGAAAAGTACTTGTGTGAGGGAGAAGTTACTAATAGGAAGATAAGAGTCATCGAAGCAGTCGGAACCAAATCCAGAACTTATTAAACAGCCACTGAGCCTTCAAACAGAGGTGGTTGGTTTGCTTTTATGGAGAGGAAGATCTTCCTGCAAGCTAGGAGGCTATTCAGAAAAAAAGGCTCGAAAATGTTTCACAAAGGAGCTGTGGCAGACTTATTGACCAAGGAGATACAAACTGCTCCAATGCCTCACTCTCACGTCATTGGAACAGAAAAGTGGTGAAGCAGGCCTTCCAGTCTACACAGTAATACAAGAAATTTAGTGTACTACTTCAAATTGTATTAATGACGTCAACAGGACAACCCAGCTTTCTGCATGTTTGGCTTTCCTACCTAGCATCAGTACATAGAATCATAGAGTTGGAAGGGACTACCAGGGCCATCAAGTCCAACCCCCTGCACAATGCAGGAAATTCACAACTATCTCCCCCCTCCACACCCCTAGTGACCAGAAGATGGCCAAGATGCCCTCCCTCTCATCATCTGCCTAAGGTCACAGAATCAGCATTGCTGACAGATGGCCATCTAACCTCTTCTTAAAAACATCCAGGGAAGGAGAGCTTACCACTTCCCGAGGAAGCCTGTTCCACTGAGGAACCGCTCTAACTGTTAGAAAATTCTTCCTAATGTCTAGACGGAAACTTTTTAAATTTAATTTCAACCCGTTGGTTCTGGTCCGACCTTCTTGAGCAACAGAAAACAACTCGGCACCCTCCTCTATATGACATCCCTTCAAGTACTTGAACATGGTTATCATATCCCCTCTCAGTCTTCTCCTCTTCAGGCTAAACATACCCAGCTCCTTCAACCTTTCCTCATAGGACTTGGTCTCCAGACCCCTCACCATCTTCGTTGCCCTTCTCTGGACATGTTCCAGCTTGTCTACATCTTTCTTAAATTGTGGTGCCCAAAACTGAACACAATACTCTAGTTGAGGTCTAACCAGAACAGAGGTTACACAACACCAACTCCCTGCAATCCATGATTTGCAAACTAGAAGCCAGTCTTGGGAATACACAATTCCACCCCTATATTGAAAGTAAATTTCCTAAACTATGGGTTTAGGCAAAGGAGGAGAGAGTGTAATACTTCCAAGGCCACCAGCTAATTTGCAGATTTTGGTTTGTAGGCAAATAGGTTACCTATAACAGGGTAATAGGGAGGAAGGTTCTTGCATCAAACCCTGGATGCGATGAGCTGCAGTGGGCTGGAGAATCCTGACTCTTGCGTGTGGACAGAAGCTGAGACTGGGCCTCCATTTTTATAGAGGAGGAAGGGTGGGGTATGCTGCTTTGTTGTCTGTGTGTTTTTGTCTTGCCAAGAGTAAAGTAGGAGCTGGTCTTTGGGATTGTTTGCCCTATCCAGATCCAGGTGTGAGATGGTATCTGGACGGTTGTCTTTAAGTTTGGTTGTCTGTTTTTGTCTTGCCTGCTGGCTGGGGATATGTCTGGGGAAGCAGAATGGGGAGGTGGATGATGCCATAATAAATAAGCTGTGGGATGGGCGGAGAAACAGTGGTGGGAGAAGAACAGGACAGGCAAAGGGAAAGGACAGCAGACATCTGCGTGCTGTTACCCTTTCTGGTTCTTCTTCCAGCCAGGGTGATATGGTGATCATATCAACCATGGGCCTGTTTCAGGTAATAACAGGCCCCACACACTCTGCAGGTCACACTGTTGATTTGGTGTTTTCTTCTGGGCAGGAAAAATGTGGGGGATTGAAGACAGTCCCCTCATCATGAACAGATCACTACTTCTTGGGGCTTGGACTTACAGGGATACCAAGACTCCGCAGAGATGGGGGATCAATTAAGATGATCTGCCCTCATAGCCTGATGGATCCAATAGGATTTCAGAAATGCTGTTAGCAGGAATACTACAAGGGCATAAGCTGATCCCAGCATACATTTCAGCTTGTGCAGACTGAGGATGCGGACAGGATTCTTGGAAGTTTGAGACCTACCATCTGCCTGTACAACCCTTGTACATCCTAGCACGTAAATCTGCCAGGGGGGCTGGCAGACTGGGTCCGGGAGACAGTAAATGCCTCTCTGAGAGAGGAGGTGGTCACTCCTGCCTTCAAGCAGGCAATGGTGCATTCATTCCAGAAGAAACCTACTCTGGACCCAGGAGAGTTGAGTAACTCCCATCCAGTCTCCATTCTTGAGCAAGGTGATTGAATGAGTGATGGCTGGAGTGATGGAGAGATTCCTAAAAGAAGCATTTTTTTTAGATCCATTCCAAACTGGTCTCAGGCCTGGTTATAGGACTCAAATGGCCTCGGTCACCCTGGTGGATGACTTGTGCTGGGAGATGGACAGGGGGAGAGTAACCCTGTTAATTCTCCTGGACCTCTTAGCAGCTATACCATCAATCATGGTATCCTTCTGGATTGCCATCAATCATGGTATCCTTCTGGATTGCCTTTCAGGACTGGGACTGGGAGGGACTGTTCAGTAGTTGTTCTATTCCTACATTGAGGGTAGGTTTCAGAGTGTGGTGCTGGGAAATACTGCTCTGCCTCTTGGCCTTTGACCTATGGGGTCCCCCAAGGTTCCATCATGTCTCCCATGCTTTTCAACATTGAAGCCACAGGAAGAGATCATCTGGAGATTTGGGCTGAGTTGCCACCAATATGCAGATAACACTCTATCTCATGCTGCCGGCAGATCCCAGGGAGGCTGTGGAAACCTTGAACAGCTACCTGAAGGCAGTTTGGAAATAAATGAGGTCTTCCTGTTTAGGACATGTTAGCTCCTCCTGTTTTCCTATTGCCTTCAACTTCTCCTAGCATTACTGTCTTTTCCAGGGAGCCTTGTCTTTTCATGATGTGACCAAAGTACGATGGCCTCAGTTTAGTTTAGAGAGAATTCATGCTTGCTTCGATCTAGAGCCCACTTATTACAATAGTTTTAACATGTATTAATAGGTATAATATGTCAACTTGGATAAGCAGGCTGACAGGGGAAAAAAAGTATGTTAGTGTTCAGTACTTCCTTTTTTGTTCAGGCTGAAAAACCACTGGATTTAGGTGTTAAGTGGCAGAGTCAAGTTAGTTCTGCACCTGCAATACCAGACGTTCTGCTGAAGCAAAGTGCCTCTTCAGTGATGAAACCACCCAGAGCACTTATGTTCTGTCTCAAATTCAGAATGGCCCAAGGAAGACCTTTTTTAGTGACCCAATGACCTTGCAACAGAGAAGAACTCCCAGCAATTTAGTGAGAGTGGAGATCAGCTATTAAAGCTGAGGCAAGAGACAAAAATAGACAGTGCATTATGTGACTTCTAAAATATTTATATTGCTGAGAGAAGGTTAATTTGTAACTGTTAAAGAACTTCCATATTTAATCGTATACTATGCTACCAAGGAAGAGATCACTGCTAGCAGGAATACTACAAGGGCATGTTACACATGTACTCTCCACAGAGAAGGTTTTGACTATTCTCTTGTTGCATGCATGGAGAAGCAAGTGGGCTACAGAAAGCAGTAATGTTTGGATCATCTCCAGAATTTACCATCATTAAATCTGAGAAGCCTAAAGATCAATTAAATACAAATTCAAGGCCTGGAACGCACATATTGAAAGGCTAATTTTGGCCAAAGTATTATTTCAGAGGCAGATGCCATCTGGCTCACAAACATAGCTCCCAATCAACAAACCAAAACATGGCTAAAAGCAAAATCCAAATTCAATATTACAATCGACCTGTAAAGAAAGAATATTTTATGATAGTGTCAAATAGCACTTTTGTAACCAATAATGATACAGTTCAAATATTTCACATATTCTGACATCAGGTCCTGCCAGATATAAAATAAAAAGCTGAGATATGGATGTGTATACATACTGCTCTGCCTGCGTCAAGCTGCTGGAAAGTCCATTATTGTCATAAATACAAGGCAGTTGACAGCAAGCTCAATAGAAGAAACCAATATTGAAAGTACACTCTACAGCTCCAAATACAAGGAAATGTTCGTGACAGTTTCCTCTGGGATTATGAACAGATACTGCTAAGCACCAGGTCCTCCTGTCAACACTGAGAACCTACCCCACTCTATAGGACTTTTTGTGCTTTGAATTATTTTTCATGTGTCAAGGGACAACCCAAAGAGTACACCTCATAGTCACTCTCTACTGAGCATTAACAATATGCTTACATCTCCAGACCTACAACAGCCCTTTCTCAAAGCTTTGTGTCACTTAGTGAAGTGCAGAAAAACAGGTCAAAACCTCTCTTGCACTAACAAAAGCAGAGAAAAACCCAGCCAGCTACATAATGAATGCTGCCAAACTCTTAGACATTTTTAAATGGAAAAATGGTGCCACTGAATCCATGTGTTGATTTTTGTTTGAGCAAGCATGTCAGAATATTCATAAACAGTAAAAATTATTTGGATTTTTGCAGGGTTTGGATATTTTGAAACTTTTTAAGTTTATATGTTGCCAATCAGCAATTTAGGATTGGCAGCCTTATCGTTTCTCTTTATTTTGTTTGGTGGCTCCTTGTTGCTAAATTTAAATTTTGGAATTTAACTTTAGTGTTTAAATGATTGAACTTATGGCTGCAGTCTCAATTAGATAAACCAAGGGTGGAATGTGACACATGACAAGGGATAGCAGTCTTCAAACCACTGGGGACTTACTAGTTTAAAACCAGTTTCAGGAATGAAATCTCAGTGTAGAAATATCTAGTTATTCAAATGCTGATCATTACTAAGGGCAAATCACTGCAGAAAGAGAATGTATTACACCGAATCACACGTAGGACACTATGCTATTAAACTCTAATTAAATCCTCCCTTTGGGCATACCAGGTAAAGAGTGTGCACACTATCTTAATGCTAATAAAGACTGAAAATTTTCTATTTGAGATTGTACTCCATAGCTTTCCATTATGCAAATAATCCTAACCTGTTTTGATGCTTTATCAGTTAGTGCTTTTGTTTAACCATGTCTTAATAGTTGTTTGTTTGTTTTTGCTGTTAAACCACATCTGACTTATAGTGAACCCTGGTGGAATTTTCAAGGCAAGAGACACTCAGAAGTAGTTTGCCATTGCCTGTCTCTGGGTCACAACCCTGGTATTCCATGGAGGTTTCCCATCCAAATACTTGCCAGAGTTGACCCCGCTTAGCTTCTGAGATCTGACGAGATCAGGCTAGCCTGGGCTATCCAGGTCGGGGTGTCTTCACAGCAGCTAGGGTAAAACCACCATTTTATTCCCAAGGTGCTTTAGGGCAATAATAAGCAATGTGGGAAATATGGGGTGGAAGATATAATAAAAGAACAGAGGGTGCAAAATTGAAGGTGAGAATGCAAGTGATTCCCCTTCAGTTCCACACCACCCAATGAATATATTTATTTAGTGGATACATGGAACTTAACCCCACTATATGTCAATAAAATCTTAAAATGCACACAAAGCCATCTGTCAACAAAACAAAAGCTTATTTAATAAATACAAGACATACTTTCCTGTACAACAGCAGTGGACTGTGCTGACTGGAGTATCCCTTGCTACAGATGGAGTTCCATCTAGGTGGCTTGTTTGTTCATCCTCGGTTGGGCAAGATGCCCTTCCACCTCAGAGCGGAAAGAACCCTCTCGGTGAGTAAACAAGGTTCCATTCCTGCTGTGAGGGAAGGGCATCTTGTAGCTTGGGATGTCCAAGTGCTCTTTCTTGGGTGGGATTAATCTTCCTCTTCCTCTAATACTTGTTGCAGCATTCTTCGGCCAAAAGCAGCATCAGCGGATGCGTAAGTATCGATAAGGTAATGGCGCATGAAGGTGGAAATTGTGGACCATGTGGCCGCTCTGCAAATTTCTTCGATGGAGGCCTGTGTATGGAAGGCTGCAATGGTGGCCACGCTCTGAATGGAGTGGGCTGTGATAGTGTCTGGCACCGGTAATTTACTGGCGTGGTAGGCTTCTGTGATGCACTGACTGAGTGCGTGACTCAAGGAAGGGCACGACATCTTGTGGCCTTTGTTGGGAGCCGAGATGGAGACAAAAAGAGCATCTGAAGCTCTAAAAGGGTAGGTGCGGTTGGGTACAGAGGGCTCTCTGTACATAGAGGGTGTGCCACTCTTTTTCTTTTGAGGTGGAAAGATTTGGACAGAAAGAGGAGAGCTGAAGCTCCTGCTGTCTGTGAAAAATGGTGTTAACTTTTGGAATGAAGATGGGGTCTGGATACAGGACCACCTTGTCCTTATGGGAAATGGAGAGTTCTTTACAAATTGAGAGCACCCCCAACTTGAAGATTCTCCTGGCCAAGGTGATGGCTGTTAAGAAGAGCACCTTCATCCTGAGATACCTGAGTGGAACCTCCTTCAGGGGTTGAATGGGGCCCAGAGCACCACATCAAGACACAAGGTGGGAATCTGTGGATGATGGGAGGGTTGGATTTAGAGACCCTCTTGAGAAAAGCCCTGACCTAAGGATGGTTAGCCAGGGGATGACCATCTAAGGAGGGGATGACCATGGAGATGGCTGACACCTACATACGTAAGGTGGCTGCTCTGAGTTTTTGATGTACACCATCCTGGAGAAAGGCCAGCAACTGAGGGAGGTCTATGGAAAGAGGGTCTTTGGCTTTCCTATGGCACCTTTTGGGGATGGTGAAGAAAACTGAGTACACACTGGAAAAGCATTCCTCAGAGGGAACATCTTCTACTGCCCCAATCTGCAACAGGTGTCTTATTGTGTCCAGGGTACTTGAATGCTTTGTTGAGGAACAAGACCTTGGAGATGGAACAAAACAATCTCTGGGAGTGGACCTGAGTTTGATAAGGTAGCCCTGTTGAACAAGTTGCAATACCCAGGCATCCAGCTGGGAACATGACCATTGTTGGAGGAAGAGCTGCAGCCTTCCTCCCATAGGAGCAGCGCTGGCGTCACTGTTTTCCAAACTTGGGAAACTTGTCCCCTTTGTCTCATCTGAACTGTTGTTGGAACGGGTGGTTGTAGCGCCCTGGGTGATTAAAGGACTGATGGTTATTAGACCAGGAGGAGAGCCTCTGGTCCTGTCGGAAGCAAGGGAGGGTGTGGGAAAAGCAAAAAGTCTGGGGAAAGGCCTTGCATTCCTTTCTGAAGTGTTTGGGCATAGTACACTTCCTATCCTTTGTTTCAGCCAACATGTTATCCAGGCAATCACCAAACAGCTTACCTCCTTGCAGCAGGTCGCTAGGAGGATGGATTTAGATTTTATGTCAGCCAGCCAGGCCCTCAACCATAGGGCTCTGCGTATAGCTGCACTGGCTGCCATGGACCTAGCTGAGATAGGGCATCTGGGGCTGCATCGGTGAGGAAGGAGGATGCTTTAATCACCCTACTGATGCCCTCTGCAATCCTTCTATCTGCTCCAGAGAGGAGTTGAGATAGCTTCTTAGACCAGGCAATAGATGCCTTGGCAGTAATGGCTGCAGACTGAACATAAATGGACTTCATGGCCGCTTTTGTAGGCCATAGCTTGGTTATATCCCCGTGGCTGCAACAAGGCTCGCTGCCCAGTTGGGAGTGAGAAGGGGAGCTTGCGGGGTATGTTGAAGGGCCCACTACCAAAGGATTGGGGCGAGGGGGGGAGCCGGGCAAGCGGGCCTTTAAGCAAGGACTGATTCAGTCATGGCTGCAACCTCCTCATAGTCTCCCTCCCATTGCTATACCTGATGGGGTAGGTATGTTACCATCTGAAGTTGTCTCATTGTGGAAAGAACAACCGAGAGTTAGCTCTTTCTCTGGCCGGAGAATGGAGGGAAGGCCAGTCAGCACTGCTGCAGAGGCTCCCGAGCCTTGTTTTGGGTCCAGCAGCTTTTCCGCAGCTTTTCTGCCGAGCACTTTGGAGTGGTGTCTTTTCTGGGCTCCCGCCTTTTTCGCCACTATTTTTGCGGCAGCTGTTCTGCTCTGCTCCATCCACTCTGAGAGACACCTGGGTGGTTGATGGAGGGTTCTTCGTTTTTCTGTGCACTTAGGGCTGCGTTATAGTCCCCTTCAGAGAGTAAATCATTCTCTCTGTGTGCTCCCTTTTCGGCGGACGTCATCTTGCCAGGGGCAACGGCCGTTGCTCAGAAAGACAGAGAGGGAAGAAAGAGAGGGACAGAAGAATAAACACAAAGGAATACTTTTTATTTTTTTAAAGGGGTAGGAGAAGAGTGATAAGTAGAGATAGAATAAAAGGAGAGAAAATTTCCCTAGACTAGAGTTGAAAGTACAGCAGAACTCTGCTGCACACATGCATTCCCCAGCAAGGCACGAGGGAAACTGGAAGCTACAGGCTATTCCCGCCAGGGAGACAGGTAGTAGAAGTTTAGTCCTGCCTCCCCTAGCACTGGACAGGAATAACCCGAGCTACAAGATGCCCTTCCCTCAGAGCGGGAACAAGAAGTCTCCATCTTGAATCTCACCTCTAATATAATCTCTCTAGAAGTCCTTAGGCAAACCACTAATCTATCAGCCTCTAAAGTAGGGAGATAATAATTCTTACCTTCTTTGATGAATTACTACAAGATAATGTAGGTGAGACGCTTTGAGCATTCAGAAGCACCGTATAATTTTAAGTACTGTTATTTCACATTCAGTGATTTCCCCAGCATGGCATCTTCAGCTTTCACCCAGGATGCCAACAGTACAATGCTATGATCTGTTATTCCAGTCTAAACCTACTGATTTCAATGGGCTTAGATTTAAGGAAGTCTGCAAACGATTGCAGTGCAAGCTGCTGTGCTCATTTCACCCATCAGTCAAAACTAGGGTTACCAAGTGCCAGGTGGTGGCGGCAAACCCCCGTCAATCCACCTGGCCACCCGCTGACCAGCTGAGGGTCGGCGGGCAATCTGTGCAGGCAGGGACAGGTCACTTCCGGTTCACATCCGGAAGTGCTGCATTGTAAAGGGCTGGTTTGCGATGAGGCAATTCCGGGTGTAAAACACATCACAAGGGGCCATTGGAGTGGAAAACAGCCCCTTGTTGGGCACTCCCAAAAGTGCCACATCGCAACAGGCCTTTACAACTCAAACTGGGAGTTTGAGTGGAAACAGGCCCCTTGCAATGCAGCACTTCCGGGACCGCGCGATCCCCCCCTCCCACCGAAGAAGAGGGACCTGGTAAACCTAGTCAAAGCACACATAGAAATAAAAAATTTCTGGAAATTTAAAACCATGAAAAAGCATTTTCTGTTGTTGAAATAATAGAAATTTAGAAAGAAATTGAAATATGCAATTCTTACTTTCCTATTAAACCTAAACTTAGTTTACTGCTTTAAAATCATAAAATGTATAATTTATAAATTAGTTAGCATATAAAGTTGAAGTAATAGATATATTTATGGAATTTGGAGCTATAAATGCCTTAGTTTTCTACAAGGAAAACTGCAAATATACTCAGTACTGGAGAGAAAGCTACCTTAGCATGATTTTTTTGCCAGGAAAAAAGAGGCAGGAAAAAACCAAACATTGAAATTAGAAAACACATATTATAGTAAACAAAAGAAAGCATATTATTTGGACAGAAAGAATCTCATACAGTCACAACTGGACTTCCAGCAATATTTATGTATCAAGGTAAACTTCATAACACTGAGGACACTAAACTCTTTAATAGTGTAGTAATGAACACATTAAGACATATTACATTGTTGCCAAAATTATTCACAATTAAAATAATTATGCCCTTGAAAATATGCTGTACATGTCTACACTATACATAGAAATTATCGTTATCTAATGCTGCAGATTGTCTTACATTTTAAAAATCTTCATGCTATGCATTTTGAATGAGTAAAACCTTGTCCTAAATTTTTCCATTGGAAAAATCAAAACCAAGTCCTAATAAATATTTTCCTCCTGAAGTTTCCCTCCCCCCGGCCTTCCCATCTCTATACACACACAAACAGTCAATAATTTTGTAAATAAATGGCAGGAAAATACCTCAGTGCCTTCAAATCTGTGCGTGGTGCAATATATCCCAATCAACAATGAAGAGTAACTTTATTATGTGTTAACAGATACAGACATAAATTCTCTAATTAACTTTAAACTAGGAATAAAGGTCAACACACACCATTATTAAAAAAAACGCCACAGCATATGAACTGTAAACAAATCTAACAACCTAGCTGATTACAGCACACCTTTAGAATTAAGTACCTTAAAGACCCTTATACCCAGAGAAAACGTTGTTAAACCTGATTAAAACTGCTATTTAGTCAAATTGCTTATCTAATGGAAGAGCAAAACATGAACCTATAATTCCCTTTTCAAACTAAATAATGAATTGTTCTCCTGCCTACTAAACTTCAACAGAAAAAAACCCTCTTTGCTAATCAGAGTCTTCAAACTCTAATCTCTATTAAAATAATGCATTTGCATGAGCACAGATCTAAGGCTATGCTAAAGAGAACACCAGTTTGTTTTTGGTCATTATTAACTTGGCAGAGTTCTACAATAATAAAAAAGGAAAAGGCATCCAGGATAACAATTAACACCTGCCCTGTATTTTCCAATACACTATTTAAATCACTTTGCAGCCACACTGAACACCATCCCAAAAACTCTCACTTCACCTAAGTATCAGAGCCAAGATAGATACCACCTAACATAGACAATTTCAGACTCATTCCCCATTCCAAATCATTGGGAAAACTACTAGAGGAAAGAACTGACAGATGGCTTCTCCCATGCTCCCTGCAAAGCACTTTATGCTGGCACCACCTTCGTCACAAATTGGTCTATAAGGAATTGATACTTTGCACTTTTATCTTTGAAAAGATGGGAAAATCTGGTGTTTCAGGAGGGAAAGAAACACTGGCAAATGTTTCGAAGAGAAGAAGAGCTTGCCTAGAAGCTCCTGTCCACAGTCCTCTTTCTAATCTTGCCTCTATGCCTGGCTCACCAATGAAGTTTGATGGATACGTTTAGACTTTTAAGATGTTCTGAACCCGCCCCCCCATCTCCAAATATAGATTTTTTTGTAAAAAAAAAAAAAAAATCCAGACTATCAGGCCTTCTATGTCAGTGCTGTCCCAAATCCTAGTTTTTAAAAGTTGCCATTTTTCCAGCAAGCTGAACTGTGAGATTGCAACCTATACCTTTCGAAAAGGATTTGGCAAGCCTATACATAGTAGTCTCTTACAGTACTTCTACTGGATTTCCTCTTTCAAGAGACAATCCTTGCAATAGGATTTAGGGAATGCTCTGGTATAGTGGTAGAAAATGCTCTGCAAGCAGATGGCCCCTGTCAAAAAGAATCTCAGGCAGGGACATGATTTCTGCCTAAAACTTTGGAGAGCTATTGCCAGTCAGATAGTTAACGGGCTGCATGAATGAATGTTCTGATGAAGGATTGTGTGGTATAAATAAATACAGTCAGAAATCTGTTTGCCGGAAGTCCAAACACAGGGCCAAAAGAGCTGCATTTTGCATATCTATTATTTTGCATAATTTATGTTGCATTTTTCAAATTCTGTATAATTTATTTTAGTTCTGCTGGTCATGGGAAAAGATAAAGGAGTTAGGTAAAACCCTCCCCCAACCACCGGTTATCAGCTACCTCGTCTGCAATTTCAGCAATAATTTTCTACTCTTTCCTATCTGCAGCCATGAGGACTAGAAAGCAGCTTGCCCTTTAACAAAGAGATAGCCATTTTTCCTGCAGTCATCATTTTGCAAGATGGCACCTGCATGCATTAGATCTGCAAGTTATACAGCCACACAATGTCAGTAGTTCCTCTGTTATGGGTCTGTGACATTTTGCTGGTATCAAATGCCCTTCAAACTCCTCCAAGCTGTTGTCCACAGGGCTCAGCGTAGAACAATTAGGAGAGAGGAGTGTGACTCTCTGATGACTAGAAATGCCAATTTCTAGTCCCAAAATTGGAACCCAAGAAAACTTTAAGCAATAGTGTCCTGAAACACACATAAAGAATGAAATTCCGTGTGTGTGTGTGTGTTGCCTTCTTGGATCTTGTCAAACAGATTACTAACTGAATCGACAATAAAAAGCTAGCTAACTTCTCTTCTGAACTAAGGAAACTTGCAAACAGGGTGGGGGAAGGGCAAACCACAGTTGAGTGGTGTGGATTTGTCCTTGAGAATGCCCTGGGTACATTGAATGAGTACCTTATTTATGCATCATCACTTTGCAATCTCCCATCCCTCAACCTACCCCAACTGCTATGGGCCTATCTCTCTTTTTCCTGACAGCTAGTCTAGAGGCAGGAGTTAAAAAAACACCCTTTCCAATCCCTATGTAGGCCTGAGCATTTCCTTAAGTGTTCAAACTATGTTATAAAACATGTCTCTTTGTTAAATCAAATCAATCAATTGCAACAAAGTTTGAATTCATTTTTGAAAGATACAATATGAAATCTCCCTGCACTAAGTAAGCAACTCATTCTCTTGTGGCTTTCCCTTCCCCAAACACACAATTTCTCTCATCCACACACATTACATCAATCCTAAATTTAGATTACAAGCTTTTAAGTGCAGGGACTGTGTCTCTTTATGCCTTCTGTGATGTGCCTAGTGCACCTTTGGGTGCTATTAAATAAAAAACAACAAAACAGGCTTTGATACTAAAACACAGGCTGGATAAAGACACAAACCTGATGGTGCGTAGCTGGCATATGCAAATGCATTGCTTCAGTCTCTGAAGTTCTACATTATTAAAAAGCTCATATTAAACTAGAGAGAATAAAATTAAAAATTACTACTTTCAACACATACGCCATGCATACTAACATCACCTAATAAGTAGCGACAGATTCCAGGCTTGCAAAACAATGATACCCCACACACACTTGGCAGCCAGGTACTATGCGCCGGGAAAGACTATCTGCGCAGGCTTAACAACGTAACAGCTAAGGCACCAATGCCACCTAAGAAAGAACTCCAGCTATCGCTGCCAAACAACCAGGAAAGCGCAGCACCAGGTCAGGTGCAAGAGAGTCTCCTGAAGATGGATCAGAATGCTGGTAGATCAAGAACGAAGAACAGGCAAGAATGAGAACAATCTCAAGAGGTCTGGCTGAAAGCCTGAACTGACAACTTTGACCATGAAGGTAACCAGAAAAATTGCTACAGATAGTTCAACGTGCACTGCCCACTCCAACAAAGCTGGAGCAGGCTATTGGCATTAAAATTCAGAAGAGGGCAACCAAGTGTGATGGTAGAACAGCCTGTATAAGCCTTTTAGATACAGAACTGTATACATTAACTACACCATTCTAATGATCACTGTATTCAGCCTGTTTTAAAAATAGAATAACACGTTTAGCCTATAATCTATCTCAGTGCAAATTCAAATTGACCCAAGTATATTTGCCCAAAGAAGGTATGTGCTGGATATCCAATTTGAAGAAAATACTGACATAGTTTAACATCTGTCCCTGCAACCAATTCTTCCCAGATCCAGAAGACTAGGCAGGCTCACATGTCTTTCTCCCCCCCTCTCCCCAGGACACACACACAGGTGCAGATACCATGACTATCCCTGCACTGCTGTCATAATATTGCATGTGTGAGAATGCTAGGAGCCTATAGATGAGCCAGGAACATAGTGTTGGGGGGGGGGAGATGGTGGGCAAAGTTGTTTGCAATGTGGGATAGAAAGATTGTGCTAACAAACTGCTGATCTCTACAGGCCAGTGTTGTCTAATCTAGGGCTGCATAACGTAATCCCATCCCAAATAATTTATAGCCCCTGGGCAAATCCCTTTACCACCTCTTTCTATAAATATTTGTTTCTCAGACAAGCCTCTCAACAAAGGGGGTAAGGATAAGAGAATACTTCTGTTTCATTCTGTGTTGCTCCTCCTCTCCCTGGATTAAAAGATGTCTGGTGGAATTAGCACCAATTTTTGCAGCCTGTTAGAGCCAGTTGGCCATACTGCATGTTTTCATTGCACCTGTTCAATGAAAAAGTTATATGGATTTTTTTTCATCCCTTTCTTACAGCACAAGGTTTGGGGAATCACCCGATAAAATTTATTTGCAGGAAATTCAGAACACATAAAAGGAACTATATTAACCTACAGAGTTCCCAATAAGAGGAGTAGACAAAATTGTCAGAGGAAAGGTCTCCATCTTCCCTCTGCTTGTGGGCTTCCTGGGAGTATCCGATGGGCCACTAGAATGCTTGACCATATAGCCCTTCTGGATGGATACAGCAGGGTTTTTTTGTTCAGATGGGAATACAGAGAAACCTGTGTGACAGAAGGGGGAAAAAGTCGGAAGCAGCAGAGAAGAGACAGAAAAAGGGGCAGCTGAATGACAGAGGATGGAGAGCCGAGTGAATGCTGTGGCATGCAAACAGACAAACCTGAAGAACTGAAAGGCAGAGATACAAAAAAGAGAGAACATGCTAAGTAAAGCAGAGAAATAAAGGGGCACAGAGCAGAATTAGATCTTTAACAAAATGTTTTTTTCCTTGATTCCTGTAGCAGTGTGGCACTCCTAAGGGTTTGTTTGTTTGTTTGTTTTTAAAGTAAAACCAGCCTGCAGAATGATTTCAGTTGTGCGACCCTAGGCTTATCTGACAAGCAGCAGCTCTTCAATATCTCCAGGAAAGTTTTTTATTGACTCCGGTCTATGGCCACTTGGCAACATAGCCAAAGAGTCCAAACATATGCATAAGGCTCCATGGTACAGCAGGCAGGATAGTCATACATCAGGCATCTTGAATAGGGCAGCACAGATGTAAAGTCACCGTCTACTGATGCATATTAACAACTATGGAGTGAAGGATCTTGCTTCCAGCCCCACAGCTTCAGTGTTTACAACGTCATCTATATTTCACCATTCCCTTATCATTTCCTGAATGCCAATAAAAATAAATGAAAGCTTGTTACAGCCTGGGTCGAAACCTGTGGCAAGTTCTGGAGCAGAGCAGAGGAGGTGGTGTGGTGCATCCAAATTCCAGTTCCTGTATCCTGCCCCTCAACTCAGCATTAGAATGTCCAGCTACCACATCATGTTACAGGTTGCCTGGTACGCCCTCATTTACTTCTACTTCTCTCTTTGTCCTTTACACTGACAAGTAGAATATCTCCACAGACTACATGTCTATTAATGTACTTACAAACTATACTGAAAATACTGCCTCTGTAAAAAGGTGTTATAGTTAGTAGGGGGAAGAGACGCTGTCAAGAGGAAGAAGTGTTCGCCTTGTGTCTCTATAACACCAATGCAGTTCTCCTACCCCACTTAGCTTCAGAAACAGGGGAAATGTACTCACAGAACAAATGTTTGTACATTCATCTGTACGCATGAATGCTTGTTAAATTCCAAATTCCATCAACCCTCTCTGGAAATACTGGGGGAGGCAACTTATTTCCAGCCATCAAGTCACAATGTTACTACTTGTTGATTGATAACTTCCATATGTAAGTGCCACATGGGTTCCAAGACTGGTAGGGAGAGCTGGACAATTGCTATGGAATTTCTGTGAGCGGTTCTTGCATTTTTAATTCTTTCAGAATTATTCCTGTGTTGTTGCAAGTGAGAATTTCACCAGTGCAACCAGCAATATTGCTGGGATCACAGTATTTGACTGTAAATATTACCAATGATTATAACTAAAAGTCTCTCCACCTCCCCTTCTTCATTGCTTACAGACAGAGACCTTTGACTCAGCCAGAATAGTAAATCATATAGCAAAAATAGTAAATCATATAGCATAGTTAAATTGTGGAACTCCCTGCCACAGGATGTGGTGCTGGATGCCAACTGGGAAGGCTTTAAGAGGGGAGTGGACATGTTCATGGAGGATAGGGATATCCATGGCTACTAGTCAAAATGAATGCTAGTCACGATGCATACCTATTCTCTCTAGTATCAGAAGAGCATGCCTATTATCTTAGGTGCTGTGGAACACTGGCAAGATGCTGCTGCATTCGTCTTGTTTGTGGGCTTCCTTGGTTGGCCAACATGTGAACAGACTGCTGGACTTGATGGCCTTGGTCTGATCCAGCGTGGTTTTCTTATGTCCTTAAAAAGCTCAGGATGCTTCAGAGAAGCAAATAAACAATTAAGAATATCCCTTTCTCTGACATTCACACCCTGCTTCCATCATTTTTCAAACACTGCCTTAACTCTGCTGGCAAACTGCTATTCTTATTCTGCACCAAATTTTGTTGAAGCTTATAAAGTGATAAGACAGTAAAAATGGAAGAAGATGGAGAAAAGAGTATTAGAAGTGTTTGGGTCTCATGGTTGGTAGATGGCATAACAGATGCCTATGACTGTGCCCAGCAGGATCACATTAACTGACCAATTTACACCTGCCAGGGGGAAGCCAGCAATGTATTTAGCAGGAAAGTAAGAGCCACCCACTCCTGCATCATTTATGGATAGTAGATTTTACCCTTCGGCCTGAATTTAAAATGAGTGTCATTGTAATGGGGCTCTCTCTCAGGAAGTCTATATCACCCATCCGTGGAAGAAACCAGTGCTGTTGTCATTACCAGGTTATTTAATTACTGCTATTACCAGATTGTGCTCTCAGATCTAGCACTTTAAACAATACGTAAAATGTGTAAACTACGTATATGCTTTCTTCAAGACAAAAAGTGTTTTTTTTATAATTAGTAAATGCCTCACAACTTGTGAGTTTGAAATCCTCTGCTTTATTCATTTAAAAAAAAAATCTGGTAAAACAATCCACACATACAAAATCTACCCTATTCATCAATTATTAACCAAAAAGGGGTAGCTTTAATATTAAGAATATCTGTCTATGAAGTGTTACCATTTTTTAAAAAGTACAATTTCCTTAAAAGTACAATTTCCAAACGAACAATTTCTTCCATAACACGTCAAGATCCCATGTTTATTTGCAATGTTTTTATTTGTTCTTCCCTCTGGATAAACTGTTTTAATTTAGGCATTTGGATAGAGAAATCTTCCTGAAACATCTTTGGCATTACTACACAAGTGTTTCAGGATGCAGGCTGCTGATGAAGGTGGGGACAGACGCCCAAATATACGGCACATCTAACGATATACATTCTCATATTAACCCTTCTATGCCAAATGTTTGTTGGAAAAGCCTGGGTCTCATTCCTCAAAGACTGTTAACGTTACCTCAGTTATGTATGCATAGTATAAACACTGGTAGAAGACCTGGAAAGAACTGAATGGGCTATCATACTGCAAGCACAGTAAAGTCCACACAGACACAAGAGCTTGTCACCTTGACTTGGGATCCTATGTCTGACTATACACAAGCATATAATTGGGGTCAGAGTAACTGGACCTTAGAGCAAAGGGGGAGGCATTCATGCATTGCCTGTTCCTGAAGAACAAATCGTCAAGAGTTGTGGTGGTGGAGGTGAAGAGTAGTGGGGTGAGTCTGAATGGTAGGCTAAAGTGGGCCCTTTAATCCCCTAAATTCATACCCATTTCTGCTAGTGACTTGTTTGGTCCGAGTGTGGGAAAATCTCATGGAGTCCGAAGACAGGCCCTAGATGGGCCTGGTTGTCTCATTGTGACATAGCATTTTATAGTGCTGAGACTGCTCCTACAAAGAGGTTATGTTCAAGTTCTGTGTCTAAAACGGAGCAGTTGTTTTTCAAGCATCCACACAACATCACCCAATTACTTTCTATGTTTCCCTCACTTTGGTGCAATCTTTCCCAAACCTGGTTTAGTATGAACTTTTGGGAAAGCATGATGTATGGATAGGAAGGTGTGTATCTTTGTACATCTCACCCACATCAGCACCATTTTCCTTTCCTCACTATTATCCTTTCCTCAGTCCCTGTGGCCGCCATTCATGCTCCACACACACACAGAGCAGTGTAAGACAAAAAAAAAACAATGACTACCATTATCACTGTAGCATAACACAATACAATGATGTGTCAATTAACACTATTTTTAATGCCCCAAAACTTGTCCAGTAGAACTAGGAGGGGGGTAATGGCAGCTATGGGGCGCATGGGCAAAGAAAGTATGAGGAAACTACTGTCTGGAAAATACTACTGCTATGAATGCCTCTGCATTCACAGCAGCAAGGTAAAGAGCACAGAAAATCATTGCCGTACAGATGCAGCTTTGATTCCTATCATGATTCATGGATTTGATCCAAGAAGAAGTCTGTCTACACCTTTAGACTCATAGGCAGCAAGAGTATAGGTTTTTGGGGGGTGGGTGCGGCCCAGGCTACATTAGCGAAGACATTCTGTCCCCTACCTTGTACATTTCTTAAAACCTGATTATAACTTGTCCAATTCATCTACAAAGCACTTAAGATGCCAATAAATAAAGCCAGGGTGAAAGATTAACAACTCTGACGTGTGTGTGTGTGTGTGTGTGTGTGTGTGTGTGTGTGTGTGTAAAGTGCTGTCAAGTCACAGCCAACTTATGGCGACCCCTTATGGGGTTTTCAAGGCAAGAGACTAACGGGTGGTTTGGGATTGCTTTCCTCTGCTTTGCAACCCTGGTATTCCTTGATGGTCTCCCATACAAATACTAACTAGGGCTGACCCTGCTTAGCTTCCAAGGTCTGACAAAATGGGCCAGCCTGGACCATTAGTTAAACTGGCTTGTTTGTTGACCTAATTTATAACATGCCAGAATCGGACAGGCTTTTTGAAGCTACCAGAGGCCTTAATAATAAAAACTGGCCCTGAAACTAATGGCTAAGACCTTTGGTTTTAGAATGAATGAAATTGGGGGTTATAAGTTTGGGAATTTTAAATTTGCTGTTTTGGGACTTTTGTGTCATACGTTTAAGGTTCTCAAACAACAATGAGGAATGGAGTTACGGTATATGAGCTCTGTATTTCTCATAGTTCTAATAAAGATGAAGAAGTATTTTACTGGCTAGAGCCCATCTTTATGCTATGAAGTATTTTTCTATAAAGCTATGAATCAAAACTGTCTCTAATTTTCAACGTGAATACTGGAATGAGTTAAATCCTGTCACTGTGCTGAATTTAGAATTACTAGTGTCAGCACAATCACCTGGTACATAAACTCAAAACATATGGCTCCAAGTTAAAGCAATGTATTTCAGTCCAAAGCATAGGTGTGCCCTAAATCTAGTAAATTAATCCTATTGGTTCCCATGTCATTTTAGCACAGCCTGGTTACATCTGTGACAATCAAGTCCCTTAAGGGACAGTAAGAAGGACTAGTTTCTTACCTGAGAACTGAAATAATTAGCAAGTGATGGATGTCACTAGTAAAAGTGAATGATGTTTCTCAGGACTGCTCTCATCTGTAACCATACTGGTTTCAGATAAAATAACACCTTCTGACAGGAAGTGTCAGGAACATCTACAGCCAATCAGTCACTCTGCTAGCCAACAAAAAGTAATGACACCCTTGTCATAACATCTATAGATTAAGTTATCAAGCTCAGTTTCTGGTGTACTTTATCAATTAAACAAACCTTGTCAATGGAAAATATGCACTATGAAAAACGAATAAGCTACAAAACCCGTAATTAATAAAGGCCCTTTAAGCAGAAGATATTTCCCATGTGGAAGGAAGCTGTTCCACACCTGTACCACACAGAAAGTAAAGCAGAACTACCTAAGAAAAATAAATAAGGCTTTACTTGCAATATGTGGGGGAAGGAATGTCAGATGCTACAATTACCTCAGACCATACAGATGATCTTAAGTCCATGAACCACACTAGGTACATGGATTGCCTGGCAACAAAGCGCTGTGCTCCAATGGACAGGCAGCTTCAGCTTCCTAATTGCTAGCTTTAGAAACTGATTCCTGCAGATGGCTATGGCTATAAAAAAGGCAGTCTTAAATTAGCCACACCTCTCACTGAGGCTTCCTCATTAGTTTAATGGAAGTGGTTGAAAAAAGGGCATCTGTATGATTAAAAAGGATAGATGGATGAGTGAGACACACAATTGTTCTTTCACAGTGGCCAGTCTGGTTCCTTGTCAAGAACCAGTTACATTTTTTAGGTAATTAAGTAGGACCTTTAGTCTAAAATCTTCAGCATTTTATGTCAGCAGAACCTTTTCAAGAAACATTTCATTTTAATTGTTGTTACAGTTCACAAAAGAGTGATTGCCTTTGATAAGGCAGAGCTTACTACATCCAAGGTCCTCATTATGAAACCTTCTAAGTGCTTTGAAATCTCATCCTCAGTAAGATTCATTCTTGAGTTTTGAACATTGCCTATGCATATTAATATTTAACCACTGCGCATAATGTATTGTGTTTCACTGCAATCATTACAAACTATTCCCTCAGTAGGACACCCCCCTTGCAACTGATATGTTGGATGGAAAGCTTTTTGCAGTTCCATTTATACAAAAGTCTCCTGTTTATTTCACTGTTCTTTGTGGGTTATTTTTAAGGAACACACAAGGAATGCAAACTATGGACAATTCTAGTACGTAAGCCTCTGCCACATATGTAGATCTAGCGTGAGGAAGGGTAAGAAAAACATTTTAAATGAAGTACAAAGAGAGATAATTATCTATATTGTAAGGCACTCATGGATTTTATAATGGTGGTGCTGAAGAATCTTAGCCTTCCATGGCACTGACTGGCCCAGATGCCTGCTTGTCACGGGCAGGCAGAGCTGTCAGAAGGGTCCCTGGCTTAATTGTACTGTTCCTAAAAACTCAGTTCCTTGCCATTGGCTGAACTATTCTCATCCTAACCATCATTTCTTAACACTGGGTAAGCTGCTCAGATCCTAATAAGGAGTAGGACAAATATAAGATCACAGGCACAAGGGGATGAACTTTCAGAAACCTGAGAAAGCAGCAGGCCAAGGGACGTACTGGTAGGAGATGTTGCAAACCTAAGAACTGTAAAACGGAATGGTCTAGAAAAATGAAGGGGAGCAAAGAAGACCCATGGGTAGAAAGTAAAGATAATAGTTGAAAATCAGACAAAAGGATAAGTCTACCCGGACTTGATATATAGAAATGAAGAAAACTGTAGGCCCCAATAGGAACTCTCATTGCTGTCTGTTTACCCCCCCCCCTCGGAGGCCAGGTCTACCCATTGGCTTCTATGGGCCCCTGGGTAGACCTGGCCTCCCAATGGGACTCAGCCGGAGGCCAGGTCTACCAAGAGGCTTTTATGGCGGTAGACCAGACCTCCAGATGAGGACTCCGGACGGGGGAGGGGGCAGGGGGATGGCAGGGAGGTGTGCCAGAGGCCTACTTCAGCATTTGCCTCAAGTCTGAGTTGCACAGGCACACTACTGACTTGCACAATCATTACACAACTATTTTATTGCTGTTTCTTTTAAATGTACATTATGAGTTATTTTTTATTTTTGCCTCCCGATGGGACTCAGCCAGTGTTTTTCATGATTTGGAAATAATAAAACACGGTTCTTTCTGCTGTAGTTATTTTTTTATTAAATAATTGTTAATGTTAATAGTTGTAAAAGTTATGTTATGGTTGTAATTTTTAAAAAACAAAATAAATAAATAATATTAAGTATCCAAATGTGAGCATTTTTCTGTGTGGGCTTTCCCCCATGTGGGCTTCTTTCCGTGTGGGCTTCTTTCCGTATGGGCTTTTTTCTGTGTGGGCTTTTTTTCCCATGTGGGCTATTTTCTGTGTGGGCTTTTTTCCATGTGGGCTTTTATGACCGTGGTTTTTTTTCCTGTGAGCAATTTTCATGTGGGCATTTTTCATGTGCGTTTTTTTCGGTTACCCTATCAAGTATATAATGACATAGTTCAAGCAATGTCATACTTCAACAAAATTACTGGAACTGCTTAATTAAACCCACAAATGAATTACCGGTATCTCCTTTGTTAGTAACTAACATTTTTTCCTACTCTGAAAGAAGCAATGCTTATTTAAAAAAATAATTGACCAAAATTTACTTAACTTTTTTTTTGCAAGAAAACTGATGCACAACAGCAAGAAAACTAAAATCAATCACAAATAAAATGAACATGGAAAAGGAATTCACTCTTTGTTGACCATACATCATTTACTCACAATCTGTGTTCATTTCGAGGGGGTGGGGGACAACTATTTTTTGTCTGTACATCAGAAGCAAAACATCACTAGTCTACATTCCACTTCTCTGAGATCAATTCTCTATCATGGCTTGGTCCTGCAATATGACACAAATAATGTCCCTGCACCATCTGTTGGAGGATCATGCAACAAGTATTCTAGGTGAGACATTGCAATACATGGGATTGCTTTCCACAACTGTTTCGAAACAACAACTGGTTCAAAATGCAGAGGATTTTTAATCTGTGTAAAAATCATGTATTTGGTGACAAACAATATTAAAGTTTGAAAGGGCAAACCAGTCAAGAGTTACAAAATTATTCCAAGTTTAATAGTAAAAATTGCTTCCTATATTCAATTATGTATATAAGATTGAAGACAGCAAGCACTGACAATGGCAAGTTTAATTATTAAGGTTTGATCAGTCTAGAAATTATCATTACAGGTCATATTGTGGTCTTCCAAGCCCTGCCACAATTTGTGGATGCCTGACCATACTAACAAGCGTATCTGCATGGAAATCATGCAGTGTAAAGTGATGCATATTGGGGCAAAAAATCCCAACTTCACATATATACTGATGGGATCTGTGCTGGCAGCGACAGATCAAGAAAGGGATCTTGGGGTAGTAGTGGATAGCTCGATGAAGATTTCAACCCAGTGTGCGGCTGCTGTAAAAAAGGTAAATTCCATGCTGGCCATAATCAGATGAGGAATTGAGAATAAAACTGCTGATATCATACTGCCCTTGTACAAATCTATGGTGAGACCACACTTGGAATACTGTGCACAGTTCTGGTCACCACACCTAAAAAAGGATATTACAGAGCTTGAGAAGGTGCAGAAAAGAGCAACCAAAATGATTAGGGGACTAGAGCACCTGCCCTATGAGAAGCGGTTAAAACACTTGGGGCTGCTTAGCTTGGAAAGAAGGCAGCTGAGGGGAGACATGATAGAGGTCTATAAAATTATGCATGGTTTGGAGAGAGAGTGGACAGGGAGAAGTTTTTCTCCCTCTCCCATAATACTAGAACGTGGGGTCATCTACTGAAGCTGGAGGGTGAGAAATTCAAAACTGATAAAATGAAATATTTTTTCACACAACGCATAGTTAAATTGTGGAACTCCCTGCCCCAAAATGTGGTGATGGATGCCAATTTGGAAGGCTTTAAGAGGGGAGTGGACATGTTCATGGAGGAAACGGGTATTCATGGCTACTAGTTAAAATGGATACTAGTCATGATGCATACCTATTCTCTCTAGTATCAGAGGAGCTTGCCTATTATCTTAGGTGCTGTGGAACACAGGCAGGATAATGCTGCTGCAGTCGTCTTGCTTGTGGGCATCCTAGAGGCACCTGGTTGGCCACTGTGTGAACAGACTGCTGGACTTGGTGGGCCTTGGTCTGATCCAGCAGGGCTTTTCTTATGTTCTTATGCCTATTCCTCATACCCTTCTTAGGGTAACTACAGGGATTCTCAGGCATCAGTGCAGAGGTGTTCCAAGTTAGGTATGTTAAATCTGCTTTAATTCAACTCTACTTTAAAATGTGATAATATGGTAAACTACTAGTTTAGACAAAACTACTGTCCAGTATTATTCTTATTTATCTCTCCTTCCCTCAAGAATCCAAGAAGGTGAAAAGGAAAGCCTTCTGCATTTTTGTGGCAGTATTATTATTTTCATGACATCTACCACATAACAACAAGCCTTTCAAAGCAAGTGAAAACACCATCAGTTGCAAGAGTAAGGATGAATTGGGGGGGAGGGCTGTTGAGTTATGGAAAAGATACAAATTTTCATTTTTACACATCAGCCTTTTTTTTTTTTTAATCAATGGAGGTTAGAAAATTTTTTAAATCAATGGAGGTTAGAAAATGTGTTCATTGCTGGGAAGAGAGCTCCTACCTGCCTCCTGTAAGAGTTTTTTTTGCCTTCTCCTGAATACTGGGTACAAACCAAAACTGCCTTTCTTTATAAAAAGAGAATGAAAATTTTTTAACCAACAATATTTCTATGTATAGGTGCTAGCTTTGAAGGCACTAAAAACATACATTGACCGTTAGCTTTATATATTAATATTTTATATATTACTATTTGACACAGACACTGAATGGCCGTTGCAAGAGGTGGAGCCAGCTACAAAATGGATGCCCCAGTTTATCTTCAGTCTTACAGTGAAAAAGGTGCCCCTTTTTGTTTTTGACAAGATACGCCAGCTTTTTGCTGGCGTATCTCCCATGCAACCTTATGTGGGTTGCCTCCTAAGCCTGGCGCAGGCATTCCTCTCAGGAATGACCTGTCAGTCTAACTTACCTCAGAGGGTTGTTATGAGGATAAAATGGAGGAGAGGGGAATGATGTAAGCTGCTTTGGGTTCCCATTGGGGAGAAAGGCTGCGTATACATGAAGAAAATAAATAATAAATAAAGTGGATGATGGTGGCAGATAAAGGCTGTTGTGGGGGGAAAGAACAAAGGATGCATGGAATGGTGAGAGGATATGGCTGTAACTAGGAAGAGGACAAGAAGAAATAGCATGAGAAGGAAGAAAATAACAGAAAGGTTCCTTGAGGGTTCCTCCACTGTGCACAGTTTTCGCAAGCAGAGGCTGCCAGGGGAAGTTACGAGGGAAAGCTGAATATATTGAGGCAGATGGAGGTAGGATGGCTGGTGGGTGGGAAGGAGAGAAAGAAGCAGGAGAAGAGGAGACTATGGTTTCCGTTTTTAATGGCTTGTGTTTAACATTGCAGTTTTTAACTGTAAGCTGCCTTGAGCAGGACTGTGAACAGGCAGCATATAGTTAAAAAAGTAATTAAATAAATACTGGGGGGAGGGACTTCCAAGGAAAGAAAAGAGGAAATAGTAGGGGAGGGGGAAATAGATCCCCCCTCAAGAAAGTCCTTGCAGGCCCCCACTTGTAAGTCAATATTTCTGGACACAATGTCAAATCTCTCTTAAAAGCAGGAACGTACTGACCTCTTTATTTAAAAAGGAGACTGCTTCAGAAAGTTATACAGATGCCAAAAATTACAAAAAGTGAGCCTGAATTTACTTATCTAGGTTACACTTTATCTTCGGGGACTTGTTTCTAACCCCTTCCCCCTGGCCCTATGACATACCCAGCCTGACAAGACTGAAAAGCAACTCTGAAAGACTCCCCCACTCCTTTTGCTTTCTTTCTTACATCTTCATTTCAGGAGGAGCAATTGTGTATAATAAAAGCACTTTTTCTATTCAAATCAAATTGATTCATTGAAGAAATGATCATAAGGAAAAGCCCCTACAGATAAACTATGACCCAGATAACAAAGCTCATTTTCAACTGAAGTGGAAAAGAATTACTTTGAAAGATGTTGCTGCTTGCCACTCAAGGCCCCACGCCCAAGACTCGTTCCCCCCAGGCATATTCTACAGGCAAGGTCTATCTCCTTATGGCTGTTTTTAAATAAAGAGATTTTCAAACCCCTCCTCCATGGTCCACATCTAAACACTGACTTTTTCCAAACCCATCTGGAAACAACTAAAAAAAATAATCAGTGCTCTTTATGCTTTCCACAGAAAAGTAATATAACTTAGAGGCCTCCCCTTCCCTTAGCATCAAGACAATGCACAAGTAATCCAAAGGAACACATAAAACAACAGTGACAAATTGCAAACTTGTTGAACTGCCAGGCCATTTCCCAAATGTGTGTGATACATGCTTTCCTGTTCAAGGGCATTGCTGGGCCCCCAGGAAACAATGTGTGACATCAGCAGAGGGCTCATGACTACAGTTATTTAACCATTATCAGATAATGAGTTAAGAAATTATTACTCTTGCCTAAGAAATGTCAGGACCTTCCAATCTCGCTCTGATTTTTCCCCAGGCTTCTTGTTGTTGGCGGCAGAGTACAATAAACTAGCAGGGAGAAGTGGTTAAGAGCGGTGGTTTGGATCGGTAGACTCTAATCTGGAGACCCGGGTTTGATTCCCCACTCCTCTACATGAGCGGCGGCAGCTGATCTGGTGAACAGGGTTGGTTTCCCCACTCCTACACATGAAGCCAGCTGGGTGACCTTGGGCTAGTCACAGTTCTCTTAGAGCTCTCTCAGCCCCACCTACCTCATAGGGTGTCTGTTGTGGGGAGGGGGAGGGAAGGTGATTGTAAACCGGTTTGATTCTTCCTTAAGTGGTAGAGAAAGTACCAACTCTTCTTCTTTTTACATTGAATTTCTTTAATCAGTTGCTAGCATGAGCAACAACCAAGACAAGTTAAACTTGTATATGAATCCACTACATAACACCAGATTTTATTGTGCTTCTCAGAATGAAGGTACTCCACCCAAACAGATTTTTGTCTGCATTACCATGCTAAGACAAAGCTATTTATCACTCTGCGTGTGCAGCATCACAAGTGAAACAAATCGAAACAAACCTGGGTTTCGTTGAAATCAACCTTGATCTAGCTGTTAGAGAGGATGCCAACAGTCTTTACCAATCCCTCTGTACAAATTCTTCTGTGACGCATAAGGTCTTGGACACCTGCTCTCTCATTTCCACCTTCTTCAGGCAACACACCTTTGACCACACTCGATCACATCACTTTTGCTCAGAGCTCTCTCCAGCTTTGTTTTGTTTTGATACTGTCATCTTCTGAAACACCATCTGCTTCTGGAAAAGTTTACGCTTTTGATTCTTAGACCCTTAATGATTCTGCAGTGTTAGCCTGATCTGTTCTGAGAGTTTTATACCTTCTGACTGGAGGACCTTAGTAAGGGCTTTTTTATCCTCAGGGAGGAGGTCAATATTATGGGACATTTTCCCCATAGGAACATCAGATATCTTGCCATTATAACTTAGTAGTTAGACACCCTAGATGACACAGCAAAGGAGAAGTAAATTTTGCATCCCTTTGCCCTTCCATGTCAATTAGAGCAGAGTATGTGCCCAATCTTGGCTTAGACTGCATTCCATTCAGTATTATACTGAATACTCCAGCTGGACCTTGTACACTAATTTTTCACATTAAGGCTGCCATGGATACTAGTTTATTCCGAAGACACCAGAAGATATCCAATACACTTGCAGGACTGCAAAGGTCCTGGGGAATCACTATGGATCCAAACATACCATATCTATTTCTGATTCAAATGACTTTGCCATGTGACTCATTTGTTCTGCATAGTCTCCAGCCCTCACTGGGAGAACATCAGTATCAAAATGCAAGGTCTGCTCAAACTGGATCTAGTAGAGTAGGCCTCATCAGAATCAGAAGCTTGATATGAGAACCCATATGCTGGAGAGCAATCTGCATGATGGTGGGGTAAGCCTGTAGAGGGTGCAGAGTGATATGGAGACAGTGTTGGGAGGTTAAAGCCCTCAACATTTAGCATCCTATAAGCTGGTGAGGGAAGCCACGGATACAGCTGTCAATATGGATGCCTTGGAACTTAGGAACAACCAAGAGTAAGGTCAATGGTGCTGGCCATGGTGGTAGTTTTGGAACAGCTGCTGGGGCCTCCATTTCCAGTTCACCCTCTGATATAACAACGGACTCCACATGCCTAAAGTGAGGTGAGGGAGTATGCAGTGCTGTCTGAGTCAGTTCCAACAGGTCGAATGTCCCCTGGGAAGGTCGTCCCATTGCCAAGGATGCCAACTTGCCTCTGTGATTTTATTTTGGCCAGTTTCTCTGGTAGCAGCTTCGGGGAAGTCTCTGGTGTAGAAGGCTGCATTGAAGAATGCCTGCTTGGTTCTGACCATGGAACTGAAGGAACCGAGGCTACAGATGACTTTAGCTGGAGTGGAAGTATACAGTGCCTCTGGGTCCTGCAGATCCCTCTTTAGCCACAATGCTCTATCACTGCAAGTTTTGCGTATGATCTACTGACAAGCAACTATAGTATGGACCTCTCTGGATGAAACAAACAGACCGGACATGCTTATCCATGTGCATTTTTGTGCCTAAATCTTTATTTTTTAAAAAAATAAGGTTTTCTGAGCCATGGTCACCGACAAGTGACAAAAAATAAAACATTCCCAATGCCCAATAGATAAGGTAGTTTCTCAAGACAGATTATGAAAAGACTGGCAGCAGCATCGAGGGGGTGGGGGGGGGGAATGAAGCAATTAAACTTTCTCTATTGCAGCGAAAGGAAAACATAGAGAACAGGGTGTTTCCCTGGCTGCATCACGTGACAGTTTTGGTGGGAAGGTTTCATGTTGGGTACAGCCTGTGTAGTCTCAACGTGAGACTTCACAGACAACTAAAAAAATAAATTACTGTTTGTGATATACGTAACCTCAGAGAATACAGAATACATACTGAAGCATGTGTCTCAGTTCAAGGAGGAACTAGAATATCCTAACCAGTTTCTAGAAAGGGTGTAGACAATAAATGAACACACTAAAAGAACACCACGCCACTAGTAGGAAAAAGGATTACTACCATTCAGGGCTTTGGCTATTACATATTGAGAGCCAGCATAGTATAGTTAAAGAGTTGGACTAGGGAAGTTCAAATACTCAGTCGGCCATGGAAGCTTGCTGGGTGACCTTTAAACTGTCACACACACACACACACACACACTGAGCCTAACCTACTTCACAGATCTGTTGAGAGGATAAAATGCAGGAAAGGAGAATGACGTCAGCCACTTTGGGTTCCAACTGGGGAGAAATGTGTAAAGTGCCGTCAAGTCGCAGCCGACTTATGGCAACCCCTTTTTGGGGTTTTCATGGCAAGAGACTAACAGAGGTGGTTTGCCAGTGCCTTCCTCTGCATAGCAACCCTGGTGTTTCTTGGTGGTCTCCCATCCAAATACTAACCAGGGCCGACCCTGCTCAGCTTCTGAGATCTGACGAGATCAGGCTAGCCTGGGCCATCCAGGTCAGGGCAACTGGGGAGAAAGGTGGGGCTTAAATGAAGTAAATAAGTAAATACTAAAAATACTCTAAAGAAAAAAATACCAGGGCATGTACATTTTCTCATGTTGGTGTACATGCATAATTCCTTTAAACATAAAAGAACACATGAGCCTATCCACTTTCTGAAAATGCAGGAACACATCTTTCCCTATAACATACAAAGCAACTGTCAAAGAGCTCCAACCAGTCTCCACCAGTTGGGCTGCTTTGGTTAGGTCAAAAGTTTCCAAAATATTAAACTCCAGGTTTTCACCCCAAGTTTAATTCAGTAGCTGCCACCAACTCTGGACCAAAAGGTAAGCCTCCAGGCATGGGGTCCAGAGTAACCCCTGCCAAGCTTCAAAAGTTAAGTGTACGCTTACCCTGCAAGGTAGAAGCCTGCCAGGGAAAGATTACACTCCCAAAATGTCTTAGGTTTTTGGTAGGTGGTTTTTACACTCAAATAAGGCACTTAGAATTTAGGCTTGGAATCCCAAAATCACAGACACAAGCCATTTAAAGGCTAACAATTTATTTATAAGATTCAAGCTGGTTTACAGGAAAGAAAAAGTCATGAAATGTTAAGCAAGAAAATAATAAACTATTTAGCATAGCTAATTAATACATTCAAAAGCCTTTTAATTCAAAAGGATTGGCAAAGGTTCTTACATCAGATTTATAGTTACCAAGTTCCAAAGATGCTTCCAGCATTCAAAAGTTTCAAAAGGTTGTCCAAAGTTTTCTCCAAGCAGGTCAGCTTGACCAGAGATTCCCCCTCAAGGGCCAAAATCAAATGGGTTGTGATGCAGCCAGCACAGCTCTCCTGCTGTACCCCAATGCGTGCATAGTTTGTTTTGGGTTGGTCTGTCCTTATATTTGTTTTCTCAAAAGGATGAGCTCATAGAAACCAATCGAGAAAACGAAAGCACTTAGCTGGTAATTAATCGCTTGGTCAGAAATGCTGACTCCTTAAGTGATGTGTTCAGGTGAGGAAGCTTACAGAACTACCTGCACCTGGACATTGTCATGATGGCTGACCGATTAATTACTAGGGCAAGGCACGGCCTTGCATTCCAGATAGGGGAGAGAAGGCTTTAACAAGCACCAGCTGGGGCCCATCTTGTTCCCTCCACCAAAAGCAGTTTTCAAAGTGTAACTATTTTACTGCTCCAAAATCCTAACAGCACAAAACTCATAGGCCTCCCAGGCCTGAACCAAGGAAATAACACACTCCAAGAATTTGAGGGACCTCAACTTCTTGACAGCAACCTTTATAATATACTGTGAAAACTAAACCTAAATACAAAATGGGGAATTGCTCAAGAAGACACTGCTAAAGCAGCTGTTCAGGTCACCTTCATTTGGCCTTAATTTTTAAAATTTTGAAATATAGTATTTTGTTTTTCTTTACAAAGAACAGTTTATGTTTAGCAAAAAATATGACCATCACATTGGGCTCCCAACCTTTCTATAAACATTGAGAGGTGCACATGGGGGTTGTCCCATTTTATCCTCATAAGCACACCTTAAGATAAGATTAGACTGCGTGATAATGGTTGGCCCAGGGTCAGAGCTCTGCATGGTTGACTGGGCTTTTGGACCTGGGTCTTGGACCAAGTACTACCTTCTGCTATACCAGACCACACTGATTGTCTTCTGAGAGATAAACAACTGTGGAACTAAAGAAACATAAGAGTAACTGAAGAAAAAGAGGCAAAGTACAGCAAGAACACAAAGCATACCAGCTAATAATTGAGATGTATGTCCTTGGGATGTGGCCAAGGATTAATAGCAAATTAGGCACAATAATACATAGTAACTGGCAAGGAGTCCCAAAGACAACAAGCACTGCTATGAGGAAGACAATGTTGTTACATCCAAATCATCCATACTAAATTATCCATATGCCTCTAAATAATTCCAAGGTGGGAAGTTACCTTAGCTTTCCACATTAACAGGGTATTTTAAATCTCACATTAACAGGGTATTTTAAATCTATGTCCTCACGTTGCATTTTCAAAAAAAAAAAAAAAAAAAACCAAGGCAGCTAATAAAGAAATATTAACTACAAGTTGGTGGAAGGGGCCACACTGCCTTTCTTCTCTCTGCTGCTGTCAAGAGTATCTAATTGGCATTAAAGGGGCACAGCAGACTGATGGAAAGGGCCTCATTCTGTCCCTTCAGCTGCAGAATGATTGACTGGTGATTCAGAGAGAGAGGGAAGGCCAGGTAACAGATGGACCAACCAAACCAATGGAAAGGGTCTTGCTTTCTCTATCTCTCTTCTGCTCTGCTGCAGAATTTCATGGGGGGGGGGGAGGGAAGGAATGCCCGCAGCTTGCTGACAAGGAATTTGTACTGAGCAATGAAAATGTCTTCAGCAGCTTCAGAATGCAGACGTCATTACTAATGAAAATCATATTAATGAAGAGTGTACAGCAAATACGATTGTCCTTAATGATAACTCGGAAAGTAGGCATGTGTTTATTCAAACAAGTTTTTTCCCCAGGCATCTGTCTCACTCCAAGCTTCATTGGTGACCAAACTGGAACTGAATACCAACTCCAAGCAAAGCATGCTTTTTTGAAAGGATATGAAGAAGGTGATGGTTCAGTGCTACCCCTTTGACTCCTTACTACCGAGTATCAGTCACAGAAGACTTTCAAAGTATTTTTCTATGGTTTGTTAAATCCTAGTATGTGTTACTTTCAGGCAGACATAACTAAACTTAAGCAGGCTGTTTATGCCATTTATACTGCCATATGACAAATGTTTACCAACTCCACAGTCATTAACTAAAATAGAGGTAATATATCAACTGTTCCTGATTGAATGCCTTCTGAGCATTAAGCACCAGCCATTCATATAGTCTAGTTCTCACTGAGGAAGCAAACCTAAATCAGTGTTGTACCACATCAGACGAAAATACACAATTGCAATTGGTCTATATTAGTTCTGTACTTGATTCAACAACTGCTGTCAATAAAATATTATCTATGGGACTTCCGGGGCTGCGCTGAGGGAGACGAACGCATGAGCCGAGTCGCGCACCGGCAAGGGGCTTGAAGTGGGGGCTTTCCATCAACACCCACACACACACTTCCTAACGCTCCCCCGGTGCATGGAGAGACATGGAGGACGGCGCGAATACAGACGGGTCTTGAAACGGCTCGGAGGCGAGAACTCAGCCAAATTCCGAGCCAAGGAGAGACGCGCCGTGCGCCGTTGTTGTCTTCCCCCCCCCCACAAGCCGGATGGATCTCCGTAAGCAACGCAGACCTTTAAACTTCACTTAAATAGCAAGTAATCTAACCTTATATCACAGACCTTTAACACTTAGCGACCAAAAATGACCCTGAACTTTTATTGATTTCTAAACAACCTGAATACCCGGGAAGTAAGTGAGGAGACAACTTTTGCCAGGTCCCTAGCACAGAAGGCAATTAAAGAAACTTTCTGGTATATCTTGAAAAGAGTGGAGAATACAAACAATTTACAGAAAACTAGAATAAAGCTTGGGACGGTAATCATTACAGCCTAAAACTCCCAAAGATAAGGGAGAAATTCAGAAGGATTACAAAGGATTCATGTTGAACATTTAAGTCTCACCCTTCCTCTCCCACATGGTCTACTGAAAATAAGTGCTGGCCGAAGCTGGTAAATTAATGGAGAAAGAAAAAAAGAAAACCTTGCCAAGTCGCACAGCCTCTCTTCCACCCCCACTCTTGGGAAGAAGCAGCTTCACTTCCCAAACTCCGTCCTGCACAATAATGGCTTTACAACCCGCCAAACCAGAGAAATCCATCAAGCCAAAACTAACTGTGGAAGAAATGTTTATGGCGCTCCAACAGCAGGGGGCAAGAAATGAAGAACTTCTTAACCAAAATATGGCAACATTAACACAACATGCTGAATTATTATCAAAACAAGCAGACTTGCTGAAACAACAGACAGATCAACTACAAAAGCAAGCAACAGCAATTAATATTTTAGTTAAGAACCAGAAAGACATTTCAGACAGAAAAGACAAAATGGACTCCAAACTTCAAAAAACACTAACAGAGGCCAGAGACATCAGAAAAAGAATGGAGCAGCTTGAAAATAAAGCACAAGCAACAGATAAAAAAGAACAAGACATACAGGACCAATTGGCCATGATGGATTTAAAACTTAAAGAATCCTCACCGCGTCTGAGAGGGCTGAGAGAGGGAGTGGAAGGGAGGAACCTTCAGGATTTCATGGTTAGACAACTGGCAGAATTTTTACAAGAAGACATAAACGTGACCCAAGGAATGCTAGTTACTACATACAGAGTAAATTCTTTCTATGCAAGAACTCATGGCGTACCAAAATATTGTATTGTTCAACTTCTAGCCAGATCTTACAGAAATATGATCTTAAGGCAACATCAAGACAACCCACTTGTAATAGAAGGAGTCAAAATACGCCTTATGAAAAACATACCATCAAGGATTTTAAGGAAAAGGAAAGACTTTAAATCTCTGACTGAGCGGTTGAACAAAAATGACATCCAATTTAGATGGGAAATACCACAAGGGATATCCTTGACCTTCAAAAATAATAAATACAATCCTGGACATCATGAAGGCAGAGCAATGTTTGAGGAGATATGACAAAGAACTCCAAAAAGGAAAACCAGCCAAAGACGCTGAAAAAGCATTTGATAATGTACAATGGGGGGTTATGAAACAGGTTTTATATAATATGAACTTTGGACACAAGTTCATTAGAGCAACAAACAGCATTTATACAAGGCAAACAGCTTCAATTTTGATAAATGGGGAATCTACATCCAGGATAGATATACAAAAGGGTACAAGACAAGGATGCCCACTTTCCCCGCTATGGTTTATTTTTGTTTTAGAAGTACTAAATATAAAAATTAGAACAGACCCTATTATAAGAGGAGTTAAAATAGGTAAAAATGAACACAGAGTAAGAGCATATGCAGATGACATGGTCTGTATTCTAACTGTCCCCTCCTATAATATCAAAAGATTGATGGAAATCTTTCATGTATATGGGAGTCTCTCAGGATTTAGACTTAACAAAGAAAAAACAAAAATTCTGGCAAAAATATGACAATAAAGGAAAAGCAAGTTCTAGCTCAAATGGCAGGGTGTAAAGTAGAGAATAAAATTAAATATTTTGGAATATGGATATCTAATAACAATATAAATTTCTTTCAAAATAATTACTCTAAAACATGGGAAACGGTCAAATATCAGCTCAAAAACTGGGAAAAACTTCAAGTCTCATGGGTAGGTAGAATTTCGATAATTAAGATGATGGTCTTACCAAAAATGCTATTTCTTTTTCAAAATATACCTATCTTGAAAGGAATTGCAATTTTTCAACAATGGAAGAGGGATATAGTAAAGTTCATATGGGTTAATGGCAGATATAGAATTGCATATAAAAATCTAATAGAGAGCAAAGACATAGGAGGGCTGGCCCTTCCAGATTTAAGATTTTACTACGAAGCAGCTAGCTTTAGCTGGCTAAAGGAATGGCTCAATTTAAAAAATATGAGATTATTGGATCTGGAAGGTTATAATCTAAGATATGGCTGGCATGCTTATTTATGGCATGGAAATGATAAATTGAATAGAGATTTTAATCGACACCCTAAAGAGCCAGTCTATTGCAGGTGTGGAAGAGGTACAAAAAAGGGTTTGAGACTAAAACGCCGGGTTGGCTTAACCCATTTGAAGTGACTATAAGGAGAAAACCCATTATGGATAATGATAAAAGAACCTATAGGGATTGTATACAAAAGGGAAAGGATAAATGGGAATTTAAGAGTATGGGAAAACTAGATATAAAGGACTGGCTTAAATACTTTCAACTGCACGATACTTTTCAAAGAGATAAGAAAATTGGTTTTTAAGATCAAAAATCAGAATTAGAAAAAATAATAGAATCTGGGAACAAGGGGCAAATCTCCAAACTATATCAGTTAATTTTAGATTACAATTTAGAAGAAGAAAGAGTTAAAGCAACTATGATTGCCTGAGCAAGAGATTTTGGTCATAATATAAACATTGAAGATTGGGAAAGGCTTTGGACAAAGGAGTTTAAATTTATCATTGCTAGCAGTATAAGGGAAAACATACAAAATGTTTTATAGATGGTACATTACAGCAGTTCTGCTAGCAAAGATGGATAAAACACTTTCCGACATGTGTTGGAGATGTAAAAAACAAAAGGGAACATTTTTCCATGCTTGGTGGACTTGTAAAGTGGTTAAAAAAGTTTGGAAATCAATATTAATGGAAATGCAAAATTTAATACAAGGCAATATAAAAAGAAAACCAAAATACTGCTTATTAGGTTTATTACCAAAAGAATTAGTGAAGGAGGACAAAATTGTCTGCCAATACAGTTTGGCTGCAGCCAGAATAACAACAGCTAAATCTTGGGGAGGAGTCAAAAAGTTATATAAAAGAGACTAGAGAATTAAACTTTTGGACTATATACATCTGGCTAAATTAACCAATTCTATACAAGGCAAAGATATTGATATATTTAAAAAACAATGGGAAAAGGCCTTTGTATACTGGACAAATACGGCAAAAACAGACTGTTCAATACTTATGAAAAGGTTGTAAAGAATACATACCAAAACGGGTTATAAAAAGATCACGGGAATTTTCCTAAGAGTTACTCTAACGGAAGTCATTCACGGGTGGGGATGGAGGGTTTGGTAGGTGGTAAAGGCACTGATATATATATGTAATATATATATAATCTACACACACACACACACATACATATTGCTTTTCTCTTCTATCATTTTATTATTATTATATACACTGAAACTTTTTACTTCTTTTTTTCCATGTAAAATTTGAATAAAAAATTATTAAAAAAATAAAAATAAAATATTATCTATAGAAAAGGAATTCAAGTTACCAATTCACCTACGAAATATAAGGATATGAGCAACCCTTATAGCCCAGCATAGCCTGAACTCATCTTGTTAGTGGCTTCCTAGAGGCACCTGGTTGGCCACTGTGTGAACAGACTGCTGGACTTGTTGGGCCTTGGTCTGATCCAGTAGGGCCTTTCTTATGTTCTTATGAACTTGTCAGAGCTCAGAAGCTAAACAGGGTGAGCCATAGTTAGTACTTAAATGGGATACCACCAAGCAAGACTAGGCCTGCTATGCAGAGGAAGGCAATGGCAAAATACCTCTGCTCGTCCCTTCCTTTCAAAACCCCATGAGGTGGAGCTTCATGGGGTTGCCATGAATCTGTTGTGACTCGATGGCACACTTTACCTTATACAAAGATACACTCCTATCTTTATTTTTAAAAGTATGAAAATATCTAGGCAAAGAAATCAGGACATCTACACTGAAAATTTCACAAGACATGCAGCCTAAGTGCTTTTTTGAATTCTGATTTTCCTTCCTTGCTGACTTTCCCACTCATTGACATAACACTGTATAATGTCCAGCTCTGCATGTTAGATCTTCTTACAGATCTTTCTTACAGCACTAAAGCACATTTTAATTTGAGCACCATGCATTGTCTCAATTCAGACGCCTCTACTAGCTATAATGTATAAAACTTAACCATGTTTTGATGTGATGTCCAAATTGGTAAATCATGGTTTGTGATCAGTCCACAAACCAGGAAGAGAACATTTCTGGGAAACCAATTTAGAGTGCGGAGCAGATGGAAAAATTAAAGGACTTAAGTAGCTTTTACTGGTGGATTGCCAAGCATGCACTCCTCAGTTGATTTTGATGGAGAGGAAGACAATGCCCTTTTGCAGCAAACTAACTAGCTTCAAGGATAGATCTCACCTCGGGCATATCATGGGCAAGGGCATACTGCAAACGGATCTTTTCAGGGAAGCAAAATCATGCAGCCCACCAATTTAATTGCTCCCATGGCTAAACTAGAGGTGACATTACAGAGCAGATGGGAAACCCAGTCTAACAGTGCCCGGAAGTACATAAGCAGCAAACCCACTTGAGACAGCCGGAGCTGCAGCAAAATTTTCAAGCAGAAGTTACCACTGGTCACACAAAAGCTGCAATGGCAGATCCTGGCCCAGCAGCAGGAACAGTAAGAATTGGAGCAACTTGTCATTCCACAAGGCAGCAACCTGCCCCTATCCACTTTAGTCAAGGATGAGTAAGGAGAAGTATTGCTGATATCTCCACTCTTTGAAATAAACCTCCCTCCCAAGTTACATCTCAACAGCATCAAACCACAGAGAAGTTCAAATGCTCCCCAGGACTGATAAAGAGCAATGTATCATTCATTGGGATTTTTTTGGAAGATACCCATCACTGCTCTTCACTGAAGACATCTTCGCCTCAGTCATGCTTATGTTTGGAAAGTGGAATGGGGAATTTCAAATAGCTGCAGACTGCTTGACGGAAAGGCAGTGCCTTAAAAAGGCTATTTACAGAAATATTGAGCCCTGCTGTACTGCAAAGTGACAGCCAATGCCACACAGGACGCCAGACTAGCCAAACTTTAAACATCTGTGCAGGGACTCACCAGGAAATGCATCAACCCAATCCCAAACATATTTTCCAAACCACTCTAGATAACAATTTCTTTCTTCATTTGTCATTCGTTAAAATGGTCTTCTAGCGTGTTGTCCTGAACTCTGCAGACCCTCTACTGTTTGGAAAATCCAAGACAAGCTGTTATATTTTGCATCTGAATTTTGGGCATCTTGGCTTCTGAAGATCAATGCCCAGAATGTTCAACAATTCAAGGCAGGAGTCCTGCAAACGGTTTTTGAAGAGTCCTATACAGTGTGTTACTGCAGATGCTCAATGTGATTCTCAGTTTCAATTCCTGATAGCTAGCATCTGAGCTACCATGACATGCCAGCTATGGCCATTCCTTGAAAAGGGTGATTTGGCCACAGCAATTCACTTTCTGATCACATCCAGGTTAGATTACTGTAACACACTCTGTGTGCATTTGAACACTGTTCAGAAACATCAATTGATCAAAAATATGGTGGTCAGGCTACTGTCAGGGATTATATCACTCCTGTAATAAAAGATCTGCACTGGCTGCAAATCTGTTTCCAGGATCTTATCTTTAAGGACCTAAGTGACTTGAGGCTAGAATACTTGAAGTACCACCTCTACTCATATCATCCAGGTTGCCAGTTAAGATCCTCTTCTCAGGCCCTTAGTACTGCCTGCTGGGGAGGTGGGGTGGGTGGAGATGGGAGACAGGGCTTTTTCAGTGGTGGCACCCCAATTCAGAAATACCCCCTTGAGGCTTGCCTGATTCCTACCTTACTTGCCATTAGGCACCAAGCCAAAACATTTCTTTCTACTCGGGCATTCAAATAAGGGGTTTACAGGGGGGCGGTTATGCTGTGCTTCTAGCCAGCGAACCATTTTATGATCATTTTAAGCTGCATGTTAAGCTGTTTTTATGTTGTGATTATACTATTGTACTATTTTATTTGTGAGCTGCCTCAAGCAGGTCTCTGGAAAGGTGACATATGTATAAATTTTGTCAAATGGAAGACAGAAGCTCTGAACCTCACCTTGGGACTTCTGAACTGCAAAACCAACTATGCCAATTGAAATTCAAAATTTTGGCTTTGCTTACCAGACACGCCAGAATTCATAGTCTCCAATGATTCCTCCTATCCCAAGTCCTGTGGTGTGTGCATAGAAACTGGAGGAAGTAAAAGGTATTTTCTGTGCTGTCACATTAAGCATTTAGCAAAGGCTCTGCCTTCTACAAAAAATCAGCAGAAAACAAAATAGGGGGACTATCTGGCATTTTATTTTTACCATAACATAACTTGAAAGGAGCAACCCTTCTTTCAACCCCTCACAAAAAGGAAGGAAGAGAATATACCAGAAAATCATAGCCACTTTAGTATAAGATGTTTGTATTGCTGGCAGCTCTCTGCTTACTCAAACTGGGAACTCAGCCAGCACCAGAACTAGATTTCTCTGCCAGGGCTCACCGCAGGAATATTTAAGTGACCAAGGGTGTGTGAGAATATGGGAGCCAGCGTAGTGTGGTGGTTAAGAGTGGTGGTTTGGAGTGGTGGACTCTAATCTGGAGAACCGAGTTTGATTCCCCATTCCTCCACATGAGTGGTTGCCGCTAATCCGGTGAACCGGGTTGGTTTCTCCACTTCTACACATGAAGCCAGCTGGGCTAGTCACAGCTCTCTTACAGCTCTTAGAGCTCTCTCAGCCCCACCTACCACACAGGATGTCTGTTGTTGGGAGGGGAAGGGAAGGTGATTCTAAGCAAGTTTTGGGATCTTCCTTAAGTGGTAGAGAAAGTCGGAATATAAAAACAAACTCTTCTTCTTCTAAAAAGCTTTTCCTACTAATTGTAGAAGGCTAACAAGTTGCAGTAAAAAAAGAAAAGAAAGAAAAAACTTTGTGATAAACTGTATTGAAAAAGTAACTGCAGCTAGCTGGAATGCACATAACCAGATAAGTGAACTCTGAGGTCTATAAGGTTTGTGTGATTACTAACAGAAAAATGTTAAGCTGACTAATGAGTCACAACTATTTCTCAAGTCTTGATTAGGCATTAGAAGGATACAGTATGCAACACTGCTTGTAAAACCAATCAGCAGGTTTCTTTCGTAGCCATGAGACATGTATACAAAAACTAATTCAGCACTGTACAACAGAGAGAAGGGCTGCTTGACTGGCTGCCAAACAAATGGAATTGTGAAATACAACTTCTGGGATATGCTTGATCACAGAGAAGTAGATGGACTCCTTAGAAACTTCTAACAAGTGATCTAGAACATAGCTCTTATCTTACACAAGAAAAACATGGATATAAATGACTGATAACCTGGGATGGCCCTCATATTGTACAGACTAGCCATCACTCCCACAGTGACACGTTTGCAGTTAGGACATTTGAGAAATCTTCAACCTCAAAAAAGCTGCTCCTTGATGATATGATGAAGACTGACTGAAAGAGGCATGTGAGATTCCGGGAACTGGGTTTCCCTAGGTGCCTCAGAAATCTGGAATGATGAAAAAAGGACAGGCTCGTTGATGTGTACATTGGGGTCCCCAGCACAGCCATCTTCCAGACCTCTTCAATGGCTAATTAAAGGAGGCAGAAGTTGTCCTCTAATGCCCATCAAGCTGATGATTACTGGTAACCAGGTATAGCCCTGTAGCCATGCCTCATATCTCCCTATACTTCCTCGCACCTTCATTAAAAAAAAAAAAATCAATCACTATTTCAACCATATAGAATATCTGTGGAAACAGCTTTTGGTTAAGTGAAGGCAAATCTTTTGCCTCTGCCTTTGAGGGACAATACAGAAAGATGGACATATGAAGGGAAAAATTATTTGTTACTATTCTTCAATGTTAATGAGTATATTTTCCGTTGTTTACATAATTCTTATATATTTATTGTAATGTTTTTGAACAACAGATGGGTCATCATTCTCTCTCTTCACATTGCCTCAATGGCAAATGCTTTTGATTAATTCTAAGTCAAGGCAATTGCTTATATTGTTCCTTATATATCAATTATGTATAGATATTTGATAAAATTGGATTTTGATATATAATTATATCTAGTGAATTTTAAAGCTGTTACTGTTAACACAATATGTTACCTCTTCTTAGATTTATGTAGCATTACACAAACCACCTATTTTATCTTTAATTAATGGGAAGGTTTAAAACAAACTGAAGAAGTCCACTTTTCAAAACGAGTAGTACCCCGGAGCTCGTCTTATGCAATTTATGCAACCTTCAGATTCATGAAACCTTAAAATGTGTATTTAAGTGGTATATTTGATACTATTGCACACTACATATGGCATTGTTATTATTTAGCCATTGACTAAATTTTTGAAGTGTTGTTGGGACATATGCTATGGTCTTTGATATACAGTTTTAGATTTCTGTGTTGGTCCCATGAATATATGTACATATGATATTTATGTGTGGTTATTTTGTTTACATTTTGCATGGGTCAACGTTGTAGTTTCTTTATTTCTGATTTTGGACCATACCACCATTGCATCCCAAGAGTCTCTAACACAATGAGTTTGATAAACGTGTCATAAATTGAATCTGTATAGATTGTGTGGGTTAGACCTTAAAAGGTTTCCAATAAATTTAGACAAAGCGATATTATGTCCTATAGAATACCCAGACTGTCTAGAGTTTACCATCCTGGACAAGACTAACAGCATAATCCTATGCAGAGATCTACCAATCTTGAGATTTCGATGGGCTTAAACTGGAGTACAATGCAATAGACTGCATTGTAGGAAATGTACTACAGTCACAAAGACTACAAATCTAAGATTCATTGAGGTTAAAAACCTATTGTCCTTTTCAAATGGCAATTGTGATGTATGAAATAGAAAACTCCATCCCACTAAGACACAAAGTAGATTCTCCTCTTTGAGTTCTCCCAACATAAGCTATAGGGAGCATTTCAAATGAAAGTATTCGTTAGGCAAGTTTGATCTACTGTAAAACACTTGCTCACAAAATGTTGCGACCAAACAACCTTTAACACCAGCTTTCACTTCAAACACAGCATTATCTGTGTGCATGGTTTGGCTCTTAATAGGATGAAATCTCAGTCTAAATTGCATGGCTCACTGTTAAGGCATAGAATATTTAAAATGTCTGGGACTCAGTGGTCCATTAACACCCAACTATCAAGAGTACACAGTTCAAAGAATGATAACACTGCCAATCTGCTCAACGGGCTCACTCCCACCAACCTGGCTACACACTATCAAGGGAAGTTCACCTTTGTGCAGGATGTTATGACAAGAGAACAACATGCAAAGGCAGCTGGAAAAGGACTGTGCAATTCCAGAAGCCCTGAAAAATCAGCATCATAAATATTCAGATAGAGACTGATTTGTTTTCTTAGCAGTAACACATTGTTATTCACAAATATTAATTAGTTTCTAAATACCACCTGTTACTGAGTACTCCCCTCCCCAACAAATTAAAATGCCACAAGAATATCTCCCTTCAGAGGTTTATAACCACCATGCTGCTCAGAAATTTAATGATGTGCCTAAACGCACATCTTCCACAATTCAGAGCATGAGAGGTAGAGAATAATTACTGCCTTGTGCCATTCATCTGCTGCAGGATTAATGCACTCCAAAGGGCAACTGGTTCCTTCCTCAGGAAAAAAAGGCTATCTGATATCAATGGAATACAGGTCTAAAGCAAAGAACCAGAAAGTCCTTGAGAGGTGAAGAAATCACTAATGTATTGCACTTTAAACAGAAACACTGGCCATCAAAGCTATTACAACTCACCTTTTTGATATCTGTTCTTAACCCCATCAAGAGGTGATCAGCCAAAATCAACGTAACATCAGTACCGATAGCTTGTTCATAACATACTAGTTTCCTTTATTTTGTAACAGAAGCAAGGAGGCATTTCCCCCTTCCCCATGGAAGAATACACACCATCCAGGAAAATAAGAAAACAGAAGCCTTAAGAATGGGCACAGCCACAACAAATAATTATCAATCTTTGGCACTAGTCCCAAAGGATTGTTTGACAGATTTATGAAAATACACTGCATCCTACTTATATCAGAACACTACTGACAACTAGTTAAGACAGAGAGAAAATGGCTACAATTTACTATATGTAGCAGTGACTACTGAAAACCTTTCACATTCAAAACGATTTGGATTTAAAAAGTTGACAGAAGACAGCTTTCGTTGAATCCTTATGTGTGGAGTGACTCAGTGGTGTTAAACTCTTCAATTCAAACATGATGCCAGAGGTAGGGTAACTGCCAAAAGCAGTTTTCCTGTGAGACGTCCTTCATGAAGCTAGAAAGTACCACATATGTAAACAGTGAAAGGCATGTATCTAAGACAGGGGTCCTCAAACTTTTTAAACAGGGGGCCAGTTCACTGTCCCTCAAACACTGTTGGGGGCCGGACTGTTGCGGGGGAGACGGCGCCGCCGCGAGGGGGCTTTCCAGAAAAGCATCCTCCTTACAAGCCCGGACCTTCCCCCTGTAGTGGTTAAGAATGGCGGTTTGCAGCGGGGACTCTGATCTAGAGAACCGGGTTTGATTCCCCACTCCTCCACGTGAGAAGAGGAGGCTAATCTGGTGAACCTGGTTGGTTTCCCCACCCCTACTCACGAAGCCAGCTGGATGACCTTGGGCAAGTTACAGCTCTGTTAGCGCTCTCTCAGCCCCACCTGCCTCACAGGGCATCTGTTGTGGGAGGGTATGGGAAGGGGATTGTAAGGCAATTTGAGTCTCCCTTTAGTGGTAGAGAAAGTCGGCATGTAAAAACCAAGGCCATTTATTCATGGAAGGGTTTGCCTTGGATTTGCCGCTCTCCAGATGCACATTTTCCCCATCTGAATTCTCCAAACCCTGCCCAGGGAACGGGGGAGCTTACTTTTGAGTTCTGAGAATTTGGATGGGGAAAATGTGCATCTGGAGACCGGCAAATCCAAGGCAAAACCTCCTGTGCATAAATGGCCACAAGTCTTTTCTTCTTCTCCCTGGAGATATGCCCAGCCCCCCCCCCAAGGGCCGGGGAGGGTGGGAGAGAGAGGGGGAAGGGGGCAACTGGGCGGCGTGCGAGGCAGCAAGACACCTCGTGCGCCCAGGAAAGAGGGTTTGGGGCCGGGGAGGGTGGGAGGGAGAAGGGGAAGGGGGCGACTGGACAGCGCGCGAGGCAGCAAGACGCCTCGTGCGCCCAGGAAAGGGGTTTGGGGCTAGAGAGGGAGCAGGGAAGGCGGCGACTGGGGCAGGAGGGAGGCTTCCGGCTGTGCGCATGCGGCCAAGAAGCCCAGAAAAGCTCTGGGGAGGGGGGCAGGGGGGGACTGGCTTTCTCGGTCTCCGGGCCGGACAAAAGTCCTCCGGGGGCCGGATCTGGCCCTTGGGCCGCAGTTTGAGGACCCCTGATCTAAGAGTTGTACTTCTCTGACTAGGAAAAGGCTACAATTCAAGCATACATTTGTAAAAATTAATTCCATACATCGGCCCTGAGCCATGCACCTCTAAAATTATATTAGTATACTCGTAAGCCAGAAAGTATATATCTGAATATATGTCCTATTTTTTTCTGACTATTCTTTCTTAAAATAAGAGTCTGCCCTTAAGAAATTTACAGTGCAATCCTAAGGGGGGGGGGAAAGGGCCATAGGGGTGGACTGACCCCTATGCCACCATAACTGGCAGATATGCCAGCATATGGGCCATTTACGGTGGTGCAGAGCTCCAATGGTTCAAGGATGGTTCAAGGGGTGGAGACAAGTTTCGTCTGCTCCCTGAGTGGTTTGGGGCCAGGAATGCCCCCTTTTTGCAGCGCAAAGTTGCACCATAAAAAAAGGTGGTGTAGTCCACAGGGCTTCATTTTAGGTCACTGAGTCACTGAACCCCTCTACCCACAAGTGCAGCTCTGCCCACATGGTCCAAATCAGCTTAGGAAGCCAGCTAAGTCACTGACCAGTGGAGAGGCTTCCCAGAGCTGGTCATGCCCCCTCCCCAGGAACCAGTGGCAGGCCAGTTAAATCCCTAGCAGGACACACCAGACCTCAGAAGGTAGGGCGTGCGGCACAGAAGGCTGTCTGGCAGCCACCTGCTGGGAGGACTTAGAGCGAGAGGTGCAGCACCTAGGTGGTGGGAAAAGCACAGAGAAAGCATTTAGCACAACAGGGTGAGCACTCTGCACCAACGCCCTGCCAGGAGAGCAAGGTCCACACACACTGTGGCTGAGCTCTCCCAGTTCAGAAGCCTTACAGGTACTTTCAGGAGGGCTAGCAATATGGAGGCCTGGAGGGGCCAAGGAGTTCCCAGGAACATCAGTTCCATTAGGGCAGTGGTCGGCAAACTCATTAGTCAACAGAGCCAAATATCACAGAACAAAGATTGAGATTTCTTTTGAGAGCCACCTAAACAAATAAAGGGAGAAGAAAGAGGGGGCAGGAAATCAGCTTGCTTTCCCATCATTTCCCCAACCCTGCAGTTATTTATGGAGCCGTCAGCTCGCTTTTATTAAGTCCCATCAACATAAATAACACCGGCGGAGGGAGGGTATCGGGAGGCGCCGCGCCGGCCCTGCGCGACCACCCGCTGCCGACGCCACGCCCCTCCTCCTCCTCCGGGCATCGTCCGGGGGTTGCGGGGGGGCTTCCTTGGGCCGGCTGCCCGCTCGCCTGGGAACCCTCCGCGCAGTCCGCGCTGATGCACCTCCGCAATGTGCCGCCTCCTCCTCCTCCTCCTCTCCGCCAGGGGGGGTCTAGGGCTGCCCGGGGGACGGGGGCCAGCCGGCCAGCCCCCCTCCTCCACCTCCTCCACCTTGTGGCGGGCAGGCCGGCTGCACACAGCACCTCTCCTCCCAGCAGGGCAACCACTCCGGGCCGCAGGCGAGCGCTGCAGCCGCCGCCGCCAGGAGAAGAGGCCACCCTCACCCGCCCCCCCGGCTGCCGCCTCCCCCCCCCATGTGCCACTGCCGCCTCCTGCTCCTGCTTGGTGGGGCTGCAGGGCCGGTGAGGCACCTCTCCATGCACGCCGGGGCAGGCCACCTCTGGCCGGGGCGCGCACTGCCCAACCCCCCCACAAGCCCCTGGCTCGGGCCTAGCGCAGCCCTCGATCCCCAGCCTTTCCTGCAGGCAGACCCGCTCCCCAGCCCCAGGAGAAGCACCGGCAGGAACCGCGGCAGCCTGGGCCCCGGGGGAGATGAAGCAGCAGGTATGGCGCTTAGGGGCAGAGTCGCACTCAAGGGGCCAAAGAGCTGCATGTGGCTTGAGAGCAGCGGTTTGCCGACCACTGCATTAGGGTATGCACATTAATAGTCAGAGGGACAAAAAGACGCAGATTGTAGTCTTTGCAGGGGACAGTTTGCAAACCGAGCTGGGGCCACAGCCACTGTGCACGTAACTCTTTCATCTGGCTACATCAGTTGAAATGCCACCCTAACAATACATTGCCCCCAAAAGGGTGTCAGGTTCCTGCTGCCTGAATTTCATCCAAGGGCCTGGGGCCCTCAGAGCTAGGAGAACCCACCGACATTGAGGTGGGTTCTTGGGGGAATGCTCCTTGGATGGAACAGCCACTTGTACAGGTGTGAGACTTCCACTCGCATGGAGACTTCCACTCGCATGGAGTTGTCAACCCTGGAGAACTGGAATGACTCCTTTGGACAAGCTCACAAATGGGTGTGTGTCCTCATGGCCAAGGGAGTCCCTTATGAATGGGCAGTGGATAAAGCTTTGCCTGGCACTGAGGCCATCATGAGGGCACTGATGCAACCCGTGGTAGTGGGCGGATGCGGCATCACTGCCCTCATGATAGCCTCAGTGTCAGGCAAATATTTATGAGGGGTGAGAGGCAAAGGTCCCACAGCCACTTTGCCCATGGTTGAACCCCCCCCCCAGGGCCTCAACCCTCCCAAGACTGTATGCACTGACCGACTCCTTCCCTTCCCCCCAGCAGGCAACATCCAGAGTGGTGACGCTATCGCAGTGCCGTCTTCACAGATGACAGAGGGAAGCGTTGTAGCAGGCACCAACCAGGGCAGCTGTGCCCACACCCCGTAACCCAGAGTGGAGGGGGACATGGCCAACATAGTGCCCCTCCCCCTTGCCCTTCTGAGCTTCGGACACTCCTTCCTCCATGTGGGCACAGGGCCATTATCAGGGGTGGGGGTAGGAGGCTGATGCCCATGACACACATTTTTAGCCCTGCTGCTTTAAGCCATCCTTGGTCCAGTTCAGAGGGCGGGGGGTGGGGGTCCACTGACAGAGGGAGGGAAGGTTTGACAGCTGCAGGTTGGGGAACTCCTGGAGATCAGGGGATGAAGCTTGGGTAGAGGAGAGGACTGTGTTGGCTGTGTGGTCATTGGTCTTCAGGGAGACAGATTTCTATTGTCTGGGGATGGGCTGCCATCCCAGGGGATCTCCAGATCCCACTAGTAGACTGTCATCCTTACTATGGTCTCTTTAAGGCGGCTGGGGGGAAGAACACAATGCCTAGCCCCACCACTCTCCTTCCAGCACTGGTTCAGCCACCTTGCTCCTCCCCTGTTCCTCCAGCCCCGATTGGCTGTGGGTGCCCTGACCATCAGAGCCCTGCCGCCACCGCCCCCCATACCACAGCAGGACACCGCACTGGCATGAAGGTTAAAAAAATTGAAATAACCTAATCCTCTCCCCTTCTGGCTGCGGTGTAATTTTCCCCTTAGGGAGCAGCTCAGTTACACTTCAGTTATGCTGCAGCCACTCTTGGTTCAAATCCTGGGGTTTAGGATTGCGCTGCCTAAATCTCTTGCCTAGAGACACATAAGCCTCAAAACACTTGATTATACATTACTTTCTTGGGTAATATTCATTAAGAGGTCGGATGATGAGGCTGGAAAACCCTTGTATTAAGATAAGAAAGAGATATAAACATCACTAGGCTCATGTCTGAGTTTGCCTGTTATCTTTCTTTACTTGGAAATGTGGGACAGTGGCAGCAACTACTGTAAGCAAGGAACAATGTGAAAGCTGGGTAATTTACCACTGTTCCTGTACATTAAGAGGCACCCCAAGGCTGGTTTTTCAAGTGAAAAAATATTGGGGTGAACACATGAAGCTGTCTTATACTGAATTAGACCCTTGGTCCATCAGAGTCAGTATTGTCTACTCAGACCAGCAGCAGCCTAGTCCCTTTAACTGGAGATCCCGGGGATTGAACCTGGGACCTTCTGCGTGCCAAGCAGATTCTCTACGACTGAGCCACAGCCCCTCCCCTGGAGGGTGGGTCCAGATACCCTACTCAGCAAAGTCTGAAGCCTTCCTCCAAACTTAAGTGGCTCCTCCTTCAACAAAATACCCATTTATTTATGTATTTATTTAAAATGTTTATTAGCTGCCTTTCTTCCTTATAGAGCACAAGGTAGCTTACAATATCAGTGAAATGCATAAAATACAGTACATAAAAATTATAAAACCAAAATTTAAAATCACAGTTTAGGACTTCTTTAATCAAATGCAGTCCTAAACAAGTCCTCCACTTAAGTGAAGGATAGTTCCTCAGATTGGAAGAAGTCTTCAAACTGAAAGAAGTGCTCACTAGAGTCGCTGGATCAACTCCATTATCTTAATAAACCCTATGCTCCATCCACAATACTAGGGCCTTTTTTGCAACTTTCAGAACTCTATTGAAGTTTCTGGTGCTTATGTAAACTGCAGCTTGCATTAGAAATACCAGACTGAGGTGCAGTGTAGTTGAGGTTGATAAAATACAGTTAGTCTTACCATTTAACCCAAACAAACAGCTAAGAACTCATGACTGTTGTTCTCCTACAACTAAGAGATCAAACTGAAGACAGAGCAAAGCCCAAAAATATTCATGAATGCCTTTTAGAATCATTGGTTATCCCTAGTGAATATAACCACCAACTTCTTTTTGCACACAACTTTCCCCATCCACCTAATTATTTAGTAAGTGCTTCTACAATGAGAAATGAATCTACAAATGCCCATCAAAATGGAAAAACAGAAACAGTCGGTAATTCACCAAAAAGTAAAGCTCTGATTTAACATTCTATACAAACTACATCTATTTTCCATGCAACACAAATAATTTATTCCTTTGGTATTATGGCAATGGATTCAGTTACAGTTACCTAAATATATTTAAATATAAAAGATATAATGAAATTCCAACCAAAGCAGATATGCAACTGAAAACAAAGATATGCAACTGAAAACAAAGAGATAACTTGGTAGTAGTTATACGCATTTTATTTACCATCAAGAGTTAATTCTCTCAATATAAGCATGTTTTATAGTGACCTTGGGCAATGACGCCTGTTTATTTACTTTCCTGTTTATTTACCAACAGCTAATAATTAAACTGTACTTCAGGGTATGCAGCAGAATTACCAAACCATCCTGCAGAACTGTCCAACCCTTTATTCAAGCATCTGGGGAAAGGACACAGAGAAAAAGGAAGGATAACCTCTTATCTCATTTGTACTATTTTTCCTTTCTTAATAAAATTAAATAATAGAAACTGTACAAAATTAATGCAGACAAATGTATTTTTCATCCTCCTAGTATTTTAATTAAACCCTTTTGTCGTCTCTGCTAAGCAAGTTCAAAGTGTTGCAATGCAGCAGCAAAGGGAACACAGAAGCCTTGTTATGCTCGAGGAAAGAAATGTTTTCAACTTTCCCCAAATCAACTGCTGTAATTACTATAGGAATAAATCAAATTTATAGCAGGCAAACACAGGGCATAATCATTTTTGTACAGCAGTAAATGAGTTTATTTTTGTTGCAATGCGATAAAAGTTTAGCATTTTCTGCATGTTAGACAGAAATTTGGGGTAATATCTTTGCATTTTCTTATTAATGAGATGAGAAATTTACTATGAATATATGCAAGTCATTGCAATCTGTCTTGTTAATGGATAAGATTCAACAATACCAAAAAGTATTCTCCAGAAAACACTAACATAATAATACACAGCCACAAAACACTGCCATAAACATTAAACAATACTCTATTCTCTCAAAAATATCAATAGCTAAATTCAACAGCATGGTAATTTGTTTAGTTTTCCATTATTTTAGAATATTGCTACACTGAAAACAAAGAGAATCCCTATTTTCAAGGTTCCCCCCCCATGTTCAATTTAACAGAACGTTTAGAAAACGTTGTTTTTCACCATGCCTCAGACTACAGATGTTTTTAAAAAGCACATTCAACCTCTGCTCTCCCCTCCCCTCTTTCCACTAAGCCTTTCCAGAAGATGAACAATTTCTGATTTCCAAGCAATTTATCATTTGCCTGCCTCTCTCCACAATAATGAAGTGTGAGATGGCAGGCTTCGGAAATTATTATATAGCCTGAATAGTTTGCATTCATACAACTGATTATGGTTCTGCAGAACCTAAACATAATGTTGTCAAAATGTGATCACTTGTGTATACAATGGTAAAGCTCACTGCAGAGTAGCAGTAAAAACCAGGAGGGTAGGAAGCATTCCTTTAGGGAGGAACTAGTGTAAGCATAAAAAACATCTGTATTTCAATTGGAAGCCAATTTTTCACATAAACATATGCACAAAGGTCCATTTGTACCCAAAATAAATCTTAATAAACCTCACCTGAAAAAGGTATTTGTTCTCAGGAGTTAACAGACACAAGTCCAGAACTCTACCTACAGGTTCATAATTTGTAAAATTGGTAGCTATGGCAGGAAAAAATATGGCATGCATCCTATTTGGTATCCACCCTACACCAAGGGACCAACCGAGACAGATGGATTCTTTTGTCTGGGCCACCTTAAACAATGTACTAACTAACAAATGGGAAAATACAAATCTTCTTCAAGCCAATCTCCCTCAGGGGAAAAAATTCCTTCCTAACCAAAAGTACGGTAACTGAAAATCAAGCAAAAACTATCCTCTGTTACCCTGTCATGAAGTCACCTCTTGAGGCTACCATGTTAAACACCACAGATAAAACTTTCATTTCTCATAAACACCATTCTTCCCAGTGAAATCAGTCTACGCGTTAAGTTATGAAACATCAACTGCTATTCTTGAAGTTGAGCCCTTCCAGGGGGATACAAGAATTAATTCCATTAGGTATGAGTCATTACATTCAAGAACCCTCTGTTTTTTTTCTTCTAGAGTAGAAAATTACCACAGGTAACTATAGCAGAGAACATGCAGACAGCAATCTTATACCAAGCGTTCACCAACTTAAAAGAAATGTTGATTCTGAGAATGTTTCTGCAAGACCTTTGTCTTTGCCAGGCAGAAAAATAAATCTACTTTCTGCCAAGGAGTCTTCAGGTATAATGTGCCAAGAGAAGATGTAAAAAGCAATTCATCATTACAAGTAGAAAAGCAGCAGAGGATGTGGGCTGCATTTTGTAGCATAATGTAGGATGGTCATCTAGTTCTTTGATCAGACACTATCGCTGCAGGTTTCATGTCAGTACATCTACTGATAACCACTGTGGCTGAAACTTAGTAGTAATGTGTCATCTGGCTTATACTAAAGAGACCTAGCATTTGGAGATAGCACCAAATGAACATGCCTGTGATAGATGAGATATCTACCATGTGTAACTCAGCATGGTCCGGGAAGGAAGGACAGAGGCAAAACCATAGGGGCCCTGTGGCGTCGGTAGAAAGGGTAACTTCATTAAGAGTACCAAAGGTGCCACAGAATCTTCTTGACAAAGATCTTATGCCTTTACACTAAATGAACTGGAAGACTCAAAGTACGTGGCAGGGATATGCTGAGATGCATTCTTCTTTGTCTATGGGGGAGAGAAGCCACAGCACAATGTACAAACTGAAGTTAAACTAGATGTCTGAACACAATCTGAAAGCAGTTTTATTTATTTGGGTACCTGTAACCCACATTTTTCCAGTCTATGGACTCACAGGAGCTTACAATATGACAAAATACTAGCAACAAGCTATAAACTACAACAAATCTACCTGTCATCAACAAACTAATCCAGAGAAGAGGGGAGCAGAGCAACATTCTCTCCCTGGGCTTTTACCTGTCACTCTGGCTTCAATCCTCTTAAATAACCAAAACATTTGAATTCGAAGGAGAAAGGCAATAATAAAAATGCAGAAACAACTAAAAGGTTGTACTTTTACTGTGAAACACTAGATTGTGTTTACAGGGCAGAGATTCAGAAATTCTTTCAGAAGTCACAAATTAAGTATTCAGCTACAGATGTCCAGCATTCTACATGGTCAGGCTCCCCCTCCCCCCATATTCCCTTGAACTGTTTTTTTTCCTTGAACAGAAAGCTCCATGACTGCATCATTGAGCAATATTATTTAATAATGAGCATCTACCTTCCCCTCTCTAACCTTACTGTTATTATGCAGTACCATGAATTTGCAGTTTGCAGTATTATTATTTTGCAGTATTAAATTTTTCACATACCCTAACTAGATTCACTGAGACAGGCATATATGTAGCTCCAACTGGCTTCAAGAGTGAAGATTTACCTTAAAGACAGACTAATCCATGTAACATGGACGGAAATGCATGTAAAGTAACTGAAAGTCATTGCCTTCCCTCTGAATATTTATAAAAATTGAACATTCATAGCACAAATAGTCTTCTTGTCAATATTTGAGTATTTTAATTATTTTATTTATGTCCAGATTTATCTTTATAATTCCACTATAATATCCTATTTCTGAGTACATTAACTTCATGCAGTAAAGATGAAATGTTTTATGCGTTTTGGGAAGCAGTATCTTACTTTTTCAATGTATCTGTGTTATACATCCCTAATGAAATTGTCCAAAGTTTGATCAGTAGCAATTTCACTGCTATTATGAAGAAAATGTTTTAGCTGAAAACAAACATACTTTCTGAAGATGCCATCAGATGTCCAAAGGAAAATCAGAAGAAGTCATTACATGGCCGTGCATCAAATGCAGAATATTCAGCTTTGTATGCTGCAGAACATTCTAACAGATAAATGATTATTGGCTCAAACAAAATAAGTGGTTTATTCCTAACAAATAAAAAAATCTTTGACCCAAGCCATAATATTTTTTTAGTCACCAACCAGCATATAATTGGAATGCAGTAAAAATACTAACGTTTCCTAACTGGTTGCATCTAGACGTTCAGAGTTCCTGTTCTCTATGTTTGTTGTTTCTACCACGCATACTTGTTCTAGACTTCACAAATACATTGAAATCTATCTGCAATGCAGAATTTGTACAAAGATCTTCTAAAATCACAGATTTAAAGGACGACATGACACACTATCCTAAAAAAGTGTCCAGCACACTATCCTAAAAAAGGAGACTCTATTTATTCCTAAAGCACACGAGCTCTAAAGCAACTTGACATGATCCATTGAAATCTATCTGCAATGCAGAATTTGTACAAAGATCTTCTAAAATCACAGATTTAAAGGACGACATGACACATTAGTCTAGCACACTATCCTAAAAAAGGAGACACTATTTATTCCTAAAGCACACGAGCTCTAAAGCAACTTGACATGATCCATACCGTGTCTGAACATTTCTCAGAAACTTCCAAGGTGAGAGTTCCACAACTATTTAGTTCATATTTTCTATTTTCTCAACTAATATTATAGTGAAACATTACTCACAATTTACCTAGATCTACTTTCCTCAGTTTTCAGAGGATAAGACAAAAAACCTGTCCTCATCAGTACTACAAATTCCATGCTCTCTAAATTCTACTCAAGTGTTCCTTCCCATTCCTTCTTAGGATTTTCACTTTTTGTTGCTGTTTGTGCAATTCTCCCATTTATAACAGAAAATGTTTATTTTAGCACCATAATTCTAATTCAGTGTAATCATAAAGTATTGAAATAGCATGGATCCAGCACTGATCCCTGTTGAACTCTACTCCATACCTTTTTACAACCCAATAAGCGATATACCCTAAGCGTGGTGGGAAGGGTTTCAGCCAACTGCTCACATATCTTACAGTACCTTCTTTTACACATTGCTTGAGATGGAGGGTATTTTAACTGAATTGCAATGATGGAATTACCTGCAGAATTGTAGCCATTCTGTGATAGAATGCAAGAAAGCTTACAGAAGAATGCCAATACAACGCCAATTGACAGCTCTAAAATTACATTTCTTCTCTTCACAACATAGTGTTGAAACTACCAGGATCACACATCTATTGAATGGTTTCTGAAATCTGCAGAAACTTCAGAATGTGATTTCATGTTGGATAACACACAAGGTTATCTTTCCAACCAACATTATACATATATATCCCCCACCCTCGTTTTAAAGAATGTTAATTCTGTGGAAAATGTTCCTTTTGGAAATAATCCAATTCTGCATGAACACTAACCACAGTTTAATGGAGCATACAATAGAATAAAACTTTTCTCCCTTCAGGCTAATTTCTACATGTGTCTGAGAAGAATTGCTTTCTTGCTAACATGCCAATGAAGATCAATTTCTTACCAATGAAAACCATAATTCCCCCCACCCCATACACACACATCTTTCACTGAGCCTATAAAGACACCATTGGAGTCTTTAGTTTATATTATACAACATGTTGGTAGTTTGAGGTGTCTGTGAAAAAGGCCCAGGAGGGGAAACTAATACACAGATGTGTACTGATTTGCACAATTGGTCTGAGATTATTTTAAATTACAGTTTAACTCATTCTCCTGAAGGCATCTGTCTGGTTTTAGTTCTAACTATAGTAGCACAATATTGTAGAGTATGGGAATTTTGTGATGGTGGGAACTTGGTTCTGGGAGCCACTGGGTTCATGCCTCTGAATGCCTGATGTCCTACTGCATCCAGCTGTGCTCTCTGTCAGGACCCGTCACAATTTATTCAATTTAGTATTTGGTTGAAGATTTCAGCTTGGGAATTGTTCAGTTCTGCTTAACCTAGACCCATTTGATATGGGGCTACCAGCACAACAAGCAGCAATTGCACAGGGATCCAGTAAAAGCACAATGGGTGCAACAGGGGCCTTCTCTGCTTAATTAAATAATATTGCTCTAACTATTGAGCAGCCCCTCAACTGGCTGTGCTTAAAAGTAACAAAATGCATTTGAATGGCAGGATGCTGTCAAGTTGAGCTATAATGGAGACTAAGGTACACAAACACACACAGAGAGAAAATAGCTCCCTGGTCAAAATAAAATGAGATCATGAGTCATGTCCTAAATTATTACATATAGCATATGTTAACATTTTGGCTTTAACTGATTAGCTCTTTTTCTTTTTTCTTTTTTAATTTTAATTTAGTTGATGATTTTGAGGGGGTTTTTTCCTTCCTGTTCTTTTTTTTTTAAGAACGTTAAAAAAACCCTCCCCAAGTTGGTAAAACAGTTGCAAACAAAATTAATCTACAATACGTCCATGAAGCCCTGACCTGGATAGCCCAGGTTAGCCTGATATCAGATGTCAGAAGCTAAGCAGGGTCAACCCTGGCAAGTATTTGGATGGGAGACCTCCAAGGAATACCAGGGTCATGATGTGGAGGTAGGCAATGGCAAACCACCTCTGAAAGTCTCTTGCCTTGAAAACCCCATGTGACTTGACGGCAAAAAAAAAGTATATGAAACAAAGCCATAGTAGGCAGAAATTCAGACAGATAAATTACTCCCCCACATGAATGTTCCTGCTTCACACTGACACCTGGCCACTGAGAAAAAACTACCAGCTAATCAAAACCCTATATCTTAGTATGTTTTAAGTGGTGACCAAGGAGATCAAGTCCTGCAGGGAAAAAGTCAAGGCAAGCCAGGTTGGAAGGAAGACAATGCTTCTTTCTTCCCATAGAAGAATGAGTCATAATCATCATTCATTTGAATGCTCTTCCTCTTATGCAACCTATGGCTATTCTACTGTATGACTTTGTTCTTTTAAATACCAACTATGAAATTACATTTACTTATAGCCCACCTTTCTCACTAAGATTGAAGGTGGATTACAAAATATAGAAAACAATTCAGACAGCATAAGATATTAAATAAACAACGCAACAGTACTAGAATTACAAATTTAGAGAACAATGCAAACCAAAAACTAAGGCATGACATATCATAATGCAGAAAACGGATTACCAAGGCAGAAGATACCGCAGTACAAGCAACACAATAAATATTGCAACAGACACCAAATCTAAGTGTCCTCCTGAGCTGTTCCATTATACTACACTTCCAATCCTTTTATAAAAACATCCTCTGAACATTTTTGTTTTGTGTGTTCTGTGAAATGGTAGAAGTGTGGGAGGCGTCCTGACCTCCTCAGACAGGCTGTTCTACAAGGTGGGAGTCACAACAGAAAATGCATGCATTGCTGACTTTACCCATTTGTAAGGTGGAACCCTCCTTACAATTTTGCTCAGATTCGCAAAGTTCATGTGTTAAAGTATGATAGGGTAGGTGGTCCTGCAGGTATGTGGGTCCACAGCCTCGACCAGTACCTTGAATTAAACCTAGTTTAACTGGCTATAGAAAGGTGTGATGCGCATGCTCCACCTAGCTCTTGATAGTAACCAAGCTGCGGGGTTCTGTATCAACTGAAATTTCCAAGTTGATGTTAACGGAAGACCCATGTACAGTGCATTACAACAGGCTACCCTTGAAGTTACACTAGCACGGTTTCACATGGCCAGATAGACCAAGATAAGGTAGAGAACCATCTTCTAAGCTAAACTAAGAGAGAGGAAGCATTTTCTTTGCAACTGCATTAACTTTCTTCTTAAGTGATAATGCTGGTTTCAGTATTACTCCTAGGCTCTTAAATGAGATAGCGAGTGTCAGTTGGACCCCATCAAATGTGGGAAGCACCAAGTCCTCGAAGACCCCAGCTTCCCCTAAGCTTTTTAGTTTGCAATAAACTGCATGTGTAGCTAGCCTAATTTCAAATATTTTATAATGGTATAAATCATTTCTAATACACCCTGTCTACAGTAATATTTTTAGAATCAGTACTTTCCCAAACTTTCCTTCCCCCCCTGCCCCCACCTTTGAAAGCATTGTTACAACAGTGCAAGTCACAACTTGGAACTACAAACCTGTACCCACCAAGAAGATCAGGATGCCAGCTGTGGCAGATTTCCTTAGGTTGTCTTTATAACTTGATTTACGAGTCAACTGAATTTTAAATTAATAGTGTGGATCCAGCTCTATGCTACCACTTGACTGAGCAAAGCCTTCTTCCAGCCTCCAACATATGTGCCGGATAAGTTGGATGAAATCTCTTTAGGCTGGAGGAAGGCTCCTTGGAGGAAGATTAGAGCCACACAATATGTGATATTTTTTTTCAATGCACACATAAATGAATACAAGGTGGTTGTTGTTTTGGTCACACTGCTCTGAAGATCACTTTCCTATCAGCTAGTTCCCTAAGCTCTGTGTGACAGTTTCTCCCACTGCCTTTTTCTTCCATTGCACCTCCTTTTCTTTCTTATTAAATGTTTTATTCAATATCTTATATATCTGGGGAAAGAACAGGCATCCCAACCTATTACATTTCACAATATATTTAAAGGAAAACTATCTATATTAGCAAGAGCTGTAAGCTACTCCCTATCCCGCTTGTTACCCTTTCCCTTCCTTATCTCTTCAAGTTTCAACCTGTTGTCTTTCAACCAACAGAAAGACCTGTAACTGAGACCCTGAACCACTGCCAGTCTGAGTAGACAGTACTAACCTTGATGGACCAAGGTCAGTATAAGGCAGCTTTGTGTGTTCATATGTTCATTTACATTTTATTTTGCCTGCATAAAATATCATAATGGCAGCCAGATGAGTTTTTATGATCCTGGATTTAATTTCCAAAGAGAAAAGGAGGAGAAGCTGGGGACAAAGAGAAAATAGATGAGCATCCCAGAGGGATGTTTCATGAGTGCAAATGACTGTGTCAGTAGGTTAGATTCCAAAAAATGGCTTCCATATTTCTTCAGAGGTTTCAGGTCTCGTCTCTTCCTACACGATATGTTGCCAGAATACATCATCCCGCTAGACACACATGGATCACTGGTATTTGTGATTTCCCTGTTCCTCCCAGTGCACTCTCTGCTACTCTCGTTCTTGTTTGTTAGTTCACTGCTTAGTGTGTCCTGTGTTCTTCTAGCTGCCATAACCTTTGAGCCCACTTTCACACACAATTTTAGTTTTCAGCCCTCCAACCCTGCCATATAACATCTCCTGTCCTCAGGGCTTGCAAGAGCTTTTAACCCCAAACTGGCCTTCTACTTCACTTGCAGATGGTGCATTGTTTTGTCATCTTTCTGCAGGTAACATCTTTCCCAGAGTGCCTGCTAACATGCCGTATCAACATAATATTGCTGCTAATGATAGGAGGAGGTCAGAGGATCAAAGGCAACAAATAATATATGTCAGTCCATTGAAATATGAGCTACTCTAAAATACAATGAAATACTATCTTCTGGTACAGACTAGGAAAATTAAATTTAGCACATTTATATTTCTACAAAATCAGATTAAATTCTGTTAATACTTTCTGCTGACAGGCAAAAACCACTTATGAAATGCTTTAGCTTTTTATGAATCCCCACCCTTGAAGGCTCTGTTCTCAAATACAGCAAGTTAAAGGGTTCCCTTTATGGGATGACTTTCTTCCCAGGCACAGATGGAGAGATACATCTACCTGAGAACAATACAGAAACTTTCAATACAAACCAGTCTGTTTACATTACAGGATGCTGAGGATGACAGCCAGACCTTTGCCATCACCCTCTGCATTTGTGGTCCTATAGTAGGTAGTTCCTTGGTTCTTTTCTGGACTGCTTCCTTTCCTTGGCCTGGTGGAAGAGGGGTACCAGTTTGCACTACAGTATGGGATATAGAGTGTTAGTTTATGTCAACAATAAAATTTGGATAATTCTTAAGCATTATTCTATCAAACATGCAGTCAGCTCCCCAGAGGTAAAACTTGCTACCCAGTGATATTAGACCTAGCTCAGTTGTCTCTAGATAGTATTCTGGATGCTGAATCTCAACTAGAGCCAAAAATGGTGGCATATAATATTCCAACGGGGAATCCAACAACATATAACTAGTATCAAAATAGAGATAAATCCTCAATTTTATCCATAATTTTATCCACACATACCTCTTTTCAAAAGAAAACTGTTTTTTTAATCTTCCTTGAGGGAAGAAAACCAAATATTCTATATTACTGCCCTTGCCCTGACCTGGATAGCCAGGCTAGCCTAATCTCGTCAGATCTCAGAAGCTAAGCAGGGTCGACCCTGGGGCAAGTATTTGGATGGGAGACCTCCGTGCTAGCTTCTTTGTCCAACTGCTCCTCTCATTCTGAAGCTCCGTTCAAACATGTTCCACAGACATGGTTTTAAAGCCAGCCTGTGTTGGTTTCTAGCTTTATTGCTAGGAGCTAAGGCAGGGCATGCAGAAGTCTGCTTTCATCAACTTTTACACTTAGTGGGGAGGGGCCAAAATAACGATTCTGCAGGTGCAAAGATTTGCATCAACAGAGCTTGATTTTCCGGCCTTCCCCCTCCTGTAACATCCCAAAATGTCCCAGAAAATCCTGTTCATGGGTGAGAGGGGACCCTGACAACAGAATTTCTGGGGGGCATTTTGGTATGCCATGGGGGGCACAGGAAAATTGTGTTCCATGAGTGGAAATCTTTGCACCCATGGAAACATCTAGTTGGGATCCATCCACCACAAGCTGTGATATTTGTGAATACAGCCCCAGTTTTGAAGAGAACTGTGTATTAAGTGAGACCAAATATGGGGAATGTGAAACACCAAAAAACAATGTCACAAGGAAAGCAAAAATTCAGGGAATTAATACCCAAAGAACAGGTGTTCACCCAGTCATTAGTGTTACATATTGCTCTTCAAAAAGTTATTTATGTTAACAACAGGTTTCACATTATCTGCAAAATTAAAAATCAGCAATTTATCTCAAACCAATTACATCTGCTGAAAGGTACACCAGCTTTACAGGAACAAATTGCATTTATATAGCAGTATCCATTATAGAGCAGAATCCATTTTACACAATCTATATAAATAGAAGGTTGAATTAATTTTAACAAATACCAGGAAATTCAGTTCCCAAAAGCCAGAACATCACCTTCATTTAAAAAACTGGTCACCTTATTCTTCTATTCTATGGTCTAATTTAAATGTAATGCTAGGCAGGCAAAAGAAACTTACCTATACTGTACGCTCCCAGCTAGTATCTTGTTTAAATCAGGTCACTTTGCCTGGGTGTGTATTTTTTACATGTCACAGAACTGTCATATCAGCGGGCCCTGTACTGGCATGGAAGAGTGCACATGTAGTGGAGAAGAGCTTTATTTAAATGAGACAATGGATATGTGTAATGCTGCCTAGGTAAGATCTGTATATAATATTTAAGCCAAGTACGAAATCGTGAGATTTAACTGCCAGAATTCTAACATCTACAGAACAAATATGTCTTAAAATTATTGATTTTTTAAATGTGGGATACAAAAATTAAAAAAGGGATATTGTGGGGAAGAGAGAGAAAAAATGCATAAACATAAGCAAGGTAAAACAACCACCTGAAGCACTGAACAAATATGTCTTATCTGCCACAAGCAGCACTCTACCAATGGAGCATTTACTACACCGTTCTAAAGACTTCAGGACATTTAAATTTTCTGAAAAGAGGTAGGCAATTTCTGCCTCACCCCCAACTCGCTGCAACCCACTGACCCTCCCAGTTTCCTCTCCATCATGCAACTTACAGAAGTAACATTTTAAATTCTGGTAAGCCATACAAGTATTACAGAAATCCCCTCTAAATATTCTTGTTATTCAAACATGATATTCAGAAGCAGAATGGTTGCTCTAGATTTATCGTAATAATTGTAATGAAGCACAGGCTCACTCTTCTGTAAGCAATCTCCAGTGCAACACCCAAGGGTGCCATGGTGCCCTCCAATGTGTTTCCCAGTGCCCTCTGGTTATTGGAAATAAATCCAAAGGTTGTGAATGAAACAGAAAGAAAAAACTAGGAAGTATTGTCATTCCCTACCAACTTACTGACTAGCGAAGCGTTGAACTCATTCCAAACAGGTACATCACAGCCATAAACCCTCAGCTTGACAACACACACATACGTTTGTATGTATGGCCTTAGAAAGCTCTCCCTGTGGCTGTGCAGGGAGCAACCTGATACTTTCTTTGAAACTGAAACCCAACAGCATCTGTTTCTCCAAGTAAAAAGCCAACCCCAGCTTTCTTCTACCTCCTTGGTCCATAATGTTTTATTCCAGTTTGCCACACACAAGGTTTGACAATTGAGACATCACACCAAGTTGTAACTAAGGTTCCTTGGCCATGGTCTAATGTGATGCCTGAACTGAGCAAAGAACTCTTATATACAAAAGTATCGCACTACAAGACCTCCATGCATCCTTCCAACTAAAGTACTACAAAGCAATGGTTACAACATAGCATACCGCAACTCAGAATTGGATTTGCTGATATTCTGAACAATGAATTGTATACATATACCAATTATGTATGTTATGTATACATAACCACAACTATTTTTCTATAGGGTTTTTTGTATTTAATTTGTATTATCTCATCATAAGTTATCTTCTGAGAACTAAAGTTAACAGCCTTATTCAGCTCTAAATAATTAAGAGATGAATACAGACTACTCATAAAAATAATCTACGATGAAAACTTTCTCATTGGGGCCAACACTGAATCATGACAATAACATACTCAAGTTCAACTTTTTGTAACCGTGTTTCTCAAAAAGCTATGTTTCATTTTGACTGATTTTCTCTTCCTACATAGAAAAAGATTTTACTTAAAAGCTCATTATGCCATTTACCACAAGTCATAGCAAAAACTTCCCATATATCCACACTGAATGTTCCGTCAAGGCTCATTTTTTGAATTTAAAACCTTAACTGCTTGATAGTTAAGGTCATCAACAAACAAAAAATGACCAATGATGACAGCCAGCCTTGACACCAAGAGACAAGAAACAATGATGGGCTGAAGCATCCTAGATTGATTACTAATAAATACATTTGCCCTAGCTGTGAAAGTATGGTTTTCACAAGATCTTAAAGCAAAATATTCACATTCTGGAGTTATTGCCTGGATTTTGTAGGACATTGTATTCATGTTACAGGTTACAGCCCTCAAGAGAGTCACAGACCCAACTGCCAACTGCTATTCTAAACTGCTGTTTTCCAACCCTATCCCCCAACATTCTGTCAGCTCTCACTGGTTGCTCTTAGGGAGAAGCAGAGCCTACTACCCTGTCCATCACACCCTGTAAGAAGCCTTTGCTGCCTTTTGGAAGGACTTGCTGAATACAGAGCAAGGGTGCCTCACTGCATGAAAACATGAAGCTGCCTTATACTGAATCAGAACCTTGATCCATCAGAGTCAGTATTGTCTACTAAGACTGGCAGCGGCTCTCCAGGGTCGTAGGTAGAGTCTTTCACATCACCTGCTTTAACTGGAGATTAAAGTCCCTTTAACTGGAGATGCTGGGGATGGAACCTAGGACCTTCTGAATGCCAAGCAGATGCTCTACAAACTGAGCCACAGCCCCTTTCCAGATGATGACTTTACCTCAGTCAACAAATGTTTAAATATGAGAAATGGCATTATGCATCTTTAACATTTCCAAAACAAATATCTAGGTTTCTTACATTAGCATCTTGATGGAATAAAAACTAGAATCTTCTACATACCTTTATCTAACTCTATACCACTGATGGACCTAGCACTGGTGTTGGGTTGTAAAAATGCTACTCTACCTGCTCATTAACTTGGTGGTTTTTTCTTGCTACTGTTGAGTAAATGAGGTCTTCCTTAGTTGCTAGAGCTGCTTCAAAGTCACATTACCACAGGTTTACTTGAGGGGTGACCTGACAAAGTGTTGAAATGGCTGAACTGTGCTTTTGCAAATGGTTTCATATTGGAAATGTCTTTTAATTTCAGATATTTTGCTATAATAAGAAACTAAGTGGACTTAACTTAAGAACTCTAGATTCACTTCATGTAAGTGTAATGCTGATCTGAGTAAGATAAGGCTGTCCCATTATTGAAAATACTGATAACCAGATCTTTTTTTTCCCTAAACAAATATATGCTAGCTCCATGACAAATAAAGGACTTGAAAGGTTTATTGCATTCTCAAAGCAGTAACAAATATTTGCACAAGTTAACGTAGTTATTTACTTGAATCATGAATACAGTGCCTCTCTCAAAATAAAGGAAATGGGAGTATATTTCCCTCAATAATTTGCAGCTGTTTGAAATGAAATTCCAAAATCCACAATTCAAGTGCATATCTTTTTTTAGCTGAACTTTTCTCAGCAGTAGAGCCCACCAAAACTGGGAGTGGAGCAGTATACTTTGACCAGGCATACATACCTAGTATTCAACAGAGATAACAATAAGGGATAAGTTTCTATATACTGGATGAACCATTAACTTAGTTTAAGAATGCTCTAACTGCGCTCCAGATATGTAGGAATGAGGGCCATGCAGACAGAAGGGTCTCAATCTAATTGTGCATCAAGACTTGTTCACATTTTAGGCAATAATAGAATTTAAGGTCTGCATAAGAGACCTCTTAGTCGAACCTGAACATTCGTGTTCAAGCTGATTAAAAGGAGGTGATTTGAGAACTAACAGCTAAAATCACATCTGCTTGTTCAGATTGCTAATGATTCCTAATTAACGACACAGCTGAATATTTTGCTCACTGCATAAAAACCAGAAGGGAATCAGTCTTGGCAGCTGAGACAATGCATCTTTCGGGTTGGTAAGCCTAACAATTTAACTACTTTCTACTTTGGTGTGAGTTGTGAACTTATTATCAAATTACAGCAATTAGGACAGCTATTTTATTGGGTCTGAAAGGATTTTAGTGCAATCATTAAAAGGCCAATTTTTTCAAGTGATGGCCAAAATGTAGCTTAAGCTGTACAGGGAGTAATAACTTGGTATTTATGCCATGTGTTGCCCAGAAATATCCTCTGCCATTACAGTGTCTCTGTGTCCCACTACAGTAATGGCTATTGTTACTCTTTATGCTAGATGACCAACAAAAGCACCTACAGCAGCTGCAAAGTACCATGTATGCATCCTCAAAAGAAACCCTTGCTGTTATGCCAGCTGTGCCAATGTGCTTTTCAGGGTCCAGACTGACAGAGGAGCACGAAGGAGAGCTGGTATTGTCAGCCTGGGGGATGGGGCAAATTCAAACCTCTTCTGTCCACTTGGGGGTCTTGCTCCAGTTGGGGATGAGCTGAAGGCAGTCTCCATAGTTAGCTGGAAAAGATTTCAGAGCTACCAAGACCGGAAAGTTAGACTAGCCAGAATTCTTTTACATGGATCACACTACATCGTATGATTGCTTTGTCCAATTCAAGAGACTCTCTTGCTGATATGGCTCTTCATCCTGCACATCCCACCTAGTATCTCTCAGGTCACCAGTTCAAAACTCCACGATAAATTACTACAGACGTGTTTAACCTAATTTTGTAAGGGGGTGAGGCTGTTTCTTCCCCTATGGGAAATGTTATACATTTTACCATATTCAAATAAATGTCCAATTTTTTTCCCTTCCACTGAGAGAGATCACATGCCGGTTGCTATACTCCTCCTTTTGCACAATTTCCCCTTGGGAATTCCCAGCCATTGTCAAAGCAAGCAAGATGAAGGCACAACATGTATAGTATATGAACATGGCCTTATTGTCCCTCATTAACATTCACAGCCCTTTCAAAGAGAGTGAAACAGGACAGTATCACTATCTGACACATGTATGAACTACACAGTGGTTGTTTTTTTAAAAAACTTTCCTTCTTTTCAGTCTAAGAAATCTGGTTCTTCAAGGCTTGAATTAAGATCTTGGCATTAATTTCTCTGTTATGGAAGGTAATGGATATTAAAGTATTCCGTTTGATCTACCACCGTCCAGGACAAAAAGAAATTTTATGTTCTAATTATCCCATCCTTGTAAGTGAAATACATCTAATATACAGTATAAAAACGTTCAGCACATTATGCATCACTGAAAAGAAATCCTGCATTAATTATCTGTGTCACTGTGTATTTCTGATACCTGTTAAAAGAAAAACATATGACTATACGGCTTGTTCAAAAAAGAAGAACAGTTGTGTTGCTGCCTTTTGGTATTTTATTCCAGTGGTCATTTGGGAAATAGAACTACTCTATTTTCACAGAACAGCAAGGAAGCAGACAGGAGGCAGGAAATGGGAATGAGAAAGCTTGAATCACAGGCTGTTCACAGTGAGCTTGCTTCATACTTGCATGCATTCATTTCCCCAAAGCCTCTACGATCTGCAGGCTACGGAATAAAAGCTTTTCATTTTGTAAACATTTTACTGCTTTTCTAGAGTTTATCTATTGTAACAAAAGCAAACACATGCCCCTAGAAATATTAAGCAAGGGATCCCAAAAGCAGTCACCATTTGCTACCATAGCCCTCCAAAAGGACGATGGCAACAAAAGCGGGAGTTCATATCCCCTGCCCAGACACTATAAATGTGTACAGAAATAGCTGTCTGAAGGCATTGAGGTGATATTGTGAAAGCCATTGTTGCCCACTGTATACACTCCCCCCCTTTTTTTGTCATGCCTTGCCTTGGTCTTTGGCCAAACCAGTTTGCAGCATTTCAACTGATACCTGGAAATTAGCCCTAAGCACGCTACCAAGGCTTCTGCAATGGAGGTATGGTTCTTTCAGGCACCTATTGGACCCTGCCTATAACAGATAAAACACTCACTGCAATTCAAATGCCTTAATCAACTTCTGGATGGTTGCTTTGTTTTAACATCTTGGAGGGAATGGTACAGCATAAGTGCAAATGGTACAGGATAAGCTTCATGTTTTAAACAAACAACCATGTCCCCGGAGACGACTACTTGATCCTCCCAGCAAGTTAATAAAAATGTAAAAGTGGCCATCAGTGTAATTAGAGTTGTACATCCCCCTCTATTGTAAAGACACTCATTATTTTCTTATTCTTTCTAAGATACCTAACTGTGATTTTCTTCTTTCTGGTTTGCCTCTCCCAGCTTCATTTTCTTTTATCCCGAATTCTGTTGCCTGTTTATTTTCCCCCCCATATCTCATTTTGCCCATGTTTCTCCTTATACTAGGTGCTAATTTTAACAATTAGCACCTAGTCACTATTATTATTTATTTACATTATATTATATTATATTATTATTTATAATCAGAAATTACCTACTCCTGTCTCATGCTTATACAAACATTAAGCTACTGATACCGGGCAATGGCTGCTGCCACACAAGCATTAAAAGGGAGGTAACTTTGGTGCTATATTGGTCTGTGTATTAATTTTGATCAGCGTCATAAAGCAACCCAATGATATCTAAGTGACTGTCTTCTGCTTCTTTAACACTTATTATATTGTATTGTATTTTATTTTTATTTCAGTCTGCTAATAGGTCAGATACTGATCAATTTCTCTAGCCAACCACTGTCTTCTGCAAAATGGTACAGCTCTAATACATTTGTTAAATTTCCTCTTGTACCACTATGTTCTCAAATTAGCTCTAGAACACTTTGGGTATGATGTTATGATCCCCTAATTTTGCAGTCTTCCTTTTCTCATTAAAGGCATGATGTTGTAAAATCAGATTTATGTTTATTTTCTTAAAGGCATGTATTTATGTCTTCCTTTTTGTTTGGAATAGTTCCTTGGTTTGTTCTTATTTTACTTAAGACTATAACAGTTAAAATAGTTTGAGAACCAGTGAGGTGTAGTGGTTAAAGTGTCACACTAGGATCTGGGAAATACAGTTTTGAATCGTGCCAGTCACATACTCTCAGCCTCAACCCTGGCAAGTATTTGGAAGTGAGACCTCCAAAGAAAACCAGGGTCATAACATGGAGGCAGGCAATGACATACCACCTCCAAACATCTCTTGCCTTGAATGCCCTATGGGGTCGTCATAAGTCAGCTGTGACTTGATGGCGAAAAAAACAATACAGTTAGGAAATCTAACATTTGCTGTTTTACTACTTGCACATCCCTAAAGAGCAAAAAATGTTCAATAAGGGTTACACAGATCTTGTCAGCTCTGCTCCTATATATATTGACCAGGTATCTCTACCCAACAAAACAACCGAAGCACAGTTAGGACAGCTGAGAAACAAGTGTGAAAACCGATTAGCCTGTGCCTGTCTTACATCTGTCATGTTGCATGTGAATGTTCTTGTTCATGATAAGGGTAACCCGAGTTCTCTCTCTGATGTTTTGAAGGAATAAAAATAAAATGCAGCCTCCTGTAAGGCTTCTGCCTAAGAAATGGCCTTCCAAGCAGACAATGGGAATTAGCTTTATAGTAGGAATAGGTTACAATTCACAAGCATTAATTTCTCATTATACAGATTTTAAAGCACTACAGAAGATTTACAGTAACATAGCTATTTTAGTCCAAGTATTTAAAAATTCCCTCTGATGGCTTTCAAGCAAAAACACTGCAAAGTAACTGTCCAAAGCCATTGCTCTAAGTGTGATACATCAAAATTAATCTGGCACCTGTGTAAGATTTGGCAGTCATACTCAATAAACTGTTTCAGCCATGATGTGCCAGTGACTGACAATTCTACCACAGTGCACTGGGCATAAAGCTTTCCACGCTTCATTACTGTGCTTCACCAGTCAATATACACTGTTTGCAAGCAGTGTGCTGTCACTCACCTAATCACTCATTACAAGATTAGTGTAATTGCAAAACCACCTTCTGGAACCACTGCAGACAATTTATTTGCATGTAGAACACTTTAAAAAGTAGGAATTCTTCAATAATTGGGAGCATCTCTGGCTAAACTGACTTGACTACATAACATATTCTAAGGCAAACATGAAAGAAACGGAAACAAAATATATCCACCAAGGGAAAACTCATTTAGATTAGGTGTTGGCAAGTAAGCATTAACCACCGAAATTACAGTGTAACCATGAAGACTTAAACTGGTGCACCACTGCGTTGAACCTCCCCTCCCCCCCACACAGAGAGAGAGAGAGATTATCAATGCATGCATGAATACCTCATCTTGCCAACGATTATCAAAAACTTGAGAGCCACTGGAGAGAACAAGTGCCTCTTGATTAACTGTCTATTGAAATTCTACATATAGCAGCCCTGAGATACAAAATGTATCCTATCTGGGTAACTCATTTGTACTGTGCTACATTTAACAAGGTTGTACATAAGCTTTTGAAAGAATGCAAATCATTTTATTTTGTGTATCACCTAGGAAATTAAGTGCTGCCTTCTCCTTTATCTTGTTAGCAGAAGTCATTACGTCTCTTTTCATAAGCCAAGATAAATTTAACACAAATTCATGGCTTCTTAGAAAAAACATATAGGATCAAATAATGCTTAAATGCATTTAATTTTCCCAGTTCTCCGAACTGTATGCAACAACTCTGTGCTTACTGATAAGCATGTCAGCTCTTCTTTCCTCGTACTATAATAGTTGTTTCTCAGGGGCATTGTTTCTGTTTTTCACTGCCACCTCATTAGGGCAGGTAATTTTTATTGGTTTGGCATTTTTGTTCCTTGACTGTAAGCCTTGTTAACCCCTTGGAAAATACAATATTTTGCATTGCGTATTTATGTGTATTAACCAGAAAAGTTACCCACATGCACCTGATATCACTTTTTTATGCTCATACGTTTCCTGCAAGTGCAAGCATGTTACTGGCTAGAGGATGTAGAAAACAGGAAGAGACACATCTTTAAGCAAAAGAAATACCTTTACAGCCCATTCCTGAGCTGAGGCGTATGGGGACGGCGGGGAAGAGTCGCAGCGGTGCCTCTTCCTAAGCCGATCCCTGTATGCCGTTAAACAAAAAAAAGCCGTTTTGCGCCTTTTTTTTGTTTAACCGGGGCCTTTCGCCCCATAGGGAATAGCGAGGCTGCACCTGCTAAAAAGCAGGTGCAGCACTGCCATTCCCAGCGCCAACGCAAGTGGCCGAAAGGGGATAGGGAGCTGCCTAACTGGCGGCTCCTTCCCCCAGCCTGCCCCCGGCACCGCCGTGGCCTCTCCACGCCATTGCCGACGTCATGAAGAGGCCGCGCCAGTGGAGGGGGGAAGCGCGGTCCGCCACTGGGACTGGCCTTGCAGCCGGCGTGAATGCATGTAATCACGTGATTACATGCATTTACGCTGGTGGCCAGGTCACACCGCCTCCTATTGACTTTCAGCTCCATTCTCAGGAATGGGCTGTTAGAGTATCAATTAACACTCTTTCAAATCAAAAAGACATTTTCCCCAAAAAAGAACATACTTTTGAAGGTCAAAGAATGGGAAACCTAAGCAATTGTTCTCATTAAATCCTATGTTCTAAACTACGTCTTAACTTTGATATTACAATCTATTTTCAATAGCTGAAGTGCGAGGGAGGGGGGTTGTGTTTGTTCATTATGACGACAGCATTTAACAGTTACATTGGCAATTTTTATCCTCTGTTAGCAAAAAACCAAGGTTTTCATATGCAAAGGCCAGCAGATGAACATACACCAATTGACTACATACTGATTATTCCAACTTGCACCTATCCTTCTTTTAGTAGAAGATATCATGGCACTTTATCAAAAGAAGAATGAACAAAGGGAACAGAAACACATCAGTGAAGCTGTACGCATGAGGCAAGTTAGCTAAGGCAACAGTATAGAATAAAATGTGAAGTTGAAAACCAACTAGACAGAAAGATAAATTTAATTGTGTTTCTTAGATATGAAGCTGCGAAAGAATCAGATGCATGACTGCAATATTTTACTCTTGGCTTATCTAAATTACATTCTCTTAATATTTAGTATATCCTGTACAGTAATCCACACAATAACAAAGACCATGCGAAGCAAATGCAAATTTAGGCACAATGCTTTGTTTTCAGAATATGCCATCAGCATTTCCAATTAAAAAATAAAAGTGTAAACAAATAATTATGTATACTAATGGTACACAAGAACATGAAGTACAATTCCAAGAAAGCAATGAAAGGGCACAATTGTATCAATATAACCAACTAAAGCCTTTAATGCACAGTTATTTTCAATCACCCAAACATCGGTTGTATTAGATTTATGTTTAATTTTTTTCCCCGTCAAGTCGCAACTGACTTATGGCAAGAGAAATACACAGGTGGTTTGCTATTCCCTGCCTCTATATAGCGACCTTGGTATTCCCCCATCCAAATACTAACCAGGGCAGACCTTCCTTAGCTTCCAAGATTGGGCTAGCCTGGAATATCCAGGTCAGGGCTGTATTAGAATAAGATGTCTCAAATGGAGCTCCTGCTCTTGGCCCTTGCTACTGTCACAGTCCACCTGGACCTAACCCACTCTAGCCATCTGGAAGTGATAAGGAATTTGCAGAATGAGCAAGCAAATCTAATAAAACAACCTGAACGCCAAGTGTGATTATTAATCCAAGTTGTTACTGTATTTCAGATGTATCCTTAATTCACAATGTTTGATTAATCAGTGGCTGACATGTGCTGGCAGAAAGAAGGCAGTCTCTTGTAACCTAAAAAGTACATTGTAACATGATCATTCACCAGGAGATGATTTATGGTTCAGAATTGAAGGAGACACGGTAATTATAAATTAACAGCTCTCTACACACAACCCCTTCACATATTGACTGAACATGCAGAGAGGGAGAACAGGCACAGATACATTCCCCCCACCCCACCCTGACTCACAAGAATGGCACCTACACAGGGAGGCAGTGTCTACACATAAAACTACAGCTCGTGATGATTGGCAAAGTTTGGAAAGAAGAGTCCCCAATCATGGCTGTGTGGCTGCTGCCTCCCTGCATGAGTGCTGTGCTCACAAGCTGGCAATCACATGGAGGCGGAGCTAGCATGCTTATGTCCACTCTCCAATATATACTGCCTTGGGTCCCTATTGGAGACAAAAGCAGGTAAAAATGTCTAAAATCAATAAATTGAATCAATTGGTGGGCTTTTCTGCCATGATACTGACAGAAGTTGTAACTCCAAAATACTGTTTCTCAGAAGTCACCAGGGGTAAAAAATGGGAAAGCAGTAATCTTTAATATGTGTGTAAGGTTTCCAAATGCTGAACAGGTATTCAGCAACTCCAAGGATTCTAAAATCAGAGTAAGACTAACACTACCGGAAAACACGAAAACCAACATCAACAGAATCCTTACCTGGGGACCTCTGAATACCAACAGTCCCAAGAGGAGATTAATTACAGAATCAAGGGATGAAGATAAAAATATTAAGTATGTTAATTTTACAGATATTTCTCCTACATAAGAAGCTTGATTGATAGATGCAGCGGATCCCACTGAAGGGGATCCGGGTTTGCGGACCCGCGGGGGGGAGGAGCGGGGGGAACAGGGGGGGTGGACCCCACTCACCGGCAGCCGCGGCCGATTCAGGCGGCGGTGCCAGGCCAGGCAGCGAGGCGACGGCATAGGTGGCCCAGGGGGCCCCGGCCGGCCCCCTACGGAGGGAGGGGCGGGCCCGGGTTCCACGTGCAATTGCCGGGACAATGGCGGCTGCCAGCTCCTGGCTGCCCCCGTGGCCGCCCCCTTACGGCATTTGGCGGGCCCTGACGGGGGTCACGGGACCCTCCCCGGTCCAATGGGGTCTGTTCTGGCCCGCATGCTGGGGGGATAAATGCGGCCCCGCCCCTGGCCGCAGCCATTCTTTTCCTTCCACGCCGCTTGTGCGGGAGACTCCCGGAGAGGTATGGTGGGCATCTCCGGTCGCCTCTTGTGGCAGTTTGGGCATGGGGCCGGATCCAGTTTGGGGGAAAGATGGCCTGCGTGCCCCGCTTCCCATTCTGGGGACCCTAATAAGGGGTTTTGGGGGGAGGCCAGGAATGGTTAAGCCTGCCTCGGGGGCTGCGGTTTGGCCTCCTCCCAAGTGGCAGTGGACCACACAGTTGGCTGCCGCCCACGTGGGTCCCGGCATACTGCCATCTCAGGCTGCGCCCAGCAGGCGGGTTGGGCGCAGGGTGTGATCAGCTGACAGTCAGGTCAGCTGATCCCTGGATCCCACCCCTCATGCTTGCCAATGCCTAACGCTGTAATCAATAAAGTTGTGGCCTGTTTACTCCAGCTATTGCGTACTAGTCATTCTTGGGTAAGATCACACCTTTCGGTCACCAGGGTATGGGCGGCCCCTGGGGTAGCCGTGGCCCCCTCCTTCCCCCCCCCCCGTTCCATTCCCCCATAAGGCTGGGCTGCAAATGCTTTCACTTATAGTCCTGGGGGAGGCATGACATTGGTGGTTTAAAAGAAACTTCATTTTGTTTAAAATTATATATAATATATATAATTTTAATTTGCATTTTTTAAAAAGATAGTTTTAGAACCTTCCTATGTTTGTATTATTGGAATCATTATGTATATAATCATTATTTTCAGTCATTTTGTAATCCACCTTGAAGCCTGTATGGCAGAAAGATAGCTTAGAATTTGCATAAATCAAATTCTCTTTTTATAGTTAAAACAATATAGGGCATTGATTAAACACTAAAAATGCCTTTTTCCCCTCTAGAGTCATAGTAGCATTTTGGAGAAACTACAGATTGCTGCCACAATAAAATGCTTTATATAATCCAATCCCTATAGTCAAGCCTTTTTGTGATCCATTTCCCCCCCGACAACTACTGCCAGAGGCACTAAATTACAAGGGGGACAGTGGACAGCCTTGTTTTAGACTCTGAATGGCACATAAGCCATGGATGCATGGAAATTACACATTTCGGATGCCAGTGGTTTAAAGCGGTCACAATTTTTCAAAGTAAGATTAAGACCCTTGGCTTCATCTAGCTATGCAGCTAGGAAACCAGGAAACAAATCCTTCACCCTGCATATTACATGGAACAAATCCTAGCCCTTCAGCAAAGCGTAATAACTCTTGTTCAGAGCTTCAGAATGCATCTAAAATGTTTATACCAAGCAGCGGACATACTTTCCACAGTGATATTATCACAATTATAACCTTGCGTTTGTAGCAAATGTTTATTTTTCCATATACTTCTTGAGGTAAAATCAGACCAGTATCACTTTTTGATACATACTGTAATTTATTTTTTTTAGGTGGAGGGGGGAAATATCGCTGCTGTACCTCTTACATATTGTAGACTACTAAGGAGAGATGCTCACCACTGCATTTCCCATAGTGCTTTAAAGTAATTCTGCATCTTTTCAGAAGCATCTAGAAGAAGAAGAGTTGTTTTTTATACCACAATTTTCTCTACCATGAGGAGTTTCAAACTGGCTTACAACCACCTTTCACTCTCCACAACAGATACCTTGTGAGGTAGGTGGGGTTGAGAAAGTTCTGAGAGAACTGTGACTGGCCCAAGGTCACCCAAAAAGCTTCATGTGTAAGAGTGGGGAAACAAACCCGGTTCTCCACATTAGAGTCCACCGCTCTTAACCACTGGCTACACTGATGCATTGTGTTATATCAAATATAAAGGTAGTTAAATAGGTTTTCTTTAAACTAACTGATGCACTTAGTTTGCTCTTATACTTCCAGAAGTACTGTGTTTTACCCAATAAAAAGCACAAGTAATCAGTTTCGTTTTGCCTTGCATCCCACTTTAAATAGTATGCAAGCTGAGGTTAACTTGCATTCTAACACACCCATCCCTATTGGCAAAAAAGGCTTATTGCATGGGAGAGCTCAGATCTTCATCAAATATCTCTTGTCTGTATCAGCTAATCAAGACATCCAACAAAAACCCCAGAGATTACCCTGGAAGGGGCCACAGCGAACAGAACAATCAGTTTGGGGAATGATGGATTATTTGTCAGTATGTAACAAAAGCAACTTTATAGCCCACCTCGACAGCTTCTGTATAGACCACACAGAGAGAAGAGCAGAGTCTCAAACAGCATGGAAACCATTAAAAAAATACAACCACCCACCCAACTTTGGTACAGAATAAATTATAGGTAATGGCTCTTCTTGAATATACTAAAAGGTATATTGCAGTTGGATATATCATTTAGTGGAACCACAAAATAATTAAGGTCTCAAGGACTTGTATAAATGCAATTGGATTTTTGATGGTGGTACCTCCTCCAACATGCCATCAAGTACAATTGCAACTGTTCCGAATTTCCAAAGCTGTCTCCAAGACGGTTTGAGACTGTGAGCACTGCTACTCCATGAACAATCCTAAAGCCCAGCTGGTCAAACAGAGATAGTGGAACTATCTTCTAGATTTTGATGTATAACTTTCTCATAATTCTATGTTTTAAAGATTTTAGACCAACTTACACTCTGAGCACAAATGAAAACACTTGAAATCTAAAATTTGGATTTCGTATAGTATATGCTACCTAGAAAAACTTCACCATTGAGTGATAATGTCTTCTACTCATTTTCTTGTCAAACTTTGCCTTTCTTGAGTTAATATTTTATTTAGACAATGTACTGTCAGTGATGGAATTGTCCTATTTATTTATTTGTTTGCTTTATTATTATAGTCTGTCCCCTGGTTCTCAGCAGCTTACAAAAATAGGTGATATTTGCTTTAAAGAAAAAAAGTCTGAACAAAATTTTTCCTGTGCTGGTGTTATTGCCAAGGGGCAAGTCCTTCCCCACACCTCTGCAACCACAGAGCAACTTATGACAGAAGAGGTTGCAAGTACTTTCACTTTCAGGTATGTATAAATACAAGTAATATAGAAATGCCCTGAGGAGAGATTCCTATAAAGAATAATCCTAGACATTATTGGCGGGAGAGAATGAAGAAGAATGTCCCAGCTGACATCATCTTCCAATACAGGATGCAGCTTAACATTTAATAGCGTACATCAGTTGGAAAAATGTAAGTATAGAGGACACTTGTGTCAATGGAATTTCAGAGTATACACATTCAAAGGCAAAACTCTTAAATGCAAAGTGAAGCATTTGATTAGTTTATATGCCAAAAAGGAAGGAAATGCACTACAAAGCAAATCCCACAAGAAGCAAAAAAGTACACGATACCCCCAAAATACCTGGTCTTCATGGCATATGCTTGACTTTAAGGTAACAACCAACGTTTTTAACAAAACCGAGAGGACGACCACTTAAATCTCTTAGGAAAAATTTGAAGGCCTGAAAAAAATGGGAAGCATTTTTGGAAAAATACGACTTTTCCTGGTTTTCCCTGAGGGGTTTACCCCTCAATTTTTCAAATCAAAAACTTGGGAATTTTTTTGAGAATCACTAAAAAAATCTATGAAATATCTTCACTTTTACAATGAATAGAATGCTTCTGAAAGGAAGGTTCTTCTCACTCAAAATGTATAGCATGGAAAGGTGAGGCCTTGTTAAATTTTTCCAATGGAAAAAACTGGGAAATTTGAGGGAACCCTGAAAAAACTATGATTTCTGTTTTCTTGTTGGAAAGAATGAAATGAAATACAAGATTTTACTCAAAGTGTGCAGTATGAACAGTTTATGTAAGACAATTCACAGCATTAGACAAGGATAACTCCTGTTATAGACATATACATTTTCAAGATTTTTGTTTGTTTAAATGCAGTGTTTTTTTTCTTTTAGAAAAGTGCAAGTGCTCATATATAAGATTATACCAATTCCCCCCTCAGGACTTGGGAGAGCCCCCCCCCCAAAGGTGCAGGTACTCAGTACTGGTGAGTACTGCCACACTCACACACACAAAAAAGCCCTGTCTAAATGTAAATAATTTTGGCAACAATATATGTGTTTAATGATAATACATTAAAGAGTTCAGTGTTTTCAATGTTATAATATTTAACTTAATATCCAGACAAGCTTGTTTTTGTATGTATTGTGACTATATTTCTGTCCAAATAATAACTTTCTTCTGTTAACTACAGTATGTTTTCGACCTTCACCTTTATTTTTTGCTACCCGTCAATTGGCATAAATTAAGATATACATGCTATGGTACCATAGGGTGCAGTTTGCCACACTTTCAAATATTAGCCTTTCGACATAATTCTGCACTTTTCAATTCTCTGCCTATCAACATATTGTAAACTACTTTGAATCATAAGGAAAGGCGGGGTATAAATGTTTTAATAAATAAAATATTGGTAAGGATTATGGAACCTAATAGCTGGAGAATTAGCTCCAAAGCATTGTAACATCAAATTCATATGTTACCTATGATGTTGCTTCTTAGCTCCCAGAGTAAACATTGCCAAACACTTAATTTGTAAAGTTAATTGATACCAACCTTTTGTGATTCCTCCCTCCCCTTCCCCTCCCTCTCTATCTATAGCTCTAATGTACTTGCAAAATTTGTTCTAAGTCAAAGAAAAAAAGATTCTGTAAATCATCCACTTTGTCATTCATGTCATTTAGTGACCTTCCATACAAAATATATGTTTATATCTCCAGTTTGGTATATTTAGAACTGAGAACTCAGTAACTGGCACTCAGCTGCCTAGGCTAACAGACTCTCCCCACTTTGTACTGTGTATCAGGTAACTTTTTTTAAATTGGGAAGGAGACTGAATTCACAAACTGGAAAGAATAATTGTCATTAAAATATATACTGCAGGCAAGTTTCTAAATATACAAATCCAAATGAACTTCAGCCATCCTTAAATCATAGGCCATGAAAAAGAGGCTTGAAATATACCCACAGAAAAACACAGACATTTCAGATCACAGGAAGCTAGAAAAATGCTTTATTAGAAACAACTTCCAGAAATATATTCTGTAAACAGGTAAATATGCACCTACACTTCCAGCAAGGCTGCAATATAGGATTATATAAAAGAGCTCATGGTGTGGTTTTAACAGGTTTGGCCTTAATTTTTTAATGAACTGATTAACTACCAGTTTTAATTATTTTAATTACTTTTTAAAACTGTTTAAATTAATATTAATGATTGTATTTTACTTCTTCATTGCTTTTACCTGCTTAGGATCCTGACTGTGTCAGGCAAAAAGCTAAGTATACAAATGAAATAAGGTTCACAATGGTTAGATCACACTTTTCGAAGAATGGCTGTAGCTGGCTATGAGTCATGCCACAGAGGACACCTGGTCCTCCAGTAGGGTTGCCAGGTCCCTCTTCGCCACCAGCGGGAGTTTTTTGGGGTGAAGCCTGAGGAGGGCAGGGTCTGGGGAGGGGAGGGACTTCAATGCCATAGAGTCCAATTGCCAAAGCGACCATTTTCTCCAGGTGAATTGATCTCTATCGGCTGGAGATTTGTTGTAACAGCCAGAGATTTCCAGCTATTACCTGGAGGTTGGCAACCCTATCCTCCAGCCATAAGGCCAAGATCCAGGCAGCACCACAAGCTGCAAACCTACTACTTCAGAGGGAGTACAACCCCCTCCAGGACAGTTTGACTCCTCAAGCAGCTATTGTCATTAATCAACAGCACATCAGCCTTCTCTGGATTGAGCTTCGGTTTATTGGCTCTCATTCATCCTAACAGTCTTCAGGCACTCATTCAGGACATCCACAGACCTAGCCAACTCAGCTTTTAAAGAGAAATAGAACGGGGAGTACCATCAACATATTGCCAGCACCTCACTCCAAATCATATAGATGTTAAATAGCATGGGGAATGATATGGAAATTTTACTAAAATAAGAGATCACAGCGGAGCAATAGTTCCTCCCAGGTATATATATATATAAAAAACCAACCACCCCACTATTTGTTCTTCATGATGACAAGCATACCTGTGTTATTCATCAGACAATGTAAAGTAGCCGTGCCTAGTTTACACTTTTCTGTCATTTTTTTCCTGGAGTACAGCATTTTTTGAGTCCTCTAGGGAGATATCAAACACAGAGATCTTGTGTGGATATTTAATGGGGGAGACAAAAATATATGAAAAGGTCCCAGAAAGCCAGTCAACAAGGCATTTCCTATTATGTTTGGCATATCCTCCCTGGAAACCTGGGTGCCTGAAAGGAAGGAGGATGACTTGTCTCCAGGAGCTACCCAATCCCTTTGCTGAATCCCCAAAACAGGAAGCTAGCTTCACCATATTCCTCCATAAGCCCATGTTCAACAAGCCACCTATAATTAAGCTAGAACATAGCTACTTTCCAAATTCTTTGTTTCAAACAAAAAATCATTTGTTGCAGTTCTCATTGATTTTGCTATACAACAAGCAAGTTTTCCTATATTTCTTAATACAAACAACAGATCACAAGCATTTCCCTAATTTCTTGCATGAACTATTTCTTTTATTTACAGTATTTATACTGTCTTTCAACAACATTTCTCAAAGCTGTTCCTATTGCTATTGTGGCAAAATATCTGGTAAAATTTAGATTTACATTTCCTTTGATATTAATATAAATCAATAATGTTGTTACTGCCTGAAAGAAGTGTCATTGCTAAAGATGGAATATAAAATGGAACATTGTTTCAAAGAAAGCTTCTTATCTAAAAGCATCTGAATGAAGAGAGATTTCAAATCAAAGACATGCTGAAAAATTCTAGGCCGGTTATCTTTTGTTGTACTTTAAAGTATACACTGCATGTTGATTAGAGAGAACATGATGGACAAGTCTGCAAACACCCTGAGATATTTTCCCCCTGCAAACCTGGGACTTTATGCCCCTTGATAGAGGATAACTTGTGGGGAACAAGCCTGGTGGTGATCACTGGAGACTTACCTCCCACACAACTGGGCCCTGGCTCAGTGGCCAGACTTTTCCAAGGGAGAGGCTGCCAGGGGAAGGGAAAGAATGACAAGCTGAAGACCGGTGTGTGTGTGTGGTGGGGGGGAAATAAAGGTTTGCCTGGTGGGTGGGAAAGAGAAGGAAGCAGGAAAAGGGGAGAGGCTATGGGGGCTTTCAGGAAAAAGAATAAATAGTCAGGGAAGGGAAAACTCACAAGTCCTTGCAGATTCCCCACTTGTATGTTGGGGGGAGGGGTATTTAAAAACTCAAATGAATTCACAACTTTAACCTCAAACATTCTGAGGTTAAATCACTGCAAAATAATTTTTAAAATCTAGAAAATAAATCCCAAACATCTTAGCCTCAGAATCTCAGATTCATTTGGATGGCCAAACCAGATGCGATATCGAAAAGGGTAAAGCACCTGTGCAAGCACCCGTCATTACTGACCCACGGGGTGATGTCACATCCCGATGTTTACTAGGGAGACTATGTTGACAGGGTGGTTTGCCATTGCCTTCCCCAGTCGTCTACGCTTTACCCCCAGCAAGTTGGGTATGCAAAGCAGTTCATGAATATGTCATATTGTTTGGTATTTTTAGGCTTAACCAGATGAGAGCCATGATACAGTAAGAGAGGTCCTGCACTATTTTATTTACTTCAAATGATGCCCAGGAGCCCCACAAAAAGAAACACAGGAATGAATAAGCTACCTGTATATTTCCAACTTAGAGTAGATACCAAGTCTGTGGAGGTCAACAGAGTTTAGGAAAATGACACATGAATCAAGGGCTACGCCTCTCTTGCCAACCCTGAATTTTTGATCTGGATTGAAGCCCACACAGATACTATTAAGCCTTAACAAATAGAGGCAGAAAACCTGTGTCTGGCTGTATCACTTCAGACTGCTCATGACTGGATACTTTTCCATACAAAAATTCTTTCCACATAGAACAAACAAGCACATTAGCTTTCCCTACATATACCCCTTCTCCTTGTCATCTATGTGAAGGGAACATTTTGTATGGAAGATTCACACAATCCCCCCTATCCCGAGTTTGAAATCATACAGTCCAAACACAGTTTTATCCCTCAATGAAAACTAGGCCTTAGTTTTAGGTTACAAAATAGCAGAAGTGGGTATCATCCAAAATATAAACCTATTACCAGGAGTTTTTCAAAATTAAACAGCAGCATATTGTTCAAACCCCCAGAACACCACAAATTATCTCTTTACCTGCCTGCAAATCAAATTGTAATCTGAACTAATTAAAACCTCTAAACCTAATGCCCAGATCAAGAGGAGAATTTTCACCAGAGCATTCTCATTAACCTGTCTCTAATACTTGCAATCGACTTTGCATGGTGTAGAATTAATCCTCTAAAGCTGGAAAAACCCCTTGCAGTTATTTATGACACTGCATCTTGGTCTTAAGCAGAAAGTAATTTCCTAATTGCAGAAAATTAGCTATGTCTTGCTTCTTGGCCACAAATATTCTCATAACTTGTGGGTTACGCATTACATCATTAGCCACTTTCAGAGCAGACATTTAATTGGAGTTTCTGGCAATCCATCTCCAGCTGTGCTCTCAAACCCTAATGATTTATGTCTTCTGATGAAATATATGTAATGACTTCTATGTGCCCTGTGAAAACATTAGCATTAACTCTGTGGCTGTAGCTATTTGAATAGGCTTTTATCCCTTTCCAGTAACTACTCTAGATACAGATTGATTTAAAGATGTGCTGTATTCTAGAGTTATTACACTGCTTCACCAAAGGAGATGCAACAGTTGAAAAGCTATATCCAAGAACTTATGTATCACAAACAATCCTGACTCTCCATGTATCACTTTCCTACTATAGTGCTTCATTACAACAGCACCAGGATCACCAAAAGCTTATACAACTTAAATTACATTTATTTTACTCTTACTTTCCAGAATGATTCTGTTGATTTGATAAATCCCCGCAGGTGGACACTTAAAGACCAATATATATTTATCTTAGTTTCATTAAACCAAAACATGTCATGAAGGTTACATTCTTGTTTGCAATGCGAGCTTTCTTTCAGTTTAAATGCTGCCAATTCAATGGTGCTGCTTAAGAACACCGGCATTTTTTGTCAGTGAGATTAGAGGCAAAAAGTTCTGCCAAGCTTTAGTAGTTTTTCTAATGCAAGTTAATAATAAATCTTTCTTACCGTTTCGCAACCAAACTTCTGAGCTAAGAATGTGGCATGCCAATATATAGAGTTTAGGATGAGTAATTATACTTTCCCATTGATTGGAAATTCAATGAAGGTTTACAATAACCTGATATTTTGTTTCCTATAATATTGACTTGGGCATTTCAGCCAAATAGAAATTACTCATTACTACCCACATTTTTCATGGCATATACTGCCTCACCCAATTTGCTATTATACAGATTATTTTCAGAGACTAACACTAATAGGAAGAAATTCAATATTTTCTACTTAGAACCCATCTCCTAAGAGTCTAAGTGAAGCCTAAGTAAATACATTTATAGTGAAAAGCTTTTACTGTTCAGAAAACCTGAAGTACAGAAGAATGCTCTTCTAAAGTAGCGGAAGCAAAGGTATTCATATACTGTTTTCTTAAGTTGATAGAACGAATACCAGTGATTTTTCTCTCTATATCAATTCTGGCACTTTGGGCAGGGCAACAGTGATGCAGTATAAAAAATAATAAAAGCAGAATGCTAAGATAATTTTTTTTAAATACTATTGGTACACCATGACATGAGGTTTCGCCAACATCTACTTATTAATTATCTTGTTACGGTCTGATTAGTTCAGCTGGCACATGTTTGGGAATTGCTTCCACATACATTTATCTACTATCCTTCAACTCCACACTTTTAGCAACAGCTGAGCACGCAAATCGGATTCACAGGACAGATAACTTTGGCCACCAACTACAAGCAATACTAACACTGGTAGAAGGAAAGCCAGTAGAAGGTGTTGCCACAACAAACAAAACACCTGGGCAATTAATTTAATAGGAAAGAGATTATCATTGCCACTACTAAAGAATATAGTGAAAAGATGATGCTCATTAAATAAATTCCTATTAGCTCAACGATCTATGGCTTCTCATGTTTTTCTAATGTTTTTAAAGACTAGAATCTCTCTAGTCTGTTTTGTATGTACATATTCTTAATCCCAAGAGGCAGCTATAATGTCAGACTTTTTAATCCACTAAAAATCTTTCTAAAAATGAAAATAGATTTTTTTAACCTTCCCAATAGCTAGGTCTCTATTATCCCCATGTTACAGATGGAGACATGAAAGTGAGGGAAACTGTCCAATGCCACCTCATCTTAATAAACCAAGTGCTGGTTGCATACAATCCAACTGCTGGCAGAACACCCACCACCCCTATGGTATTTACCCAAACATGCCTGCTAAAACCACTCAAATTTCATAAGAACATAAGAAAGGCCCTGCTGGATCAGACCAAAGCCCATCAAGTCCAGCAGTCTGTTCACACAGTGGCCAACCAGGTGCCTCTAGGAAGACACAAACAAGACGACTGCAGCAGCACCATCCTGCCTGTGTTCCACCACACCCAAAATAATAGGCATGCTTCTCTGATACTAGAGAGAATAGGTATGCATCATGACTAGTATCCATTCTAACCATGAATACCCCTTTCCTCCATGAATATGTCCACTCCCCTCTTAAAGCCCTCCAAGCTGGCAGCCATCACCACATCCTGGGGCAGGGAGTTCCACAATTTAACTATGCATTGTGTGAAAAAATACTTCCTTTTATCTGTTTTGAATCTCTCACCCTCCAGCTTCAGCAGATGACCCCATGTTCTAGTATTATGGAAGAGGGAGAAAAACTTCTCCCTGTCCACTCTCTCCAAATTTCAAATGGGCATTGGTTGCTTACAGACAGCCTGAAATGGCTGCTTTCTGACCACAAAATATTCAAGTGAACCCTTGAAGCAAACCCTAGGGCCATTATCCATACGCTGGGTACCCAAGGTTGGGTGGGATAAATAAAATAAACTGATAGTGAAAATATAATTTATTTAAGGCACTATGTCAAGATAAAAAATAATTTAAAAAAATAGTTAAAACAGCACAATGGCATTTTATAATGTTGATATACTGTCCTTCAGTGTTGACACAGAGACACTGTCCTTCAGTGTTACTCCTCTGAAGATGCCTGCCACAGCTGCTGGCGAAATATCAGGAAAGAAAATACCAAGACCACGGTCACACAGCCCGGATAACCTACAAGAACCAATGAACTCTGACAGTGAAAGCCTTCGACAACATTTTAAATGTTGATATACTTCTATTTCAGCCTATTTGGCCTTCCTCAGATGTCAATTGAAACCCATGTAAAACCTACACACATATTTACTGATATACAATTATATATCATACCTATCTTTGGTATGATATATAATTGTCTGTATATCAGTCAAAGATAGGACATTTTGGAGGACTTTCATTCATAGGGTCGCCATGAGTCAGAAGCGACTTGACGGCACTTAACACACACATATATATATATCATACCAGGCATGTATATAGGTTGTATAGTATATTTCCAATTATACCAACATCTGATTAGATTGTCTACAAGTTGTTATACTGGGCTGTATATGTCTCCCATATAAAATGTGTGGGCAATTATCAACCTGGTAAAACAGTGTTTTAACAAATTTACAAATGATAACAAATTTACAAATACATTAAAAATGGCAACATCAGGAAAACCAGTGAAGGAGGGTTTTACTCTTCCAGAATATATTATGTCCAGACTTACACTATCTATATTTAATTAGAATATAAATGTCTGAGCTGGATTTAAAAAAAATGGGGTACTGCTTAAACCAAAATTAAGAACAGTTCTTTCATTGCTGAAATTAACATCACAATTCTAAGGAGAGTTACTTCAATTTAAACCCATTCATTTCAATGGGCTTAGACTGGAGTAACTATGTATACAACTGCACTGTAAGTCATCCTGGTCTTCACATTCTCATCCATCCCATACAGTGTTAGTGCTATCTTTCCAAGAATGCATAATAAACACTTTCAGGGTGAGTACACACTATATCCTCCCACTAGATTGCTAACCTTCAAGTGGGGCCTGGAGTTCCCCTGGAATTACAAGTGATCTCCAGAATACAGCAATCAGTTCCCATGGAGGAAATGGCAGCTCCAGAAGAAATTACATGCCTGCTAAGCTTCCTCCAAACTCTGCCATCTCTATGTAAGTCCCCCCCTCCAAATCTCCAGGCATTTCTTAAACATTAGTTTACAATCCTATCTCCAATGATAGCGGCAATGGGTATAGCTGCCTCTCACTGGATCATGAATTCATCATTGTTCTACGTTCATCCATCATAAGATTCCATTTAATTTCCAACTCCTGCAGCTACATAGTTCAGATGAAAACATTTAAAGGCTGGGGACAAAGGGAAGCAATTAGGGAGAAGATTTCACTGCGTTACCCCTTAATGTGTGGGGTTCCACAATTCTCTCCCCTATGCTTTTTAACATCTATATGCATCCCCTCGTCCAACTGGTACGCCCTGAACTGGATGGCCCAGGCTAGCCTGATCTCGCCAGATCTCAGAAGCTAAGCAGAGTCAGCCCTGGTTAGTATTTGGATGGGAGACCACCAAGGAAGTCCAGGGTTGCTGTGCAGAGGAAGGCGCTGGCAAACCACCTCTCTTAGTCTCTTGCCATGAAAACCCCAAAAGGGGTCGCCATAAGTCGGCTGCGACTTGACGGCACTTCACACACACACACGTCCAACTGGTTAGGAGGTTCGGGCTGGGCTGTAATCAGTAAAGAGATGAAACCCAGCTGTATCTGTTGATGGATGGCCAGCTGGACACTGTCCCGAAAAATCTGGTCACATGCTTGGAGGCTGTGGTGAAATGGTTGAAGTAGAGCCGACTGAAATTGAACCCATCAAAGATGGAGGTCCTGTGGCTGGGCCAGGGTGGTTCTGGTCAGGATGTTCAGCTTCCCACTCTAGACAGAGCTCAGTTGGTACCAGCTTCCTCTGTCAAGAGTTTGGGAGTGACCTTGGATACCTTCCTTTTGTTGGAGGCCCAGGTCATATATATAGCCATGCAGCATTTTTTCACCTCTGTCAGGCTCAGCAGCTGACCCCTTACTTGTCCCTTACAGATCTATTTTAGATTGTTATTTTGTACTGAATTTGTATTTGATAGTGTGTTTTATGATGTTAGCCGCCCTAAGCCCGGCTTTGCTGGGGGAGCGTGGGGTACAAATAAAATGTATTATTGTTGTTGTTGTTGTTGTTATTATAGCAAGCACTGCAGTAATCTAGCCTCACTGCAGTATTGGAAAGCAGGAATACCAAGAAATTTCTAATAATCATCATCATAATCTACAGAGTACATTGCAAGTGTTCAGAGTGCTTTACATACATGAGTTCTGCATCAAACCCTGATTGTTCATTCCATCAAAAATTCAATTCATCTTGCTATAAAGATATCAACAAACAGAATGAGTGCAAACAGACGGAACTAGGAAGTTCAACTGACATTTCACCCAGCTTTCTTTATCCCACCTTTCCTCTATGGAGCTCAGAGTAATGTTCATGGTTCCCTCCTCCTCCATTTTATCCTCACAATAGCCCTTTGAGGTAGGTTAGGTTGAGAGTGTGTAGCTGGTCAAGGACAATGAGTTTTGTGACTGGATAGGGATTTGAACCTGTTGTGAGGATCACTGCAAAGGTGCGTGTGAAGTGCTCGGAACATTTTAAAGCACTACAGAAACATAAATAATTAATAAAACTTACCTCATACACTAGTTCATTCTAGCAATTAAATCTGGCTCCTGCAACGTAAAATCAAGCACAATTTACATTTATTACACTTGGATACAGGTGCTACCAGATGCTTTATAGTTTAGGATTAAATAACCCCTCTGCATGTTAAGCCAAGTCAAGCAAATACTCCAGCAACTTATTATCATGAACTTTCTGGCTCTTGAATTACTTTCATAGCAAAGCCAGTATAAAGAAGAAAATCACCACCCACTCTGCCCTGAGCACCTGGGAGGAAAGGCAGGACAAAAATAGGGTGGTTGTGAAGCAGTAAGACGGAGCTCCAGCTTCTTCCATCTCAATAGCTCTGCTGGTCATATTGTACCAGGGACTTCCTTTAAAAAAAGATTTATAGTGATGTCTTTAACATTAAACAAGGGATTATTACTGTTTAAAGAGAAAGCAAGGCTGTCAGTGAAATTACACTCAAAAACCAGAAACCAGTGTGAGTAGTAAAGTGTTCAAGATAACTGCAAGTTAAAGGACTAAAAAAAGAAATCATCCTAGCTCTCAACTCTTGCTTTTATCATATCCACACTCTGTTCTTTTCAGCCTTTTCAATTCTACTTTGTACCCAAAATAAACTAAGAGAGTTACAACATCAAATGCAATGCACATTTTCTTGTCTCCAAAAGGCAACACAACCACCATTATGAAAAGTATAAAGCAACCCAAACATTATAAAAGGCAACGTATAAAATATGCATTTACACATAAATATTTTACAGAGGTGAAATAAGACCTTTATAGTCAAACTGGGGGTGTTTTTAGGCACACATTACTACATATCAAAAAACTGCAGAAAGTTTTCTATTTCACATAAATCCCTAAAGTATCATCTTTATGAATACAAGCAAAACATATAACTTCGCCACAGTTTTATTTGCCCTAAATTCTCTTTTTGGACACTTTCAAGATAAAATCAATGTGGTAGCTAATATGTGCTACAGAAAAGCAAACTTGCCTTTATAACGGGTAACAATAACTTTCATTAACTTTGGAAATAAAATTAATAACGATTCCCAAAATTGATTTTGATAATGCAAAGCCGTACACTGAACCATTTCACTGAGGTTTCATGACAATTCCCTCCCCATTGAACAGAACAGCAGTGTCAATGCACACTGCCTGTGCTTCCATAAATTATTATATCGAAAGGGAAGAACCATGAATTGTAAAGAGATAGTTTTCTTTTGAAACAGCTACCAATCCAGAGACAGTATTTCCTGGTTTTACGAACACTGGGAGATTTCCAGGGAGCTCCATGAGCGTAAGCTTTGTTTGTTCAAATATAAGCAAACAACATAAGGTACCTCTCATACATTTATTCCGGAAGATACCCCTTATTGCTGTACTGTTCACATGCATTTTCAGAACAGGAGTTAACCTCATCTTCCCACAGGATGACCCTATTAATGTCTGGATACCCAGGATTTGCTTCTACTTCTTACTGTGCAACTAGCAATGCTTTCTGTGATGTGGTGGAAACACATGGACTCCTGAAAGGTGGAGAGCTCCATTGTAATAGAATGGCCCTTTCTTGGTTCATCTTGATACAATGCTGCATACAAATCCAATCTGCACCCTTGGATGCTATAAGGGCAAGACGACCCTAAGTAATGATCCACCTTCTTCTTTACTTGGATATCACTTGTTCAAAACCTTTTGTTTTCTATGAGCAGTTTGGCAAAATGTGATTACCAAAATATCCCCTTACCTAATGCCTTATCCTGCCTTCTAAATGTTTTAGAGATTTTGTACTTACTACCAATATAAAGTGCATTGTAGTTTCAAAGGAAGTATTGCTGGCCTAGGCAGTGACATGGTGTAATGGTTAAGAGCAGCAGACTATAATCTGGAGAACCGGGTTTGATTCCCCACTCCTCCACATGAAGCCTGCTGGGTCAATCACCTTGGGCCAATCACAGTTCTCTCAGAACTCTCTCAGCCCACGTGGAGGCAGGCGATGGCAAACCACCTCTAAGCATCACTTGCCTTGAAAACCCTATGGGGTTGCCATCAATCAGCTGTGAATTGACAGCACACACACAAACACCATATCATTTGCTATTCTTAATTTAGCATCTTAAATTAGTAAGCACTCCTAGTAGCTGATTGGGCCAGGGTTCAAAAGTTGAACTCCTTCTTCCCTGGTGAGCAATCCCCAACAATGAAAACTATGATTCCCCACCCAAATCCCAGTTCTTGGCAATCTGCAGACTTTCATATGTTAGAGACTTTTGGGTAGTGATGCCAAGACTCTAGACAGCTATGTCTCATGATACATTGAAAGAACCTTTCCTTATGATGCAAACCTCTCTCTTTAGACAAGGTTTTGGGTTAATTTAGACTAGATTTATTGGGGGGTTGCTTTTGCATCATCTGATGCAAGTACTGGCAGATTTACATGAAACTGCAATTGTAAATATGTTCTAAATTATATGGCGTTTTTATTGTCATACCATGTTTTATGCCACTCTAAGCTACTTTAGGGATACCAGTGTTGAAAATCAACGTATAAATGTTTTTTGTTTTTTATTTTACAAAGCTACCCTTCCCACTTGGGTCTCTTTCTATTTTGTTTCTCAAATGTTTTAGAATCGCTTACCAGCAAGATTTCAACACGTTATTTATCAAACTGGACAAGCATAAATAAAATTGCCCTGTCAGTAATGATATAATAATGTTGAACCAAAGTCTCTGTTGTTCTGAAGTCAAGATCTTGTGCTTGGAAATGCTGGAAGCATAACACAACATGTGCAGAATAGCAAGTTTGTACTACCCACCATTACAAATCTGCCAGAGAAATACAATGCTGGGTCACAAAGTAAGTGACCTGAAAACTCAGCATTATGCAAAGTATGAACTACATGTATTCAGAAGTCATCCAAATTATTTGAAGTTTCACACTACTGTGACCCCTCTGAGGTGAAATTACTGTGCTTGAATTATGCAGGCTGCTCAGAATATTGGAGTGCATTTTAGATGCTCTACAAAATGAATTAGGTTTTTTAGTTTAACATACAACATAAACCTGTGCCATAGGTGATGCAGACTTGGTGTGTTTAGGTGAAGGGGGCCAAAGATCAATGTTAATATGCTGAACATACTCAGAGACTTAAAGATTAGATCTAAGGTAACCAGGGTAATTAAAGCCTATAGGCATTTCCTCCTTACTGACAGAAAAGAGTAGACCTTTATTCAGTAAGATGTTCCAGGGTACTTGCAACAACATGATGTTAAACCAAAGACCAAGCTCAAAATATGTTAACTCTACTCTGCCTGAACCTGTCACTAAGACATCTGTCTAACCTAACCAATGGTTTCCCCAACAGAGTTGCTGCTTCCATAGACCTTGCTATACCCTTCAACACAGATCCTCAAAGCAACATCTTAACCCAGAGTGCAAACTGTATCACTGTTTGTAAAAAGTTTTCTGCTTCTGACAGGTTATTTGTGTAACAGTTTATGTTTTTTATTATATTCCATTACCTGCTGTGTGGAATTTGTATTTAAGAGGATCCTATGTATCATATCTAAGATGTTTACTACAAATTCCAAACAGCTGATCTATAAAAGACATGAAGCCTGAATAAGAATTCAGAATTACCTTTTCTACTTGCAGCAATAGTAAAACATTAACCAGGTTTTCATGCAGGCACAAACCAATAATAATTTTATGCTACCATTAGTCTGGATTAAACTGAAAGGCACAGAAAACAGGCAATCAATGCCATTTTATATTTTTCTGTCTAAAATACAACACTTTCAGTTAAAATACAGTTTTATAAATCATACCTGTTGGCATTTGGGAACAAAATCCTGTTCATATTGCTCCTTCAGTTTTACTGGAAGGACTATCCTGAATAGTATAAACAGAACTTTGCCTCAAAGAGGACAAGGGTCATAGCTCACTAGCAGAGTATATGTAATGCAGTTTCTGTCATCTACAGTTAATGGAGTCAGGTAGTAGGATTAGGAAAGATTTCTACCAGAGACAATGAAGAGTTGCTGATGGTCATAGAAGAGAAGGGATACACAGTGGATGTATCTAAAATACTCTTTCACATAAGGGAAGGGTAATTTTCACTGATTTCCCCTATTCACTACAGACCTCACATAACCCCCCATGATGTTCACAAGGGGTCCCTCGATCCCCAGGAGCTATTTTTTGAGAAGCACAGCAGGCTATTGCAGAAAGAAGAAGACAGGAAAAAACTATTTCTCATGCAGAGTTCTGCTCATGGTTCTTTGGATCCAAACCTATGTATTCAACCAGGGAGATGTTATAAACTGCTAAAACCACTAAAAGGAGGGTGAAGAGTTTGGGGGTTTATGTTCTCCCTTTACACCCTCCCCCCCCCAAAAAAAAAACTGTTGCTGAGAAACAGTTCTGGTGCCTGGCCACAAGTTCCCAGTCCAACACCTTCTCTACAAGAACTGTTGCAAGCAGTAACTAGGCTGGTTGTTGAGATCGTTTAAAGGTGAAACCGAAAGGGGAAAGCATGAGACTGTGCCCTAGCAAGACAAGATATGCACATGCCTAGCCTATTCTGAAGTACAATATCTGGAAGCAGATACAAGTTTGGTCTAGCAATGGTACATCATCTATATTTTCAATTCATGAGAAATTGGTACTTCAAAGGGCAGAGGGAGATACTTTTCTACCCAGCCACTTCTACGGTACCCTATTCCAATCTCACAATGCAAAAACTAAACATCTGAAAGTGAAGAGTTTGTTTCTGTTAAGCCCATTTCATAATGCACCAAAGACAGCATTTCATCAAATTTTAGCATGCAGATTATCTGTAATAAAAGACAAGTGATGTGCCTCACACCTTGAAATAAGTGTGTCAAACTTTCTTCACATCCAGCATTCAGCTAGGAATGCCAAACTATGAGCTGAAATATTTGCATTTATAATCTTATTTACAGCAAAGTTGGTTGATTTTAAAATTTGTGATCAGTGAGAGAACAAGCTAACATGGCAGAAACAACAAGCCAGAACCAAGAAGTATCATATCTAAACTAGATATGTGCAAAACCAGAAGTCTACAGGTGCTTTTAAACTGTCAGCCTAGTGTTTTGCAGTGAAGCCTAATGTTCAGTGAACTACATTTTCCTCTGCTTAAGAACCCTTGTTGCTTCAAACACATTAGGGCAAATATTGCATTGTTGCATGAAATAAAGACTCTTGAGGGCTCTTCATGGATTTTGTTTTAGCTTGGTTCTATTACAGGACCCCAAACTCTTGATCAATAAACAGCACATCCATGAGCTAGGTGAATAATTCTATTTCAATCACTTACATTTTGTTTGTGAGGCTTGATATCCCTTGACAGAAATAGTGTTGATTATTGTCGTAACTGATTGTCATAATACAGTCTTAATTCTGTTCTTCCTACTCTCTATTAATTTGCCTGGTACTATGGATAGGTCTTGGCTGGGAAAACAAACAACAACTAGCCAGCACAACCACGTCATGCCAGTGTGTGTGTGTGTGTGTGTGTTCCCGAAGGTGGAGCTTCCACAGCTCTTTTGCCCCGGGAATGCCCCCTTGAGCAGCAGCAAGGCTGCACCACCTTTTTTGGTGACTCAGCCTCACTGTTCGCTATGCGGCATTTCCCCCCCTTTTTCTTAATTTTAGTTTTTTTTTTAAATAAATTCCCCTCTGCGGCAGCCAGGAAGTCTCTGAGGAGGCAGCAAGGCTACGCTGCTCCCGGCCGCCGCAGATCCACCTCCTCCTTCAGGAATGGGCTGCCCATCCTCTAAAACATTTGCAAAGCGTATCAATGCCCCTGCGGTACATTCTGTAGTTAGTTATTGTACTTCCCAGTTTTTCATAAACCTTTTTGATATATTTCTTTCATTATTGGGCAAAGGAGTGGACCAATGTCCAGCCTCCATACAACAGAAATATCTTTGTCTTGAATTGCCTCTATACATTTCTCTCCCAACATTGTACATAAGAATTGAACTATCCACAGTAACTAATTCTCTTTTAGTTGTCAGATTCATGAAATAAGTAGTTCCTATATTTCATAGATATAGCTTTTGATTAACCGATTAAGCAGAAAAATTATCAATGTGATAGCAACTTGAGAATGCTGTTTAAATCAGTGGTAATAATTGTAAACACAGACTATGTCAAAATTTCATTTTTAAGTTCTCCACAGACATAATTACAAACTTCAAGGTGAGAAGGGATTACAAATTGGAATGAAGTTAGCTGAGGAAATATAAAGGGATTCAAGATTAAAATGAATAACTTTCCCTAACTAATGTGCAAATTAAAAGCTACCTAAGGAAATCATGCCTGGAGATAAATTTCCAGAGTAGATGACACAACATAATTCATACAGCTAGCATTAAACAAGGCCAACGGATAATGGGAGAGATTAAAGGAAAAAACGAATCACGGTACAGTTCGTTGCAACAGCTCACGATAGATACAATGGTTTAAAATTATTATTAAATATGCACTTTTAGCAAGAAAAAAACAAGATAAAATACTAATTGAGACTACTGGGATCTTAATCCTCCTTATATTTGCTGAGTGATCTGTTTTAAATGGTTGTTTAATTTTCTCCTACACGTTTTCTTCAAAAATGTAAAAGAAAAAGAAGATGCTGCAAAATTACCTAAGCAATCTAATGAAATGAAATGCCTCACTTTGAAGTGACCCAAAATATAGTTTGGGGAAAAAAGATTTTCACTTTGGTTTGATGAAGCTGGAACCTGTCTCCTTATACTTTGAAATACAATGCATACTGGTTACGCAACAACAAGAATTAAGCCAGTATCCCAGTACTGCTGCTTCAACATAGAGTCAGGCCTTCCCAGAATAGCCAGCGACTAGATACAAACTTTACAGAAGACACTGGAAAGTCAATTAATGATATTATTTTTTTACTTAAAATACAACCATACTTAACAATAAGACTGTTAAGTAAAAGAAAATACTGTAAGAATGTTATTGTTGTAAGCTTGTTTGTTTTCTAAGTAAAAAACAATATCATTAATTGACTTTGCCTGTGTCTTTTACAAAGTTTGTATCTCCAGTATCTGGTATTGCATTTTATGGCGTTCATTCATTCATTCATTCATTCATTCATTCATTTGCACATGGCCCGGCCCGACCAAGTGACATTTATGTCATATCCGGCCCTCCTAACAAATGAGTTTGACACCCCTGGTTTAACCGCTGGAGAACCTGGATGCTTCAGCTGTGAATATCCACCATTTTTTAAAAGTTCGTTTTTTAAAATCTGGCACAAGTTATTGGGATACTTAGAGGAAGCAACTACACCTACTTGGGGAATTTTAAACTCAAGTATTTACCACAACTCAGATTCAGGGACACTGAAATTCAGTTACAGACAAATTGCCAAGAAGCTCCTCTTCCAAGCCATTTCCTATGCTCCAAAGTTGTCAGAGAGTATACCCAACCGCAACATTTTTTTTAAAGGAATGGCTTGACAACCTTTGGAAGAACAGCTAAGAATATTTCATTACCATGCTGTAACTTTAAATTAATAAAAAGCCTTAGCAGTAGCCACTCCACACACACCATATACCCACCTGACAACAGCAAACTTTCTTGCAGGTCTTTTTTAAGCAGAAGTTGTATGACCTTCTCACACTGATAAGACCCATCAGGAGGTACCCTATGAAATACAAAGGGGACCAATTTCAGTAAATTATGAGAGATTCTGTAAAAAATACACCACTGTATACATTACCAGTCCTCAGGATAGCATAAAGAATATTAACTGCAGTTCTCGATGCACAGCTAGCATATTTGCCAAACTGTAATTGGAATCTACTCGTTTAGACCACACGACACAATCATCATATGTTTTCTATTGTCACATGAAATAGTGTTCATATATAAGAATAATCATAGACATTTACCATGTTGATTTGGTACCTTGCCAACTTGGAAATCAACATTAAGAATTCTGTGATGATTCCTTATAATCTTTTTTGGCCTGTAATCATGGGAGGACTGGGACAGAAAAATGGCCTGGGAAATGGTCAGTTGTCATCATCGTCCCCTGCCTGCCCTGGCCAGGCCCCCCAAAAGAGTGAGGGAGAGGTAGCCTGCCTGACCCACCCCAGCCTCACAGGAGGGAGGCAGGAAGATGGGGCCTGTTTGTCAAGCTGGATGTCTCTTTCCTCAACGTGGTTTGGGCAGGCCTGGAGCGACCACTGTGTGAGCCTTGAACTGGCCAGGTGCCCCTGCCTCTTTCCCCCACCCCAGCCAGGCTCTGTTTCAACAGAGATGGGAGTTTCTTAAAAGTGAAATACTGAAGGCACAATCACAAACAGTTCCTTTGAGAAGTGAAAATGGGAATAGCCATAAACATCTTTCTAAAGATTTAATAAAAAGACTCATGTAGAAAATGGAAGGAGGGCCTTACAACAAAGAAGGAATATAAACAAATAACCAGCATAAGCTTAGGCTAGCGGGAGATGTTAAACACAACAAAAAAGGGTTCTTTTGTTATGTTCAAAGTAAGAAAAGAACTTGCAGATTTAATTTCTGAGCCCCTGACCATTTTTTTTTCTTTTTCTTTTTTTTTTAGAATTCTTGGAGAACAGGTGAGGTGCCAGAAGACTGGAGGCGGGCAAATGTTGTCCCCATCTTCAAGAAGGGGAAAAAGGAAGATGAGGGTAACTACTGACCAGTCAGCTTCACCTCTATACCTGGACAAGTTTTAGAACAAATCATCAGTCAGTCAGTCCAGGAGCATTTAGAAAGGATGGCTGTAACTACAAAGAGCCAGAAGGGGTTTCTCAAGAACAAGTTGTGTCAGACTAACCTCATCTCCTTTTTTGAGAAAGTTACTACCTTACTGGATCAGGGGAATGCTGTGGACATAGTTTATCTTGATTTCCATAAGGGTTTTGATAAGTTTCCATGTACTATTCTTGTTGACAAGTTGATAAAATGTGGTTTAGATCCTATTACCGTTAGGTGGATCTATAACTGGCTGACAGATCGCACCCAAAAAGTGCTTGTTAATGGTTCCTCATCCTCTTGGAGAGGTGTGACAAGCACCTCAGGAATCTCAGGAAGCAATTTTCCTCCAGGCCAGATTGCTCAGGGATCCTGCAAGTTTTTTGCCATTTTCTGGGCATGGAGTAGGGGTTACTGGGGGTGAGGGGGTATTTGTGAATCTCCTGCATTGTGCAGGGGGTTGGACTAGATGACCCTGGTGATCCCTTCCAACTCTATGATTTTATGATTCTATAGTTCTCCTTCAAAGCACTGACTTCTACAACTTGAAGTGTCTGATCTTATTTCTCCAAGGTTGGGAACAGAGGGTGGTGCAGGGAACGAGGGTGTCGCCTTGATGCCCAACTGGTCTGGAGGTTCGGACTGGGATGTCATCAGTATGATGACACCCAGCTATACCTGTTGAAGAGGGACCATCCATACTCTGTCCCAGATATACTGGCCAGGTTCTGGAGATGGTTGAAGCAGAGCCGGCTGAAGCTGAATCCATCGAACCCATCCCTGTGGCTGGGTCAGGGAGGTACAGGGATGGGATGCCAGCTCCTGGCTCTTGACAGTGTGCAATTAATATCAGCGGCATCCATCAAGAGCTTGGGTGTGATTCTGGATGCCTCCTTATCAATGGAGGCACAGGTCACAAATATGGCCAGAGTGGAATTCTACCATCTCCGCCAGATCAGGCTACTGGTACCCTACCTCTCTTGCCCTGACCTAGCCACAGTGATCCATGCAACGGTCACCTCCCAGATAGACTACTGTAACTCACTCTACGCAGGGCTTCCCTTAAGGCTGCTCCGGAAACGTCAACTGGTCCAGAATGCAGCGATGCAAGTCCTATGAGGACCCCATGGAGGGTGCATGTACAACCAGTGTTCCGCCAGCTACACTGGCTCCAGATTAAGTACCAGATCAAATTTAAGGTTTTGGTTCTGACCTTTAAAGCTCTAAATGGTCTGGGACCATCATACCTGCTAGACCACCTCTTCCGTTACACTCCTCAAGGAGCACTTTACTCAGCTAGTGAGAATGTACTGGTGATCCCTGACACAAAAAGTATCCAGCTGTCCTCAACCAGGGCCAAGACCTTTTCGGCTCTGACCCTGGCCTGGTGGAACATCATGCCTGGTGATATCAGGGCCCTGCAGGACCTGAAACAGGTCCGCAGGGCCTGTAAAACTGAGCTGTTCCGCCAGGCATATGGTTGACAGCAGTGATGGTTTCCATCCTGCGGCCTCCCTTCCCTTCCTGTTCTTTGGGATTATTTTGCTTATTATGTGGTTCCTTTTTCCCCTCTGTATGGTCCCCCCATCATTGTTCCATGCTGCTTATGCTCGAGGGTGCCTGGTTTTAAATTATGTAATTTTAAATTTTAAATTATGGTATTATGGTATTTATTGCAGGTAGTGTTGTGAGCCACACAGAGCCTGACCAGGTCAGGAATGGGCAGCATAAAAATCCAATAAATAAATAAATAAACTTCCTTTAGAAAGCTAGCAAGTACTTATGGGGCAAGATACCTCTGGAGGTCCCTGAGATGGGAGGGGAACACAACAGGATGGGAAATTTTTAAAAAATCCTTTGTCCAGCGCAATGCAGATTATCATCTGCAAGATAAACACCCCCAGGCAGAGATCCCAGCTTGTAACTTAGCAAGCTAATTTATGTACAACAGGCCTCAACGAGGTAATAATCTTTCTTTAAGGGTTGAGATAATATGTGAGAAGAGAATCAGTAAAAGGACAAATTTCAAACTAGTTTAATTAACTTGAGCCACCAGGCTCTTTCATGAGTAATCACTGCAGGAGCTGAAACTAGATCTGTGGCTAGGGTTGCAAGCATAGGGCTGGCAGGCACCAGGAAATTCATCATGCTGGGGTGGGGGGAGACACTGATGGCGATATGACATGCCCAGCAGCAAATCACCACGGATTGCTCTACCATTTCGCCAAAGCTCTGGTCCATGGTTTAACTACAGAGTTTTGCCTAAATGCTACAGTGTCATCAGCAATGTCCTGACGTCACTTCTGGTTGATTGTGCCAGAAGTGACATCAGTGTATCAGCGTGCTCATGATTTCCACCCCACCCCCTATTTTTCTCCCACTGCCCAGCTGAGTGGTGGCAGGAAGGGCCTGCTGGGGACAGGAGCTTTCCGGCTCCCAGTGGGCAAATAGTAACCCTATCTGTGGCAATGAACTTTACTTCTGAGATCCACAGCTTTATACAGCTTATTGAACAATAATTTAAATTCTACAATAAAGACAGCTTTACACTTCCATGCCCTGGTACACTTTGCTGTATCCTCAGTTTGTGTTTAGCAGTCATCCATTGCTCTTTCAAGAAATATTGACTCAAATCTCAACACTGGTCTTATTTACATTGCTGACACTTAATTTAACTGATAAATGAATGTTTCCATTTCTCCATTCGTTACACCGTTTGAGCATTATCAGCTTCAATATTACTAACCTGTTTAATGTTGTTATATTTAAATTAGGGGAGAATTAGTTAGTGCCCTATTCATAAGGAAAGAAAATTCACCATCCAATTTAATATGCCACTGATACTAATAGTTGAATGGAGAGCCAATTGAAAATTCTCCATGAAAACTCAAAACAAAATCATAATTACATATGAGAGGTTCAGATAAACTACTCCTGAAAGCCTGATTATTTATATTGTACCTCCCTAGTAATACTGTCTTCTAGATATATCCAAATTAGACATGAGCCTGGCTCTGGCCAAGAATGGGTGGGGTATAAATCTAATAAAATAACATTTGCAGAACATTGAATACATATCCTTAGTTTCTACAGACATCTGATTCGTATGAGAATGACACCTGAACTAGCTCTGCGGTCCTCAAGACACCCCCACCACTTACTGCTAATGCTTATTTTTAGCTTTACAGTCCCAATTTGTAAAGAACTTCCTTGGAAAACCCTTGCATCATTCAATTCATAATATAATCACTGGAGTGGTCTCCAAAAGGGACATTCATTGACTAGACCAGCAATCTTGGATGTCACATGGATTCAAATCAAGCTCCCCATTTCTTACATTTATCGTCATTTGAGAAGATCAGAGTCAGAATCGGCACAAAGAATCCTTGATTTTTTCCAGTAGTGTTTGTTAAGTCTAAAGGCCTTGTACTTGCAGGGACAACTAATTAAAACACATACTTTTAATGGTGCAGAGGAGACATTTAAGAAAGGTCAACGTTTCCTTCCTACAATTTTTTTGCCTAATCCAACATGATGCTAGCTGCATCCTCCAACGGAAATCTGTGAGTGTTCATGCACCCTTTACTTGACATTTCAGGTTTACCTGATGGCTGATGGTAAAATGCTGGTTTATGAGCTGAAGACAGTGTTATTTATTGGAGGGCAATGCTCCCCTTAGGCGAAACAGTGAGATTATATGGCATACTTTAATCCTTTCTAAGTTTTGCAAATGGGTACATCACAGTACATCCTGGAAGCTGGTAAAATGCATGCAGGTTTGCTTTTACATTAAGTTACATACACTGTGTAACAGTCAAATTAACAAGAAATTTATCACATCATTATAAAGCATTTAAAATGCTCCATACCCTCTCCTTAAAAAACAACGGGTAATTTCATTAACAAAAAAACAATTCCATTATTTGATGCTATGTCTGGTCTATACAAACAGCAGAATGAGGTAGGGATAAGATGGGAGAATACTGAGGTGAGAGAACAAATGTGGCAATCATATTTTTAGTGCTCCTCTACATTGGAAAACATTCTGCAAGTAAAATACTAGCATAAAAGGCTGGGTAGTACCATTATCCAATTATACTACATTTTTACTTGCAGGGAGCTTTTAACATGGGAGTACTCAAAAATGCTTGCAATCTGAACTGATACAGCGATCTCTTCCACCTCAGGATTATTCCAGCCTAATATTAGAATGGAGTACAAATTTTTACAAACTTCATTATGATTTTGAACAAGCTTCTCTTTTGCATTTGCATTTTGTATTTTTACTTGAAAAATAAATCCAAGTGTGAATCATTGAAGTGCAAATTTGAATTTAAATATATTCAAAATATTTACCAAAAAAATTCCTCAAAATGTTAAATAAATCTTCTGCAAACTAAATCCACACCTTTGCCTAAGTGGTACAAATGTCAGGAATAATGATTTATAGCTCAGTGTAAGGCTTAATCCATGAATCATGCCAGAGTAGTTCAACTACGGCTTGGTGTGTGTCTTCATTGACAAACCACAGTTTGCAATTGCTTGGCAAACCAGAATCAGAAACCATGGTATGAAATACATCAGTACAGGCAAACATCTCCGGTTGCAATTCCAGGAAACAGTCCGCTAAAAGGCTAACCATGGGGGTTACCGCACTTGTATTCCCAGCGATGTATTAAGAGTTTGAAAACGTTATAAAAAATACTGTTCGCACTTTCTATGTATTCCCAGCGATGTATTAAGAGTTTGAAAATGTTATAAAAAATACTGTTTGCACTTTGTTTGGCCCCTTTAGCTGTGTTTGGCCGTGGTATCCAAAAACCCTTTTAAAGCGATGTTTTTTATAACATTTTCAAACTCTTAATACATTGCTGAGAATACCCCATGTTAGGTATGACGATATTTTCACTCTCTGACATCTACTACTTGGCAAATAGGATACAATTATTACAGTTATGTCTAGAATTATGAAGAAATACTATACAGTTGTGAAAATAAATGCTACTCCAAAAGAAGCCCAAGTTCAGCAAATGTAATGCTATGTTTGAAATTAACAACTTTTTCACTCTAGCTATTTTACTGAAGGCTACAAACTTGAGATAGTTCTTCAATATTACCAGTTACAGCAACTATTTAAGTTATACCCTAGCTTATACAACTTTCTGTTTGAAATACAGGGCAGGCTCTGAACTCTAGAAGGAGGACATGTATTCTTAACTGACAACTCCAGCAACAGCAATGTAGCATGAAAATCCCTGGGAAAAACGTTAAGATGCATAGAACTCTGTAAAGTTAACCAGCAACCTAAAATCAATAACAACTTCATAATTTGACAAAGGAGATTAAATGATGCTCTGCAAATTACTATCAGCATTCTTCTAGCAAATTCAATGAGGTGATCAAGGCAGGATATTATGCTGACAGATGCCGAATGCTTTACATAAAAATATTGGCACACAAAATGTAGCCTTGTATTTTTCCTATAACAGCAAATTTTAATGGATGACAGTTTTCTTGTGCACTGAAGAGGAAAGAACTAGAACATATATAAATGGGCACCAGAAAAGGAAAGTTAAAATCATACATCAAGAGGGAATCTAAACATCAAAATTAAATATCAGTTATGTCCCTCTACTATTCTCATTTCAGAATTGTTCTAAGAGCACACATACACCCCTATGATTAGCAAACTATTCTGTTCCTGATCTAGGATTCACACAAGAAAAGCACAACATACAACAGAATCACAGCACATTCTTTGAGCAGTTCAACTGGCATACTGACCAGCTTCTCCAGACTTTATTTTTTCTATCTAATATATCCTCAATGATTATATCAACTCTCTGCATGCGCCATGACTACGGTGCCACTCCCCTTGATATCTCCCAATGGCTACTTCATGGCTTGATAGTTGGAACATCCTATTTTTGGAAATCTTTTAAATCTTGAATTCAATATAGTACATTTTACACAGTCACCCTCCATGAGCTCAATACAATTTGAAGCACGCCAGTGTGCTTCAGTATCCAGTATCCAGCCAAACTAGACTGTGAATATGGGTCCAGGGAGTAGTAAATGATTCAAAGAAGATAGCTTCAACAATTGCCTTGATAGAGGCAATGCTGAGAACCCTCCTTAAGAATCCCTCCCTGGATCTTCAGGACTAAAACAAATATTAGCCTGTAGACAAATATCCCTTTCTTGGCCAAATGTTTGAGTGGGGGCCAGTAAACTGAAACCCAATCCAACTATGAATGTGGTGCTCTCAAGTGATGATAAAGCCAGTTAAGGTCTGAAAAATCTTGCCTGATCTGGATGCGATTAAGGAGATATACAGTTTGGGGGTGCTTTCAGATTCAGGTGCAGATTTCCTCATTTGCACATAGTATGTGCTCACCAGCAGCACTTCTTTGAGAGGCATGATTTGGCCAGTTATCTAAGCTTTGAATATATTCTGGTTGAATGACTACAGTGAGCTCTACATGGGGCCGCCTTTGAAGACCTTTTAGAAGCATCAACTGGTACACAATTGGCATCAAGACTGCTTCCCAGCATGAGTTGTAAAGCTCATGTTAAGTTAATTTTAAAAGATCCACATTGGCTGCCAGTTTACTTCCAGAAACAATTCAAAGGGCTGGTCATTCCCTTTAAGCCCCTATGGCAGGGGTGGGGAACGTCAGGCCCGGGGGCCGTATAAGGCCCGCGAAATCATTTGGTCTGGCCCTTCGTGGGTCCTGGCAGATCTCTAGCTCAGAAGGATGCTGCCCTGCCTGAATCTCTTGGGCCCAGCTGGGGACAGCAGAGCTCAAACACGAGTTGCTCTATGTGGAAGACACTTGGAGCCGTCTCCAGTCATGCCTCTTGGCTAAATGTTTGACCAAATATAGCAGGCTAATTTTTAAGTTGATAATTTTGTATGGCCCGCGAATGATGTTATAAATATCCAAATGGCCCTTGGCAGAAAAAAGGTTCCCCAGCCCTGCCCTATGGGGTCATGTACAAGGACTGTCTCCTCCCATATGAGCTGGCTCACCATTCAAGCCCCCTTCAGAGGCTCTGTAGTGAGCCCTGTCACCAGCTGAGACAAGGTTATGGGGCCTTTTATGTGATGGGGAGTAGGCTATGGAACTAGACTATGGAAGAAAAAAGGTAAGCTCACTTCTTAAGTGGTGACAAAGAGAAAATGGAATTGCTCAAATCCTATTTTGCATTGCTCTTCACCCAGACAACTGTGTGAAACCCAACAAAAGTAGAGTGAATGGAGAGGGGTCAGGATTACAGGTCAAGGAAGTTGGGTCAGGGAATAGCTACCTAGATAGCTTAAATAAGTAAGTCTTCTGGGTAAGATGAGTTGCATCCTAAGTTTCTAAAACAATTTGCTGGTATACTCTTGGGACCTCTACTACCTTTAAGAAACCTGGAGGTGCTAATAGGCTGGAAACAGGCAAATGTCCCATTCATCACAAAGAAGAAAAGAAGACTGCAGGAAATCAGACAATCTTATTTTGAAACCAGAACAAATTATGAAGTGATCAGGTTATAAGCATCTTGAAAACAATGCAGTGATTAATAGAAGCCACTATGGATTTGTCAACAATAAATTCTACCTGCCTAATCTTATCGCTTTTTTCTTAATTAAGCATTGCAGATCATGGGAATGCTGTGAACATAATATACCTTGATTCAGCAAGGGAGGGCATTTAACAAAGTCTCCCATAATATTTTGGTTAGCAAACTGGTTAAATATAGGCAGATTTACAGCTAGCTGGAGAACAGTATTTATAGTACTTCACCAGTCTGGAGGAAATCCTTGAATGGGATGCTGTGTCCTAGAGCCAGTATTCATCAACATTTTTATCAGTGCCTTGGATGAAGGGAATCAAATATGGAATGAGACTTTTTAATAACAAGGACTTTACCACCATTTAAATTACCTGTACATATTGAAGACACTGTGAGTGTAAAGTGCTGTCAAGTTGCAGCCGATTTATGGCAACTCTGTAGGGTTTTCAAGGCAAGAGACTAAGAGAGGTGGTTTGCCATTGCCTTCTTCTGCACAACAACCCTGGCATTCCTTGGTGGTCTCCCATCCAATTACTAACCAGGGCTGACCCTGCTTATTTTATTTTATTACGGATATCACATAATCCACATAACTTTTCACTTTATACTCTTTTATATATATATTATATATATATATATATATATATATATATATATATATATATATATATATATATATATATATACTATATATATATATTTAAAAACCAGAGATCCTTATATCTTGTCTAATTTTTATAGCTAATATTTCCATTGCCAGAATAAATAATATTGGTGATATTGGACATCCTTGTCACGTTCCTTCTGAGAGCTGATGAGATCAGGCTAGCCTGGGCCATATAGGTCAGGGCGAAGACATTGTCTGCCGGTATTTATTGTCAACAGATTGTATGGGATTTTATTACTCCCACTGATGAGTCTTCCAAGGAATAAGAGGAATCTGAATCCGATCAGCCCGTTATGAGGTTTTAGGGAAGTGTTAACAAATACTGTGCTTGATTTAAGGGCTTACACCATGTGGGCTTGATTTAAGGGCTTACACTAGGATGATCTTCTGATCCTGATTTCACCCCCAATACACTGTTTTATGTTAATTTTAGAATATTTTATATATTGAGTTCTGAAATAATCTATCATTTTCACTAATACGTATGTATTAATGTACTCTATGCAGTTTATGGTAATTATTATAAATTTTACTGCATGCTGTTTTGGTTTTCACTCCTGGTTTGGGGAACACAGACTTGAATTTTTGTTACCTGCCAGAAATCCTTGAAAAAGAAAAGCTATGAATGTCATATCCAGGACAAGACCCAAATTCTAGGCACAAAAACCACTCATGTGTATTGAATTATGCCGAACATGCATACCTACAAAAAAGTGTTTGATCTACATGGTGTATTAACAGCAGAATATGTGTTTTGCTGAGTTCAGAAGAAGACCGAGATTGCAAAGAGCAAGCAATGGAGGAAGTAGTGTAGAAGCATTCCAAAGTCACAAGAGATCATAACTGTCACAGACATTTCACAGAGTTCACTAGAAGCCCTACATATGCCGTTTTGAATATTTCTTGCACGTTTTCAAGTTTTATCTGAGAAAGATAACCTACAGAAGTAGTTGTTAACTGTTTTGCCTATTTAATTAGGCTTTTTAAAAAACCTAAATACCAAGAAACCCAAAAGATGGCAGAGTACAGTCAAAACAGAAAAGGGGAATACATATTCAGTCATTGATGCACTCTAATGTCATGGCCTATGGCTGCAAATCTGAGCAGGCTATCTATCAGGTGGTTCCTGGGTTAGACCAAACAGCACAGAACACAAAGCAGGATACCCTTTAAATCAATCATACAGCTTACCCACACACTTCAAAACCCTGTCAAGAAGCTATAGCTGGGCATATTATATACAAATATTCTAAGACTAAGTGATCTAAGTCTTTTAAACTAAAACTCATTATTAGAGAACACCAAATAGTACTGCCTGATGACAGCATTTGTTAAAAATACTGTGTACATTGATGGTCTTCTATCTCTATATTTTTTTAGAAAAGTCTTTGAAAGAGACTTGGTTTAAAAGATACAAGAGTGCCTAAGGGGATCCAATTCAGAGATTCTTGTCCTGGGTTTATGCATCTCAATAAGTAGTATTTACTAAGTTTATTATCAGTAAATTGCCACTGGAACTCAAAGAACCAAAACTGAAGCTTGTCTCAATTACCCGTACCAACAGATTTCCCCCTTGGTATGCATCACTGCTGGGTGAAATCTCTAAGAATGAGGTGATAGTAATGTCACGGGGACACTGATAGGCCCATGTTACCAAACAATGTTATGTATGGCTTTGGAGGTGTGCTATATGACAACATCTGTGGTGCTATTTGTGCTGAAGATTGATCACATGCTGTCATGTCATTTTTATTACTATGTCACCAATGTGCAAATGGTTTTAATGTTGTTTTTTGGTTTGCCGTTGCTCTAATTGAAGTTTATCATAATTTGTAGAAGAAACAAGCTTTGTTTTATGACAAAAAACTTTAAGAGCATTCAGTGTTAGATATGTTTTTTTTCTATTCAATCTTATTTGCTAAACCTGCCAACTTTGAAAGGAAAGAAAAACTTCATAATTCTTGTGTGGACTGCTAACACCACACCAAAATGTTCTTCTCAGACAAATCTACAGCCTTTTTGTTTCCATTAAAAATATCACCAAAATGTGTTCAATATAACTTATCAAACAACAATTAAGAAAATTTAGAATGTTTATCCTAATCCTTGTTGCCTTATCCTAGGATTTTCTAGCTGCCTGCTACATTCGTCGCATTAAATTTTCTTCCATCACTTGTCAGTTACAAAAATAAACTCATTTCTTTTTATTCCCTACTATTGACCCACCCAGGAGCAAGGGCAGAATGGCAATTCAAACATCTGTTCATGGAGTATGCTGCATAAAGAACAGCGAGTCTGTTTATAAATAGCATGTCCCTATTTTTTAAAGTTTCATTGGATTCACCTTATCTCCAAAAAAAAAAAGACAGAGCAGAAATAGAAGGGGTCCATAGACAGGTGACAAAAGCGATTAGAAGCCTGGAGAGGCTTACACACGGGGAAAGATTTAAAAGATTAGGGCTCTTCATCCTACAGAAGGAAGTGAAAACCAAGAGGCTTACCAGAGATATCAAAACAATGAAGGACAAGGGAATGATCACGCAGGCCAGGCTCTTTCCTTTACAAATACATATAAGAATAAAATAATGCAATAGTTGCTCTCCTTTCCTGCTTTAAGAACAAGAATGGCTCTAGTCTCCATGTGGCCACAGCGTGTTATTGAGAACACTGGTTTAGACACCACAGTAATTTGAAAGACTTGACGGTTACATCCTAATCATGAACCAATTCTGAGAAACATACAATGCTGAGAGTGAGGCCCTTTGAATTCCCTGGTTGGTCAAAGAAAGTGTTTTGACAGGCTCCTTAGAATCAATGGAATGGAAAATGGCTGGGCAATTCACCCTCATCAGTGGACTAAAGTGATTCCCTTCTATGATTCTGAGATGTAGACAGTGCCATTATGTACCAAACAATGAAGAGGAATGGATAGCCATATTCTATTTCTTTTGAACACGCAGGAGTACCGGTAACTGAAATGGGGAAGCTGAGCTTCCAGTTCCCATTACCTTCCCTCTTCTACCATGTTCAGGATCATTTCACCCATTATGTGAACCCAGTTTTGCTACTAAGTACACACTTGAGAGGGAGCTACAATCAATTATGCCATTTTGTTAAAAATACCTGAAACATATTTGTTGAATTCATACAGTACAGTGCAACTATAACCATATCTCTGATAAACCCAGAAAATGTAAAATGTGAAGGAGCCCTTTGAGGGAATTACTGTGTGTTAGGACTAAGGTAAAGGTAGTCCCCTGTGCAAGCACTGGATCATTACTGACCCATGGGGTGATGTCACATCATGACATTTACTAGGCAGATTATGTTTACAGGGTGGTTTGCCATTGCCTTCCCCAGTCGTCTACACTTTACTCCCAGCAAGCTGGGTTCTCATTTTACTGACCTTGAAAGGATGGAAGGCTGAGTCAACCTTGAGCTGTCTACCTGAAACTGACTTCCGTCACGATCAAACACAGGTTGTGAGCAGAGCTTTGGCTGCAGTACTGCAGTTTACCACTCTGCACCACGGGGCTCTTTATGCGAGGACTCGATAGGTACTTTAAGTGGATTTTATCAATTTTTCGGCCTCACTTAACTATTTGAAGATCAGGACAAGGCTCCAAAAATCCTGAGTGCCAGATTAGAATGGCACCAGGAAATTTCACTGTATTTTTGACTCAAGATTATCTCTTAAGTTTGGCTGCCACTGCTTCCCTTCCGCTGCAATTAGAGAAAGAGCTGGACAGGCTCTTTCTTTCTCCCTCTCTCCTTTTGGGAGGACAGGGCCCTTCTCCTTGGCCATTTCTTCCTTCCAGTGGTAGTAATATAAATGGCTGATATTCATGGCATCAAAGGGACAATATAACATTCTTAGTGCATTAATGCACCTTAAGTTATGTAAACTGGAGCCTGAAGAAGTGTTTATCTTGAGAATGGCTTGGTTGAAATCCCAGCAGTCCCCTTGGGCACATTTGTACGTTTTGCTTTTTTTAAACACTCTGTTCTTCTAAAATGGGTTAGGGAGCTTTCTGTTGCAGTGATGACAACAATGGTTACCTGTATATCTATTCATACAGGACAACACTTTTGTCATACTGTTAATAAAATTACAAGAAACTATAAAGAGCTTTTCAAGAGTGGTTCAGGTATGGATGAACTGGGAAGACCTGGATATAAATGCATCTAGCTATGGGAACTTGAACAAGAGTGTTGTAGAACTAGAATGAGGCCACTTATTGTGAGATTAGTTTGATAACCCACTTCAATGTAGTCTTCCATTGGTTGCTGTAGATTGGATTCAACACTTGAAATCAGCTCTGATCTATTCTCTTATGAAATAAGAGTGGACTTTAGAAATATTGTTTAGAGTCAATAATGGCTAAACATGTCTGCTATATATATGTGAACAAGAGGAATCAGCCTGCGCCTCAAATCTAAAGAGCCACCATTTTAAGACATGTATGTTCTTTATGTGCAGACCGACTATAAGACTATGTGTAAGATGGCGATGGCTCAGCAGTGGAGCATCTGTTTGGCACGCAGAAGGTCCCACATTCGATCCACAACATCTCCAGTTAAAAGGATCACGTAGGAGGTGATGTGAAAGACCTTGACATCCTGACAGAGCTGCTGCCAGTCTGGAGTAAACAATACTGACTTTGTCTACATACAGTGAAATTTCTAGGCATTGGATACAGTATAAGGCAGCTTCATGTGTGCAAATACGTATGTAAGAAGTTCAATGGTTTTTACAACACACACAACTCTGCAATACAAGATTTTACATAATACTTTTTACATAGCGCTGCACAATAGCTGATATCCCTTGCCATACTCACTTGAGTGACAGGAAAATTGGTCCTAAGCATCAGTCTTATATATTAATAAAAACAATTATATAATGTGACTAGTGCATATACCATTCAAGCCTACTACAACTATAAAAAAATTACATATTAGGGTTAATCAATATCATGGATTTCTCTCCCATTACAGCAGGCACTAAATTAGCATTCTTCATACCTTTGTTAACCCTTATTACTACAGTGATTAATTGCCACTGTTCTTCTCTTGTACATATGTTAGTGAAAATCCACAATTTGTATTTGGGCTTGGCAGCCAAAACATTTTCTACAAGCCAGCTGGAAATTCCAATCCTACCACAATATTACCTGTAACAATCAGACTAGACTAACCAGACCTTACACTAACAGAATAAAATGTTTTTACACTTACTTTTTATTTTTGGGTAAAAAATTTGGATTCCTCATTATATACAATTAGTTATTCTCTCACCAGATTGCCGAGATGATAAAACAGAGAACAGAATAATGTATACTTCCCTGAGCTTCTCGGAGGAAGTGTTGGGTCATAATAATTAATTAATTAAAGCTTCTACAGAAAGAATATTATGGCATTTCAAATTAGGAGCATCTCTTTCCCTCCTAGAAGGCTGCTGTACTTAAAACAAGCAAAACAAAAAGACAATTCAATATCACTGAATGTCCCTAACCCCAGGGTGCGGAAAGCTTTTATTTTAAGTAAGGAATCCATAGCAAGTGTGACTTCAGTTTTTTACAGAATACCTCTACTAGAGAGCACAAAATCTATGATGGTGCTTTTTACAGTGTTGCTGGATGAGAAGACCTATGATCACTGGGAGTTGTCTGGGACTCAAAGAAATAGGTCATGCAGTGAATCAGTAAAACAAAACAGGAGTCCAGTGGCATCTTTGAGACTTACTTCATCAAAAGCTTTCGTGAGCCAGAGCTCTCTCTTCATGCATCGGCTGAAGTGAGCTCTGGCTTGCAAAAAACATATGCTGGAATAATTTTGTTAGCCTGTAAGGTTAGCCTGGACTCCTATTTTGTTTTGCTGTTGCAGACTAATATGGCTATCTATCCAAAATCATAACAAATCAGTGTGGCTCTTTGGGTCAGTCTGGTTCCATCTGTAACTGGGTAGATGCACTCATTGGCTGCAGCACTATGCATGCTAAATAAGAACAAATAAAACATTTATCCAAGTGAAGATTATCCACTGCTGCAAAACATTTTTGCTTATAGAGTAACAGTGCATTCCTATGTAAGTAATCCTAGGCAGCATTCTTATACACTTCTATATGGGAGTAAGCCCAAGTGGGTAAAAAAAGTTTATCCTCTGAGGGAAGTGGGGAAGCTGCTGCTGCTCCTGCATAAACTCAGTGTTTAGGTCCCATTTCCCCTCCATGTCCCCTGATGCTACACCTGTACATGCTGTCCAGACTTAATGCCCACAGCCTGGCTTCCTGCCTGGTATATGCACCAGCTGAATCCGAAAATGATCCTTAGGGAGCTCTTGGTCTCTTCTTTCTGGCCTTGCTTCTGGCTGTAATGTACCCAACCCTAATGATTCCTTTCTTGGATTGTGATGACAAAAATATTTATGCCTAAGTGTTGCTTAATCTCCAGAATCCCAAATACCCGGGTGAGGCCAGATAAAGTAATACTTTTGCAATGTGGCCCACTTAGTTCCAACCAAGGCCAATTGTGGCCCATGTATGTTTGATCTGTGCACCCCTGAATTAGACCACGCTGGTGCAAGCAAACTTCAGGCCACACCAATGATTACCGGAATAAAAAACAAGCAACATTTGTGTTACATGTGGACAGGAAGCAGGAGCTCGTATAACGAATTTGAGACCAACTGCCCCAACTTCAAGGACAGGTTGTTACCCTAAATACAGATATAACATGAAGCAATTTGTACACAGCAGCCAAAGCCAAAAACAATACATAGAGCGTACCCATAAGTAGGGTTGCCAGGTGGTGGCTGGAGATCTCTCACTGATCTCCAGGCGCCAAAGATCAGTTCACCGGGAGAAAATGGCCGCTTTGGAAGGTGGACTCTATGGAATTATACTCCATTGAAGTCCCTCCCCTCCCTCAAACCCTGCTCTCCTCAGGCTCCAACCCCAAAATCTCGAGGTATTTCCTAACACGGAGCTGGCACCCCTACCCATAAGCACCCTAATCTATTCATAAACTCTGAAGCAGTGCAAGTTGTCTAGTGATTTCTTCGTGGTACTGATCTTGTTTGAAATAAATTATAAGCCCCTGGTCTACAGATTGGGAAAACCAACACTGGCCATCTGGGCTTGTTTAGAAAACTAAAAAGAAATAGTATTAAAATACTAGCATCCTGAAGTCCTAGCAATGTATTTATGGTAGACTGCACATTCCACTTCACTTCTAACAGATCCTTTTTCGTGCTATACTCTGCCAGTTTTTCAGAAATGACTTATAAGTCACCCACTATTCCTATTTAAACAGCTGCAAAGTCTTGACTGCTAGTTCCAAGGGGGGAAGAAAACACCTTGCTAACATTGCAGGGGGCTAGTAATTGTTCCTTGGTCCCAATAACAGTCTTTTAAAAAAGGAGACTGAAAACATTTTGAACTTTTGGTACTCACATTCATTGTCATTTTTCCATGGCAAACCTTCAATTTGCTTAAAGAATATGGTAATTTTTAACAACTAGTTTAGACAACAAGAAAGCAAGATGAATCATTCAGAACATTTAAAGCCTATAATCAAGACAGCTCAAGTTTTCTCGTATTCTGATATCACCTCCAGAAGATCTATTCTTTATATAAAAGGAACCATTTTAACAGGGGGCACTAATTCATTCACTGAAAATAAGGGTTTGAAGGTTCTTGTTTGAGAATGTGCACACATGTGACATGTTTATGACATTGCTCTCTCCTTAGCATCATTTTGCCTGTTTTGTACTGCCAGAAAGAAAGACACAATTAAACAGGAGTTCACATTTGTGTAAACATTCATCATAAAAATAAAACTGGGCAGATGCATAACACACACCCTGCAGCCTACGTTACCCTTGTTTTCCTCATCACTGAGTAAGCAACACATGTTTAACAGTATTTCAGAAGCCAGTACTGCTCTCAGAGATAAACATGGGGCATATTATTGGGTACAAGATACTCTTGTACGTCTATATATCCTCTTCATGAGAGTGAGCAATTGGGACAAACAGTGTAGTAACACAATTAAAATAGATTTAATTTCTACCATAAATGTAAAGATTATATTTTCCTAATTAAGTCTTTGTATCCATTGCTAATAGGTTATAGCCAAGTAGAACCTTTGTAGGAAGGCCTACAAAATTTGGTTCCTGCCTCCCAGATATGAGAAGGAAAATAACCCGAGCTGAAAATGCCCTTCTCTCTCAGAGCGAGAAGAAAAAAAGCTTCTCCATGTCCACTCTCTCCATACCATGCATAATTTTATAGACCTCTATTATGTCTCCCCTTAACCACCTTTTACCCAAGCTAAATAGCCCTAAGCGTTTTAACCACTTCTTATAGGGCTGTTGTCCCCTGATCATTCTGGTTGCTCTTTTTGCACCTTCTCAAGGTCTGCAATATCTTTTTTTAGGTGTGGTGACCAGAACTTTACACATTGTTCCAAGTGTGGTCTCACCATAGATTTGTACAAGGGCAGTATGATAGCAGCAGTTTTATTTTCTATTCCTTGTCTAATTATAGCCAGCTTGGAATCTGCCTTTTTCACAGCAGCAGCACACTGAGAGGCAGTATGTGTAATGGTTAAGAGCAGTGATTTGGAGTGGTGGACTCTGATCTGGAGAACCGGGTTTGATTCCCCACTCCTCCACATGAGCGGCGGATGCTGATCTGGAGAACTGGATTTGTTTCTTCACTCCTACACATGAGGCCAGCTGAGTGACCTTGGCCTAGTCACACTCTCTCAGCCCCACCTACCTCACAGGGTGTCTGTTGTGGAGAGGAGAAGCGAAGGTGATTATAAGCCGGTTTGATTCTTCCTTAAATGGTAGAGAAAGTTGGCATATAAAACCCAACTCTTCTTCATCATCATCGAGCTATCCACTACCATCCCAAGATCTTTCTTGGTCTGTTGCTGCCAGCACAGATCCCATCAGTGAATATGTGAAATTGGGATTTTTTGCCCCAATATGCATCACTTTACACTTGCTCAGAATGAATCTCATTTGCCGTTTTAATGCCCATTCCTTCAGTTTGAAGAGATCCTTTTGGAGCTCTTCACAGTCCGTTTTTGTTTTAACCACCCTAAATAATTTGTTCTAACAGTTTATTGTGCAGCTTGCCAGAATCAAAGCAGAATTCTGATAGTGTCATCAATATACTCCATAGAATGTACCAAATGTTTCAGCAAACAACCAAATCACAAATTTTATAATTTACACGTATCAATGCACAGCTTTCAGAGAGGGTCTTCAATGATGCACCTGATCTTAAAAAGCACCCTCAAACCACCAGTAACAGCTTTTAAACTAAAAGCCATGTTTTAAAAATGCATTATTAATCCCTGTGTTTTTATAGCAAATTACTTCCCTGAAGACCCCAAACTGCATCACACAAATGTTACAATCATGCCTTTGGAATTCCCCCTTGCGCTTTCCTGAGAGAACAGCAAGAATACATTTTTTCTTTTCTCTTTCACTGCCAAAGCAGAGGAGCTGGTGATAATCCCCTCCGAATGCTGTATTTAACACCTATCAGGTAGGTGACAAGTGCTGCAGTGTAAGGAGGATTAGCACAGTACAGCCCTTTACAATGGAGTGAAATTCTCTGTAAGCAGCAGAGTGAAGCTGCTGTGGCCTGACCGGCACTAATCAATACTTTCCTTACTCATATAAGGCACATATACACACGCACACACAGCAGTGGAAGACTTTTTTAAAAAAATCAGTGTGCCCCACACAAAAAAGGTGATGGCAAATGAACAGCCTCTGCATTACATATTTTTTGAAATGGAACAAAACTGCGCATGGATAGTTAAGAATCGGAACTTGAATTGATAAAGTCATCAAATGGTCTCCTATTTATTGATAGAGGGGACCCCTTGAAGAGAGTAAACCATGAGAGCTGATTAAAGATTGGTAATCAGCGGGCCAGGCCCTAAGCCAGAGAGACCTACGGATGGCCGCAGTAGCAGCCATTGCTCTTGCTGAAAACATCAGGGAATAAACGGTGGCGCCAGCCATGAAGGTGACTGCTTTAAGGATGCGGTTGATTCCTTCTGTTGCCCTTTTGTCTTCTGATAGAATCATCTGAGACAATTTCCGAGCCCAAACTATGGCTGCTCTAGAAGTAAGGGCTGCTGTGGTTGAAGCTTGTACAGCGATAGCACCCTATTTATGGGCCTTTTTTTGCTGCAAAATCCACCCTTCAGCCTAATGGGTCTTGATTGTGCCCTTCCTATCCTCAGGGACTGATGACTGTAATGCAGCCACTAGGAAGTCCACTAGGGGGACTTGTAATAACTCAGCTGCATGAGGGGCTACATTATAAAATCTTCTTGTACCTGGGGGAAACTGCTTGTTCGCCATGGGTTCATCCCATTCTGCCCTAACGAGGGTCTCAAAATATTCAGGGAAGGGAACAGTTTTGTTCAAAGCCTTTGTCCTGGGGAAAAATTCTTTCGGGCCTCCTGGTTTTGGCTTCTTCCCCAGTCTCAGGCTCTTCAGTGAGGTCCAAGGCCTGAACAATCCTTGATAACAGGGACTGACAATCTTTACTCGCAAACAATCTAGTCTGCTGATCATCTGCAACATTCTCCTCCTCATCGGAAGAGAACTCACCCTCCTCTAGGGTTGCCAGGTGCCCGGTGGTGGCGAGCAAACCCCCGGTAATTTGCCCCTCTGCCCGCCGACCACCTGAGGGTCGGCGGGCAAATGTGCACACGCTTGAGTGGTAAAAGGCCTCTTGCAATGCGTTTACACCCAGAGGTGCCTCATCGCAAGCGGCCCTTTACCACTCAAACTAAGAGTTTGAGTGGCATAAGGCTCCTCGCAAGGCGGCACTTCCGGTTGCAAACCGGAAGAGCCGCCAGGGCACGTTGGCACCGCTCTCCTGCCCCAAAAGCTCCCGCCGGAAGAAGGAGAGAAAGAGAGAGAGAAAGAAAGAGGCAAAAAGATGTCTTTTTATAAAAATAGACAGATGGGAATTAGATAAGTGAGTCGTAAGAAAGAAAGACAGAATAAGGGTTTCCCTGACTGCTAATCTGGTATACACTGAGAGCTACTCTCTAAGGTACTACACCCTGTCGAGGCAGGAGGAAAACTGGGCTACGAGGGATTCCTACTGAGGAGGCAAGAAGAACTTTGATCCTGCCTCCCTTATTGGCCAGTAGGAATCACCGACATTTAAAAAGCCCGCCTCCTCAGAGCAGGAACCTTCTTTCTATATCAGCTCCAAGTTCTATATCAGTTTGTTTCCCCTCCAAGAAACCAGTCCGGCCAACCTCACCAGACCCCACCCAGCCTTCCTGATAATAATGAACAGTCTCCAGAAGGTTCCCTGAGACCTCACTGATTACTGTATTTTTCGCTCCATAAGACGCACTTTTTTCCTCCTCAAAAGTGAGGGGAAATGTCTGTGCGTCTTATGGAGCAAATGTGCGCACAGAGCCGGCTGGGCGCACTGGAATGACGTGAGATGGCTCTGTGCGCCCCGTTCCAGTGTGCCCAGCCGGCTCTGTGCGCCCCACCCGCCTCCCACCTGGGAGGCGGGCGGGGCGCACAGAGCCGGCTTGCATCGTTCCAGCGCAAGCCAGCGTTCCCCGCCCCGACGGCCAGCTGCGGGGGGCGTCTTATGGTCCCGACGCGCACGCGCCCAGCCGGCTCTGTGTGGCCCCGCCCGCCTCCCAGCTGGCCGTCGGGGCGGGGAACGCCGGCTTGCGCCATCCCGACACGCACGCGCCCAGCTGGCATTCGCTCCATAAGACAAGTTTTTAGAGGAGGAAAACAAGATTTTTTCTTGTTTTCCTCCTCTAAAAACTAGGTGCGTCTTATGGAGCGGTGCGTCCTATGGAGCGAAAAATACGGTATTTGCAAGTCCTGGTGCTGATCAGTTGGCTATGAACTAGCATGCTCCTAGCCTCACTAGACATAAAAAAATGATCTGCAATCACAGCCTAACTGTAAAGATGGCTTTAGATTAACTTTGGATCATTAACAAAATACAAATAAAAGATCTGCCTTGCAAAATTGTACTTTCCTTCACAGATACCTATGAGTTTAATTTTACCATAGGAGGTATTCTTAAGTCACACAGTAGAACCTGTTAGCCAGAAGAAACTGGGAACAGTAATTAAGCATAAGTAGGCTCCATCAAGTCCATTACAAAGCCCGAAAGCATTTCAAGCACCTTGAGGATTTTTTTTATTTATGTTATTTATAGTCTGCCTTTTTCACCCAGACTGAAGGGGATTACATAGTGTAAATCAATACGATCAACAGGATGAGACATCCAATAAACAATGCAATAGGGTTCTGATTGCAAAAATTTGAAAACAAACAGAAATCTGAAACATCTGACACAAAGCATAAGCAATTAAACATGACATGTTAAATAATGCAGAAATTACACTGTAGGAGCATACTTACAGCAACAGACAATACATACAATATACAGCAGTATTAGCACACAGTCCCTATCCCTTACCAAAGCACCTTTCTGAACCATTTCATTACAGCAGAGCCCTATTACCTGTGTAAAAACGTACTCCTTAATAGTCTGCAGAAAGCCAGGACAGTGGGAGCCTTCCTAACATCACAAGGTAGGCTGCTCCATAAAATGGGGACCACAACAGAGAATACATGTGTACAGGCAGCTGCTGATTTTGTTCATTTAAAGCAGGGGTGGGGAACTTTTTTTCCAACAAGGGCCATTCGGATATTTATAACATCAAGAAAGATCATGCAAAATTATCAACTTAAAAATTAGCCGACCAAGCCCCAAGCAGGCAGCTGCCCCAGATGACCCCCCCCCCGCGAGCGGCAAGCAGGTAGGCATACAACCGCCCATACAACCTCGTGGCACAGGATGGTCTGTTGCACCAGCCGGGCGTAGGCGCATGCCGGAGTTACTCCTGCTCCGCATGGTCGGGGCTGGATTTTACAGCCGGCTCCTGCTACCTCCGCCTGCAGGGATGAAATGAGGACACACTGGCTAAGAACTCTCCCCCCACATGCATTCTGGCCCTGCCCCCTTTAACCCCTCCATTGTCACCACTTCCGCCCCCAGCCCTCTTGTAGCACAGAGGGAATACGTTTCTCCATGGCCGGGGTGGGAAAGGGTTAACACAGTTTATTGGGCGGTCCTAGCAGCTCCATAGCTAACGACTCTTCTGCAAGGGGGGGAGGGAAAGGTTCCTTTTCTCGGCAAAACAAACTCACATCTGCCTTGAATAGAGGTGGAACACCAGACTTAGATCTTTCTGAGTTAGAGATCTGCTAGGACCCACGAAGGGCCAGACCAAATGATTTTGCAGGCCTTATATGGCCCCTGGGCCTGACGTTCCCCACCCGATTTAAAGAGTGGCATCTGCTGATGGCCCTGCTCAGATGAGCAAAACGGTCATGGTGGTGCATAGAGAGAGGTGGTCCTGCAGAAATGAGGGGCCAAGGCCATAAATGACATTCATACGTGACAGCCAATATCTTGAATTGAGCCTGGTAACTGACAGGCAACCAGTGGAATGACTGCAGAATGGGAGTAGCACAAAAAGAGCCTTTTGCCCTTCTTTGTAAACTATTTTTGGTGGGTATGTTGCAGTGATGCTGTGCTGCAATGATGCTGTGGTGCTGCTCTGGTGCAATAATACTATACTCTGAAGATGATCTCAGAAATTATTTAGGCATCGTGTAAATATTTCTTATTTCATTTCTTTTTAAATCCTGTATATAAAATATCTCTTGCCTCTGGAGAGCATTCTTCATGCAAGATGGTATACTGGGGCAAGTTTCAGGAGCATGATTTCTCAGTCCTATTTCGTACAGATTGCCCTAACTCACAAGTCTGAACACTTCCTGTTATGAATCTTAAAAAGAAATGCTACCGAGTATATTTGAGTGCCAGCATTCATCATTTTGACTAAAGCAAGAGCAACTCTTTTTAATGATCAGGCCTGTATAGTCAAAACTGTCTCTTGGATTTGCTAAGTATCATGAAGTACCACTATAGCTAAGGTACCATCCCAAATGGCTTGGATCCAGAGTATCTAAAGGACTGCCTCCATCTGTACCCACATGCCAAGATTCATTTACAGTACCTTCCAGTGGAAATAAGCCATAGCAAAGGTTAAGTTGCTATGGCACACATAGTTGCCTGGCCTTTTCAGCTACCACCCCTGTTTTGTGTAATTCCCTCCCACTGGAGATGAGGTCAGTGCTGCCTGAAGCCCTTCTAAATTAATCCAAAGACCTTTTTTCCAGAAGGCTTTTGAATCAGATACAAGCACACCTTGGGAGATACTGCGGGTTCTGTTTCAGACCACCGCAATAAAGCAAATATCGCACTAAAGTGAGTCGCACAAATCTGTTGGTTTCTCAGTGCATTTAAAAGTTATGTTTATACTATACTGTAGTCTACTAAGTGTGCAATAGTATTATGTCTTTAAAAAATGTACTGTAATAATGAAAAAGTTTGAAATATTGCGAGAATTACTAAATGTGACACAGAGACACGAATGAGCACATGCTGTGGAAAAATGGCACTAATAATATCCATCCAAACATTCCGTTTACCATGGAAAAGGAAATTGAGGGTAAACTCCCATCTCTTGATACCCTTGTCATCCGTAAAACAAACTTTCAGTTAGGTCACAAGGTCTACCGGAAACCAACTCACAAAGGTCGCTACTTACACAAAAACTCCAACCAACCACCCACCCCCAACAGAAAAGAGGAATAATCAAAACATTAATGGACCGTGAAAGACAGATCTGTGAACCACAGTTTCTCAAGGAAGAAATTAATCATCTAAATCACGCACTGCTAGCAAACGGCTATTCCAGAAATGAAATCAGAAGGGCCATTAAACCAAACAAAAAGAAAACTCAGGAAAAACAGCCTCCCATAGGAAAGGTATTCTTGCCATTTATTAAAGGAGTCACTGATAGGATGGAGAAACCTTTGAAAAAACATAACCTACAAACGGTGTTTAAACCCACCAAGAAAATACAACAGATGCTACGATCAGCAAAAGACAAAAGAGACCCCCTCACCTCTGCAGGAGCACAGTATATACTCGCATATAAGCCGAGTTTTTCAGCCCAAAAAAAGGGCAATGGATATTCTGTTATCTTCTATATTAAGTACCTGCATTCTGTTCTTCCCTGAAGCTGGATGGTATCCTTAACTACCAGGATGTTATAAAGCTGTTCAATCTAGGGTGGATAAGCTACCATTCTGGGTAGTTTACACTAACTACTGTAAGAACCTGTGCTGTATCAGCTGAGGGAATACAGTCCACTTTTTAGTGGATAGCAAAAGAACAAATGGAGGCCCAGGCTGCTGCTCTGTAGATGTTAAACACTGTTGTGTTAAATATCAAAAATCACTGCATAAGTCACTGCACTTCTTATGGAATGAGCTCTGATGCCCTCTGGAGGCTTCAGTCCTTGAGATGTGAATGCTGTGTGTATACATTCCTTGGACACTTTCCTCCCCATCACTACTGGATGAGAGGCCATGAGGAGAGACTCACTTTCTGAAAGCTAAAGCTCTTAAGCACAGAACCCCATACAAAAAAATAAAAACACCCCCCAATAATGTACCAGTTCCTTTCTTCTGGATAGATCAGTTTTGGAGACAACAGTGGCATATTTTCCTCAAAGAGCTGGAAGCTTTTGACAGATGATTGCTCATTGACCACTGTGACATACTGTGTCAAAAGTGTGAGCTTATCTTTACTCTGATGTGTCCTTTCCTCAAGATACATCAGTTTTTTCTGTTGTCTGGGTTTGCATCTTCTGTTAGAAGAATATTGTTCTAGTCAACATAGAGTCGCCTATAAGAAAGTATTATAAAATCAAAGAGCTTATCTGAAACACAGTCTTCCCGCTATTGCAGGATGTATGCAAGCATGAAGTCGGCCAAACACATTGCCGTTACCCTCTACTGATTCTCAAGGCTTTCGCCTACAACAGCTATACCTTCATATTTAAATTTCTACCAAGCAGTTAAAAAAACACTGTTGGTGGACATGCGAATTAGTCCAGAAATTTTGGAAGGGAATACATAAGAACTTAGAAGGCATTATCGGTCAAAGTATATTATATGACCCCAAATTATTCTTACTAAGCAAAACCCCGGAGAATACTAACAAAGATCAACAGAATATGCTGAAATATTTAATCACTGCGGCAAGAGTAGTATTGGCATCTTTATGGAAAACAAATAAAATTCCGACCATAGAGACCTGGATGGATAAATCTTATGAATTTATAACGATGGCACATCTGACTGAATCTTTGCAGATGAATAATCAACAGCAAATTAGAGATAAATGGAAACCTTTTTATGACTATATGGCAACTAAAAAATAATAAGATTTCAAGAACCACAATAGACTCAAGGTGGAGTTTCTATCCACTTTATTAGAAAATAACGATATAAAAAAGAAAAAGAAAAAAGAAAAAGAAAACTCTAGAGGGTAGCGCACAGCGCTATACTGTTAAATACTGAATAACTTATTGTCTGTTTGTTTGCCGCTCAGCTTTTCCCCTATTCCTTTTTTTTTCTTCTGTATCCTTCTTTATTGTTAAAAGTCAATAAAAATATTTATTAAAAAAAAAAAAAAAAAAACACTTCAAAAATCCAATCAACTGCCTTGTGGGTTTTTTAACTTTATAGTTCTCCACTTATTTCTGCTCAAGTGAGCTGCCACTAAACATCAATTAAGTCCAGGAAAATGAGGGTCAAACTACACAAAACACTGTAGATCCATGAACTGGTCTCCTGATGTTTAATTTTCAATTAGCAACAGCTGGAGGAGAACTGCTAATTAGATTAAGGAACTAATTCTGCAAGAAGGAAGGGTTAACTCTCTTTCCCCACGCTTGTTCACAGATCTAAATCTCCACCCTCACTTGCTATTAACTCCAATAAGGAAAACATATTTGTTTTCCCCAGAGAGCAAACAGCAGCTGGATAGAGTTGGGAAATACCTGGAGATTTTGGGGGTGGAGCCTGAGAAGGGCAGGGTTTGGGGCGGGAAGAGTCTTTGATGGGGTATAATTCCATAGAATCCACTTTCTCCAGATGAACTGAATTCTGTTGCCTGGAGATCAGTTGTAATACCTGGAGTTCTCCCCCCACCCCCCCGAGGATGGCAACCCTACCGCTGGAAGTAGGGTGCAATCTAGATTAAGAAACTCCTGGCAGGAAAAGGTTACCCCTCTCCCTGCCCTTCTCTGACTCAACTAGTAGCCCTCTCATAGCTACTTTTGTGAAAACTAAGACTCATCATGTAGTATGGGCATAACATATTAATTTAGGTTAATACTTTTGCAGTGCCCTCTGACACTGAGAACACCACCTTTGCTATTCTGTCTGTGGCATTCGCAAGAAAGATCCAAGATATATTTTTCAGAGTTTCAAAGTACTAACAATGGCAAATGTTGCTTGCTATGTGCAGGGGCAATCCAGCTGCGCATTTAAACACAAAAGAATACCCACAAGTACTTCCATGCCAGTGTTTGGCCAGCTGAAAACTGATGCTTCAATAGCCATTTTCATAAGCTAACGTAGTTAAATAAATATAAGTGCACAATACTTGCACTTTCAGCCTGATTTTTATGTAAGAAACCTGGGCTGACATCATCTCGCTTTCAGCAAACACATCTCTAAAAAAGGGGGAATACGGTTAATTGTTGCACTGATTTCATAGCAGAAATAAATTAAGGAAAGGAAATTTTTGAAGATGTTACTGGTTGTCCAATGACCTTTAAATCTGATAGTACCCAGAGGGTGGTTAATAAAGGTGTTCTCATCCCCAGCAGCATGAGAGTGGTTGCAGAGATGGCCCTTACAGCTCTAACTAAAATGACTACCAATAGTTAATTATATATGAACCACCCTGGGGTGGACATCATTACTGTAGACTGAGGCCTTATTACAATTTTCTTTAAGTCTGTAAAGAATCAATTTAGAATAAATTGAAATAGGGCATTTATTGACCTGCAACAGCAGCAGATCATCACTAATACACAGACCTTATAATCGGCATTTTAAAAGTAATTAAAGTAGTAGCATATCATCCCGCTGTTCAGAAAAGATGTTATTAGAAACCAAGCATAGTAAAGTCTCATCATTACATCTGATTTACTTTTGCAACATAAGCTATGGGATTTACCAGTTCTCCATTTAGCAGGAAATTATTCAGCCTTCCCTCCAACATTCCAGTTTTACAACAGAGAAGGAAACTATGAAGTCCACTGTTATCGTATCCCCAGAATATTTTCAAGTAAAACAAAGTAGGCAGCATCTGAAGTAGGCAGCTTTATGACTATTTATGACTATTAAATATTTGCTTTTCCCTACCTCATTGGCAGCTTTCAATGAACTCTAGAGTAGGGACCCCACCTTGTTAAGCCTGCAGGAACATCTGGAATTGAGAAAGGTAATGGGTGCCACCACCATGAAAAGGCTGGCCATGGAAGAATGGCCAAACACAAAATAGCTGCCATTCAGGCCAGACCGTTACCAAGTGACTGCCACTGGGAGCGGGAGTGGTTCTTTGGTTTGGAGAGGAGACACTGGGTTTACTTTCTAAAGAAAGGAGAAGGTTTGCATAGCCACAGGGAACAGTTGCCAAGTCCAGAAATAGGGAAGACTGTGCCTAGATCCAAGCTGAGAGCACATAGCTTTAACAGACCTGCCTAGGATGAGCTCAGGGCATTGCTAGTCAATTAGCTGATAAGGAGCCTTTTGGTTTTCTCCTGACTCAAGAAGCAAGCAGCTGCCGGGAAGTAAAGGAACATGGGACCTGCTACAGGGTACAAATGATGAATAAGATTCACATAGCCTTGTGTGCCATGCCAGCCCTTTCAGATCCTCTGCTTCTGGGAAGATCTACTGTCACCATTGTGGGGTCTGACTTTTAGCAGCCCCACTGCCTCAGAACAGCAGACCACTGAGTCTAATTTAACCTAAAAATAGGCTAGTTCAAGGCTAAGGTCCAATTTTAAAATGTTAGTTCTAAGCACACACAATCACAGACTGCACGGAGCTGTGCCTTAATAGCACAGTATCTGTTCTACAAGCGGGTCCCAAGTTCAACCCCCTCCATCTCCAGTTAGAAAGATCAGGTGGGCAGGTGACATGAAAGACCTGAACCTGGATCATGAAGAAGCACTGCCAATCAAAGTAGACAAATATTAACCTTGACAGAACAATGACCTGATCCAATATCAGGTAGTTTCATGGGTTCATTATTATTATTTACTGTATCTATAGCTCACCTTTCTCACTGAGACTCAGATTAGACACACATCAAGAAAGAAATACAAAAAGGCACAAAACAAACTTGTGTCACAAAACAAAATTACAGATTCTAGTCTTCACACCTCCCCTGTAAGATGGGCCAAGCATTCGTAACCGAAAGTGAACAACAACCCCCCCCCACACACACTTGCTACTTATTTAAGGGGTTCAGAGGGGAGGCGTGTCTTTGACTAATCAGAAAACTCACTCCCAAGGACAAGAGCAATGAATTGTTTACACAAGCTCATACAGATCGTGCACTCATCTCTTTTTGGGTCATGTGCAGAGTGCAGGCACAGGGGGGTCTTTGAGACAGCATGTACCAGAAGTGTCAGATGGGGGTGGGACCTCCTGAAGATTGATCATCAAATATGGATGTAGTCCACCAGTGTCCTCCTCCACGAGTGTACTTGACAGACTACTTAACAGATGTCTACATGTCAAACCCTTGAAGCTCACATGACTCGTACCAAATACTGAAATGGAGTTTTGTTGAGCTAAATCCTCACAAAATTGATGTCTTACAACTAACCAACAATGTGGTATTCAGTCTTTACAGCAGGTGCCATTGCACTCCAAGGCACCTTGAAGAGTGCTGACGTACAAGTTTCATACTACAAGATTACATTAGAGTCCCTGAATTAGGAAAGAAAACTTAAATATCTCTATTACAAACATATCCATTCCAGTTGAAGAGTTGTAGCTTCCCCAAAATAATTATGAGTATTGAAGGTTGGTTTAGCTGACAAGAATTCTGTTAGAGATTCCTAATTCCACTCATCTATCATCTTCCCCAAGAACGAATAATTTGGTTTTCTGAGAAGAGGGTATGATCATTAAAATAATTTAAGTATGTAGTGTGGTATACACCTTTTAAAGACAGAACTACGTAATTGTTCTCTGGAATTTCTGATGCAAAACTGTCAAAAGACAAGCCACAAAGCTTGTGTTTGTCTCTGATATTAATCCTGATGCAAAGATGCTTCAAAATGTTGCATTAAACAGGTATAACAGGAGTCTTATAAGATATGATAGAATATTAAGATGAACATGAAATAGTTCAAATGTTGTTTAATGACTTTCTTATCTAAGTATCTTACAGCCCATTCATGAAAGGGGAGGCCGAAACCTCTTAGGAGGCAGCCTGACCCTGCTGCCAGCGTAAGTGCGTGTAAAACCGCGATTACACGCACTTACACTGGCGGCGAGGCCAGTCCCACCGGCAGCAGAGCACCGTGGGACCGCACCTCGCCCCTCCGCCGGCACAGCCTCTCCGTGGTGCAGGCCACGGCGTAGAAAGGCCACGCCAGCGCAGGGGGGCATTCCAGGGGTGGGCTGGGGGAGGAGCCGCCAGTTAGGCAGCTTCCTACCCCGTTACGCCGGCGCCAAGAACGGCGGTGCTGTGCCTGCTTTTGAGCAGGCTTTTGAGCAGGCACAGCCTCACTGTTTTCAACGGGGCATTTAGCCCTGGTTAAAAAAAAAAAAAAAGCACCGCAAAACGGCTTTTTTTTTTTCACGGCGTGCACAAATCGGCTTAGGAGGAGGCGCCACTGCGCCTCTTCCCCGCCGACTCCGCACGCCATCATTTCAGGAATGGGCTGTGAGATACTTATTTTAATTGAAAGGGGTAGAGAAATTTGGCCAGAGGTGATCAGTTCATCTTTTTTTGTAACTACACAACAATGAGCATTCAAACCATACAATAAAGACAATGTGTAATGAACAGAGAAAAGAAATACAAGAAACCTTAATATTTCGCCTCTACACAGATGATACATAGAGCCTTCTAGCAAAAGTTGTGAGTATTAACATAAGACAATTCTCTACCTTCTAGTCCACAGAATTCTCACAACTACTTATCAAGTATATTAACAATTACTAAATCTGCATGCACCTTACTGTTGTCACCTCTAAACTATCTTTAGTGCAAATGATTACCAGCAGAGCACTGCATTTTAGCTTTAATCATGCATATCTGCCCCTGTATTACAATAATTTGTTTAAACATTAAAGTACTGGAAGCTTGTTCTGCAAAGAACAAATTAAATAAGGAGCAGAGTTTTGCAGAGGAGAGAGATTTCTAATAAGAGGCAGATTTGCTGCTGTATGTTATCTGCAGTTATATTTAAAATGCATCAAGGTTTTGATGACATCTCTCCCTGCAAAGTTGACAGCATAAAGCTCAACTAGAGGGTGGCTATGGCAACGCAATGGGAATAAAGAGAATGACGCTGTGCTGCTTAAACAGATATTCAGGATTTTCTTTGTTTTCATTCAAAAGGAAACAGATAAGAATTATCAACGAAGAGATGGGAGGTGCAGGTAAGGGCTTTTACTAGACAAAAAATATTTAAAGAAAAGGCATAACACCAATCAATATTTTATGACAGATAACATGAGGGTATGCGCACACGCCTATGTCCTGACTTCATAGTACAAACCCAAATGATTTAGAGAGATGCTACTACACAGCTTGAATTTCTAGCTCTTCAGTGGCAGTGTACTAGGACACTTCATTATCTTCCATACTGCTTTCTATACTGGGGCTAAATTTTGATTTTTATCTGTAAGAAAAGGACAGCATAACTGTTTCTCCAATTCCAATGTGCTTTGGATCCCAACTATGTCAAATACTACAAAACCTGTAGCAGTAATTCCCTTTATTAATTCTCCTTCACAGACAAATCCAGAATGGTACTGCAGGAAATTTGAAGTGACAAGGATTCTTCTTCAAAGGAACAGACAGCTCTCATCTGCAAAGGGAAAATGTAATCGAGTAAAAGTTCACCCAAGTGTAAAGTCTGTGTACTTTACACAGTGTACAAGCTTAGTGTAGCATTAAAAAACTAAGCAAAAAAACCTGAGACTCAACAAAGCATTAATAAAGTATTAATCCTTTTATGCATCAACGGAGCTATTCTCATAGCCCCTGTGAAACTACTGGTATGCTTTCATCAGCATTTTGATCGCAAACTTCTGAACGCACAACACTCCACAAACGTTTAAGTCCCCACAAATTTCAACGCAATGGCAACTCATCTTAGAAACTTCATCCCATCACTCTAGCTAAATGACAGTGAGTAAACAACTATTTAAATGTTCTACTTAGAATAGACAGACTGCTACACTGTTTTTGCTGGAATATGTTTTGTTGTGATAAATGACAAGCAACAAAAACAAACAAAACATAATTGCTCAGATCCGAGATTTCCACAAATGAAAGAGATTTCCAACTACAAAGTGCCACTTCCTTGCCTCCCACCTTCCAGTGCATCGCAAAAGGCCCCTTGAAGTAATGCTCCTAAGGGACAGGGTACACATGAAGCTGCCTTATACTGAATCAGACCCTTGGTCCATCAAAGTCAGTATTGTCTACTCAGACCGGCAGTGGCTCTCCAGGGTCTCAGGCAGGGGTCTTTCACATCACCTACCTGCCCAGTCCCTTTAACTGGAGATGCCGGGGATTGAACCTAGGACCTTCTGCATGCCAAGCAGATGCTCTACCACTGAGCCACAGCCCCTCCTGGGGTACCCAGGAATGGCATAAAAGAAGAATGGCATGAAAGAAGAAATTGTGTTCCAAGCACAGGCGCATGCCTGCCCCAAAGTCCTTATGACAGCCATGTGTCTGCCACATGGTTTTTGTAACATGTGATTGGCCCCATCAGGTATAAGAACAGTCAAGGAATTGCTCTGAATCTTGAATCCTTACGAAATGGCAAGATAAAATTCAAATAAACAAATGAAGAAGAGTTGGTTTTTATACCCCACCTTTTCTCTACCTTTTAAGGAGTCTCAAACTGGCTTACAATCACCTTCCCTTTCCCTCCCCACTTAAGTTATCCGTAGGTATTCACAATCTTCTTTGATATGGAAAGGGATGGCAAATAAAGTGGAAAAATAGCATGGTTATATCATAACCATGTTTTTCACTAGCAGAAAGTGTTTTTATTAGTAGAAGATTCTATTAGTAGAGAACGGTGTTCCTCCTACAGACTCCAACTTTGTTCCCTGGATCCACTGGTACCCAGCAGTATGATTTCATGGGAAAAGCAGGCTGGGGGTAGTCAGAAAAGTTTGTTTCCTTATGCAAACATTGCTCAATTTGACCCAGACAGGAGCACCTCTATATGAACATCTTTAGCAAATTTGAAAAATATATTCCAAATAAGTTAGGCTTTTAGTCTCACTCTGCTTTTAACCACACAAAAGAGGAGTTGATAGATAAAAGTGACTACAGCATTTATTACTGTGGAATGCACCAATAAAGATGACACAAGAATCCACTCAGCTTTACTTACTTCATTAACAGCATAAGTATAAACCTCTCAATTAAATATTCAGGCGCTAAACTAGGAAATGCAGCAAATGCAGCAAGAAGGGTGGGGAAAGAAACATCCTAAAACTCCGATGAGATTGCTGAAGCAAGGCATTAAAATGTGATTTAATCTGGGGGGAAAATGCAAATTGGATACAAACTGTGAGATATTTAAATACCCAGCCTAATTATAAGCTCTGGAAAACTTGAAAGCTTGCAACATGTTTTATAATAATTCAGCTAGTACTAATAGAAAGTATTATACAGTTTCTGTCTGTGGTAGAAAGTATTAAGATAAACTCGCAACAGCAAAGATGGGGACCAACAGAAAACCGCAATATATAATGTATATTGAAAAGGAGAGACCAAAAAAACTTTATACCATGAGGAACTCAGAGAGGAAAATTCTGGGGGGAAAGAAACACTGGCATTCATATTAAATATATTAAATATTCACTGTAATATATTAATAAAATGAACATTTAAAAAATATCCTGAGGACCTCTTACAGGTGGCAAAATTTTACTAAATATAAAGATGAGTTTCTCATGCCCTGCGAGCTTCAAAATGTTGAATTTTCATGATATTTAATCAGCTTTTAGGGTCAAGCACTGGAGAGGTGGCTAGGTACAATATAGCAGCCATCTATGCTAGGCTGAATAGTGTCAAAATAAGGAATTAATACTGTAAACCATCTACTTCAAGAATGGATTTTGCCAGGTCCAAATCTGTATAGTGCCTAACATGCTGATAGTCCAGAAATGTAAAACAGTCATTGCAAAACCTTGTAATCTAAATTTCACAGAGATCTTTAATCAAGAAATCCTCTGACACTGGAAGCAGTGTGTACTTTCTCAACATCCAATTACTCAAAAGAATTTTATTTTACGAATCCTTACTGAAATTTAAAGACCAATGAAAGGCTGATCGGAAGGATTATAAAAATTCACATATATTTTAAAAGCCTGCAGCAACCATAACAAGTTTCTAACCACAACTCTCAGATAACCCCACCATACCTCAAAGATAGTGGTGTTAGCCAATATGTATTTCAGAAAAGGCAATTTGCTAAACCTGCACTGAGTGAGAGATAGCTGAACAAGCAGTTTGCACAAGTCAACTACAACCTGCAGAAAAATATACGCACACCCCCAAAATATTGCTGATAAAAGAGGCTAAGAGGAATAAGGACCATGACATCAAGAGAACACTGCATCCCCAAAATTCATGCTTGGTCACTGAAAACGAAAAAAGCAATTAAAGATAAGCAAGCTTGACCTTTTAAAACCTAACTAGGTTAAAAAAAATGAAATGGTTGAATAATGAGGATTCAATTAATGCACAGAAGGGGCTAGAAGTCAGGTAAGCTGCAAGCCTCTCTGAGGTGCAGGCCTCATGCCAAGAACTGAAGTAAAGGGCCCATCCTCTGTAACAACTCCTACCCTCGCTGCCTCTGCACTCTCATCTCAACACCTGGGTAGCTGTCAGGAGGAGAGCAAGCTGGCCACAGAGAAAGGAAGTACAACCATCACCTCCATGGTAGCCACCCAGGAAAAGAGCAAGGTGGCCACAGTTGGGTGGTGTTGGTTTTACTCCTCTTTCTCCACAATCAGACTGCTTTCACCTAGGAGCCTTGGCAACTTGCATCCTTTGCCTGCACTAATGTGCCTCATGCTTAGGAGAGAGCAGGAAGGCAGAGAGGGGAGCCCTTCCCCACACTCCAGATACACAAGGGCTGGCTAAGGTTCGACAATGGTGGGGAAAGATAACCCTTCATGCTCAAGGAAATCTGGTAATTAAAGTTACAGCTACACAGTGTGGGGAGTAGGGCTATGCATTTTGATAATGCCAAAGTAGAAAAAACTCAAAACATATCTTTTCGGTATTTTGGGAGGTTTTTTAGACCAGCATTTTACAAGGCGACAATAAAGGCAGGCAGCCTGCAGGCAGTATAGGAAGCCTTCTGCCTTCCTCTACACTGCCAGCGTGGAGGGAAAGGCAGGAGCCTTCTGATTCTCACTGCAGGAGGGCTCCATGGAATCTGTCTGATCCGCCCCATCGGGCTTCTCCGGGGTCCAGAGAAGCCCGTCAAGGCAGATCTGACTACCATCCAGCCCACGCTGCTTCTCAGTCAGATGGCAGTCAGTGGGGTAGATCTGACAGATTTGGGGGTTTTGTGGTATTTTTTGGGTTTGGTTTTATCAAACCCAATTTTTTGAAACATCTGGGTTTTCTGAATTTTTAGAAAATTTCCAGGTTTGATGAACCTGAAAAATACCGGAAATATTTATTGCACAGCCCTAGTGGGGAGACTTATTAAAGGCTGAAATAAGAATTGCAATCCAACCTTTACCAGTATGCCTCTGGAGCATACTAAATAAAGGAAAACAAAGCTAAAGAGGGATCCACAAGACTTCAAGACGACATTCCTACTCCTCCAGTTCCAGTTTCCCTCCACTTCTCGTGTACAGTTTGCTTTGTCCCCCCCACCCCGCACACACACAGTTTTCCCATCCCTCTGGCCCAGCTTTCCATCCCTCAGATCATCTTCCCTCTCAACTCCTGCCTACCCATTCACCTCACCACTCCCAATACAGGGACAAAAAAGGGGGAGAAGAGGCAGACGGGCAAAAGAGGCAAGTTAGGCCAGCCCCATCTTCCCCTGCTCCAGATGGCCATCACCATATTTCTACATAATCACCAAATCTCAGTAACTATTTACCCATATTGACCGGGGGGATATTATTCCCCACTTAAAAAAACAAAACCAGATTTTTCTGCAAAACTGAGGATTCCCCAGTTTTACAAAGTACTAAATTGTAGCCATAGCTGTGCCAATTTTTGATCCTCAGCTATTGGATAAAACGATGTCACTGAATCATTATTAAAGACAGTATGATCATCCGTGATGGCTATATATTTGATTCTGGCAACCCCCTACACAAAGTTAGACATACCTCACTTTCCTTAAGTCCTCCAAATACCAAATAGTGCAGAGATTTAGGAGAAAAGGTATCAAAGGGCAGGTTGTACTTGTCCTCAAATCTTCTGGTACATGAAGAGGATTTAGGGGGATGACAGTGTTGGCATCTGACCTCCTCCTGGATTGCAGTGGCACCCTAAAAGCAACTAGATTTTTCTGAAGCCCTGCACTGTTGGAGATAGGACACCACTCCTCTCCCCACCCCCACCACAATGTTCCATGCTCGCCAGAAGACCTGAGTGGAAAACATATAATCCAGGCTCGCTATCAAGGCCAGTAAGAATTTCCAGGCCACTGAATGGTACCCACGAACAATAAGAAATGCTAAACATTTATGAATATTAGAACTTTTCTGACAAAAAGCCTGCTTTAAAAAACAAAGAACTGCAAATACAGAATGAAGCCTTGGATACTCACCGTGAGGGCTCCTTCTCTTCTGAGGAGAAGGGCATCTTTATCTGTGGGTGTTTTCCCGCTGTTTCCAGGAGGCAGGACCAAACTTTACTTCCTGTTTCCTTGGCGGGAAGACCACCCTTGATCCCCAGTTACAGGCTTGCCTAGCTACTTAGAGAAGTGTGAAAAACATCAAACTGGGAACACTACACAAACAAGGTAAGGTTAGGAAACAGGAACTGTAGTGCATTATAGCATAACATTAACCCTGACAGGTAGGTGGGTAAACTGAGAAGCTAACAGTGCTTTGCAACATAACGTTGACCCTGACTGACCCCGGCAGGTTGACAGGTAAACTGAGATGATGACCTATCCTGGTCCTTGTGTCTTCCGATTTTAGCCCGGGTGGGCAAGATGCCCTTCGCCTCGGAAGAGAAGGAGCCCTCACGGTGAGTATCCAAGGTTCCATTCTCCTCCGAGGCAAGGACATCTTTATCTGTGGGACTTCCAAGAGCTCCCTATGTGGGTGGGTTAAATCCCTTCGTCCACAACATGTTGGAGAACGCTGAGTCCAAATGCCGTCTGTGAGAAAACCAGGTATTGATCTTGTAATGCTTAACGAAGGTGTTAACGGAAGACCATGTGGCAGCGCAACAGGTCTCGTCGACTGGAGCCTGTCTGTTAAATGCTGCCAAGGTAGCTGAGCTACACAGTGAGTGAACCGGAACCTTGGAGGCTTTATATGACTCGACTATACACTGCCTCAAGGTGTAGCTGATGGCGGTTGTTGACATTCTGGATCCCTTTTTGGGGTTGGAAATATTGATGAACCTAGACTCCGATTTTCTGAAAATGAATATGCATATAGCCCTTCGAAGATCCAAGGTATGCCAGGTTCTTTCTGCTTGTGCAAACAAAGGTTAGGGTGCTGTAAGATAGTTAGCAAACGAAGACAGCAACAAAATTGTCAAACTGGTAAATGAAATTTTAATAGTGATATTAATTTATCATATCCACTATATCAAACATAGAAAGCACATATCAACACATATTAAACTTGATGCTATGTGCACAATGCTGTGATATTGATTTCATAAACAAACATAATATCTGCACAATCAGCATTATAAGTATAGTCCTTTCAAAGGTGCAAGATGCTTCCTTTTCTTCAAGAGGTTCACTTCATGTTACAACAGAAGTCCGGTAACCATTCCGTTTCGGCTTATCAAAGCCTTCCTCAGGGACCACTAAACAAATAAAACAACTCATACAGTATATATGACAAAAAGGCATAAACGAAAAGATACAATCACAATAACAAATATTATACTTACACGCTAGCTGTTTCTAACTTGCTTGCGCATTGACAAAGTAGCTATGACAGTGCAACAAATTTAAGCATTACATTCACATGTGATACTAATAAGCACAAGGTACAAGATTTAAAGACACAGTACAACATTATGTGTTAGTCTATAGGTAGCATGCTAAATCCAGTGAAGTGTTTAAACCATTAGGCTATAGAGTCTCAAAGAGATGTATATATTTAGACTGTTGACATCTTAATATTAAATCCACATCAGATCTATCATATTTGTGTGTATTATTGAAGCTCCAAAGTACAAAAAATGAAAGCTCTTCATCAGTGTGATTTCTGTCCAAAAAATGCTTAGTTAAAGGTGCTTCTAACACACGATTTCTGACCCTAGATCTATGCTCACTGATACGGTATTTAATCTGTCTCTGCGTTTTACCAATATACCAATGTTGGCATGCACAAATAATTGCATAAATGAGGCATCGTGAGTCACAGTTGTTAAAGCTATTGATGACAAAGTTACGACCTGTTACGGGGTTTGTAATTTCTTTGACAGTCAACATATATTTACAGCTCTGACAGGAGCCACATCTAAAGTTGCCTTTAGGTAACGTAGAAATAGATGCTGAACGTGGTCTATTACTCACTAAAATATCTCTAAAGGATCTAGTGCGTTTGTATGCTACTCGTGGCGGTAATTGGCAGCCAGGTAAGTGCTGGATTAGGTGCCAGTGTTTGTGCAGGACCTGTCTAATCAAGGGAGACATTGAAGTGTACTGTAAAACACAGGTAAGTCGTGCAGAGGATTGTGTGAGTGAATCTGTAAATAATTCACTTCTAGGCTTGCATTGAGTTTTCTGCATTGCCTGCCGAATTATTTGTTTGGGATACCCCGACTTTTAAAGTCAGATTCACATTGTTGTGCTCCCTGTAGATAGTCTGATTCCTCTGTGACATCTCTCTTAAGGCGAAGCAGTTGACTATATGGGAGATTGTTTCTTAAATGGGGTGGGTGAAAAAAGTTGTAATGCAATAAAGTATTGCATGCAACCTGTTTTTTATGAGGACGGACTCCCAACATACCGTCAAGTTACTTATAGATGCTCACGTCTAAAAACGGGATTTCTTGTTTGTTACAGTCCCCGTTTAATTTAATGTTAGGGTCACGATCATTTACCCAAAGAGTGAATTCCTCGAAACTCTGAGAGTCACGCATAGCTAGAAAAACATCATCCACGTATCTGACATAAAGAAAAATATTTCCACTGAAGGGGTTATTATGCAAAATGTGTGCATGCTCAAAAGCCACCATATAAATATTGGCAATTGATGGAGCGCATGTGCTGCCCATCGCAACGCCATGTGTTTGTAAATAAAAATCCTCATTATAAACAAAATAATTTTTCTCCGTCACGATATCCAAAAGATTTAAGAGAAAGTGTGTAGGAGGTTGTAATACTGATCGTGAATCTAGCAATTCCGCAATTATGCCCCATACTGCATCCGTAGGGACGTTCGTATATAGGGCATTAACCTCTAAAGTGCACAACACCGAATTTAAAGGGACCGTTATGTTTTCTACCCGTGTGATAAAATGTCGGGTGTCTTTAATATATGCACTGGTTCTGGTCGCATATTCATTCAAAAAGGATTCTAAGTATTTAGCTAGCGGTTCAAGAACCAATGAAATTCCAGCCTCAATGGGTCTGCCTAAAGGTGGGCGATTCTGTTTATGAATTTTAGGCAGGATGTAAAATCTTGGAATTTTGGGAAAGTCATTGTAGAGAAATTCCGCAGTTTCTTTAGAAATATAATCTAATGATAAGGCCTCATTAACTACAGTACGGATGATCAGTTGTATTTCATCTGTCGGGTCGTGTGTGAGGCATTGATAAAACTGCGTATTATTAAGTTGACGCTTAACTTCATTGTCATAGTCTACCGCTGACATGACCACAATAGCCCCGCCCTTATCAGCAGGCTTGATCACTATTTCAGGCTGGTTTGCTAATTTAAGTATAATATCCAAGTCATTTTTAGATAGGTTGCTCCTTTTGTGCCTTTTTTGATGTTCTATTTTAGCAATGTCACGATTCACCACTTCGTGAAACGTTGTTATAAAATGATTAGTTGTAGAGGGTATGAATTTAGACTTAGGTTTAAACTTAATTCTAGGTGTTCCAGTCGTATCATCATCGCCAAATTTTTCTTTTAATTTTAAAGTACTCACTAACTTAAATATGTCAATTTTCGTTTGCAAGGGGGAATAGGAGGGTGTGGGGACGAAACCTAAGCCATATTGTAACACGCGGGTTTCCTCAGAGGTAAGTTGGTAGCTAGATAAATTAACCACTATCTCCTGTCCCTTCCACCCCTGCGTCTCCGCCAGTCCGCCTGGATGTTTAAGACTCCTCTGATGTGTTCCGCCTTCAATGATTTCACATTGAGCTGGGCCCATCGGAAGATTCGTGATGCCTCTAGATGAAGGGCGGATGACCTTGTGCCTCTAACATATCTGGATCTTAAGTTATACTCCCTATCCGAAGTGCGGCTGGATAAACTTGATGACTCGCTATCATATTCGTGTTGCCTACTTCTACCAGTAGTTCTATAGGTAGAGGTAGCGGCTGGAGAGTCATTATACCAAGGATAGACAATGTCCTGGCTGTAGTCATTAGAATCCCTCTCATACTTTTTCGTCTTATAAGATTTAAAATTGTCTTTATATGCATTCAATTCCAATTCCATTTGTTTTATTTTGCTATCAAAGGATGCAGTGGAGAAGGAAGGTTTAATTTCCTCCTTTAATTTCAGTATGTTTTCCTTAATATTGTCAACTTCTTGATTAGCTTGACCAATAATTAAGGTCAAGATCGTAAGCACACTTGTTTAGGATCGCAATCCATTTATCCTTAAACAGCATATTATCTTTAAACAAAGTTGGGGCTTTCTGAAGGTGTAAGCCCCATGGAATCATTCTGTTTTTTACATACTGTGCTAGAGAAGAAGCATGCATAGCATATTTGATTTGTTTCTTGGATAAGTTAAGTAACTTGTTAAAATCCGGCGTGGGCTCTGTACTAATTGTAGAGAAAGGTTGAGCCAAATCCAAAATCTTATCCCTTTCCTCTGAAGAATGCAAAAGATTCTTTCCATTTTGCTATGCTAACAAGGCAAATGTGCAAATAAAGGTTAGTGTGCTATAAGATAGTTAGCAAACGAAGATAGCAACAAAATTGTCAAACAGGTAAATGAAATTATAATAGTGGTATTAATTTATCATATCCACTATATCAAACATAGAAAGCACATATCAACACATATTAAACTTGATGCTATGCGCACAATGCTGTGATATTGATTCCATAAACAAACATAATATCTGCAAAATCAGAGTTATAAGTATAGTCCTTTCAAAGGTGCAAGATGCTTCCTTTTCTTCAAGAGATTCACTTCATGTGCTTGGCATGATGGTTTCGGAAAGAACGAAGGAAGAGATATCTCTTGGGATCTGTGAAACACTGAATTCACCTTCGGGAGGATGGTAGGGTCTGGTCTTAGGACCAATTTGTCCTTGTGGAATACGCAGAGGCCTTTGTTGATTGATAGTGCTCTCAGCTCTGAAACGCGACGAGCCGAGGTGATTGCGGTCAAGAATAGAACCTTCATCCGCAGGAACCTTAGGGGAACTGTTCTCAGAGGTTTGAAGGGTTCTGAGGTAAGGGCTTTTAGGACCAGATTAAGTTTCCTTGTGGGGAAACTATGTACTGTAGGTGGACTGATTTGAGTTACTCCTTTTAAGAAGGTAACGATGTCTCGGTGTTGAGAGGTAGGAACGCCTTCTGAGAAGGGAATCACCATGGATATAGCCGCCCCTTGGCGTCTAAGAGTGGATGCAGACAGATTTAAGTGTACTTCCTCCTGGATAACTCCAAGATCTTGTTGACTCCCGGTCTGAGGGTATCTATCTTTTTTCTGTGAGACAATCGCACGAAGGCCTTCCAGGATGCGGTATAGATGCGTCTGGTAGCTGGCTTGCGAGCTTCCAGGATGGTGTTAATGACTTCCTCTGAATAGCTGCAATCTAGAAGTCTCCTCCGTTCAAGACCCAGATGGTCAAACAGTACCATTGGGGGACTGGGTGGACTAATGGACCCTGCTGTAGCATGTTCCGAGTGGTTGGTATTCTCCAAGGATCCCGAACTGACAGTCTGAGCAGTGTGGTGAACCATGGTCTGCGGGGCCAAAATGGGGCTACTACTAGAACTCCCTGGAAACGTTCTAGCAGTGGTACAGGTTCTATTGTGCCCATCTGTAGAAGGTGTAAAATGGCTTGGTGGGTTCTGGAATGTTTTTCCCTCTTTGAGGGTAATGGGGAAGGTACAAAGCGGTCCAGTGGTGGGACAAGAAATTCCAAAATCCTTTGGAACTTATTTGGGAAACCCAGTTGTCTGGATTGGACTCCTCCCACCTGCTCGAGAAAACCTGCAACCTTCCCCCCAACTGTAGTGACTTGACGTCACTGGGAATTGGTATTTGAGAATTTGTCGGGCTTGTCCGATCTGGGTTGTTGGCCTTGTCTGTTAAACCTTCTGCTTTTGCGAAAGGGTCTGTTGTTGTTATTCCATGTTCCCTTTCTGAAATCGGCCCTGTATCTAAAGGATGTTCTGAGGGGTCGAAAGGACTGATATGAAGCTGGACGGCTGTCCTTTCTAAGCTGTTTAGGCATGACATGTTTTTTGTCTCTAGTTTCAACTAGAATTCGGTCCAGCTCAGCTGGCCAGGCTCCGAGCCATAGGGCTCTTCTTGAAGATGGGCCAGATGCCATGGACTTAGCCGTGAAGGATATAGAATCCAGGGAGGTATCCGCCATCAGGGTAGTAGCTTTTAGTACCCTTTCCAGACCTGCTGAGACCCGACGGTTTTCCTCTGGTACCAGCTGGATAAGCTTCTTAACCCAGAGGTACAAGGCTCTAGCGAAAATGTATATAGTAGTGCTAGACTGGATTGCCAAGGCGGCCGCCTCAAGTGCCTTCCTAGTTAGGGACTCGGTTTTCCTATCCAATTGGTTTCATATGGAGCCCGCTCCATCCTCGGGTACCAGCCCAGGGGTCTGTAGGTCAATTATCGGGGCCTCAACTAATGGCATCTTAAGCAAATTCATAGCGTGAGGTGCTAAGGTGTAGAGCTTCTTAACACTGGTAGGAACTTGCTTGCTAGAGGACGGATTTTCCCATTCCTCTTTGACTGCCCTTAAGAAGAACTCAGGGAAAAGAACATAATTACTTTGGGTTTGCTTCCTAAGGAAGCATTCCTTAACCCCTTGCTTGCGCTTTGGGGCGGGTTCCTCAGAGGACTCCTGATCTTCATTAAGGTCCAGAGCCAAGAGCGCCTTGGCCAGTAGACTCTGGAAGTCATCCCCAGAAAACAGTCTGGGCTGTTGTTCGTCTGAAGGAATGAGCTCCTCATCGGAGTCAAACTCACCCTCTTCACGTTCTTCCGGATCAGATTCCTGATCAGAGGAGAGGGGTTCAGATTGAACAATGGTTGTGGCTTTTTTGGCTGCTTTGGTGGGCCATTGGCAGCCTGGGTCTCTAGGGGGCATGGAATCCTCCTGTCTCACACTAATGGAGTGAGAGGAAGAAGTAGTAGAAGCCTCATGTTCCGCTCAGGGGAAGGGGGGGGAAGCCTCATTTGGAATGCCTGAAATGCCTGCCACTGCCTCTGGAGGGCCAAGTTAACTAAGTCATTGGCTTCCTCGCTCGAATTAACCCGCCCGCCTAATGCTTCGCTAGAGGAGGGGGGGTTGCCATCTCCTGCCGGGAGTGATCCTACCAGTAAACTTCCCAAAAGTTCGAAGGCTGCGCGATGGTCACAGGCTGAACTAGAATCGCTCTTTCAGGGGTCACCAAGTAGGCGGGTCGGAGGGTGCCGGCTATCGGGAAGGCTTTGTTGCAGCGCCTTTTTCTTTTGTGCGCTGGAAGCGGCGCGGCTTTCACGCCTTTCTCTTATGTTGCAGCGGTGGTGGGGACTCCGCTTCCTCTGCGGTTTGTGCCGCCGCGTCCCTTTCCTTCCCTAATGGTGGGATAGCGTCACCATTGGGAGGACTGTTCCTCTGGGTGGAATGGACCAGCCCACTCTGGTAGTCCTCCACTGAGAGGAGATCGTCCTCTCTCCCGGCTGTGGCATCGGCCATGTTGAATTCTGTACAAGCCGAGATCGGCTAGAGACAACAGCGGGGAGAGGGCGGAAGAGGTCGGGAGGGATAAGACACACTGAGGTGCAAACAATACAAACGGAAATACTCAGAACAAAGATGAGATGCTCTAGATCTAAATCTAAAACCGTAGCTGAACGTAGTCACTGCTCTCCCATTAAAGGCAGGACAGAAACTGGGGATCAAGGGCGGTCTTCCCGCCAAGGAGACAGGAAGTAAAGTTTGGCCCTGCCTCCTGGAAAGAGCGGGAAAACACCCACAGATAAAGATGCCCTTGCCTCGGAGGAGAAGAAAGTGTATGAAGTTAAACAAGTGCACTTGATTTAACTACCACAGGGAGCATTTTACCACATTTTGCATAATTAATACTTAATGACTTGGGTATGGATTGAATATTTTCCAGAAGAAACAAACAAAAAGAAAGGAGAACACCACATCTATGAAGCACTCAAAGCACAAATATATTACTATTTCTACATGCTGTTTAAACGAAATAGTTCCTGATGACCATGATTTATGTGTTATAGCTGTATTGGAGAGGTCAACGGAGAAAGAGATGCTCCTATTAGACTGAGCTTTGAGCTTGTAAACTTACGTGAGTAAAGCACAGGAGATTTGCTAAAAATGTATTTCAAGTGTCTTTAAGTACAGATTGTGCAGCTTTCGGTGGAATCCTGAGAATCTCAGCTTTCGTTTTACAAATATGAATAACCTGCACATTCACAGCAGCAGAAAAACACTTCAAAAACTGAAAAGCTAGATTCAAGTCCAGTAGCACTTAAGGACCAACAAGATTTTTAGGGTATAAGCTTTTGAGAACCAAAGCTCCCTTTGTCAGGTATATGACAAAGGGAGCTTTGACAAAGCATACACCTGAAAAATCTTGTTGGTCTCTAAAGTGCTACTGGTCTTGAATCTACTGCAGACCAGCACGGCTACCCTCTGAAACATCTCCAAAAACTGAAGGCACCATCTACTCAAGGCTGAGATTTACAATTATTAGGTTGCCTTTGCACTTGGACATCCTGATGTTCTTCCTCCTGGTCTCCAACTCTTACAGAATATAATTTGCCCACCAACAGTCCATTATCCCACTCTAACTTCAGAGGGGCACAATTATAGTAGCCTGGTTGCCAGTGGCAATTAGGTCTGGCAGAGAGAAAAGATCCACAACGCTCTCCATGTCCCACTGCAGACCGAAATGGCAGCATTTTAAACTCTAGAGCAGATTCCCCAACATCGTCCCCGTGGGTGTCATGGTGCCCTTCAAGTGTTTTTAGAAAGGGGGGGGAAGATGGGGCTTTTGCCCAACAAGGCTTCTTTCTGGCCGCTGGAGATCTGATAGGCTGTGCAGATTTTTAAAGAGTTGCTTTGGCAGCAGCTGCCACCACACTACAAGGATTTTCACTGTATGCCTGAAGACAAGCATCTTGTTAAACAGAGGTTCAGTCTGAACTGTTGAAGAGTTACTGTTAGAATATGCATGACCTCACTCCCTGAGATTTTGGGGTTGGCTCTTGCCTCTTGTGGCAGCCATTTTGAGGTTGGTTTTGCCTTTTTTGACAGCCAAGCTAGACATGCCTCCCTTAACTTAAGTCCTCCACAGGTTCCTGCAGGCTCAAAAAGGTTGGGGACCCCTATCCTAGTGTCTGAGCAGCAGAGGTCAGCTGTGCAAGCCAAGCTCCTGCAGGTTACCTCCCTATTTTATGGGGGGTGGGGGTGGAGTCCCCAACTTTGGAGGTCTTTAAGCAGAGGTTGGATGGCCATCTGTCGGAAGAGCTTTGATTGTGGGATCCTGCATGGCAGGGGGTTGGACTGGATGACCCTTGTGTGATTTTATGATTTTTTTGTGATTTGTTTTCAAAGAGATGGAAGGCTATTAGCTAAACTATTCCGTTATAAGCAGCTGTTCTCATCCATTAAAAAAAACACACGAAAGCAGCAATAGTGTTGTACTTCGGCAAGCAAAGCATCAGAAAACAGTGAATAAGCTTTCAAGTTACCCAGAATTCTTCATCGGGCTGGATGTTCAGTACAAAAAAATGAAACACCATCAAGGGGAGGGGAGAGGAACAAAGATATTTCAGGTGACTGTGAAAAACCCTGAAGTCCACAGTTACTAGCAGTGCTAAAGTAGACAACAGGTGGTGTCACAGACTAATTAGATTAGATAATGGAGGGCGCAAAACAGATTGTACCAAAGACTACTAGAACAGATAAACAAGGAATGGTTACTCTCCATTTGAAAATAAAAATCTAATTCAGCTCTCACTCCAGCGCTAATCAGAACCAACAGGCTTATTTAAGTATTAAAAGATTCTTGCCTCACTTTCCTCTAAGGATTCAAGGCAATTTACACCAGAGCAACATCAGGCTGCAAGAAATAAATTAAAACAATGTTTTACTCAACAATTACAAAATACTCCATTATCCAGTGTTACCTATACTCTCTGCCAATAAAGTCAACCTTTCATTTGACTCTCAAGAAGGCTTTCTGAAATAAAACAGTCTTGCACTCCCTTTGAAAAATGCCCAGTGATGGTGCCCTCCACACGTCTACAGGTAGGCCATTCCAAGGCATTGGTCCCCTGACTAGGGTTGCCAACCTCCAGGCACTAGATGGAGCTCTCCCGCTATTACAACTGATCTCCAGCCGATAGAGATCAGTTCACCAAGAGAAAATGGCCGCCTTGTAATTGGACTCTATGGCATTGAAATCCCTCCCCAAACCCTGACCTCCTCAAGCTCCACCCCAAAAACCTCCCGCCGGTAGCAAAGAGGAATCTGGCAACCCCTACCCCTGACTGAGATTCCTTGTAAAGCAGAGAGCAGAAGGAAAGAAAAACGTGCTAGTTCCTGTTCACAATAATGGAAATCAATTTTAGGTAATACACAAAGGAGTCCAAAGGAAGAATCACCCAGCAAATTAGAAGCTCTCTATTTTTCCAACATTTAACCCTGTCCAGTCCCTTTATAATCCCTTACTCTCAGGAGTGACTTTTCTATCCACCAGACAGATATAAAGTTAATTTGGAGGTATCAAACAGAATCAATGCCCACACTCCTTCCCCGCCTCACTGAGAGGAGGCAGGATGACAGCGCCCGCCCCTCCTCACTGCCAGTTGAGCTGTGGGGCAGCAGGACCCACCCTCCATGTTCCACCACGTGCCTTATCACAGGAAGGCGGGAGAACAGCGCCTGCCCTCCTCGCCCCCCTGCTGGTCTGCAGGGTAGCGAGACGACAACAACTGCTGCCAGTGGAAGGACACGGCCTGCCATCCTCCCCCCACTCTGTGGGAGAGGGAAGGAGGAAGAGGGTCTGTCACTGGCAGGTGGTGTGGCAGTGGGGCCAATTGGTGCCTCTCCACCTCAGGTGCCCTGGGTGATCACCTAGATCTGCCTAGTAGATGGGCCACCCCGAGTAACACCATGGCAGAGACAGAACCAAATTTACCAACATCCCTCATCTGCCCCGGTCATTCCAATCTAAAATTAATTTGTAAAAAAACTGAAGCATAAGAACATGTGCATTTTAAAATGGAGTGCATTTTAAAATGGAGTGCATTATACTATCACACATGGCTAGTTTATTACTGAGAAGACTGGTAAATAATCAGTGGGGTTGGGATCAGATCTCAGTTGCTTGACACCACATGCACATCAAGCAAAAAACAAACCATGTTCCTCAGCTTTGCATATGATATAAAATCTGAAAAAGAGCAAAGGTCACTGTTGGGATCCAACCAACATCCCATCATCCTGAGCAGAAAGTACTTCGGTACGCACAAAGTAGCTCCTCACGCTTGGTAGCACACTGGCTCCAGACAGACCCTTATTCTCATGGAACCCCCTGACCTCTGGGGAGCGAAAATCCTCATGCATATGCAGATCACCACCCACACCATTTTGGATTACGGTCAATGAAGAAAATTGCCCAAAAGACATTTTAAAAAACAGCTCACATACACTGTGGGAAAGATGGTACATAAATATATTGCTACTTATAGTGCATAATTAAAATGGTTAAGGACATCTGGAACAGTTATTTAAGTATCCCTTTCTTACTGTCAAAGAGGAAGCAATAGCTAAATATTCCATATTCTTCCACTGTTACTACTGCCTCTTTCCTCATAACTCACATTGTTTCCCCTTCTGTTAAAACTTAAGCTGTGAGCACAGGCCTGCTACTATATACACATTACTGCAAGATATAAAGAACGACAAAATATGTCTAGCCTCAACATATAAATATCAGGATATAACCTATGGGGATAAATATAAAATTCAGAGCAGCAGGATTTGCTGAAATATAGAATTGATTTTGAAAGTAGTACCTGGAACCTCTTTCAATGATGTGATCACTCATAATGTATCTTTCAAATCTTACCCATTCAGAGAAGATCAAGACATGAACAATGTATCCCTCCTACATGTGGAAAAATAAAGCATCAATGTTGAAGGAAATTTTATTTTATAGAACACCCCATTTGAGTGTTCAAAATTACACGAACATTAGGAAAATATTTCTGCAGCAGAACCGAAGAGACTGCAAAAAAGAGAGCAAAAGCTGCAACGTTCACAAGATTTATCAGTTACACACAAAATTTTAAAATTAGACGGGACAACAATTTTAATTATAACAAGCCTACTTACTATCACTATGAACTCATACTTACAACAGAAGAAGAAGAGTTGGTCTTTATACTCCTCGTTCTCTTTTTAAGGAGTCTCAAACAGGATTACAATCACCTTCCTTTCCTCTCCCCACTACAGGCACCTTGTGAGGTAGGTGAGGCTGAGCCAATTTGGAGAGAACTGCAAGACGGAGGGGAAAGGGGGGGCACTCCTTGGAGCTGGAGCTTTCCAGAAGTTTCAATGTCTATTTTCTGTGGCTGCCCTGCACAAGCGCAGTCCCATGTGGGACTGCACGGAAGCCACGAAGATGAACCAATAGTACAATGTATTATTCAGAGCGTTGAAAGAAAACGCCAACTCAGACTGCCACAACATAAAATTATCAAATATTAAATGTAATATGTTGAACCTTATTCATGATTTGCCTTATGCTCAGCTAAACCATCTTCTCTCACCCAGTTCTTTGATTTCCTCAGAGCTCTTTCACATTCCATGCACCCACTGGCCTTAAGTCCCCGGTTCCAATAGCCTAGTTAAAGAACATCCCCTTCTAGCTCTTTCACTTCATCATGGTACCTAGTATATTTGTCCCCTCCCATGAGGCTGGAGAAGAGGGCAATTTGGTCTGATGTAAATATATACCTCCCAGGTGAGGCTGAGACACTATATTCACCACACACAGTGTCTTGGCCAGCTCCAGCAGGGAGACCAGATGTCTCATGGTAAAAGCTCTCCCCCTTTTACATATCCAGGACTTCCATTGGAGCCAGCTGAGATACTACAGTTGCTTGGATAACTACAACATTTAAGCCTCCACTGGGACTTCTCATCTGAATCACAGTACCCTGGGATCAGACCAGAAAGGGGGAGCAAGTTTTGGATACCACCGGGGAGGGTCAAGGCAGTCCATCCTTTGTGCAGCCTACATCCCTTCCAAGGCTGCTACCCTGTGCTCCTTACTTCACCTGTGGTCATATGGAGGCTTTCAAGGATTTGCAAATGTGCAAGACTCAGGAGGACACTCCTTGGAGAAGGGATATGGAGGGTGGGGTGGGGCACACATGGGAAGGGTTTCCAGGAGGAGGAAGAGGGGCCTGGAGATGTGATAAGCGAAAAATGTGTCTGGCTTAAATTTGGGGTTTGCCCCTAGATCCAAAGAAAATTTGTCAAGGCCTGCCCTGAGGAAATGTTTGATTAATCAGAAAATGCTAGTCTAAGGTTCTGGTACAGCAGTGTCTTCCAGATTTTAGCACCATGATACAGAGGAAGTAAATGAGACAAAGGAAGGAAAACAATTAAAAATTAGTTTCTAGAACTAAGAACAGTATAAACAGTTATAGACATTTTCTTATAAAAACCTCACAGTTCCTATCAGTGCTGGGTAAATTCTTCGCCATGCCATGCAAGCAAAGAATTAGTACTGAATGCAAAATTCAGTATTCTGTAATGCTCAGATTTCATGTTTTAAAAATTAGATTTCTGGTGCTTATGTATATGGTGCTGTATTTTAAATCTGTGGCCAATTCTAAGTAGAATGTCAGTTGTCAAAGGATAACTGTGTAGGGGCCGTGACTCAGTGGTAGAGCATCTGCTTGACATGCAGAAGGTCCCAGGTTCAATCCCCGGCATCTCCAGTTAAAGGGACTAGGCAAGTAGGTGATGTGTAAGACCTCTGCCTGAGACCCTGGAGAGCCACTGCCAGTCTGAGTAGACAGTACTGACTTTGATGGACCAAGGGTCTGGTTCAGAATAAGGCAGCTTCATGTGTTCATGTGTCCCAGTTATCGCCTTCCTCTTCTCAGTTAGCAGCAGCATAATAATTCATGCATAAATAAGCAAAAATATATACTTATGTTTGAGTGTCACAACATTTTGCTTCTTCATGCAGATATTTGCATGTGTCTGTCTGTGTCTGCGTGTACAACTGAATAAAACACAAAACATTACTACTTCAAATACAGATAAGGGCAGGGAAGAACAGACAGGAAATCTACTGATATACCACACCTTACTGCAAACAAGCTGGAACGTGTATTCTGTATTATATACTATACTCATTATGAAAACAATTGAAAAGTTCAGCATACAATATTTCTTAGAAATTATATTCCTTGATCTGCACACACCATCCACTTACGAGCTGCGAACAAGTTGTGGATTCAGTTACAAGTTGGGATGGGAAGAAGAGACAAAGGCAGTATTCTTGTTCAAGACTATCTGGCTGGGGCTCATACCTCTTCTATAGTTCTCATTATCTAGCACTATTTGCTATGGGTGTGCTAGAGACCCACTGTCTATGCCACTCAATGCTACATATATACATGCCCTAGGCTAATTTCTCCTTATGAGTAAACCAGGAGCCTCTTGCCAAGGGCCTAGGACAGTGTTTAGCATCATTCTAACTGTACTGGAAAAAGGAGGTTTTGCTGAAAAAATTACTAAAGAGAAATTTCAGTGCAATTCCTTAGAGATCAAGTTTGCTAAAAATGTTGCTAGATGAGCAGTACATTAGGGCAGACTTTGGGGAACATGTTAATTGGGTAATTCCTTCAAGATTAAATAGTACACAGATTTCTTGCTTACAAGTCAATTAACTTTTTTCTTTAACAATGTGCTAAACAAAAGAAAATAGAACCCTTTATATGCTACTTGTCAACACACAATTTCTCCTTGGAGTTGATTCACACCTATTTTCTCTACATGATCATGCATACAATTCATGATTGATGAATTCATCTTGGGTGTGAACCAGTTGTAGCCATTTCCAGGATTAGGGTTTGTATTTTTATAGCTGAGTACAGAAATGATGGGCAGCTCTTGCCTCCTTAGAAGCAGCACGGTCATAATTTCCCCCATACAATTAAAATTCATGTACACAATTGTGCAGAGAAATAAATGTCACGTTTGTGTGACCTAGGCCCTTAGACAGAAGACAATGCAAAACTGATACTACAAGCTGCAACAGGCTTTGACTGTGTGTGTAGAAGCCAAACTTCCCAGATAGGAGGGTCCCTGCTGAGTACCACATGAGGCAACACACACACACACACACACACATCTTCAATTGGAGAAGGTCCGCTGCCCTCAACCCCCATTTTTGTACTGAAGCCTGCTTACCTCTCGCTATCCCCACCCCAATCTCTCATTCATGCATACCTTCTTTCACCCATACTCCCTTCCTCCTCCTCTTTTCTTGTTCATATTCTTGGTGTTTAGAATCATTCTCTTGTTCAGACTTCCTTATTCACTACCATCATCAATACTTGTATAGTTTCCCTTTAATAAGAGTTATCCTGATTTTTATTTTATTCTGGTTATAAGTTCCTTCCAAACCTGTGATAGAGCCTTCCAGTCAGAAGATCCTTATTGCTGATGCTGACACACTGGTAATGCTCCTGAATTGATGTTTTAAGGGTTATTGGATCTGGAGAAGCACTTAAGAGTACTGCTCCGTGGGACATTGTTCTTCAATCAGTGTTAAATCTAAGCTCTACCGTTAAAATACAGTGATAAACAGCAGAGGAGAGATGGACTCTTCACAATAGTTTCCACTGGTTTGTGACTGTGGACTTTGTTCAAGGAGTAGGACCATATTCATATGGAGATGAGAGAATGAGAGAGAATGAGAGAGAGAGAGAGAGAGAGAGAGAGAGAGAGAGAGAGAGAGAGAGAGAGAGAGAATATTTGTCTGATTATTTCACACTGAGAAGGAGCCCTTGCCATAAGGATTGGCCCTGGCAAACAGATTTGTGAAGGTATGGCTATTTTTCTAACTGTTCACATAACAGCAGTGTCTGAGAACATCTCTTAATTTATCAAGTGGATAAACTTGAAAACTTTGCATGTGCAAAGAAAATGGATTAAAATAACAAACTATTACAGTGAGAATTAAGTTAAAGACTGAGCTTTCCCCCTATTTTTATAAATTATCAACCAATCACATAGCTATTTGCCAATTCATCTATATAAGTAACACGCCAATGCTGTTCAAATACCAAGTGTAAATAAATACAGTCTCAGAATAGTTTAAATGAATAATCATAGAAGAGAAAAAATTCTGCTTATGAACTTGGCTGCAGCATACAGTCTGCAGGTATTTGAAGAACCAATACACAGTTTGCATCCTGCTGTGACTGCCTGCTTGGTGAAATACCATTTTGTAAGTAAATGAAGCAATAAAGGATTGGATTCCTTTTCTTAGTCTCTGAGAACAATCAAAATAAAGGCTTGCATAGAATTGAGAAGACAGGCAGTAGGGGGTGGAGGCCTGTTCCTAAGAACCTACCAAACAACCCTGCAGTTTAAAAGGCAAATGGATTTCAATATCTGAATACAACAGGACCATAAAACACCCTTCTAAAACAGCTAAAATACAGCAAAAACTATTGTCCAAGCTTCTTTTCTTGGCCTTTCATTTTATTACATTTTTATCCTTACTCAGTTGCGCCTCAGGGCAGTGTCTCCCATCCAGTTACTAACCAGGGATGACCGTGCTTATCTTCTGAGATCTGATGAGATCAGGCTAGCCTGGACCATCCAGATCAAGTATACCTCATCAATGATAAATGTTCACCCAATTCCAAACACCAAACCATTCAAGAAATCTTTTTTCAACTGGAAACAGAATTCATTTCTCACACACCCTGCACCAACATACAAGCGCACACTTTGCAACACTACATTTCAGTTAAATTATCTTTAAAAGTGTATGCATCTATTTTAACGCAAGTTAAGTGTACCAATTTAGCTGTACCTTTCAGATAACCTGCATAACTGTTGGAAACAAACTACTCTGTAATATTCTGTACACTGCACAATAGCTGCCTGTAGACCATAGCCATCCTCATAAAATATAGCAGTAACAGTAACATTATTTTACAAAAACTACCAACTTTAATCCAATAACTTCAAATACTTTTCCTAACAAAAGGTCCTTCCCTGTAGGCCTGATTTCATTGTAGACTATTAGAGAAGACTGATTAAGAAAAATGTATTTAAACCGCTCTACAAACTATTCACAATGTTACCACATTGACAAATTACACTACATGGGAAATAACAAAATAATAAAACCAAATTAAACTAACAGTCTTGTGGTACTTTTAAGGCTAACAAATTTATGTTGTTATAAGCCATCGTGAGCCAGAGCCCATTTTGTCAGCTATATGACAATGTGTGTTCTGGCTCAAGCTTATGCTAAAATAAATTTGTTAACCTTTTACTATCTGTGCAACCCTCAAAGGGGGGGACAAAGCTCCACAGGAGCCGGCGTGACCCTGCTTTAGCGTAAGAGGCTGTTTAACCTGGGATAACGGGCACTTATGCCATCCCGGGTGGCAAGCACGCTGGCGCCTGGAAGCTGTGGAGCTCTGTGCAGTAAGCGCACCGGGCCAAACCATGCGGTGGCATATCTCCAGCACAGGGGCCTGAGTCAGCACGAAAGGGGGCGTTCCCGAGGGTGAGGCTGATATCACTCAGCTTCCTAAAAGCTTTTGGTCCGGGAATGCCCATTCTTCCTGGTGTAAAATTACCCCAGCTAAAATCATGGTGTAGACCATAGAGCCCTGTTATAGGAGTTTGACAGCGTCCTCCCCCTTCGGTGGTGCAGATAAGCTGGGCAATGCTCCCCCAAACCACCTTTTTATTCCCCCTCCCCTCTCCTGGGGTCAGCATGGGCCAGGCGGCTCTTTTGCTCATCAGTGCCAGGCAGCAGCACAACAGCTTCGGAGCTCGCATGTTGCCTTTGTCCCCTGTTCCCGCCAACGAGAAGGTGTGATGCTCTGGGGGGCAAGGGCAGAAGAGGGAGAGATTGATGTGCAGCTGCTTCGTTTCCCCTGCAGTGATGGGCCACTTCCAATGGCCACAGCCTCCACTCATAATGGATCCAGCCCTGTCAGATGGCCCTTGTCAGGCCAGCCTTCATGGAAACTCGCTGCAGCAGTGAGTGGAACATGAGCTCCGAGCTGGCCCAGAGGTGGAAACAGAGGCCTGATACTCCCATGCCCGACCCCCCACCACACACAATAAAGTTGACTTGGCTTTGACAACCATGCATGTGCATCTCTATCAAAGTGGATGGGGGGGGCTGATGGGTGAATTGGTTGGGGACAGGACTCTCAAAGGCCACCTCCAACACAAGGTGTTGCAGCTGTCTGCGGAGTTCATTTCCCTCCCCCATGATGTTTCTGAGCTGGCATAGGCACTACACTCTGGACGCCAAGCTCTCACTCAAGGGTGGCCAGCTCCAGGCTGGGAAATACCTGGAGAAGGGGGGGGTGATGCCTGTAGAGGGTGGGGTTTGGGGAGGGTCTTCATGCATCCAAAGACAGGGTGGGGCTGCAGCGCAGAATGAGAGGCACCCACCAATCAAGAGGCCCCCTAGAATGGAATGGGGGCGCTGAGTGTCAACCTGGGCGAATAGCTGCCCCTGGGCTGCCCATCCCCAGCCTACCTCTCTCTCTCTCTCTCGGGCTTGGTGCCTTCTGTGCTAGGGGGGCTCACCTCCCTGTTGTTGGGCCATGGAGAGCCGCCGTGAGTGGCTTGAGTGTACCTGTCGGGACAAATGCTGGTCGGTCTGTTTCCTGGCCACCGTGGCAACAGCCTCTGGCCACCTTGGGGCTTTGCCCAGAATGGCGCAGGGTGTCACAAAGGGGCAGACATGAGCAGAGGGGGTCTTGGGCGACCCGTCCCGCTCTCTGTGACCCCTGCACAGGCTGTGGCGGCCTCCCCACTGCAGCTGGTGCCTCAACCTGTCCAGAGGGGTCGCCCTCGGCAGGGTATGCACCCCTCTGGCTGCCAATGTCGCCATTGACATGCTGCTGCTCCCCCCGCACCCCCGTGGCTCCTGCTCTCCCTCTTTGCCATCTGATGTTTCAGGGGCAACTAAGGTTTTGGGGGTTGCGCCCGCAGCGGAACTGGCAAGTGGTGTGCAGTCGTGAGCTCATTCCCCCGGTGGCTGTCACTGCCTGCAGGGCTACTGGTATTAGACTGCCACACTCCCCTGGTGTGTGGTCGCAGCAACCTACCCGCCCCCATCTCTCTCCCAACTCTTTCCTGGTCTCTGCTGCATTCTCTAGGAGCAAGGTGGGGGCAGAGCCATCCTCTGTCCTCCTTTGCCTTGTCTCACCCTTCTCCCGGCCTCTGTTGCACTCCTACAGGGCTGAGTGGGGGCGGAATCATCCTCCATCCTCCTTTGCGTAGTCCCTCCCCTCTTCCAGCTTCCAGGGCCCTCCCTCTGGACCTGCTGAGACATGCCTGCCCCATGAGATGCTTTGCCTAGTGAGATGCTTTCCCTCTCCCTGCCTCTCCCTGCTGCAGCCGTCATGCAGTCCCCTGGTGGTCATCTGCCTCCATGGCAGCCTTGTTCCTGGCTCTGCCCCCCCCCCTGCTCCAACACGCCCATGCTGGCAGTCCACCTCACTGTTATTTTGTTTAAAATGCCAAATTTACGGAGCTGGCCACAGCACAGCAAACCTCTTAGGAGGCATCTCAGCTGCACCATAGCTGCGCCATCCTCGGCTGCGACGCAAATACCCCCCTCCTCAGGATTGGGCTGCTCATATACAAGTTATTTTTCTCACTGGACTTACAAGCAACTGCCACTGCCAGACCAGTCCAACAATTCCTCCATCCTAATATGTCAGAAAGCTTTAATCAATATTAAAATTTTCCAGGGGCAACTTGTAAGGTCAGTGAGATCTCACATTTAAACAGAAGCAGTATAGCCCAGTTCACTCATTGCCTTCTCTGAACAGTAAGCATGTGGGTATGCACAACAGAGTAAGACCCTTACCAAGTTGAGACTAAAGATCAGGGATTCTTCATGCCATCATACTCCATAATACCATAAGCTCTACATTCAGGTCAAAGAATACCAAATTGCATACATGTCATTAAAGTAATTGATATCTATTTCCACCTGAAAAATCACTGCTACCACTGAGAGCAAGAAGAAAAGATGTGGTCTCTGAGATATGAGGTGCAAGTCAATATCTAATATCTGGAGTTGTGTTATACTACATACATGCAGTTTCATAAAACATTCTGCAATAGCATTGTTTGACAAAGCAATCAGCAGGTTAGAACTGAAGACCTTTAAGAAAACACACAAAACAAATTCTGCACACACACACATAATTCAGTATTCTGAGGCCCTTTGTCCACAGCAATATATCACAACATCAGATCTTTCTTCATCACCATGAGGGCTTGAAATATGCTCTTTTAAACATGAAACCTAGGGAAGCAAGTGGATTGTGCATGGTAGCCATACATACACCTCATCAGAGAACAAGTAATAAATGGTGCTGTGGGCATGGGGTAAAAAAAAGTTACTTGGGGAGTGATAGAAGAGTTGGATAAGAAGCAGTTCTTGATTAGCTCTTCAGTTGCTCTGTGGTACAGCAGTTGCCAGCCTTTTTATGAACAATGAATAGTACTAAGCAACACTGAATAGTGTTCATTTCAGAAAAGGATCACTTTCCTGCTAGAAAGAGACTTAATTCCTCATGATTCAGTTTCTCCCTGAGTCTTATTGTTCTTTCCCACCAAGAGGGACATGGGCTTGGACACTGAGGGCCAATCATGGAACAGAGAGAGTCAGTGATCGGGGCTAGTTGTAATTTTGCATCTAGCTCTCGTCCTATCTGGCAGCCAGGCTGCTTAAAAGCTACTGACAATCAATATCAACAGCAAAACATAATTTCCTTAGATATTTTGATTTGTAATCCGTGTGTGAGTGCAAAAATTGTATAACTGACTTTTTAAAAAGCAGCACAACAATAGGAAGCAGAATCTCTTCCTTTCCACGGGCTTCTGGAATAGCCACCTTAAGACTTTAATTACCAATTCACGTTTTGCCCATTTTGCATCACTGCCTGAAGACAAATACCTCTCCATACACAGCACTATTCTTGCTGGATCGCTCAAAAGCTCCACTGATCTCTTTAGGAGCAATGCTTCTGCACATCCGGTTGGTGGCTAAATAATTATAGCCACAAAACCCATGCAAGAGAAATCACTTCAATCATTACATCAGGTGTGAGCAGAAGATGCGCTCATCTGGCCCCACGTGGTGGTGCCCACTGGCACTTTTCCTAGTGCCCACCAAGTGCTTTCAGAAAGTGGGTGTGGCCTGATGGGGCTTTTGCCCAGCAAGGCTTCTGATGGAAATTTGATTGGCTGTGCATATTTTTTAAAACATTGCTTTAGCAAAAGCAGAAGGATCTTCACTGTGTGACTGAAGGTAAGCTGTGGCAGCCATTCTGTGGCTATGCTCACCATGCTATGTAAGACTTCCAAAGGTGCCCACAGGCTCATGAAGGTTGGGGACAGCGAATCACCAAGCACCTGCTGTTTGCTGGGATTCTGAGTATGCATTCTTGCTTTGTAATTAAACACACTTTGGTGGACCATGGAGACTTGACTATGCCAAGGCTGAAATCATCCTGCCCCTGCTTTATAGAGTACTTAAACAGCAGGCAAGGTAGTGTCTTGGGCAAATCCGAAACTCCAAAATTTGGTACTGGTCAATCAACACTTGTCATTTACTGCAATAGTCAAGGTAGCTGAGGTAACAAAATATGATAACTAGAATAGGCTTTAATGCCGAAAATACCAACTGCGATCTAATTGACATCTTAGTTACACTAATCAAAAATGGGTCAAAACAGTATTATGCAAATACTTCAGCCCTAGACATTGACTGTTGCTGTGACACTTGGTATTCAGAAGATCTTTCACAACTCAACTGTTCTAAGTAATTCAGATTTATAGTACAAGCATATGCAAATTATGTTGATCGCTAAAGTGTTAAAAAATAAACTAACTAACAAGAACTCTATTTAGAATATTTTTTTAAATGCTAATTTGGAGAAAAATGTGCACAGTAGCATAGGCCAAATAAAGGGAGGTATGCAGTAGAAGGCTTGTCTTTCTAATGAGATATTGCACATAACAAAGAATTCGCTCTCTTTGATCTCCAAAGGTTTGAAACTAGAGAGGATTTGAATGAAAAAGGGACACGATTCCAAAGGAATCAGATTTCAAGCTTCTTTTATTATTTTTCTGGAGCTCCTTTTGACAAAATAGACTGCTATGGAAATAAACGTAAACTGAAGCATTTCCACTCAATTCCTTTCATGTATTTTCTTCTGCCTGGTTTCCAGATCATGTGATCAATTCTGACCTTTACAAATTTTTAGTCTCTGCCTTGCTATATAGTGTCTTATTCAGACTATCAGATTCATTTAGTGAAACTATCCTATTCTTTCACACTTGACTCCTTTCACAGATGAGCATTTCATTTTCATGCAGGCCCACTTTCAACTTCAAAAGGTTTCTTTGTGTCTCAGTCTCTCATGTCTCTTGTTTAAAACACTTTCAAAAACAGATCTGGGAGGGGGGGAATCTGGCTGCTAGGAACTGCTAAAATCTCCTATTAACCACAGCAAGGCAGAAAAGCATCCAGAGAACTGTGCAACTCAACGGAACCACACATAGCTTGTCTCTGCACAGTCAAGGTCATGGCAGTTGCTTTGAAACGTGAACCCGCCACTACCAAGCTGGGCTGGCTGCCTGTCTTTACTTTTATGAAGACACTCCACTGTATAATATTCCTTCACTAATATCCTGAAAACCACACTGGAGCCCTCTCACAGGAGCAACGTTAGAACAAAGTGATGAATAACTTGCCAGGAAAGTGATGCACTGCCAGAAATCAAAAAGGAATCTTATCATTAGCAATTACGTATTGCGACAAAAGTGAAACAACTTTCAACTACTATGAGGGAGAGAAGCCCTTTGCGTACTACTACAAACTTCACTGCCAAGATAGTTCCTGGGATTATTACTGCTAATTAACACCAGTGGCGTGCTAAGCGAGGTGCAGTACGCATATACCGTTCCTGCACAGCAAGCGTATAACACATAATGAACATGCAGGACAAAGGTGAAGGCAAAGATAGAATGCTGGAGTAGGGAAACTTCCAGTTGAAAGCTTTAAAACAGGAAAGCTACAGCTGGGGCTGGTTGTACACTCACCACTGTGGTAAAAGAAATCAAATTCTAGATTCTAAGCCTTCAGAGTCTGCCTCATAACCTAGGCATGAACACATGACGCTGTTTCATACTGAACCAGACTACTGGTCCATCAGCACTGTCTACTAGGGCTGTTGAATTAAAAAAATTCGGTATAATTTGGATTCGGCTGAATTCGGCCCGTTTAGATTTGGGATATGCCGAAGTCCGAACTCCCCCACTTCGGGTCCATGCAATTTGGCGGGAATTCAAAGTTCGGGGAAAAAATTCGGCCGAATAAAGCCATTAAAAACACAACCGCGCCTTTCCGCGGCTCTGGGGGGGCATTTTTGGGGGTAGAGGTCCCAAACTTTCAGCAGAGCTTCAAAGGACCCTTCTTGCCAGACCCCCCAAGTTTTGTAAAGATTGGGTCAGGGGGGGCTGCGATATGGGCCCCGAAAGGGGTCCCCCCACCCTTAATGTGCATCTCTGAGCAGAGCTTGCCGGCCACGCACAAAGCTCCCAGCCCCGACAAACAGCTGAGAAGTTTGCAAAGCAACACAACTGCAAAGCAACACAACCCTGCAAAGCAACACCTTTGCAACCGTGCAAAGCATGGAAAGGGACAGAGGCAGCTAGCTATGCATAAGGAGCAGGAGGGGTGGAATTTCCCCTTTTGCACCGGACTCGGGACCAGGCAAATGCATTCTTTAAGTCACCATTTGAAAACCAGTTTTGAGCAAGCATCAAAATAGACCTAACCGATCTTATGAATGAGGGAAAACCTGAGGACACACTGAAGCCCCCCCTCAAACCAGGGAGAGAGAGACTCAAGGGGGCACACACACCCCAGGCAGAATGGGCGAAAGCCCCCTTTGGCTTCCCCCACCCACCCACAGAAACTGCTCCCTCCTCACACACACACAGACTCTGCTTCCCCACACACACACACAGGAGAAAAAGTATAGATTAAAGCCCCCAAAGGGGTCTTACTGTGGCTGTCTTCTGTTCCATCAGGAGGGGCTGGGAGGAGGACTGGGTAATCCAAGACGATTCCATTTAAGCACGGGACGTTTTGCTCTGGAGATGCATACAGGATCGGGTGATCCATTCATCCCAAAAGGGAAAAGGGGAAAGCCCATATCTCGGGGGGCCCTGACCCAATGTTTACAAAACTTGGGGGGGTTCTTAAGAAGGCTTGTCTGAAGCTCCGCTGAAGGTTTGGGGTCTGTACCCCCAAAAATGCGCCCCCTGCAGCCACGGAAAGAGAAAAGGGGGGGCCGATAGGTCTGCCCCCACTGAACCAATCTTTACAAAACTTGGGGGGGCTCTTAAGAAGGCTCGTCTGAAGATATCCTGAAGGTTTGGGGGCTGCACCCCCAAAAAAGCGCCCCCTGCAGCCACGGAAAGGAGCGAATGTGCACAAGCACACACACCCCACACACAAGGATTTCTCTCTCTCTCTCTCTCTCTCCCCCTGGCCCGGCCACGCATCAGCTGATTCCTCCAGTACTCAATCCTGACTGATTGGCCAGAAGACGACCCAGCTTGGCCACCGATTGGCCGGGGGAGGAGAATGCTACTTACTGACGGTTATGCTGCTTACTGACGCCCCGAATTTGCCGGATTTATTCGTGAACTCCCGAACTCGCTGAATTCGGCTCCCCCGGTTTCCCGCCATTTTTGAGTTCGATTCGTCCCGAACTAAAAACCGCCGAATCAGGGGAAATTCAGATGTTTTTCGGTTCGGGCTCAACCGAATCGACAGCCCTACTGTCTACTCATACTGGCAGCAGCTCTCCAGGTTCTCAGGTTGAGGGTCTTTCTCATCACCTACTACTTGATCTTTTTAATTGGAGATGCTGGAGATTGAAACTGGGGCCTTCTGTATGCAAAGCAGGTGATCTAGCACTGACACACAGCCCCACAGTCTTGGTACAAGACAATGTGATGGTAAATTCCATGTGTGGTAGAATGGAGCCTTGATTACTTACTGTGAAGGCTCCTTCTCTCTTGAGGCGAAGGAGTCTTGGGCTGTGGGTTATTTCCTTGCATCATCAGGGTAGGCAGGACCAATTTTTGAGCTTCCTGTCTCCCCTTGGCAGGAAATAGCCTGCAAAGCCTCAGTTACAGTCTTGCTTAGCTACTACGACAGGATGACACTCACTCAATAGAAACGATTAAGAAACACAGATAACATCAACCATGGAACAATTAACCAGAGGCTATATGATAACTACCCTTGAGACTGCAATGGCAGCTCAGGGACAAGTACGTTCAGAGCGTAATACGTATCTCGGGCGGGCAAGACACCTTCACCTCAAGAGAGAAGGAGCCTTCACGGTAAGTAATCAAGGCTCCATTCTCCTCTGAGGCTCAGGCGTCTTGAACTGTGGGACCTATAAGAGCTCCCATGTGGGTGGGTTACGAGTCCTCCTCTGCCACCTGCTGTAATACCCTTCGTCCGAAGGTAGCTTGGGCAGAGACCCACGTATTTACTTTGTAATGTTCGATAAATGTTGAGACAGACGCCCATGTGGTGGCCCGGCAAATTTCCTCTAGCGGAGCCTGTCTGTCAAATGCCGCTGTGGTGGCTGCACTGTGCAAGGAGTGAGCAGTGATGCCCTCAGGAGCGGGAACCCCAGAGGCCCTATGAGCCTCTTGGATGCAGATCCTAAGGGTGCGGCTAATTGCCGCAGTTGACATCCTCTTTCCCTTGTTAGGATTGTTTATCCCAATGAACATAAAATGACAGCCTAAGGTCAGAAGTTCTGTCAATAAAAATACGGATTGCCCTACGCAGGTCAAGCGTATGCCAGGATCTTTCCAGGACGGTCTTGGGCAAAAGGATGGTAAATTAATCTCTTGTGATCTATGGAATCTAGAATTGACCTTTGGGGTGAAGGTAGGGTCAGGAAACAGAACCACCTTGTCCTTGTGAATGTCGCAGAGACCTTTACATATGGACAGGGCCCTGATTTCAGAAACACGTCTTGCTGAAGTGATGGAGATCAGAAATAATACCTTCATAAGAAGGTATTTTAGGGAAACCTCTCGGAGGGGCTCAAACGGAGGTTTGGTGAGTGCATTGAACACCAGATTAAGGCTCCAAGAGGGAAAACAATGGGTGATTGGGGCTGAGTCGGAGTCACCCCTTTTAGAAAGGCAACGATGTGTTGATGCCTGGACATAGGGACCCCATCTAATTGTGGGACCACCTATCTCCGCAATGTGGAAGCGGAGAGTTTGAGCTGCAGACCCTCCTGTAGAAACTCGAGGACCTTGTGAACCCCCGGTTGTATGGGGTCGACCTTTTTTCTTCTAGCCCAGCGGACAAAGGCCTTCCATGAGGTATTATATATGCGTCTAGTGGCAGGACGTCGTGCTTCTAGTATAGTAGCAACGACGGCCTCTGAGTATCCTCTATTGGGGATCTCCTCTCAAGCAAAACCATTGGGTGTCTGCGTGGACTAGGTGACCTTGGCAGAGAGTTCCCCACTGTGATGAAATTCTCAAGGGTTCCTGGCACGACATCTGTCGCAGGGTTGTAAACCAGGGTCGGCGGGGCCAGAATGGTGTTACTAGAATGATGTTGGCCCACTCTTTCCAAATCTTTCTTAGTACTTTTGGTAATATAAGCAGGGGCAGGAAGGCGTAGAGCAATCCCGGGGCCACTGACTGAGGAGAGCGTCGACGCCCTCTGCTGCCGGGTGGTGGTATCTCGAAAAGAATCTTGGAACCTTGGAGTTTTCTACGGAGGCGACTAAGTCAACTAATGGAACACTGAATTTGAGCCCGTCAAATTCTGCGATTTTCGCCTGAGTATAGCTGGGCTATTTTCCTGATCCAGAATATAGAGGCTCTAGCCATGATAGAAGTGGCGGCCAAGGCCTGAGGAATCATGGACCTTTTTGGATAATATTTCAGCCCTTCTATCCATGAGGTCTCTTAGGTTTCCCAGCCCATCCTCCGCCGGTAGGTCTGGAGTATGCACTGCCGCTACCGGGGCATCAATCAAGGGCGTTTGAAGAAACTCCATGGCTTGAGGAACCATGGTGTAAAGTTTTCTAATATCGGATGGGAATTGTCTATTAGCCAGTGGTTTGTCAAACTCGGCTTTAACCTGTTTTTCAAAATATTCTGGGAATGGAATTGTCTGGCTCTGTGTGTGGGACCTAAGAAAGAATTCCTTATTTCCCTTTTTCTTGGTGCTTTTCTTAGAATCTGAGGAAAGCTCAGGCTCCTCATCCAAGTCCAAGGCTACCAGAGCATTACTCAGTAAGATCTGGAAATCCTCAGCAGAGAAAAGGCGAGGCTGTTGTTCCTGTCGTTCCTCCAAAATCACAGGGGTTTCCTCGTCGGAATCAAACTCCCCTTCCTTCGAGTCTCTCCTTTCGCCCGCCATCTTGCCTGGAGCGAAGGGGGGGAGGACAGGAGGAGAAGTGGACTGGAGAGGAAGGGACAGATAGTCTGAAGATCGGTAAAAAGGAGAAGGGTGGGAGAAGAATTAGGTCAAGGAAGCAATGGAAAGGACGAAAAATTTCGCTGACGACAGAGCCAACAGACGAAGCTGCTTCCCTCTACAAGGCAGGACGGAAACTGGAACTAGGCGGTTTTCCCGCCCAGGAAGACAGGAAGTTGAATTTTTGTCCTGCCTCCTGGGCACGCGATGGTAAAACCCAAGTCTACAAGATGCCTGCAGACCCAGAACGAGAACAACATTTATAAATGTAACTCTTTGACTGCACTTTCAAGTGGTACAATATAGATTGCACTTTCAAGTGGTACAATATATTCAGTCAAGTCAGAAGTCTGCTGCATCAGCCCCACCTTATTCTGCTGCATGCATGAGTCCTAGTTGTAGGGGAGCAAGATTCAAGTCCAGCAGCACCTTAAAGACCAACAAGATTTCCAGGACATAAGCTTTTGAGAGTCAAAGCTACCTTTATCCAACAAAATCTTGTTGGTCTTCAAATCTTGCTCTTCCACTGCAGACCAACCTGATACTAGTTATAGGTATTATATAATTAAGTAAATCTGTGCCATGGAAGCCTGAATTTTGCCAAAACAAATTATGCAGATTTGAATACACTGGCTTAGGGAGTAGCAAAGAGCTACTCAGTGCGGTGATACCTACGTTAGACTGGTCAACATCCTGATTAGCATCCACCATGGCTTCTGAATTGTTACTAAGAACAACCTACACATTTTCAAGCCACTCTGCAGTCTTTTATGTGTTTTTTTAAAGAGAAAGAATAAAACAGAAAGCATCCAATATTAATTCTTTATTTGTACAGCACAATCAAATCTACTGTACACTCACATTTACTATGGTGACCACAGAGCTGTGGCTGTTGATCTTGAAAGGGAATTTGAAAAAACATCAATTATGATAAATTATGTGAACACTGTATGAAAGCACGCTCTGGAAGACAAGCAACATAAACATACTTTATTTCAGTGACTTTCTGAAACTAGGAAATTCTGTTCCATGTTATTAGCAAATACAGATGGCTTTTTTACACAAAAGTTGTATTTATAGCATAGGAATACAACACTAATCAACTGATTAAACCAATTTGTGATTTTAAAAGGGTCCAGGTTCTTCATCCTCTCATGGCTTGCCTACCAAGATATTGGAGATATCTCCAAAGGTTCTGTCCTTGCAGATAATTTTTAAATGCCCAGGCTTGCAGCTATGATGACAAAGAGTAGACTGGTCAGACACATGACATGGCCAAGAGGAACAGGCATTCTGCAGCTGAAGAATTGGGACTGTAGCACAGGCAAATATAGTAGCCCCATGACACCTTTTCTGACTCAGACCTTCCTGTGAGACAAGTCTCTGGAAATCGTGTTTTTAGATGCCTAATTAGAAAGAACATAGGGATAAGGTATTTTAAAAAACAATAGCCTTTCACAAGTTTCTAGGATCATGTTCAGTTTTAAAAGATTACAAGTGGAGACCAAACAAATTTTTGCAAATTGAGTTTAGCATGCCTGAACAGTGAAGCAGCTACACTCCCAGCCCGAAAAACAGCTGAAAACTGGAGACTGTCAAGGACTTCCAGGGACGGGGAAGGCCCCATCCTCCCCCACTTCCTTCCTTGTTTTGCCTCTGACCGCCCCCTCAGCCCACACACTCAAGTGTTTCCTCCCCCATCCCAACATTTTCAATTTCTTGGTTCCCCCCTTCACCACCAGCCCAAATTCCTCACCCCTCCATATCTCCCCTAACTGCTCATAGCCCCCCTGCGTGGGCAATTTATGCCTTGCCTTTACTTTTACACTAGTTGCTTTGGGAGGACTTAAACCCCAAATTTCTTTCACAAGTTTTTTTTTCTTTTATGTTTGGCACAAACCTTGGATTTTTTCTTTTTGCAAACCCAGGTTTACAGACAATTTAGCTTGGTGTAGTGGATAAAAGCAATGGACTCTAATCTGGAGAACCGGGTTTGATTCCCCACTCCTCCACATGAGCGGTGGAGGCTAATCTGGAGAACTGGATTTGTTTCCCCACTCCTACACACGAAGCCAGCTGGGTGATCTGGGCAAGTCATGCTCTCTCAGCCCCACCTACCTCACAGGGTGTCTGTTGTGGGGAGGGGAAGGTGATTGTAAGCCGGTTTGAGTCTCCCTTAAGTGGTAGACAAAGTCGGCATATAAAGACCAACTCTTCTTCATCATCCCTTGAAGACTTTTTTGAATGTGATATTGGAGCCACCCATGGGAATTGTGTGTGTGTAAAGTGCCATCAAGTCACAGCCGACTTATGGCGACCCCGTTTGGGGTTTTCAAGGCAAGAGACTAACAGAGGTGGTTGGCCAGTGCCTTCCTCTGCACAGCAACCCTGGTATTCCTTGGTGGTCTCCCATCCAAATACTAACCAAGGCTGACCCCCTCCCTCATGGGAATTAGATATAGGATATGTTAGTATTAAGCACTTATTTCATTTTAAACCTGGTTAGTTTTTTTAATATATAGAAACTTTTTAAAAAACTCAATTTATTTATTTTTAATCTTACTTTAGTTGCTGGTTTTTATTGACTTTGTTGATAGCACAGTCTTGACAGCTTCCATGCTGTAAGCCCTTTAACTGTCCATCTCTGAATCAACAATGAACGTAAGATCTACATCCCAGTTTCCTGCATCTATAGGAATTAAGCATGCATTTTTAATGTTCATTGTGGAATTTCTTTTTTTCTGTGCTTCGAATAAAGGTAGAGATTACTAGATTCTTTACCACTCTGAAAAGCATTCAGGTTGTTCTCATCTACATGATAAACATTACAAGAACCCACAGACTCAAGTATTATAACTTTGTGCAGTCCAACATATTAACTAAAATCTCAACCATATTGGAGATTAGATGTGGGAGAGTAGTGAAATAAATAATGCTATAGTTTATAAAACAGCATAAAGGGTCTGAAAATACTTATACAGTGGGATCTCTTGGGTTGGATTTTTTTCTTATCTTAGTAGATACAGAAGATAGGTAATAGATGGCTCCTTTAGGAAGATTTGATATACTATATGTATGTTGTATAACTAAGTTGTGTTTGATTTTGTAATTTCTTTTTTAATAAATTATTTTTTAAAACCTCAACCATGTTCTTTATACATTTTGTTTGAGCTATCTTCAGTCTGATACTTAAATCAAACGTTTCAGTATCAGTGAGACTATTGATGGCTGAAGTGCTTTGGGGATCACAAGCAAGCTTTATTCAACATTCTCTTCAAAATCAGTGGAAGCCAAACAATCTGGCTGAAATCCTTACCTTAATGAGTAGTCACAACAAACTACATGAAGTTAATATTCCTTTGTGCACCTGAGGGCTGCAAAATCAGGTTTGACTAAAAACCTGTGCATTTGTCCTCTAGCTGTTTCTCACCATTTAAAGTTCATTTTACTCAGAGAGGGGAGGAAGAGAAAAGTTTTCGTTCTTTCACAGCTTATGAGTTAACCATACCTACTTGTTCTATTAATTTCCAGAATAATTATAATTGCTGCACCTCTGAAGTGCTGTTTATATGCTCTTGAACATCCTTGCTCTACAACAGCTGCTTGCATCTCAAAGTCCACAATATATCTACAGCCCCTCTAGCTCAATTGCATATTTAAAATTACTTTATTTCAAAATTGGTTAGGATTCAGAGATCTCGCCACATGAGCACAAACCCTCACCATTCTACCTGAGCTCTTGTTTCTTTGAAGCTAGATAATGATTAGCCAAGAAACCCATAGAATTAGATTCTAGTAATACTGCTAGTGCTTTGCAGCACGCAAAGTTAAAAGAAATAAAGCAAATGAGCCAGGAGTAACATTCTGGAAGACCTTGGAGAGAAGCCCCACTGGGGATGCTCAGCTGCTCACTTCCTTGAGAAGCTACTTCCACTGGGTTCAGTGTGGACCCTGAAAGAATAACCGCTATACCAGAGAGCTGGGGAGAAGCTTGAACATCATGTGTCCATGTATCTTTTTCAGCCACTCGACCACCAGGAGCCACATTCCATCTGAAGTCATATTACCTGGATTGCTTTAATATGTTGTCAGACATCTCAGAGATCAATTAATTGATAAACAGGATATAGGTATTTAAAATAAATGGTGGCAGCCATCACACACTAGCACTCTCACTTGTGACAGGAAAAGAGCAGGAAGCCTGCTGTAGCCGCCATTGAACATCAGGAAAAATATAGCCCTTTTACAGTGCCAATGCCATTCTCTGTCCAACAGATAAGGTGCTACTGACTATAATTATTTAATCTATTGACAAGATAAAGAGTTTACACCTCACCCCTTCTTTGCAAAACCAAGGCAAGCACTAATTTTAAATACGCGCAGAAAAGTAAACACAGTAATACACAATAAAACTACCAAAGCAATCAAACAAATAGAGCAGAACCAACTACATTCAATTCTAGCAAGAGATCAAAATCTTGCCCATCCCTATGATTACAATTTCAATGTAAACAAAAGCTTAGTCTACTGGCATCTTTGTCTGGTCACAAAATTATAGTTATTTGATTTTCATCAGGGATATCTGGAAGTGGTGAAAGTGATCTGTCCTCCCTACCAGACTGAGGGTGTAGTTCAGGATTTCATGCCCACTGTAACAGCTATGCAAGTATTTCAATGCATTTCTGGTCCAAAACATGTAGCTGGTTATACACCCAATCTGGACTGAAACAGCAAACTACAGATAGGGAAGCCTTCATTGATTTCCTTGTCACAGAGAAGGTGAGATTCACAGAACTCACCTTCCACAGGGCTAGGGACCAATTAAAATGATCATCTCATGAAGGCAGATTTCCTTGGGGACTTTGCTGAATTGGCAAACCATCCTATCAAAGCAACAGCCAGAACTGGCTCAAGTAGTTGACCTGATTGTTTCTAGACACCTTCTGACAGAATAGGTCTAAAGTGGCACCCTGACAGGTGACCTCAGTAAGGGAATAACACACATGGTTAGTGCGCTCCATTCTCCTGAATTCTCAGTGGCTTTTAATGCCATTAACCAATTATATCACTGAGTCCTTCTAGACCAGCTCGCAAAACCAGGAGCTCCACTTGGTGTTATTTCCACTACTTTCTAGCAGGTAGGTTTCGGGTATATATACAGATCATTGTCCCTTCCAGTGAGAAATGCCCTGCAGGGTTCTTCAGTGTTCTATGTAAGCTGCTCTTAGTCCCCACCGAGGAAGAAGGTGGGGCATATATAAATGAAGCAATATACACTAGCCAACGACACCAGCTG